>NC_057864.1:434779321-435979321 GCF_019393635.1 Dromiciops gliroides | reverse complement strand
CCTCTCTCTTGCCCCCACAATCCCCACCTGAGAGTTCCCTCTTCTTTCCCCAAATCTCCCTCCAGCATTCTGCCAGGCTCTCACCTTTGTTCCTGTCACACCCCTGCCCTATATTATTGTTCCCTGTGTACATTTCACATTGCCCCACTACTGTGCCATTTTAAAAATCAACAAGCATTTATTAAGCGCCAACTAAATCTTTGTATCTTTGACAAAAGCAGTGCTTTGCTCACAGCAGGTATTTGTTGAACTGAATCACTGACTTATGTACATAGAAGAATTTCCTAATAATTAGAGTTGTTCAACAATAGAGTGAACAACCTCATAAAGTGGTGAATTCCACACCACTGGAGATGAAAGGCAATGGTGTGGTGGACAGAAGACTGGCCTTGAAGGCAGAAAGAATTTTGTATCCGGCCTCACTAATAACCGTATGACCCTGGGCAAGTCCCTTTCCTTCTTGAGGACCCAAAGGGGATTGGACTCAATGACCTCTAAGGTCCCTCCCAGATCTAGATCTGAGATGCCATGTTTAAGCAGAGCTGGACAACCACACAGACAGCATTACTGTGGAGGGGATGACCTTTGAAATTTGTTTCAGCTCTGAGATTCTGTAATACTTTCTCTGATCCCCGAGTCTTCTCACATTTGTGACCACTACCAGCACCTTACCCACATCTCTGCTATAATAGCTCACACTTAGAATTTTCATCTTTGGTATTATCACTATTTGTATACATATCTTATTTTCTTTAGTGGGCTGCACATACCTTGAGGACAGGCATGGGGTCTCACTATTTTTTATCTCTTAGAGCCTACTGTATCAAACCTTAAATACAACAGGCACTCAATAAAGATATTTCTGAATGAATGAATGACTCAGAGCCCAGAAGTAAATCAGAATAATTTTTGACTCTGAGCTTCGGCACCTATTGATCCTAGGCAGGAATTCAGGAAGGTGGCAACTAGTCCAACAGCCCAAGCTGCTCCAGTCAGAGACTCCCAGTAGGTCTGGAAGAGAGTCCAACTCAACTGATAGGCCCTTCTCCAACACACCAGCAAGTGGGCAGCCAAACTGTCTGAAGAATTCCAGGACAGTGTAAGCTCCTCAGTTTTGTCTTTGTACTCCCTGCATCTGGCCTGGTCCTAAGGAGCACAGGACACTTAGTAAAGGTTTGCATGATTCCCCTGCCACCCAAGGCAGCTCATTGCACATGGGAGCAGCTTCAATTATTAGGAAGGTTTTCTGAACATCAAACCTACACCTATTTCTCTGCAACTTCCCCTCATTGCTCCTGGTTCTATTCTGGAGGACCAAGCAAATAAATCTAACCCCTTTCAAATGACAGCCCCTCAATATTGTCTGAACACAGATGCCATATCCTCTGTTCCACATGGAATGGGGTTCCAGGGTCCACCCACTGCTAGACATGCCAGCTTATCCATATCCTTCTTACAGCAAAGGCTGAGATCTGAATGCAAGCCTGTAGATGGGGCCCTGGAAGCTGTGCCTTTCTTAACACAGCCCACGACTGCTTTAACTTTTTTGGCGGCCAAATCATATTGCTGACATATGGAGCTTTCAAAACTACCAGACTGCCCAGATTTCTTTCAGGCAATACACTATCTAGCCATGCCTTCTCTGCTCTTTATTTCTGTAGTTGAATTGCTGACCCCAAGTGTAAGAATTTACATTTATCCCTATTAAATTTCATCTAACTATATTCAGCCCAATGCTCTAATGAAGGAGTCCTCAAACTTTTGGGTCTCAAGACCCCTTATATTCTAAAATTACTCCAAAAGGAGTCCAAAAGGACTCCAAAGAGCTTTTGTTTAGAGGGGGCCTTTTGTTTAGGGTGGGACTTTTAGGGGAGCTTTTGTTTAGTCATTCAGTCATGTCCAACTCTTTGTGACTTTGCAGACCATAGCATGCCAAAGCTGTCCATGGGGTTTTCGTGGCAAAGACAATGGAATAATTTGTCATTTCCTTCTCCAGTGGATTAAGGCAAACAGGTTGAATGACTTGCCCAGGGTCTCACAGTTGGTAAGTGTCTAAGGCCAGACAAACTCAGGTCTTCTTGACTCCAGGTGCAGAACTCTATCCACTTAGCCACCTTGCTGCCTCCATGGGGGATTACAGTTATTGACACGTAGCATATTAGAAATGAAAACATCTTAGTATTATCATATAAGTGGTTTTGACCTATGAAAATAGTTCCAGGACCCCCAAAAAGGTCTCAGGGATGCCCAACAGTCATCAAACCAAACACTGAGAACCATTACTCTAGCCTGTCAAGATCTTTTTGCATCCATACTCTGTCAAGCATTCTATTAGCTATTCCTCCCAGCTGTGTGCATCTGCAAATAAGATGGCTTTATCCAAGTCACTGATAAAAAACATTAAGCAGGGCTAGGCATGGATCCCTGGGACTTTTAATGGAGACCCCTTACCAAGATGATTATTCTGAGTTTAGCCATTCAACCAACTCCAAATCCATTTAATTTTATTGTCATCTAACTCATATCTCTCCATCCTTTCTGTAAGAATGAGATGTTTTATCAAATACTTTGTTGAAAGTATTAATCTATTAATTGTGTTCCCCCATCCTACACTTCCCAAAGGCGGGGGGGACGATCCCCTGTGAAGTGACCTGTTTTTGTTTTGTTTTGGGTTTTTTTTAGTGAGGCAATTGGGGTTAAGTGACTTGCCCAGGGTCACACAGCTAGTAAGTGTTAAGTGTCTGAGGCCATATTTGAACTCAGGTACTCCTGACTCCAGGGTTGGTGCTCTATCCACTGTGCCACCTAGCTGCCCCAGAAGTGACCTGTTTTTGACAAAGTTCTGCTGGCTCTCTGTGATCACTTCTGCTTCTTCTATATGCTAACTAGCAGTAACTAATAACTAGTAATGCTTTCCATAAGTTTGCCAGGAATTTGCCAAGCAGATTCACCTAGATTGGAAGTTTACTTATTTGTCCTCCATTCCTGAGGTTCCTCTCTCTAGTCTCCACATTCTTTTGAAGATCACTAAGAGTGACTTAACAGTCACATGTTCCAAGGCTTTCAGTACCCTAGGGTTATCGGCTAATACAAAAACAAAAACAAAACCCTTATCCTAAGGCTCATACACATTAGATCAAGCCAGGAGTCCATCTCAGTCACCAAGCAAAAGGGATAGCCCTACTACTTTTCAAACTCCTCTAAGCGGTAGTCATTTCAGCCTGATTCCTGCAGCATTAAAATGTTGAAGAATTATCTCAGTGAAGTCTACCCCACGTGGTGATGTGGTCAGAGCATTCAACTCAGAATCAGGAGCACTGGGTTCAAATACCACCACCATTAGCATCAACCCTCCTACCTCCAACTCCATGCAATAGAGGGAGCTCCATCTGGAGTTGGAAATGACCTGTGCAAACTAAAACAAAGAAAACAAAACAAAAAACAGCTGGAAAGGAAGAGAAGCCCTGCTGTGGTGGTGCCGGTATCCTTCCCCTCCCCCCAACGGCCCCAAACCTTCAGAAAGAGGGCAGTAAAGAGGTGTGTAAGGACAGAATAGATGCCATACGATGCCTGGAGTTACAGGACGACCTGGTCACCACAATGACTGACCCTTCTGCCCTCCTCCTGTTACCTCCCCCAAACTCACTTCCAGTCTGCTTGGTCCTCTCCTTCCCCTATTCCACCATTCTCAGCTTCTCTTGTTAAACTATAAGAATGTAAGCCCTCTGAGGAAAAGGTTGGGGCTGCTTTTTTATATCCTTGGTGTTTAACACGGTGCCCAGCACACAGGAAGCACTGAGTAAAGGCTCGTTTTCTTTCCTCCCTTCCCCAGGCTTTCTATCTTTTTACCTTTTACACGCTTCCCTACCCATCTTCTGGAGCTCACAGAAGCCTGCCTTGCTGCTGCAGGCACACAGCCTTCCTGCAGGGCTGGTGGCTTGCTCACCAAACTTGAAAAGAAGTGGATTACGTCTCCCTCCCCCCCACTTCCAGATACTGCTCCAGCCTCCATCATGAAGCAACTTCTCTTCCTCTGAATTCCACTCCTTCCCTTCTCCTTTCCCCATCCATATCTTTGCTGCCAGCACCTACCCATCTCCAGGGCATGTTCCCTCTTTTCTCAATGAGTTCAGTAGCTAACCCCAAGCCTTCCTCTCTCCTCCCTTCTCTTGTGCTTCCCTTATTAACACCAGCAACCCTTCAAACATCTTGGCCTCCTGGCTCATCCACCTCCTCAATTCTCATGACCTACATCTCCAGTCTACCTCAGTCCCCTACAGGAGTGGTCACACCTTAGACTTCCCCATCTGCCATAACTGTTCCACCTCTGTGATCTTAAACTCAGATTCCCCTCTCTGATCACTATCTCCCTCTGTCTTACTCCACCTAAACCTGATCTTCAGCCTCACTCCAACCTCCCCTCTCCAACTTCAGCTCTTCTCCCAATCCACAATCCCTATTCTTACCCCCTTTCCTCCCTTCAGGCTGGTCTCTACAGCAATATTCACTTTCCTTCCAAACTTCCCTCTCAATATGGAGCACACAGGCAACCTCTCAGACGGCTAATCTTGGATTCTTCTGTCTCCTTCACTCTCACATCCACTCATCTGCCAAGTCCTGTCTATTCTACCTCCTCAGCATCTCTCACATCTGTTCTTTCTACTCCCACAAAGCCACCACCCTGGCTCAGAACCTCTGATTCACTTGGATAAGAATTGGTCTCCCTGCTTCCAGTCTCTCTCCTCTCCAAACCATCTGTCACAAAGGTGTCAAAATGATCTCCATAAAGCCTAGGGCATGTGCCTTATGGGTATGTCATTCCCCTGCTCAAAAGCCTCCAGTGACTCCCAACCATTTCTAGGATAAAATTAAAATTCCTTAGCCTTACACCTAAGGTTCTTAATAATTAAAACACTCTTTGTTCTAGACAAACTAGAATGCTAGGTGTTCCCTCAATTTGACATGCCATCCCATACTCCATGCCTGAAAAGCACTCCTCTTTCACCTCTAACTTTCCCTATCTTTCTCTTCCTTCAAGGTTTACTTAGCTCAGGTGCCACTTCCCCTTCAAAGCCCTCCCTGATCCCCCAAGCCCAAAGTGATCTCTCTCTCCTCCAAAATTCCCAGAGCTCTGTCAGAATCTCTTTTGCCCCTACCACTCCCTACCTTATACCACATCTGTCTTTGTACATGTCATATTCCTTCCCACTCCACCCCACATCCACTGTACTGAAGCCCCTAGAGGCAGGGATCGTTTCCATATGTTTTTGTATTCATACCATCTATCATAGTGACTTACAAACAGCAGCCATTAAATATACCTTGCACTGAACTCTAATTGTGTGACCATGGGCAAATCACTTCATCTTTCTGAGACACTGTAAGCAGGATGAGAACCTTTGCCCCACCTTTAAATATGCACAGATAGATGTACCTTATTCCTTGCCCTGGAGCCTGAATCTACTGGGGAGAGCCCCACCTGCCCTAGTCACCAAGTGTCACTGGGCTGGCTTCCCCATCACCCAACACCTCCCCATCACTAAGCTCCTTTTTCATTCCCAGTATCCTCTTCCTGCACCCCTCCATCCCTCCACTCTCACGCTGTCCTCAATAGACGTTCTCTTTACTCCCAACACCTTTTTCACTTCTATCTCAACACCAACTTCTTCTGTGTCACCATTATCATTATTCCACTATTCACCATTTCTATTCTCCATACTTTCATATCAAGGGGCATGCCCCTCCACTTCCAACCCCTCCCCCCAACTCATCACTCTACCCCCAATACTTCCCCACCCAGGAGCATTCATTCCCACCCCCAACCACCCACATCACCGGGCATCTCCCTTCATTCTAAACCATCTTCCCCCATTGATGACCTCCACCATCACTCCCCCCCATGCATCATTCCCCCTCCCGTCTCCCTCCCCCCTCTGCATTATTCCCTCTCCCCTCCTCCCAGCTGTGCATCATCCCCACCTCCCTGGCTGTGCATCATCCTCCCCCGCCATGCCCCCCATTCCCCACCCCCCTGGCTATGCATCACCTCTTGCCATCCCACTCCCCCCACCTAGCTTTATTCCCTCTCCCCCCGCCCCCCCCCGCATAATTCCCCCCCCCCCCCCGCCCCAGGTGCTCACCGGTGAAGCCCTCCCGGCAGAGGCAGGTGTAGCCGCCCTCGCGGCTGCGGCAGCGCCCGTGAGGGCCGCAGGGCCGCGAGTAGCAGAGATCCACCTCGGTCTCGCAGTAGTCGCCGGTGAAGCCCGGCGGGCAGCGGCAGCGCAGGCCCCCAACCGGGTGGATGGGCCGGAAGAGCACCGAAGCCGAGGCGATGAAGGGTGCCGAGGAGTCGAAGCGCAGCACGGACACGCAGCGCATGTAGTTCTCGCAGGGCTCCCGCAGGCAGATATTGTCGTCGAAGGGCAGCACGCGCTGCGCCGAGATGGCCGCCAGCAGGCTGCGGTTCAGGTAGAGGCGCTCCTGCAGGTCCTCGGAGGGCACGAAGGGAGGCCCGCCCCCGGGCCCGGGCGGCCGGCCCACCGACAGGCTCACGTTGAGGATGTGCGCGCCCGGCGCGTCCGTGTCCCGCTGCACGTTGAACACCACCACGTGGTCCGGCGGTGTGGCCAGCGTGGCGGCCACGCCGCGGATGAAGAGGCCCAGCAGCGGCGACAGGAAGCGCTCGGGCGACATGTCCTGCAGGCGCAGCGTGATGCTGTGCGTGAGCATCTCGTCCGTGATGATGGTGACCCGCAGCACGCACTGGGCGCTCACGCTGTGCGCCCCGTCTGCGGGGCGAGACAGAGGGGGTCATGAGCGGAAAACGCGCGGAGAAGCGCGCGAGGCCACTACGAGGGAGCAAGGACGTGCGGGAGAGCGGGAAGCGGAAAGATCGCGAGACAGGAGCCCAACGGGGTTGAACGAGGCTTTCGAGATCGCGCTCCCCATCGGGGGACCTCGAGCCGGTCCCGAACTCACCCCTCCCCCACCCTCACCTCAGCCCAGACTCCTGGGAGAAGCAGTGCGCAGGCGCGCCCAACTAAGGCGGGGCACGTGGAGAAGGAAGTCGAGGCACGTGCACGTGGCATCTCAGATTTCATAACAAGTTTATACCTGAAGAGTCGGGCCGGCATTTCACATCTTATAATAAATCAAATCCTATTTTAAGGGTCCTTTCACCGGCTGCCCTCCATATTTGGCACGCTCCCCGCCTGCTACCCACACCTCCTCCCCATCCCTCCCTGGCCTCGATTCAAATCCCACCTTCTTCAAGAGGCCTTCCCTCCAAGATTACCTTCCATTTTATATTACATATAGTCTGTTCTGGCATAGCTGATCTCGTTCACCCCATTAGGGTGTGAACTCTCCTCCCCCATTAAAATGAAGCCCCCCTCATTAGAATGTGAGCCAATCCCAACTGGAATATGAGCTCCCCTACCCCCAATGGACTGTGAGAACGCCCCCTCCCTCATTAGAATGGAGCTCCCCCTCCCATCAAAATGGGAGTTCTCCCATCACTCAATAGTCTGCGAGATCCCGGAGGGCGAGGACCCTGTTTTTGCCATTCTTTGTACAGCCAGTCCCAGTGCTCCAGGTGGTAAACCCTTAACAAATGCTCATTGGCTGACTGCTTGACAAGTGCCGCTAGGGAAGGAGGCTTCTTCAAAAGAAGCATAAGACTTTTCCCCCCCAAAGTAAATTTCAACCTCTTTGGCACCTCTGCTCCCTCTAATTTAGGGTTTGCGTTGATCAAACACTCGCTACCTTGCAGGGCTGTTGTAACCCATCAGCTCTGTGTGCAACTTTATTCTTGTTCTGCTGTATATATAATAATAATAGCGCTTGCATGGCATTTTAAGGTTTGCAAAGCTATTTTTTTTTAACGCTACTAGGTCTTTTTGGGGGGAGCGAGGGAGGTGTTTGTCAGCAAGCATTAATTAAGCACATACTATATGCCAGGCACTGGGCTAGGGGCTAGACCATCACCATGTAAATTTTACAGATGAAGAAACCGAGGCTGATGGAGGATACTGAAATGTTTGTGTTTGTTGACTACTGTTAAGGTTCACAAGAAAAGCAATTTAAAAGAAAAAACAAAACCAAACCAACTTTAAGGCATTGTCCCAAAAGAATTAGCTCAGGTACCACCAACTTTTTCTGGTCGGCAATACTGAAAGTGTTCTCTCTACTAATACTTTTGGAACAGCCTCTATAAGTAAATGTTACTTGTTCTTTATTTGGCTCTGTGAATTCACCAGCAGAAGGAATTCCCCTTGAGAAACCCCCCTCTGCCAATGCAGGTAAGCACCTGTTCTGCCCCTTATAGAGATGCCTGGAGTCTCAGAGCTGTTAAATGTCTTGCCCAGAGTAACAGAGTCAGTTTATATCATGGGTGGCCCTTGGGCCTAGCGCTTCCAGACTCAGGCTGGTTTTCCAGTTATTTGCTGCACCATTGTGTTGTCTCTATTATTCCAATAGACCTATCTCACTTTAGCAAACCCCAATGAGGAAAACTCTTGATCAGATGACAAAGCTAATGGAATCTTACTATATGATTCCTTTACGAAGTCTGCTTTCCTGGTGCACTTAAAATGTGATCTGATTCAATTTACAAGAATTCGTGTCTTTGCCCAACTTTTCAGGAATTCACTTGTTATGCAAAGGGATGTAGAACCTGCATAGCTAGCTATCTGTGGGACTGATTTCTTTTTCTGTCTGTAGCTGTAATCTGTCTATTTTGTGTTCATGCTGTGTCTCTCCCAGAAAACTGAGCCCATCCAGAGAGGCAGGGACCTTGTCCCTTCCTTCCTCTGTATCTTAAAGAGCCCCAGAAAAGAGATAGCTGAATAAAGGAGATTAACAGAGAGCTCTTAGCCTCTCCTCAATATTATCTTCATGCCCTCCACCCCCAACCCAGTCCAGGGAGGTTGGATGGAACAATGGTGGACTCCAGCTTTGGGGACAGAAGTTTTCCCCCAGTTCCCTAACCTCCCCACCCCCCAGCCCCAAACAGCTGCCTGGAAGCTGGACCTCTATCCCCATGGCAACTGCCCGAACACAAAGCATTCCACCCGACTAGCTCCTTGTGTGCTCTGGGAGCCGGGCTAGGTCCCTGCTGCTCCAGCCCCACCCCAGGGAATCCAGAGCAAACCCTCCTTAGCTGGGTGGAGAAATTACACCACCCTTCACACACTCACACAAACAAACACACACACACACACACACACACACACTCCTCTATATGCTGGGTGTCTCAGAATGGGAGGGGAAAAGCCAGATACTTCATTGTGTTGTGAACTGGGATAGTCCTTGGCACAAAGGATTCTAGGATGGGAACTTTGCCAAGTGTCCCCCACCCCTCCACCCCCAAGAAATCTTTGCAAAAGTTTTCTCTAACTGCTCTTCACATGGACACAGGCACAGATACAGACATACACTGTGCATTGAAGTATTTAAACATATTACATAAGCACACCTACTTATGACCACAAATACATACACACCTAACTTACAAACACACACTAATGTACATGTATTCAGAAACACAGTTACACACCTAACTGCATATAAGAAATAGGTTGATGACCTGGAAATAGAAATAGAAAGATACTCCTAAACATCTTCCAAAGGGCTGTGGGGGGAGACAGAGACATTGATCCCCCAATCAGTAATTGGCTTTTATCTCATCCCTCCCAGACCCCTATGCCACAGAAATAAAAACAAAAAACTGGAGTTCAGGAATCCAGTGCCTAAATCCTATTTCTGACCCCTTATAGCTGTGTAATCCTAGGCAAGTCACTTAACTTATCCGAAGCTCAGTTTCCTCATTTGTGAAATGGGGTAGATAATCCTTCTAGTACCTATTTCGTGGTTTTATTATGAAACTTAAATGAGATAATTTATGGAAAATGCTTTGCAAACTTCAAAAGCTCGATGTAAATACCAGTAATTAGTATTATGTATTTATCATGTGTCACTCTGTACCTTAGTTATTTGTGGATGAATTTTTGTAGGTTGTGAGCTTCACAAAGGCCAGGCCCAATCTTTGTTTCTCAGCATCTAGCACTCTCTGCATATAATAGGTTCTCGACACGATTTAGAAGATCCAAAGATAATTACACAGATCCAGAGGATCTCACCAACATAGCAAGAGCAGAGGATGAGCAACCAACACAGATAGGGAACCTGGATTTGAATTCTGGCTTTGCTACTTACTATCTGTCTGACCTTACACAAGTCTTAGCTCCCCCATCTGCAAAATGGTACCTGGGTACCTAGGTGGCACAGCGGTTAGAGTGCTGGACTTGGAATCAGGAAGACCCTAGTTCAAATCTGGCATTAGACACCTACCAACTGTGTGACCCTGGACCAGTAACTCATTTAAACTCTGCCTTCAGTTTTCCAATCTGTAATATAAGGATAACAATAGCAACCCTACCTTTCAATATTGTTGTGAAGATCAAATGAGAAAACTGTAAGTTCCTGGTACATATATAAATGTTTGCTACTACTGATGATGATGATTATTATTATTAAAATGAGGTGGTGGACTAGCTTATCCCTAGGAGAGATTAAAGGGATGGAAGCTGGTAACTTCACTGCTCCACAGTGAAAGGAGTGAAGGAGTAGTACTGTCCTTCAATATGGAAGACTTTACAAAGCACTGAGAAGGGTGTAACCCATAGAAACAAATGAATGACTGAGATTGGAAGAGGAGAATCTCTGTCCTTGGTTGGTATTCTCTAACAATAGGTCATACTGGAATCTGCCCTGGGACATGGATGCAACAAGCAGTTATTAAGCATCTTCTCTGTGCTGGATACAAAGAATTTGCTTAGGTACACTGCTTAGATAAGACATGAGCTCCTTGTGGAGCTAACAAAAGCACAATTACAAAGAACTCTAATGTACAATATTATACTATACGTGCATCCAAGACATGAAAAACAAGGTGTTTCAAGGAAGAAGATTTTACCTCCTGATGGCAGAGCCTGTAAATTTCATGGAGGAAGGGGCACCTGAGTTGATCTTGAAAGGAAAGGGAGGGGGCAGCTAGGTGGCACAGTGGATAGAGCACTGGCCCTGGATTCGGGAGGGCCTGAGTTCAAATCCAGCCTCAGGCACTTAACACTTACTAGCTGTGTGACCCTGGGCAAGTCACTTAACCCTCATTACCCCGCAAAAAAAACAAAACAAAACAAACACACACACACACACACACACACAAACAAACAACAACCGGGCTGAGGAGAAGGGAAGGAAAGGAAACAGCAAATAGAGGGGAACCAGGTGGGTATAGAATGAGCCAGTCTAAATTCATAGTCATTCATATTAATCCCTGGACCCATACACATCTTGCTCAGGGTTTTGTGTAAAATTCAGGAGTTGAAATAGATGATCTCTAAAGATCCTTTCCACTTTAAATGTGATCATCTTACATTGAGCCAGATGCCCCACTCTAGACCCTTACTTCCTGTGATTAGCCTGAATGGACTTGATGCTCTCAATAATCGAACCTTGTATTCCCCACACCCCCACTGGTATAGCAGATAAAATGCAAGGTCTGGAACCAAAGCCTCTGCTACTAATTACCCATGTGAATATGGGCAAGTCATTCTAACTCTCTGGGCCTCAGAACTAACTGACCTCTAAGGGCCTTTTTTCAACTCTGAATCTGGGATCCTAGGACCTCCCAGCCTCTTAAGTAGGCCACTCTTCCTGACCTGGTATGCCCTCCTCCTGCCTTTCCTCTCTATACCCATCTGTGAACTTGCCATTGTTTGAAACTCCCCTCTAAATTCACCACCCCCAGGAAACCTAGCTTAACCCCCTCTAGTTCTGAAATCCTCCATTAAACAGCAATCAGTTCCTCGAACATATAAGAGATGGAGAATCAGAAGATTCACATTCAAGCTCTTGAACTCTGTGGAAGCTTATAAAGGCTTATTCAACTGAATTGTCATTAATAATAGCTCTCACACTTCTAGATCCCTTTTTTTGCTTGCGAAGCACTTTCCTAGTAACAATCCAATGAGATACTGATAATAATGATGATGATGATAACTCACATTTACATGACACTTTAAGCTTACCAAACACTTCCCTTGCTAGAACCCTGTGGGGTAGGAAATGTATTACCCCTATTTTACAAATAAAGAAACTGAGGCTCAGCAAGGTTAAGGGACTTGCCCAAAGTGACGGTGTTAAATTCAGAACTTGAATATTGGTTCTCCTGATTTTACGTCTAATAGTTTTCCACTACAGAGTTTGCAATCAGCCAGTCATTCGATATTTATTAAACACTTACTATATGCTATGCACTGTGTGGTGTGCTGGGAAGAAGGAAAGAAGGAAGGAAGGGAGGAAGGGAGGGAGGAAGGGACAGAAGGAGGGAAAGAAATAAGCATTTATATAGTACCTGCTATGTGCCAGGCACTGTGCTAAGAACTTTGCAAATATTATCTCATTCAAGCCTCATAAAACCCTGGGAAGTAGGTGCTATCATTATCCACACTTTACAGTTGAGGAAACTGAGAAGTTAAGTGATTTACCCAGGGTCATACAACTAGTAAGTATCTGAAGCTGGATTTGAACTCAGGTCTTCCTGACTCCAGACCCAGGGTTCTATCCACTTTGACACAAAATAAGGCAAGAATTCAGTCCCTGCATTGGAAGAGTTCACATTCTTCTGGGATAGACAATGCACACAAAATGTACATACAAGATATAAATAGTACCAATGGAAGATAATCTCATTAGGCACTAACAGTAGGGGGGACTCAGTTATTTCTACTTGTTTTCATATCACTTGTACATTTCTTGGATTTTTTTTCCATGAGATTAAGAGCCCCTTAAACAAAAGAGCATTTTCTTCTCCTTCCCTATTACCTACACACAGAATCCGCCTCTCAGCTGGATATACAAGAGAATAGAGAGTTTAAGAAAGTGACCGTCTGATCAAATGGCAAATAGTTGAAAGAGAAAACCTTAACACCCAGCTCTGGTGATCAATGTGTCTCCATCTCTCCCCTCTACGCCCCAGGAGGTCAGATTTCTCCACTCTAGGGAGGGAATCTAAGGGCTAGCCTCCTGCCCTGCCCCCCTCCCCATCCTGGGCATCAGGGTCTATCTGTCTCCTTGTTTCTAGTCCATCCTCTTCTCCACCCTGTTGCTTCCCATCTGGTCTTCCATTTGTAGCCACCTGCCCCACTATGTTCTCTCTTCTCCTTCTTTCCTTAGCTGCTATCCCATCCTTATATCCTCCCCATTTATGACCAGAGAAATACGGCTGTGTGAGAATGACTGCCCAGTAGAAAAGGACAGTCCGAGCCTGAGCTGTTAGGAAATTGGGGGAAAGGGGAGGGTTAGGCTAGAAGACAGCCCACCCCTTTACCCACCTACCCTCCAGATTGGATGGGAGAAGGCTATGGGCAGGATCAGGGCACCCAGAAAACACTAGCAGAACCCTGTCCCCCAGCCCACCAGAGAATCCCTCATTACTCAGGAATGACCCTAGGGCAATAGTGATCACAGAAGACACTCCAGTCCTGAAGTGTCCCTCTGCCAGATATTGGGGACATAACCCAGCCCAGAAGAAGTGGATCAGGGGCACTAAATAGGAAGCACATCTATGTGTGAACCGAGGGGGGGGTGGGGAGAAGGAGGAGGAGGAGGAAGGAGTGAGGGGAGAGAAGGGGAGGGGAGTAGAGGGTTAGGGGAGAGAGAGAGAGAGAGAGAGAGAGAGAGAGAGAGAGAGAGAGAGAGAGAGAGAGAGAGAGAAATCGATTAGACTAAGGGAAGATCATTAGGACTGAAGTTGGGGCCATATCAGCTCTGGGGAAAATGAAAAGGAGGGAGAGAGACAAAGAGAGACAGAAAAACAGAAGTAGGGATCTGGATAGAGAGACAAAGAGACACATGGAAAGAAACAAAGAGACATGAGAAGAGAGACCTAGGGAGGTAGAAAAGAAAGAAAAGAAACAGAGAAAGGGAGCTAGTGATAGAGAAAGAGATAAAAGAAATTCAAACAGAATGAGACAGAAAAAAATCAAGCAGAAGAAAGATGGAAAGAGATCCACAGCAGAGGAGGGCGAGGGGGGCAGGGAGGAGAGGAAAGCAACATGGGCAAGAGAAAGAAAGAAGAGACAAAGAATAGGGGAAGAGAGACAAAGGTCTAGGGGCAGCAACGGGCTTCCCCCTCCTCAGCCTAATGCTTAACTTTGAGGTTGCCATAGTGACTGCCTCCAAGGGTCAGAGCCTGGGGGAGAGGGTGGGGTTCTGAACCTGGGGGAGGGGCAGGGGTGGGACCACGAGGCGCCACTGAATTCCCTTCCCCATTTAATTCTCTGAGCAACCAGGGCATCACAAGGGCATGAAAGACTGGGAAAGACTGTACCCTGGCAAGCGATAAAAGAGTTGGAGGTACCCTTCCAGGACTTGGTTCTCTCCTTTTCCACCCCAGTGCGCCACTGTTTCATTGTGTCCCTGCTCCAAGGGAAGATCATCAGTCTTCATCCTAGCTCTTCCACACTTCCAAAACCCAGGGACTAGACTCAATAACTTCGAGGATCCATACCAACTCTTAAGTCAATGAACCTATGAACCCCAGCCTTCTGAACCCTTGCCCCACAAAAAGCTTGGCTCCATACCTATAACCTAGGGTTCTTAACTCTTTTGGGTGTCACAGAGCACCTCGGAGTCTAGTAAAACCTATGGACTCCTCAGAATGTTTTTAAATGCATTAAATAAAACACATGGGATTACAAAAGAAACCAGTTCTATTGAAGTATAGTTATCAAAAGATTTTTTAAAACTCAGACTCTAAGTTAAGAGCCCTTCTCTTGAGAGAAGGGAAACTGAGGGAGCAAGCAGGACAGGGCTCTCTCCATCACTTAACTTCCCTGGGACTCAATTTCCTCACCTGCAGAATGGGGGTATGGGACAAGAAATTCTCTAATATTCTTTCCAGCTATTATGCCATATGATTCTCTAAGTTCCTGCTCTCAGTTATGCCCTAAATAAGTCCCTTGGCAAAAACCATGGGGCATCTGAAGGGTTTGGGGTAGGGGGGTGAGGAGGGAATAGCCCCTCCCCTGTACAGACCCTTAAGTGGAGAAGGTAGAAGCCCCTATGTTCACCTTCCTTTTGGCCTCTTCAGACTATCTTTCTGGTAAGACCCCCATGTGTCTATAACCCTAACCCCAATATGGATAAGCAGATGGTATACTTCTTCTGTCCCTAACTTACTGCCAAATGATTTCTTTGCAAACCAGCTCCTACCCTAGACTGAAATCTCTCATTAGGGTCTCATCTGTTATCCATCTTGTGTGTGAGTGAAATCTCAGTTCTTCAGCCCCAAGATTCATCTCCCCACCAACCCCAGCTATACTAAACAAGAGGATATTATCTAGCAGAAAGGGGTACAATGCCCTCCACTCTACCCCCAGGGGAGTTTGCAGGCCGTACTGCTCTGCCGGGCACCAGGAATGCCTCAGCTTGGGTGCTGGCCAGATCTCTCTCTCTCTCTCTCTCTCTCTCTCTCTCTCTCTCTCTCTCTCTCTCTCTCTCTCTCTCTCTCTCTCTCTCTCTCTCTCTCTCTCTCTCACACACACACACACACACACACACACACACACACACACACACACACACACACACACACACACACACACACACACACACACACACACGCTACCCCTGAAAGATAGGGAAGAGGTAGAATGATCTAGAGATCCCTTTCCTCCACATACTGGGAGTCTCCTGTCCATCCTGGCCCCCTAAATTCACATTCCTTTGACCTAGGGGAGGGAGGATGGATCTGTGGGAATCCAACTTTCAGCTGGGGGAAAGGGAAGGTTTGGCTCCCTTGGGATCAGTGTGCGTGTGAGAGAGAGTGTGGTATGTTTGGGGAGTAGGGAGATACAGGCTCAAAGAACCCAGGGGCCCCAGCCAGTGCCTGCCTACTTTGTATCCCCTGCCCCCCAGGACCCCAAACTCCAGCCTGTGACAGTGGGGTTTGTTTGGACAGAGACAATGAGCCCCGGGCTCACTTCCTGCAGTGAGCTCTGGAGGGGGGTAGCGGCCCCAGCTCTTTCAGCCTAGAGGGGAAAGAATGTACTAGACAAAGTCCCCGTCAGTCTCCTGCTCAGCCTAGAGGGAGAGGGGGCCAGAAGGGGCTGGACTCTGGGGTCCTGACCTTACTGTGTGCCCCCTCCCCCTCCACAGACCAGCTTTGGCCCTAGTTGCTAGATGAGATCACAGAAGCTTCATGGGGCAGGGGCCTGGGGGAGATGGTCAAAGTATGGGGGTATGTGTGGGAAGGAAACCTGGATCTTCTCTCAAATGCCTGAGACAGACTGGGCATAAAGGACAATTTAAACTCAACCCTGCCTTCCTCTCTGCACCTCAGCCCCCCTCCCCACTGGAGTCTCCTTCACCAGAGTTTTTTCAGTCTCTTGGCAGCTGTGCCCAAGGCTAAAAAATCTAAACCCTACCCCACTGCACATCACAGAGTAGGGCGGGAAGAAGGGAGGCAGGGGCATCCAACCGCAACAGACCAACCCAATCTGTGGGGCAGGAGGTGGGAAGAGCTAGGATTCCTGTGGGTCTTTTCCCAGGCCAGTCGTTGCCTTACCTTGGCCACAGTGACACCCAGGACAGAGGAATGAATGAGACACACACCCTCCACATCCATAGGGTCTATCTGCCAGCTCCCCAAGCCCACCCCAACACTGTCTCATTGACTTCCCAGTCTCCTCCCCAACCCTGGGAGAAGACTCCTCCCCTTATCCCACATTCAGTCCCATCCCAGGCCTGCCTCCAAACTCCCCTGAGACTTCCTCACAGCCCCTCCCAAGCTCTAGGGGGGACCACACAGCACTTGCCCAAGACATGCACTCACCCCTTACCTGTGACTGACACACTCATGATGGCTTCCAGGGGTCGGTTGTTGTCCAGGGCCTTGCTGAGCCTCAGTTCCCCCGTGGAGGCGTTAAGCAGCACCAGACTGAGCTCATTCCCTCGCTCAAAGCTATAGCTCAGTGTGTCAGAGACATCAGGGTCATGGGCTGGCACCCGGCCAATAGCACCCCCAGGGAAGCTACTGGAGCGGTTGGTGACATAGTTGTTGAAGAGGATTTCGAAGTTGCCCAGCACAGGGGGGTTGTCATTGCGGTCAAGGAGGCGGACATGGACAGTAGCCCGGCTCACCAGCGGGGCTGAGGTGGCCTGAATAACAAGGACGTACTCTGCCCGCGTCTCATAGTCCAGATCCACCAAGGCAGTCAGCTCCCCAGAAAAGATATCCAGCTGGAAGACCTCAGGGATGTTACCCTCCACAATCTGGTACATGATCTGGGCATTGGTTCCTTCATCTGGGTCCGTGGCTGTGACCCGAGCCACGGCCAGACCGATAGGGCTATTCTCTTCCACAAACACATCAAATTCATCTTGTTCAAAAACAGGTGGATTGTCATTCACATCCAGGACGGTCACCATCACCTCCACTGGTGTCCGGGCTGGGGGGACGCCCTTGTCCACTGCAAATGCCCGTAGGACATACTGGGCCACGTTTTCCCGGTCTAACCTCCGTAGTGTACGCACTATGCCTGACGTGGACTCAACAATGAAGTCACCATCACCATCATCCCCACCTTGAAAAGTGTAGAAAACTCTTCCATTTAATCCTGAATCACGGTCTGTGGCTGAAATCTGTAAGACACTAGTGAAGGGGGGCACATCCTCATAGATGCTGCCTTGATAGGAATCACGCAGGAACTGGGGGGCATTATCATTGACATCATTGACTAGGATTTCCAGGTAAGTAGTGTCTGACTTCTGGGGAATGCCATTGTCCCGGGCAGTGATGGCCAGAGTGTAGGAAACCTGGTCCTCATAGTCCAGCTCAGCCTGGGTGGTGACAGCCCCTGTGTCTCCATCAATGCGGAACTGGGGTATGCTATCCTCCATGAAGTAGGTGATGCGAGCATTCTCACCCGTGTCTTCATCCGTGGCACTGATCAAGACCACGGTGGTGCCTGCTGGCCTGTCCTCATTAACATTAACAGTGTAGTGGGAGCTCTGGAAGACTGGGCGGTGGGTGTTGGCATCTGTGACATTCACCACGACCTGGGCCGTGTCCTGACGTGTGCCATCCGAGGCCGTGACGGCCAGCACATACTGCCGCTCCAACTTATAGTCGAGGGGCAGTGCCAAGGAAACCAACCCTCCGCCACTCTGGCTGGTGATGGAGAAGCGGTTACGAGTGTTGCCGCTAGCGATCTGGTAAGTAATGACACTGTGAGCATCCCGGTCCACGGCTGAAACTGTCACTACACTAGTGCCTACAGCGGCATCCTCGTTCAGGCGCACTGCATACTCCGGCTGAGTGAAGGTGGGGTTGTTGTCATTGACGTCCAAGATGGTGACGCTGACGCTGGCTGAGGCTGTCAACGGTGGTGTGCCGTGGTCCTTTGCCTCCACACCAAAGCTATAGAAGTCCACCTCCTCCCGGTCCAGCTCAGCGGCCACAGAGATCCAACCGGTACCATTATTGATGGTGAAGGGAAAGTCAGGCCCAACACCAGCCAATCGGTACTCCAGACGGGCATTGTCGCCTGCATCGGCATCGATGGCCTGGACGTGGAGGACCAGATACCCCAGGGGGACGCTCTCTAGTACTGTGGCCTGGAAGGGGGTGCTGACAAATATGGGAGCATTGTCATTGATGTCTAGGACTTGCACTGTCACCAGGCCTGAGACATTGGAGAGTGGAGGACGGCCCCCGTCCTGGGCCCGAATTCGGAGGGTGTATTCCTTGGCTGTCTCATAGTCAAGGGGGCTCACGACATCCAGCGCCCCTGTCTGAGCATCCAAGTAAAACTGGCCACGGGCATTGCCACTCATGATACTATAATGGACCAGTGCATTGCTGCCTTTGTCTCGGTCTGTGGCTGTGACCCGAAGCACAGGGGCCCCAGGGGTCACATCTTCCCTTACCTGGACCACATAGCGCTTCTCGCTGAACTGGGGGGCATTATCATTGTCATCCTCCACAGATAGACACACAGCTGCCGTGGCACTCCGGGGACCAGGATCCCGGCCTTGGTCACTTGCCTCCACAGTCAGCTGGTATGATTCTACGGCCTCTCGGTCCACAGGTCCCCGGGTGCGAATCACACCAGAACGGGGATCAATCTCGAAGACTTCAGGGGGGGGCCCACCAGGCCCCTCCACCAGACGATAGAGGATGTTGGCATTAGGGGGGGCATCACCATCTGTGGCTCGAACTGTAAGTACCTCGTAGCCCACTTCCAGGTTCTCCCTCAAGCTCTCCTTGTACTCAGACTGCTCAAAAACGGGGTTGTGGTCATTGGTGTCAGTCACTGTGATGGTTAGTGTGGCCAGGGCACTTCGTCGAGGTGTGCCATGGTCCTGGGCAGTAACCCTGAAGACATGAGTACTCTTGGTCTCCCGGTCTAGTTCCTCAGCTGTAGTCACAGCTCCAGTGACTGGGTCCAAGGAGAAGAACTGGTTGGATCTGCTATCAAAGAGGGCATCCATGGTATACTCTAGACGTCCTGCTTCCCCTTCATCTGGATCCAGAGCCCTCAGTGATGCCACTGGTGTGCCCACCGGCTGGTTCTCAGGCACAGTGGCCTGATAGACAGGTGACTGGAATTGGGGGGCTGTGTTTACATTGCGTTTCCTTCGACTTCCTGGGAGATCCCCAGCCATCCACTTCTCGACCCAGGGCCCCTGGGTCCATGCCAGCCTGCAGAGTTGGCACTGCAGCTGTGGTACCTGGATGCACTGATGCCCTGGGGGCAGGGTGAGCTTGCCCTGTGGGGAGATGTGGCCTCGGGCACCCAGCAGGCGGCAGCTCCAGGGGCAGCCTGTGGGGGCTGGTGGCAGGGGAATGTGAGCCCCAGGCTCTGGGCACCAGGCCCTCCTGACTCTCAACCTAGCCGGGGGCACCAGGCGGCTAGTCAGCTCAGGCCCCCTGGCCCGGCAGCGGCTGGTGTGGAGCCAGTGGCCCTCAGTCCCAGCTGGGCAGTACCAATGCTGGGGAGTGCAGAGAGCTGGAGAGCTCAGGTCCAGGGCGTCCAGCGCTTCCAGGGAACGGCAGGGCGATGGGGCCAGAGCGAAGCTCCCGGGGCCCAGGCGTAGCAGCAGCAGCAACAGTAGCAGCTGCGGCGGCAGCAGCAGCAGGAGTGGGGCGCGGGCGACCCGGCCCCGCATCTCTCCCTCCTCCCGGCCGGGTCAGCGGCGGCGGCGGCTCCTCCTCCGGCTCCTCCCGGCCCCGCCGCGCCGCATGCCCGGGCCGGGGGCACCTGATTCCCGGGACCTTCCCGTGCGCGCTCCCTCCGGGGCCCCGGCCTCAGCGGATCTCCGGCGCCCTAGAGTTTCTCCGCTCACCTCTGGCCTGATCTTTCCTCTGCGGCTCCTGGATCCCTGCGACTGCTCAGAATCCCTCCTGCGCCCCTAGTTCCCCCACCCCCCAGACCCACCTCCGAGCCCTGCCCTGAGCCCAGGCGGGGGCTCCCAGGTCCGCCTCCGAGCTCCCCCTACTCTCCCGAACCCCTCTCTGCCCTAGATCTTTGCCCTGCGCCTCCGGATCTTCGCCCCTGCGCCCCCGAAACTCCCACCTGCGTCCACGGTTCTCACCTGTACCTCCGGGGTTCTCCCGCAGGATTCCCGATCCCCGCACCCCGGATCTTCGGGTCTCCCTAGTGAGCCCCCAGAGCTCCCCCACACCGCCCGCAGCTCGGGATCCTTCTCTGCGCACCCCCACCTCCTCCTTCCCCCTCCCCCTCCAGATCCTGCCCAGGGCTACCACATCTCCCACCTGCGCCTCCAGATCGCCCCACTGGGCCCCTGGAGCTCCTTTTCTAGAGCCCGGGTGGTCGCTCCAAGACCCTCACTCTCTCCCTGTGCCCCCGGCCGGCTCTCCCTTTTGGCACCGAGCCCCCAGCGCTCGCCTCGCCTCCCCGGCGGTGAGCTCTGCAGAGCAGCGGCGGCTGCGGGCGGCTCATTACCATAGACCTGCTCCTCTCCTATGCGACTCTTAAAGCGGCGACGCCAGGCCCGAGCGGGCTAAAGTGGGCCCTCCCCCAGCCCTATCTCCCGGCCCACTCCCCCCTCCTCTCTGACTACACCCCCAGGCCCCGGCTCCATCCCAAAGATCCTGATGCCTGCACCCTCATACCCAAGTCCTCGAACCGTTTCCTTTGTCTGTGCCACCTTATCAGGGCTCCCTAAGAATCTATGGAGACTTTAACAAAGAGGCAAGGCCCAGGGCTAAGAATAATGGCCAGAATAGCACAGCCCTAAATTGGAAGAGAGCTTTTCAAAAATCTTTCTCAATTTTCCAACCCTCCCAAACTTAGCACTGGTCCTGGCAAAGTCACCCACGAGCACATTGGTAACGAGTTTTGCTTCTAAGAAACCATCCCAGTCATTCTTCCTGCTAGCCACCGATCGATCCTAAGACCCCAGGCAGAGCTGGGTCACCGGCTCTCCACTGAAGAAATGACCCAGTGCCCAAGTCCTAGAGAAAGAGAACCCTCCTCTCTGGGGCTCCACAGAATGACCTTGAGAAGCCCCTGAATCTGACAAAGGACTCTAGAACCTGGAGTGCTAGAGGAAAGAGCCTTCGACCAGAAATGAGGAGAGTGGAGTTCTAATCTCATCCCTACCACTAACTTGCTGTGTGACCCTGGGCTGGCCAATTCACTTCTTTTGGCCTTAGTTGGGGCTCTTCCATCTCTAAGTCCTATGACCCCTGACCTGGGGTCTAGTCCCAGCTCTACCACTAACGTGCTGTGTGACTGGACAAATGACCTTCTCTCTTTGGGACTTAGCTTGCACAACCTGTCAGAGTAAGGACTGGCCCTGTGACTTCACTGACTTAAGGGAACAATGAATGGCAAAATTCCTCAAGTAGGTCAATCCCTTCTCGGCAACTTATAGTCTTGGTTGCCCAGAACACCGAGAGACAGATAAAGTGACTTGGCCAGAGTCAGCCAGTATATGTTAACGGTTTAACAGAACTTGGGCCTTTCTGACTCTGAGACTAGCCCTCTACTCAGAACTTCCTGATGGTGAAAGATAAAAGACAAAGGAATGGTATAAATGTGTCCAGTTGCTTGAATTTTAGGGCTTAAAGAGATCAACCCTTTCTTTCACAGAAAAGGAAACTGAGACCTAGAGGAGTTAGCTTGCTCAAGATCACCCCATTTGTTAGTTGTAGAGTCAAAACTCTGGATTCCCAGAGCGGCAGCTAGGTGGCGCAGTGGATGAAACACCGGCCCTGGATTCAGCAGTACCTGAGTTCAAATCCAGCCTCAGACAACTTGACACTAGCTGTGTGACCCTGGGCAAGTCACTTAACCCCCATTGCCCTGCAAAACAAAACAAAACAAAACAAAACTCTGGATTCCCAATCTGGGGCTCTTTCCACCTGCAGGGAAGAGCCCTCCCAAGCAAGAATCCATTGCCTTTGTTGGAATACCTTTAGAAGCATAATTATTTTTCTGGGTTGAGTCAAGAGCAGTCCTATCTGTGGTACATGTATAACCTATATCAAATTGCTTGCCTTCTCAATGAGGAAGGAGGGGAGGGGAGAGAGAGACTGTGGAATTCAAAATTTTTTAAAAAAACTGAATCTTTTAAAAAATTACATGTAATTGGGGGGCGGCTAGGTGGCGCAGTGGATAAAGCACCGGCCCTGGATTCAGGAGGACCTGAGTTCAAATCCGGACTCAGACACTTGACACTTACTAGCTGTGTGACCCTGGGCAAGTCACTTAACCCTCATTGCCCTGCCCAAAAAAAAAAAATTACATGTAATTAGGAAAAAGTAAAATATTTGAGGGGAAAAAAAGTAGTTCTATCTAGAGGCAGATGGGTGTACCAAAGGATCTCTTCAGAATTACAGAACTTCTGAGCTAGATAGGCTGTTAGAGATTATAACTTCTCATTTTTTTCCTTCACTGGGGAAACTGACGCTTAGAGAAGGACTCGCCCAAGCTCACACAGCTAGAGAACCCAGCCTGCTTCCTAGTCTAGGGTTTCCCTAGTAAGACAGGCCCCTGCCCCTCTTGGGTTCTTCTGATTCTGTGATTTGGAGAGACTTGGGGGCTGCCCCTCACCTAATAGCCATATGGGGTATGGAGAAGGCTAGGAGATTATACCATCTGTTAATTATCCCTTAAATGAAGGTTGGGTAATTAAGACTTTCTTTTTCAACAAGGTCCCAACCAAACACATGGAAGAACTGTGGCTCTCAATTTATTTTTCTCCCTTTGTGTCTAAAAATAAGCTGCTTGGGTGGGAGAGAACAGAAACCCAGAGAAAATCGTGGGGCTGAGAGAACTAACTACAGGCCTGGCTCCTGGCCATAGAATATGGTTTCAGAGCTTATGTGTGAGGGGGGTTGGTGCCAGGTAGTTATGGGCCTCTGCCCTGGCTGGAGGGAGATTGGGGAGTAAGGAGAAAAGAAGGTGAAGAAGGAGAAGAGACTGGAGTGAGCCGTCTCCCTGCAAGGGGTGCCAGGGAGTAGACAGGCGGGCACCTCTGGCCTTGGAGAGACAGAGTCGGGACTCCTTTTCAGCTCCAGGGAATGACCCCTCCCTGGTACTTTCTTCTCCTGTTCTCCAAGCACGGTTCTGAAAATAGTTATTAATCCCTCACCCCCTGGAGGGATCGAGACAGGTTGAGCAGCTCACCCTGAGCCTCAGGGTGAGTCAACCCTGCCTCTCCCTGGTGCCACCTCCCTCCTTTCTTCCCCCCCACCCCCCGCCCAATCCTCAGAATTCCTTCCATCTCCTAATGCAAGAATACTTCTCTGTCTTTCTAAGTTACCTAAAGTCTTCATCCAGCTGCAAGATCCGACTTTTCCCTCCTTCCCCTCTTCCTTGCTCCTCCCCTTGAGGGAAAGAATATTTATATGAAACTCAGACAACCCTCTCCCCCATCCCTGATGGTTAAAATGAGGGGAAGGAAAAGGGGTAGGTTGGGCTGTCACAAAGAATGTAGGGTCATAGTTCTCATGATCAAGATTTTAGTAAGGAAAAAAAAAAGACTAGAAATCAATTGAGAGCCCATTGATTGGAGAAGAACAGCAAATTGTGGCATGTGATAGTAATGGAATATTACTATATTTTCTAATATAAAAGATGAAGAGAAATTTGGAAAGACTTCTATGAATGGATACAAAATGAAGTAGAACCAGGGGAGGGATTTACACAATGACTGAAGGAAAGGAAAACAATATATTGAAAGCTGTAAGAATCATCATCAATTCAAGGACCAGTCTTGGGTTCACTTCAAGCTGTCTCACTCACACATGGCCAGAGTGTTGGCTTATTGTATTTATCTATTTAATTACAAGGAAAGATAGGTTTTTATGGGTGTAGAGGGGAAGAAGTAAGGAGGTTCATTGGAAGTACCAGCTATGGGGAGGGGTGGGGCACCAATGAAACATTTATTTAAAGAAAAAAATTCTTTTACTGAGAACATATTATATGAATAGCACTATGCTACAAGTCAATGATGATACAAAAAAGTCTTATTTCCTCCCCTCTCTCCCTCCCAACCTCACTACTACCTCAAATTACTTTGCATTTACTTTCTACATCATTGAAATCTACTTTATCTGTGTATATATTGTATCCCCCAGTAGAATGTAAGCTTTTGAAGGGCAGAGACCTCATTTCATTTTTTTTGTCTTTGTTTCAATGAACACAGTATTTGGCCTCTGACACACAATAGCTATGTGACCCTAGGCAAGTCACATAACTTCTCAGTTTCCCTAACAACTCTCTAAGACTAAGTTGCAGGACAGTTGCTGATCTACACTGGTAGAGGGAGTTTCCTCACCAAGACCTTGCTTTACCAATGAAAGCTTAGGTCTGGAGCAAAACCAAAACCAAAATGGAAGCCACCATATATTGGAAGAAAGCCTCTAAAGTGGCATTTTTGCACTGGCAAATTGAATGCTTTGTTATTGTTGTTGTCTTGTTCTCAAGAAACTAAATAAGCGGGGCAGCTAGGTGGCACAGTAGATAAAGCACTGGCCCTGGATTCAGGAGGACCTGAGTTCAAAATCGACTTCAGACACTTGACATTTACTAGCTGTGGGACCTTGGGCAAGTCACTTAACCCTCATTGCCCCCCCCAAATAATAATAATAATAATAATAATAATAATAATAATAATAATAATAATAATAAACTAAATAAGCACAGCAGGTTCTTGTCTTTTCTGCACCTATTAATTGTGTACCTGCAAAGGCCTCTCTGTTTTAGGATATCATCTGGGAAAGCCTGCCTGTCCCCTTCTTACACTTTCACCAAGCATCTCCTCAACACACATGTAGATTGGTCCCATAGAGATTTTCTAGAAATGAGAAAGTAAGCCTGTAAGTCAGTAGTGATTAATATTTTCTTAATCACTTTTGTTTGGTAATCATCCTTCCTTTTTTCCCCAGCATCTTGAGAATCTGTCCTTCATTGCCCTCAGAATCTCTTCATGTCCAGCCCACCCCTCCCTTTGGTACACTTGACCTAGTCCAGCTGTTCTTCTCAACTTTGTTTTCTTTTGTGATATTTTTGCTTCCTCATGTAATGCATTAGGGATTGTGATGTTAGTGACCAAATGTATTAGCTCCACTGGCACAGATAGAGAAGAGTTGAATGTTTGTTATAGAAATCTTGATGGGGTTGACTCCCACTTTCATCCTTAGATGCTCTTGTGATGATCTGGCTTCAATAGTTTCTCATCAACTCCTCTGTAAAAGTGTTTTCCCTTCTACTTTTTCTCACTGGTTTACTAGGTAGTACTGCTAATAATCTCCTACTATCCTCCTCCATAAGATTTTACAAATGAGTTTATTTTCTAAACCAACACTGCCCTTAGCTGACATATTTCTCTGCTTGGCAAGAAGATCAACTATTTGCTAGCTAAGGTAGCTCCTACGCTCTTAGAAAACTCATTTTGATGCTTCATTTATATTTGTTAAACTTCTTTAGGAAATAATGATAATCTAAATAATATCTGTCCTTTCATCCATTTCCCATTTTTCCAGGTCAATAGCTTGTTTAAATAGGTCAGGTCAGACTTGAATTAAACATAATATCTTCTTATTTTTTATCTTTTTATCTAATTTAGTATTGGTTTTTATCTGTATTCTAATAAGTCAATAATGGTTTGATTGTACACAAAAAACTGATTTGAAAGTGACTTTCATCATTTCCCAATTGAGAAATGGTTAAAGGATATGAACAGATAGTTTTTAGATGAAGAAATTAGAGCTATCCATAGTCATATGAAAAAATGTTCTCAATCAATATTGATTCAGGAAATTCAAATTAAAACAACTGAGGTACCACCTCACACCTGTCAGATTGACAAAAAAAGGAAAATGATAAATGTTGAAGAAGATGTGGGAAAACTGGAACACTAATACATTGTTGCTGAAATTGTGAACTGATCCAAACTTTCTGGAGATCAATATGGAACTATGTCCAAAGGACTATAAAATGGTACATACCCTTTGACCCAGCAATACTGCTACTAGGTTTGTATCCCAAAGAGATCACAAAAAAGGGAAAGGACCCACATTTACAAAACTAATTATAGCAGCTCTCTTTGTGGTAGCAAAGAATTGGGAATTGAGGGGATGCTCATCAATAGGGGAAGGCTGAACAAGTTGTGGTATACAAATGTAATGGAATACTACTGTGCTATAAGAAATTATGAGCAGGCTGATTTCAGAAAAACCTGGAAAGACTTAAATGAACTGATGCTGAGTGAAGTGAGCAGAACCAGGAGAATATTACACAGTTAACAGCAATACAGTATGATGATCAACTGTGATAGACTCGGTTCTTCTCAGAAATACAATGATCCAAGACAGTTCCAAAAGACTTAAGATAGAATATGTTCTCCACATCCAGAAAAAAGAACTATGGAGTCTGATAAAGATGAAAGTACACTATTTTCACTTTGTTGTTGGTTTTTTGCTTTTTCTTTCTTTCTTGTGTTTTTTCCCTTTTGTTCTGATTCTTCTTTCATAACATGATGGGGCATTGGTGGTTCAGTGGTAGAATTCTCACCTCCCACACGGGAGACCCGGGTTTGATTCCCGGCCAATGCAGTTGTTTCTTTTGGGCAGCTAGGTGGCGCAGTGGATAAAGCACCAGCCCTGGATTCAGGAGTATCTGAGTTCAAATCCAGCCTCAGACACTTAACACTTACTAGCTGTGTGACCCTGGGCAAGTCACTTAATCCCAATTGCCTTACTAAAACCAAAACCAAAACCAAAACAACAAAAAACAAAAACCAAAAACATAACATGACTAATGTGGAAAGACATTTAACCTAATTGTACTGTATAGCCTATATCAGATTGCTTCCTGTCTTGGAGAGGGGAGAGGAAAAGAAAGGAAGAAGAAAAATTTGGAACTCAAAATCTTACAAAAATGAATTTTGAAAACTGTCTTTACATGTAATTTTTTATTATAAATCAATAATTTAACTTTTTTTAAAATAATAAACTTTTTTATTTATAGTTTTGGGTTCCAATTTTTATCCCTCTTTCCCTCCCTCCCCTTCACCCTCCCTGAGGTAGCAAGCAATCAGATATGGGTTATACATGTGTGATTATTTACATGTAATTTAAAAAAATAAAATACTATTAAGAAAAAAAGAGGGCAGCTAGGTGGCGCAGTGGATAGAGCACCGACCCTGGAGTCAGGAGGACCTGAATTCAAATCCAACCTCAGATACGACACTTACTAGCTGTGTGACCCTGGGCAAGTCACTTAACCCCAATTGCCTCACTAAAAAAAAAAGAAAAAAAAAAGGAAATGACTCCCACAGCAATAAGTGATCTCCTGTCTCTTAGAATACAATCAATTTCATTTTTTAGTTATTTAACTTGGTGCTAACCATGTCCATAGTTTCCTGTATCCCTTCTTGAAGAAAGTAGTCTTGATTTATAGCCATGAAGTTGTTGTATTGTCTTTGACCTCTTTCATTTCTTACTCCTCAGTTGTGTTTTTTTATCTGTCTGTCTATCTATCTACCTACTATTTGTCTGTGTGTATATCAGCTGCTAGACTCATACATGAAGCTTTTCCAGCCAGAGAAAACCTGCTAGGACTTGCACTTCATTAGCATAGCCTTTGTGAACCTAGGGTCACCCCTAGCCCATTGGGAGGTATCAGAGCCAGCATTCTGGAGACTGAATAATTAATATGTCTCACATAAACATGCATTACTATTTTTAGGTGTTTACAGATCCTGTTATGATTAGTAAAACAAATTCATTTAAAGTGTTACTGAATTTATGGGACCCAATCTGTGATTCCATCTATGTGGAGAACCCATGGTGAGAAACCAACCCCACTCATATGGATGGGAGAGTGCTCTGGTACTTAGAGTCTTAAAGACCAGTGTCGGGGCATGGAGAAGTTAAGGGACTTGCCCAGGAATTCCCAGCCATCGTGGGTCAGAGGTCATCCTGACTCTGACATCATCCAGCTATTCACCATGGCAGGAGATGGACTGTGGTATGTGGAGAATAGTAAGTAGATCAGTTTATCTAGGAGGTAGAGCAAGAGAGAAGGAATAATGTAAGATAATTCATAGATCACATATCCCAAATGGCTTAGAATTGTTGAGGGCTTTAAATGCTAGAGAGGAGGATTTTTATTTTTATTTTATTTTTTCCTTTTTATTTTTCACATAAGAGTATTTAATTCTTTCCAATTATATGTAAAGACAATTTTTGACATTCGTTTAAAAAAATTTTAAGTTCCAAATTTTTCTCCTTTCCTCCCTTCCCTCCCCTCCCTTCCTGAAATGGTAAGCAATTTGATATAGGTTATAAATGTGTAATAATGTAAAATATACTTCCATATTTCCGTATGAGTCATCTTTTTTTTTTTGGGTGGGGCAATGAGGGTTAAGTGACTTGCCCAGAGTCACACAGCTAGTAAGTGTCAAGTGTCTGAGGCCAGATTTGAACTCAGGTACTCCTGAATGCAAAGTCAGTGCTTTACCCACTGCGCCACCTAGCCGCCCCTTGAGTCATCTTTTGAAAGAAAAAACATTAAAAGGAAAAAAAAAACAAAACCATGTAAAAATAAAGAAAGTGAAAAGAGTTTCTTTGATCTACATTCAGACTCCTTCAATTCTTTCTGTGGATGTGAGACTTGAAGGAAGCTAGGAAAACCATGAGGCAGAGATGTGGAGGAAGAGAAATCCAGGTATGGATAAGATCCAGGAAAAATGTCCAGTCAGGAAATGGGAGCATCTTATTCAAGGAATGGCTAGGAGGCCAGTATCACTGGACCACATAGTACCTGGGTTAAATAAGGTATAAGAAGATTAGAAAAAAATGGATGGGATAGAGAGAATGGTACTGGGTTATAAAGGAATTTGAAAGCCAAAGAGAAGATTTTATATTTGATTCTGGGGGTAATAGGGAGACATTGGGGTTTATTGAATGGGGGGAGGGGGAATGGGGAAGTAAGTGTGTGTGTGTGTGTGTGTGTGTGTGAGAGAGAGAGAGAGAGACAGAGAGAGAGACAGAGAGAGACAGAGAGAGAGAGAGAGAATCTTCATTTTAAGAACATTAATTTCCCAGTTAAATGGAAGATGGACCAGAGTAGGGAGAGACTTGAGAGGTGGGGAGACCAACTACCAGGCCACTGTAATTAGTCCAGCCATGAGATGAAGAGGGTGTGCACCCAGGCACTGGTAGTAACAGAGGAGAGAAGGGGGATCGGATTCTATGAGAGATGTTACAAAGGTGAAATGGGCCTTTGAAACGGATTGGACATGAGGGGTGAGAGAGAGTGGGGAGAAGAAGTTGAGAGGCTAGGTGAATGGCGAGGTGGTGGTACCCTTAATTTGAAAGAGAGGAAGCATAAAATGTTTGGTTTAGGTCACAATGAATTTAAGATGTCCTTGGATGTCTTATAAACCTCCAATAAACAGTGGAAGATGTGAGACTGAAGGTCAGGAGAGAGGTCAGGGGCTGGCTCAAAATGTCAGAACAATCTTTAGTTCAACCTCTGATTCCCATCAGATCCTGTTGTTTCTACCTTGGCAAAATCTTATTCACCTACTCCATTTTTCCATTTCCTCTAACTTGGCAGTCCAAGTTCTCAATATTATATAACCCTGACTTAAATGGACCAGGTGACATTGTTCTGAATACAACGACCTTGTGATTTGTATTATTACAATGAGCCTTCTATCTGCTTTCCCCATCTCTAGTCTCTCCACCACCTCCAGCCCATCTTATACACAGCAGCCAACACTGATCACATTACTCCCCAGCTCAAAAACCTTCCATGGCTCCTCATTGCCTAGAGGACACAATCCACACTCTTCAGTCTGTTATTCAAGACCCAATCATATAGCTCCAAACTGTCCTTCTGGCTCTGTTTTCCATTGTTCTCCATTAAATATACTATTCAGCAAGAACATTGACCAAAAGGAATTCTTTCTCAATTTGTTCAAAAGAAATAACTTCATTTAACCCCAAAGTCTAAGTTTAGTTTTAGGCTTTAATCATTTAAAACGAAACTAAGACTTTTGGGATACCCTCATGTGTAGATGGCACTACTTTGGCAAACTTTCTATCAATGCTGTTTCATTTAAATATCCATGTTATTGCTGAATAGGAATAACAGATGGGCTGGAGGTGCTGGTGAGACTGGAGATGTGAAAACCAGAGAGGTTAATTTAAGCAATTAAAGCTTAAAACTGTACTAAGACTTTTGGGACACCTCATATATGTGGAGCTGATGTGGTACAGTGGAGAGATCATTGGACTGGGAGTCGAGACCTATATTAGAATAGACTGACTCTGACATTTACTACCTATGTTCCTTGGGTAAAACATTTAACCTCTCTGTGCTTCAGTTTCCTCATTTGTAAAATAGGAATAATAATACTTCCCTATCTATCTTCTGGTACTGTGAGAAAAGTGTCTTATAACCTAAAAGTACTTTATAAATGTGAACTATTACTATTATAATAAATAGACATCCTTGAACCCCCATTCAATGATGAGCTCCTTGAAAATGGGACTGTCTTTTTTGCCCTTCTATGTATTCCCAGTCCTTAGCATGGTGCCTAGCATATAGTAGTTGCTTAATAAATGCTTTTTGACTACTTATTGACTGATGGAAGAAGCATGTTGGAGAGTACCTGAGTGAATAAAAATTGAGAGAGAAATATAAATTATATAATCATTATATAATTATATAATCCACCATAGATGGCAGTTTCCTGATATATCGACATCTATATCTACTATATTTGTATCCATATCTATATCTATATCCTTATTCCTAGATCTAGCTCTATCTACATCTACATCTACATCTGCATCTATCTGTCTGTCTGTCTATCTATCTATCTATCGAACTGTTACATTATGGTCTTTCTATCCCTCGCACCTAGCACAGCGTCTGCCTCATAGTGGGCATTTAGCAAATATTTGCTCATCCTATTGATTGATCTTTTCTGATTGAGGAGAAAAAAGAAAGAGACAAGAAGCAGCTAGAAGTTGAACTACCATGAGACCTCCCACACAACAGCCAAGGGCAGCTCCTGTTTCTTTAAGGGAATTGCCAAGAATCTTCTAATTGAAATGAACTAGTAGCCTAATACAAATGAACTAGTAGCCTCTTATCTGGAGAAAGTGTGGGAAAGCTTCAGAAAAGGGTGGGAGACCACTCTAGATAAAACCTCGCCTGAGGAGGCATGAGAGCCTCCAATTCAAGTGAACAAGCAAGGCAAACAAGCCATTAGCCTTAGTAAGCGGCAAGAATGACAGAAAATTCCTACTTCCAGGGGGAATTCTGGAGTGACTTGCAAAGTTTGCTATGTGTTCCTGACATTGTCAAGTAGCAACTATTTGGAATGAAGTGCATGTTGATCTCCCTGCTGGAGGAGAAAAAGAAAGAATGCAAGAATATCTTTCTACTCTTCAGATTATTAGGGAGAATAAAGTGTTCATGTTTGGGGGGGTGGGACAGGGAGGAGAAGAAGGGACATTTTGCTCATGTTTAGGTGGATGGATAATAGAACAGTGTGATAGAAAGAAGGAAGAATAAAAAGACCTCTGGGACCATGTAATGGGTTTGGGGTTCTTCTCACAGAGGATGGAACAGGACCTTCTAAAAAGGGAGACGTTTCTCAGTTTTCAAGGAATGAGGATCAGGATGTACAAGGGCCACCAAGAGAGAAATCAGACAATGCTGATCAGAGGAAGAAGAGACAAGTAATGGTGTTTGGACTTCTTGCTGGGGAATGCCAAGGTAGAACGTAATAAGAACAGTGGCAACGTCTACCCAAGGGTATGAATCTGGGACATGGTGGAGAGCCTCCTGAGGAATGTCAGACCCATTTTGGGGGAACTACAGATCTCAAAGCTAGTAGGTGAATTCAACCTGATAGATGTTACTGAAACTGGGTGAGATGTGATTCATAACCAAAATATGGCTGTGGAAGGACACAACTAATTCAAATAGACTATTTTAGCAGGGATTCTTTTTTCTTGTAAAAAACATTTTTATTTATAGTTTTGGGTTCTGATTTTTATCCTTCTTTCCCTCCCTCCACACCCCCCTCCCTGAGGCGGCAAACAATCAAATATGGGTTATACATATATGATTATGTAAAACATTACCATTTTTGTCATTTTGTACAAGAAAACTTGATTAAAAGAAAAAAATGAAAGTGAAAAATAGCATGTGTTCCATCAATATTAGCTCTTTCTTTGGAGGTGGATAGTATATTTCATCAATAGTCCTTTGGGATTGTCGGATCATTGTATTGTTGAGAATAGTCAAGTCATTCACAGTTCTTCCTCAAACAGTATTCTCTTGGTTCTTAGCAGGAATTCTTTACTAGGAATCTGTGAACTCGTTTTACATGTATATGACCATATTTCAATATAATTGTTTTCTTTATAATTTTTTGTATTTTCTTTTATGAATTTAAAAATATTATTATGGGGGGTGGGGCAGTGAGGGTTAAGTGACTTGCCCAGGGTCACACAGCTAGTGTCAAGTGTTTGAGGTTGGATTTGAACTCAGGTCCTCCTGAATCCAGGGCTGGTGCTTTATCCACTGTGCCACCTAGCTGCTCCAATATTATTCTTTCTGAGAAAAGATCCATAGGTTTCACTAGACTCCCAAAGTGTCTATGACACAAGAAAAGTGAAGAACCCTTGTGGGGGAGGTAATGTAGCTTTGTTAGAGCATTACAGAGCTGGAAAGGATCTTAAAGGCCATTCAATCCAACTCCCTTATTTTACAGCATAGGGAATCTCAAGGCACAGAAGAATTCAGTGACTTGCCCAGGGTCATGCAGCTAATAAGTGTCTGAGGTGGGATTTAAACTCAAGTCTTCCTGACTCCAAGTCCAGTGTCCTATGAACTCATGCTAACTCTCAAGAAACTATATTTATGTGAGGAAATCTGTAAACTGGGAGGGAAAGAAGCATGGTGGAGAACATTTTGATGAAGATCAATGGAGGAAGAAACAGAAGAAAGATTATTGTAAAAGTATATGGGGGGGCGGGGGGGGGGCGGCTAGGTCGAGCAGTGGGTAAAGCACCGGCCCTGGATTCAGGACTCCCTGAGTTCAAATCCGGCCTCAGACACTTGACACTTACTAGCTGTGTGACCCTGGGCAAGTCACTTAACCCCAATTGCATCACTAAAAAAAAAAAGTATATGGGGGCAGCTAAGTGGTGCAGTGGATACAGCACCAGCCCTGGATTCAGGAGGACCTGAGTTCAAACCCGACCTCAGACACTTGACACTAGCTCTGTGACCCTGGGCAAGTCACTTAACCCTCACTGCCCCGCCCCCCCCATAATAATACTTGATACTTACTAGCTATATGACTCTGGGCAAGTCACTTAACCCTCACTGCCCCGGGGAAAAAAAAAAGGTATATGAACCATCTAACCAGAAAGAGGAAATAGATCAAGAAGGAGGCAATCTTCAGGAAATGGATTAGAGAGGCATGATTGCTTAATGATAGAGGGCTTTGTGAGACAATTTTGTTTAATGAATTTGGAGTCAGAGAGCCCAGGTTCAAATCCTGGCTCTGACATTTACTCTCTGTGTAACTCTAAGTTATACCACGTATCTTGGTTTAAGTTTCTTCAGCTGTCAAATTAAGGGGCTGAACTAGATGAAATCATCTAGAATTCCCTAGCTGAAGGAAGTGATGGTTCCCCGGTACTCTGCCTGTGTCAGACAAAATTTGGAGCATTCTATCAGTTGTGGGTACGATGTTTTAGGAAGTCCTTCAACAAACTAGAACAGTATGATGAGAAGGTCGGAGATAATGCAATAAAAAGATCAAATGAAAGAATTTGGGATGTTTAGCCTAGAGTCCAGGGTCCCTTAAGTGTCTGTGGTCTTCACTTTCTGACACTTCTGGTATGAGGACTACTGAGTCCTTTTTAGAACTGCTCACTTGCCTTTGGTGTCTACCTTTCACCCAACTCTCACCAGTGGCTCCAAGAAGATGTAGTATGTGCAGCAGCCACACTACAGTAAAACTGTCTCTGCAGACCAGTTAAACCAGGTTGAGGGTAACACATCGGTGAGTTAGGAGGATGTCTATCCCCGAGTATGTGAAGACTTCCTCTGACAAAATGGACGGATAAGAACAATTTGTTCCAACTTCCATAGAGGTGGCTGAAGCAGGCATTGTGGGGCACTTAGAGTTTGGTCAGATGTGGCAGACTCTAAAATCATCCACTGTTTCCCTCGCCATCGACAATCATCTTGACTTTCATCCTGCCACTGCACTTCAGTGACTCTGGAGAAAGTAAGGCCGACTACATTGTGCAACCCTGCTTCACTTAAATCCAATTCCCATGCAAGTCAAGACATCACCCTGCAACTTCATTGGTACTCTTGGAAAACAAAGGACAAACAATAGGAGAGCCCTCTTTTTGGTAAAAGCAAAGGAGCTCAAATCTTGATTTATTCCTAAAATAATCTAATTCTTCAAAAGATGAAGGAAGGTCCATCCTGGAATTTATGATAGATAAAGAGGGAAAGGTTGTAACAGTCTAACATGTAAACTAGAGCAGGTTTCAAAGAATCCAGAGAAGAAAATGGATGGAATCCGACAGCATAAAAATCCTACCAATGAAGTCAAAACAAGCAGAATGTTCTCAGGAACAAAATTCTTATCAACTCGAATCACTTGAGTGAGAAAGGAAGGGAGGAATTGTCTAAAGAGAGCAAAGTGGACACACAGGATACTCATTGATCAGCCGAGATCTTTTAAAAAGACTTAAGAGAGAAGATTTCGGGCAGCTAGATGGCGCAGTGGATAGAGTACTGGACCTGGAGTCAGGAGTACCTGAGTTCAAATCCGGCCTCAGACACTTAACACTTACTAGCTGTGTGACCCTGGGCAAGTCACTTAACCCCAATTGCCTCACTAAAAAAAAAAGAGAGAGAGAGAGAGAGAGAAGATTTCAAGGAAAGGCAGGTGAGTGAGAGTGAATTTAGTCCTATTAAAAAAATGGCACCAGAAGCATTAAAGCTTAAAATAAGCTTAGGTGTTGGCTCAGGGCAGAAAGAGCACTGGAGTAGTCAGCAGTGGAGTCAGGCAAGTGCTCTCCTGAATGGTTCACAGTTTGTGAGAAAAAAAGCTTGAGTGTTTTAGTTGGTGGTAAGCTTAATGAGTCAACAGTGTGGTATGACTGACGACGACAACAACAACAGAAAGCTAATGACATCTTATGCTATATTAACAGAGGCATAGTGTCCACCGCAAGGGAAGTGATAGTTCTGTGGTACTCTGCCTGGGTCAGACAGTATTTGGAGCATTCTATTCAGTTGTGCGCACCATTTTTGAGGAAGGCCTTTGGCAAACTGGAACAGTATGATAAGAATTCTGGGGATGATGCCATCGAAAGATCAGCTGAAGGAATTCTGAATGTTCAGCCTAGAGTCAAGTCAACAAGCATTTATTAAGCACCTGCTATGTGGCAGCTAGGTGGCACAGTGGATGGAGCACCAAGCCTGGAGTCAGAAAGACTTCAGTTCAAATCTAGCCTCAGACAGCTGTGTGACCCTGAGCAAGTCACTTAATCCTGTTTGCCTTAGTTTCCTCATCTGTAAAATGATCTGGAGAAGGGGCAGCTAGGTGGCACAGTGGATAAAGCACTGGCCTTGGATTCAGGAGGACCTGAGTTCAAATCCAGCCTCAGACACTTGACACTTAACTAGCTGTGTGACCCTGGGCAAGTCACTTAACCCTCATTGCCCTTCAAAAAAAAAAACCAACAACAACAACAACAAAATGATCTGGAGAAGGAAATGGCAAACCACTCCAGGATCCTTACCAAGAAAACCCCAAATGGGTTCATGAAGAGTCAGACACGACTGGAAAATGACTAAACAACATGTGCCCGACACCGTGCTAAGCACTAGGGACACAAAGAAAGGCAAAAAACAAACAAAAAAACAGTCCCTGTCCTCAAGGAGTTCATAATCTAATGAGGGAGATAATATACAAATAACTGCATGCAAAGAAGATATATACAGGATAAATTGTGGGTCATCTCAGAGGGAAGACATTAAGGTAAAGGAGGGCTGGGTAAGACTTCTTGAAGAAGGTGGGATTTTAACTGGGACTTAAGGAAATCCAGGGAATCCAGGAGGCAGAGAGGAGGGGGAAGAGCATTCCAGGCATGGTGGACAGTCAGTGAAAAATGCCCAGAGCTGAGAGACAGAGTGCCACATACAAGAAGAGAACACTTGTGGGGTTGCACAAGATCTGAATTGTCATGTATACAAGGTTTTCATGTGGAAGATGTCCCCAGAGTAGAGAACAAGGAAGAATGGGTGGAAGGTGCAGAGAGTCAGATGTAGCCCCATGCCAGGAAGAAATTTCTTAACAATTTGATCTGCCTGAGAGGGGAATAGGCTTTCTCCAGAGGGAGTACATTCCCCCACCCTGGAGGTCTTCAAGCTGAGGCTGTAGGGACACCTGCTTCTCTGGGATATTATTGATGGGGTTCCTCTTTGGGTCCAGGTTGGACTAGATAACTTCTGAGGGCCATTAGCACTCTGACATTATATTGATCCATATCAATATGGATCAATATATTGTCATTATATACTGACATATTGATCCATGATAGTGATGGAGACCCAGATATCTTCTTTCTTTCTTTCTTTCTTTTTTTTTTTGGCGAGGCAATGAGGGTTAAGTGACTTACCCAGGGTCACACAGCTAGTAAGGTGTCAAGTGTCTGAGGCCGGATTTGAACTCAGGTCATCCTGAATCCAGGGCTGGTGTTTATCCACTGTGCCACCTAGCTGTCCCTCCCAGATGTCTTCTTGAAGCATGGACTAGAGTCTTGTCTTTTTGATAGTTTCATCCACCAGAAGGAAGAATGGAACAGTTATTTTGGCACTTAGTTCTTAGCACCAAGGCAGAATTGACTCATGAATTAGAATTGATGGGAGCCTAGGAGGGGATTTGCGATCACCAAAAGTGGGGGGGGTGGTCAGAGGTGGATACAGACCCTGGCAAAGAAGAATTCAAAAAGGTCAGAGAAAAGATGGGGCAGTACCAAGGTCACAGACTCTAGAAAGAAAGCTAATTTGGGGCAGCTAGGTGGCACAGTGGATAGAGCACCGGCCCTGGAGTCAGGAGGACCTGAGTTCAAATCCAGCCTCAGACACTTGACACTTACTAGCTGTGTGACCCTGGGCAAGTCACTTAACCCCAATTGCCTCACCAAAAAAAAAAAAAAAAAAAAGAAAGGAAAAAAAAAGAAAGAAAGCTAATTCAAGGGAAATGGGAGAGTTGATCAGGAATTAAATTCTGATGATACTATTCTGAATGCTCAATAATTCAATTAAACAAGCATTTATTAAGCACTAACTCTTTGTAAAGCATTGGAGACACAAAAGATTAAAAGGAACAGTTCTTGCCTTCAAGGACCTCTCCTTCTACTGGAATCCCAGTGAAGAATAAAATACACTTTACTCTTGACTGTAGCTATCTTTTCTTCCTCCTCCTCCTCCTTTTCCTTGCCCTGGAGAAACTTCAACCCCAGGGCTTCCACTCTCCTGATTGGTGACTGCCTTTCCCAAATCACTATAACATTTGCCACCTACCCTAGTCCTCACTGCTTGGATGTATTACATTTGACCTCTTCCCCCCACCCTGACCTCCAGGGTACCTTAAGAAGATTTGGAGAGGGACTAGGCTCTCTATAAATAGCTCTAGTCTCCATGGATGGAGTTCTCCCAAGAGTACCCCTGTACCCCCACTTTTATTTAGACAGCAACAGTCATTAACTTTTTTTTTGAGAGGCAATTGGGGGTTAAGTGACTTGCCCAGGGTCACACAGCCAGTAAGTATTAAGTGTCTGAGGCTGGCTTTGAACTCAGGTCCTTCCTTTTCTTAATTATTTCCTATTTATCATGTATATAGCTTATTCATATTTGTTTGCTTGTTGCCTTCTCCTCTATATTGTAAATTCCTTGAGGGCAGGAACTGTCTCTTACCTCTTTTTGTATCCCCAGGGCTTAGCAAAATGCCTAGCACATAGTAGGGATTTATTATTTTTTTTGCAGGGCAATGAGGGATAGTAGGGATTTAATAAATGTTTATTGATTAACTGACCAGAAACTGAGAAGGACAAATGAACCGGAACAAGACAAACATCCCAGCGCATTTCTTGAAACTGGAGTAAAGAGCACCAGTTCAGTTCAAGGTGCCCAAAGTAAGAAAGAGAGCACAAGAAAATTCATAAGCCAGAAAGAGAGACAAAAATACTTAGCTTCTCTTTCTTGCCAGTTTTCAAGGTTCTAAGCAGCCCAGTCACAGGAGGCTACATTCTACCATGTGGTGAAAAGCACCTCCACTTTAGGAGACTGGGCAAACCCCATCCTGAGTGCCTTCATGTCCAATGAACCGGGACTGCTCCAAAGTCCCCTCTGTCCCACTATTTCAGGAAGTGCTATGACAGTGCTTCACTCTAGACTGTTCAGCCTTTTCCTCATTAGCTGTCTGACCCTCTCACAGGGATCCTTTCTTTTCCCCTTACCCCTCACAATTCTTGACCTATGAATCATGATCAAATCAACTCTGCCATTGTTCCTGGATGGACTTCACATAACCTTTTTTTTTGGGGGGGGGGGTGAGGCAATGGGGGTTAAGTGACTTGCCCAGGGTCACACAGCCAGTGAGTGTCTGAGGTCGGATTTGAACTCAGGTCCTCCTGAATCTAGGGCCGGTGCTTTATCCATTGAGCCACCTAGCTGACCCCATGCATAATTTTACCAACCAAAGGGTCCCTTACTAGGTCACCACTCTCCTTTGTACTTTATCTCCTCAATTTGAATATAAGTTCCTTGAGGGCACACCCTTGTATCAGGTTTTCTTTATGTGTATCTGCTGTAATCAGCACAGTGTTAGATGGGTGAAAAAATTTTGATAAATTTTCTTTTAAAAAAAATAAAGGGGGCAGCTAGGTGGCACAGTGGATAAAGCACCGAGCCTGGATTCAGGAGGACCTGAGTTCAAATCCAACCTCAGACATTTGACACTAGCTGTGTGACCCTGGGCAAGTCACTTAACCCTCACTGCCCCACAAAAACAAAAACAGAAACAAATTTTTAAAAATTATTTTTCATTCAGTCATTTAAAAGCCTCTTGAGAACAGGGTAACTTCATAGAAAACTCTTCCATGAGCTCAGATTCAAAAAGGATATGTCAAAAAAAGATGGAAGCAAGGACACATAACCAGGGAATCCTACAAAGGAACGCTACGGACCAAATAGAATAATGTTAGGAAGGCCAAACCCATGGCAAGCTGAGGCTTTAGAAATAGGTAAAGAATGATGAAACAGGCTTTTTAGAAATACATTTGGCGCAAGAAAAGGAACAAGAAAGGGGTAGGTCTGCTTGTGCCGACAAAACAAGGACTAGCTAATATTTCGCTTCTATTTTCTCTGTCAAGGAGAATGCTCTTCAGATTAGGACGGGCAGAACAAACATGGTTAAGGGTGAATTAGTTGCTGAACATAGGTGAGGCACAGGAGAGCACATAGCAACCCCAAATGAATTTAGGCCTCTTGGCTTAGAGAAATTTCATTCGAGAGTATTGGAAGAACTCATAGATTCAATTGTGAAATCCTTGAGGAGTCAAGGAGAATGGGAGCGGTGCCTGGAACCTTAAGCACAGAGATGGGGCAGGAAAGTATAGGTTGTGTTCAGGGAAGAAGAAGCAGTCCTGGTTTAGTTGGAGTCTAGGGGGGAGTGAGGCCAGAAAGAGCTAGATTATGGAGAATCTTGAATGGTGAGTCTGTAGGCACTGGGGAGACATTGAGGACATTTTTGAGCAGATGAGTGACATGACCAGAGATATACTTTAGAATATTAACATGGCAGTGATAGGTCTGCAGGATGGATTGGGGGAGAAGACAGACTGAAGGTGGAGGGTCTAAGTATTCAACTATTACAATAGTGCAGTAAGGGGTCATTAAGAATCAGAACTAGAAAGAATGAATGTTGTTGGGGCAGCTATGTGGCACAGTGGATAAAGCACCAGCCCTGGATTCAGGAGGATCTGAGTTCAAATTCGGCCATTGACACTTACTAGCTGTGTGACCCTGGGCAAATCACTTAACCCTCATTGCCTCAAAGAAGAAGAAGGAGGAGGAGGAGGAGGAGGAGGAGGCGGAGGAGGAGGAGAAGGAGGAGAAGAAGAAGAAGAAGAAGAAGAAGAAGAAGAAGAAGAAGAAGAAGAAGAAGAAGAAGAAGAAGAAGAATGGACGTTGTCAGTAGCTGTAAATAAGAAATTAAGTAAGCTCTCTGCTAGATGAAGCAATTCTGTGTTTAGAACCACAAAGAATTTGGTGAAGGCATAATGTCCTTGAGAAGCATTGTAAAAACAAGATCTTAATTTAGAGTTTAGTATAGTAGAGATCTTAAGGGAAGGTAGTATAGTGGAGAAAGAGCATCCGATTTGGAGTTGAATGACCTGAGTTCTAATTTTGCTCTGCCGTTTTCTACCTTGGTGACTTTAGGCAAGCCATATCATCTTTCCATGGCCTTGGAATGAGGAGGTTGAACTAAATGATTTCTTCCTGCTCTAAATGTTATGACACATTTTGGTACGACCCAACTTGCAGATATTGTCTTGATTTTTATAATAGCAATAGCTAGCATTTATTTAGCGTGCTTGAAGGGTTTCAAAAGACTTTACATATATTACTTAAATTGTTGTTTGTCCTTTGTTCTTTTTTTTGGGGGGGGTGAGGCAATTGGGGTTAAGTGACTTGCCCAGGGTCACACAGCTAGTACATGTCACGTGTCTGATGCTGGATTTGAACTCAGGTCCTCCTGAATCCAGTGCTCTATCCACTGCGCCACCTAGCTGCCCCTTGTTCTTTGTTCTTAAAGAGGACCATGACACTGGGAAGTGATGTCATGACTTGCAGTGAATTGGATTTAAGTGAGGGAGGGCTGTGCAAAATCACCAGCCTTACTCTCTCCTCCAGAGCCATCTGGGTCCAGTGGCAAGATATATATTAGGATGGCTGGAGATGGCCCTAGATATTTGAGGCAATTGGGGTTAAGTGACTTGCCCAAGGTCACAGAGATAATAAGTGTCAAGTGTCTGATGCCAGATTTGAACTCAGGTCCCCTTGACCTCCATGATCAGTACTCTACCCACTGCACCACCTAGCTGTCCCTTATTATTTAAATACATGGCAGCTAGGTGGCAAAGAGGATAGAGTATGGAACTTGGAGTCAGAAAGACTTGAGTTTCAGTTCTGCCTCAGAGACTTAATAGCAAGGCCCTTTAATCTCTTTGTGCCTCAGTTTCTCCATCTATAAACTGGAGATGATGATAGCATCTACCTCACAGGGTTGTTGTGATGATCAGATGAATTAACATACATGTAAAGTGCTTTGCAAGCCTTAAAGTATTATGTTAAGCCATTATTGCTGTTATCTCTTCAAAACATCACAAAGACCCTCTAAAATAGATACTATTATTCCCCTATCACAGAAGAGGAAATGGGTTGAGTGACATTAAACAACTTGTCCAGGTTCATACAGCTAGTAAATATCTGAGGAGAATTCAACTCAGATCTTCCCTCATTCTAGATCAGGTCCCCTTGTTGTGTCTTTAAGATATTTTCTTTTTGTGGTTGTTGTTCAGTCATTTTTTAATTGTGCCTGACTCTTCATGACCCCATTTGGGATTTTCTTGGCCAAAATACTGGGGTAGTTTGCCATTTCCTTCTCCAGCTCATTTTACAGATGAGGAAAATGAGACAAACAGGGTAAAGTGACTTGCCCAGGGTCACACAGTTAATAAACATCTGAGGCTAGATTTGAACTCACAAAAAAATGAATCTTCTTGACTCCAGGCCTGACACTCAAACCACCGTGCCAACCTAGCTTCCCTTCTTGATTTTTTTTAATGGAAGGAAAAGTTCAGTCAGTAAATTACAGATTAGTACACCTGAGTTGGATTCTGGGCATACTTCTCAAAGGGATTGCTTAATGATTTGTGAGTACTCAGAAAGGAAAAAGTTGGTTACTAGGAGTCAACATGGACTCACCAAGGACAATTCATGCCAGATTAATCTCATTTCCATTTTAACTGGGTTAGTCCATGACAAAGTCAGGGGAATGTTATATTATCCTATGTCTGGATTTCAGGAAAGCATTTGACACAATTATGCTAGCCTTGTAGACAAATTGAAGAAATGTAGCTGCCACCCAGACCCAGAGAGTATCAATTAATGGATCACTATCAGCCTGGAGAGAATATTTTTGACATCTACCTAAACACTGATGCCACGCTCATCCAGTTTGAAGATGACATGACACTGAGGGAACTGGGTAACGAATGCATTTAATGACAAGGAGGTCCAAAATTGGATGGAATAAAGGGCAGAATCTAGAAAGATGAAACTTTACAAGAGGTAAACAAAGATCTGTTCTTAGATTTAAAAAATCAGCTGTACCAGTATGGGCCGGGGGAGCTGTAGCTAAACTGTATTTCATTCAATGAAGTCAACATTTATTAAATGCCTACTGTACTTCCCGCTAGACCTAAGCAAGTATGATCTTGAACTCCTCACGGTTCACACAAAGAAGACTTGAGCATTTTAGTCGACTGAAACAACCACAGTGTGATGTGGCTGACAGAGAGACTAATGCAATCTTGGGATGCTTTAATAAAATTTAAATATCCATCCAGAAAAAAAGAGAGGTGGTTGTCGAACTCTGAACCAAGTAGATCAGGAGTATTTTAAGAGGATCATTGACAAATTAGCAGGGAGAGGCCAGAGAAAGGCGATGGGATTCTGTGTCACATGGTTGAGGGGTGTTTCCATTGGAAGAGACAGTTCAGAATGATGACATTTGTCTTCAGGTATTTAAAAGTTCCTCTTGCAGAAGAAGGAGTAGATTTATTTGCTTGGACCCAGTGGGCAGAGCTGGAACTTATGGGTAGAAGTTAGAAGGAGTCAAAATTTCAGCTTAATATAATGAACTTTCTATCAGACAGAGCTGTTCAAACATGGAATTGTCTTCATCCTGAGGCAGCGAGTTCCCTATTTCTGCTCAACCAGAGGTTTGATGACCGCCTGTCAGGGATGTTGTCGAAATGATTCACGCTTTAGGTAAAAGTTGGACCGGATGGCCTCTGGAGTCACTTCCAGTCCTGGAATTCTATGATTCCACCACTATCTGTCGTTTCCCAGTCTCCTCCCTCTTCCAGTTGTGTGTCTCAGCTTAGGTTGTCGACTTGGCTTAGAATGATTTCCTGTCCCATTCCTCACCTGGCCCCAATCAAACAGCCAGTTAGTTCCTCCATTAAGCCTTTCCTGATGATGCCCTCAGCTAGATGGGATCCCTTCCTACTAGAAATCCCTGTGCATTTCTAGCCCTCTCTCAGGGCACTTAGCACAGTAGGGCCTGTGTCCTTCCTTCCTCTCCGTCTCTCTCGGTTTCTTTCTCTTGGTCTCTGTTTCTCTCTTCTGTCCCTGTATGTCTGTCTCTGTTTCTCTCTATGTCTGTCTGTCTCCATCTCTCTCTCTTCCTCCCTCCCTTTTTCTCTCCCTCCCTTTTCCCCTCTCTCCCTCCCTCTCCCTCTCTCTTTTCTCTCCCTTCCTCTCTCCCTCCCTTCCTCTCCTTCTGTCTCTCTCCCCACCCTTCTCTCTCTCCCCTCTTATATTGCCTAGACTGGAAGTATGGTCACCACTCATGGGCTTGTTCACGATAACTGATCAACCCGGAAACTCTGATCTGTTCCATTTCCCCAACCTGGGCCAGTTGGTTCCTCCTTAGTCAGTCTGTTGGGCCTTTCCTACCTCCCTTCTGATGAGGGGAGGGAGAGAAGGGAATAAACATTTATTAAGCGACTACTAGGTGCCAGACATTGTGCTAAGCACTTTACAAATCTGATCTCATTTGATCCTCACAACCACCCTGGGAGCTAGGTGCTATTATGATCCCCATTTTACAAATGAGGAAACTGAGACAAACAAAGGTTAAGTGACTTGCTCAGGGTCACACAGTTAGTAAAGTGTTTGAGGCTGGATGTGAACTCAGGTCTTCCTGACTCCAGACTCAGTGCTCTATGGGGGACTCCCTATATTGGTACTGGACTCAGTTCTGATACGCAATTGGCTTTAACTCTATTGTAGCTCCGATCTCCCAAGCTCAAGCATTCTACCAGCCTCAGAATTCCTAGGAGCAAGGACTACAAACATAATAAATACCAAGCCTGACGACTTTCACTAACGACAACAACACAGAGGTAGCATGACATAGTAGCTGGAAGCCTGGCTTTGGAATCAGGAAGATCTGGGTTCAAGTGTTTTCTCGGACATACCACACATACCAGTCATGTGATGAGGAATGAGGATCCCCTCATGCCTAGAGTTCTCACACAGCTCTTGAAAACTCTAAGTGATAGACACACCACTCATTTGCATTGATAGAGGCTGTTTCCACATTGGGAACTATTCCACTGATAAAATAACAGACCCAGATCAAACCAACCAACTAGTAGGCACTTTAAGGTTTACAGAGGGATTTATATACTTGATCTCACTGATCATCCCAATGGCTGTATAAGGGAAGTATTTCAAGCGTCATTACCTTTGTTTTATAGATTAGGAAATTGAGGCTTACAAGGGTTAAGTGACTTACCCAAGGTCACAGAGCTAATGTACTAAGAGGTAGAATTCAAACCCAGGTCTTCTCATCTCTGAGTAGTCCTATTATAGTCTTAGTTGCCAAAGCAATACTTAGGTCATCACAACCATCATTCTCTCCCCCCAACCCCTTGCTTTCATAAAGGCACAGCATAGGTAATAATACCTCTGCTGTAGACGGTGTGAGGAGGAAGTGTGATGTAATGGAGAGGGCACTGAAATCGGTGTCAGGGAGAATAGGGTTTGAATCCCATCTCAGACACTTTTGTGGAATCCTAGGCAAGTCACTGAACATCTCTGTAACATGGTGGGAAGGAGGGAGTTGGGTTCGATGCTCTCTAAGTCTCCTTCCATCTCTAAATCAATGATTCTATAACAATGTTGTTCCTTTTTTTTTTAACTTTTTTCTCGTGTAATACCTTCCTTTTAAACACCTTGAGCAGCCTCATTCATTAAACACACAAAAAAATCACAGCACCTACTTCACGTGGCTGTTGTAAGGATCAAATGAGGTGTTTAAGGTGCTTTGCAAACCTTAAAAGCATTTATATGTGTCAGCTATTACTGTTATTATTATTTTAGGTGGTTGCCCCCTGGATAGCTAACCCTTGAAATAAAATTTCCCATAGCATAGCTGGTGAATTTGAGGTTTGAAATTCCACTTGTAAAAAATCTTCATTCCTTTGTGCTGAAATGCTAAAACTGCGGTTTGCGAGGAAGCATATTTGTCCGCATCAGTCATTTATAACTGAAGGTTGTGGGTTTGGGTTTGGGTTTTTTTGTTTTGTTTTGGTCAGATTCTTTCTGAGAGCACGTTTAGATGGGGAGGAGGGGGAAGAAACTATTCCTTCCTTACCTGGTGCAGTTGTCTAAATAGAGGTGTCCAGGGGATGACACCAACACATAGGGTTTATAAAATGAGCGATCGGAATACTCCAGATAGGGACTTCCAGTTTCCCTGAACCAAAGGTTCTCTAGGTGTTATCTCAGGACCACACTTTTTGAGGGATAACGATATTGAGGAGCTAGGTGCAGGGATGCTGGAAACTGAGAGGCGGGAAGCCCCTGGTTCCAGACTTTCTAACTGGACCTTTCAGTGTTTCTGCAACAAGAGCCAGCCTGCACTAACGGCCTCCCCCACCCCCAAAGTGAGAGTAGGCTCTTAAAAGGGCAATAACAGAGTAGGTGACAGCAATCTCCAGAGGATCTGCTTGAAGAGGGGGTTGTGGGGCGCCTCTGCCTTTGTGTGGGATTAGGTGGGGCTGGGGCCCAGGTGTACCACTGGGGGATCCCAGAAGCAGAGGTGGCTTGGGGGGCAGACTAGGCTCCTCATCCCTCAAGCAGGTCCCAACAAGCTGCACATTTCTCTGGGGCCCAGCCCAACTCTGCCTGTCAGACTCATCCTGGGAATTCTGCCAGGGCTCCCCCAGGCCTCAGTGGGAGGCGATGGGGGTAAGTGAAACATTCCCAGGGCCCATGGGAGACAGGAAGAGCCTCCGGGAAGGGAAAGCAAGAGGGGACTCTAGGGAGTGGGGAAGTCTCAGTTCTCTGGGGCTCGGTTTCCAGAAGTCAAGTGGGGTTGCATCCTTGGTGTAGGGTGGTTAGCCTTGTTTCCATTTACTTCTTATCTTCCCAATAGACTTAAGATTTCCTCTTTACTCAATCCTTCAAGTTGCTGCCAGGAAAACAGTGTCTCTCTTAGGGAGTTTCTAGCTTGTCTTCCGACCCCTCTAGAGAAGGAAGGAGACTGGGCTCCTACCCTTTCAGTCCTTCCCTCAGCACCCAAACTTGAATCTTGGACTCTGGCTTCCTAGGTATGGGTATTAGGGGTTGGTGTGAGGCCCAGTGCTCCCCTGGGCCTGCGAGGCCTGTTGTGCCAAGTCGGCCAACCCCTGGTGATGGGGAGGTTGATGGCATGCCAAGCATGAGAGAATGAGCTGTGGGCTGGTGAGGGAGCTGTTGGGGTGGAGCCTCAGTACCTGGGATCTGGGTCCATCCCAAGAGCTTGTAACCTTCATTTTGCCTGCTTTTAGGATCAGGGCAGTCTCTCTACAGCTCCCCAGCCTTGCTGAGCCAGCCCATTGTATATAAGGTTCCCATTGGCCCCAGCCGATCCATTCCCAGGAGTTGGGGTAGAGGGGAGAAACCTTGTCATCAGCTTACCCCTCACAGCGGTTACATATTAGCTGACTGGGACAGCCTCAGTTTCCTCATCTGTAAAATTACAGGGCTGGATTCAGTGGCCTCTGAATTTTCCTCCATCTCTAGATCTATGACCCCCTATTTCTCTTCTTTGTCCCCTTGGGAAAGGAGAGTAAAGTTCTCTTGCTACTGGAGTATGTCACAGGCTTGGCTCCTTCCTGACCCGGAAGCTTCCTCTGACCCCCTTGATTTGCCTCTGGCCTGGTTTTTGCCGTCTCCCCACCTGTGACAAGGGGCTCTGGGGGGGGGCAGTGTGCCCCTGAGCCCTGCTTGCTCAGTAGCATAGCACAAGAGGGGCCAGGCTCTCTTGGCACAAAGCAGTAGCTGATAAGCTGAGAATGGGTTTCAAAGGCAGCCAGCTCCCGAGAACGAGTTGGGTGAGAAATTGGAGGGCTGGCCTTCTCTCTGCGGGGGAGCTGAAAGCAGGACCCAGCCCTGAAGGGGCTGAGAGCTAAGTAAGTGCTCCTGCCACTGCCCACCCCTCCCCTCCCCTGCCCTCCCACATGGTGCTCAGAAGAGCCTCCTGGTGGCAGGAAGGTGGCACAAGCCCAGGGCCAACCAAGTGGGTGCTGAGGCTGGCTGAACGGAGGCTTTCTCCAGGGCCTCCCAAATCAAACAATAAGTCTTGGCGGGGCTGGTGGCACCGCTGATTGGCTGCGGCGGGGAGGGAGATGGCGGAGATGCTCCAAGCCACCCATGCATTCCTTTCTGTGCAGCCCCAAAGGAGACTGAGCCAGTGGGGCGAAGCAGCAGCCAGCCTCCCAGAGCAGAGTGCGAGCCTCATCCTGTCCCTTAAATCAAAGCCTGCTAAGCTGCCCTTTCTTTGGGTTGGGAGCAGCGGCTGCAGGAATGCAATTCCAAGGCCTTTTGAATTACAAATGGGCGCCGCTTGCAGCCTTCCTTTGTCAAGCTGCTGGCTTTGTTATCTATCCCAGAGCGGGGGTGACAGGGGCCAATCAGCGCCAGCAAAGGCGGGCGCACACTCAACCCGCCTCAAAGGGCCTGGGTCCCCCACGTCAGCACCAGCCAATCACGGCGACTCATGTGGGTCTCAGTCGCCCTTTCACGTGCCCCAAGTTTGACCAGGGTTTCTAGCGGCATGATTAATAGGATCAAACCTCCGGCCCAGAGGCAGGCATGTGTGAGACCCCTGGGCTCCTTCCTGGGGGACTCTGGGAGATCTGGGCTGAATGGAAGGCAAACGGGCAAGGCCGCAGGCCGCAGCCCCCCAGAGAGACCAATGGGCCCAGCCAGAAGGCACAAAACCTACAGAGAACAACTGAGGAGCCTGTCACTAGCCTCATGGTGGAGGGGAAAGGGGGATCAGTGTGGGATTCGGGGTCAGGAGGGACTGCCACTTACTGGCTGTGTGACCCTCCTCTGAGCCTCAGTGTCATCATCTTTAGTAAGCTACCTCACAGAATTAAGATGAACTGAGACAACACACACCCTACAGTGCTGGATATCATCCGCCTCTATTCTCTCACTCCGCTTATGTTTCAGTTTTCCCCTGGCTGCAATGGGTATCATTATTCCTACCTCCTTGGGAAATGTCACAAGGATAAAACAAATAATAAACGGTTGGCATTTAGGGTTGTCAGAAGATCTCCTAAGGTGTTATTAAATAAAAGTGTCTCTAGATAGATGTGAGGATGAAAGGCATTGGGTAAATATAGACTCTGGATATCACTGGGAATCAGGAATTGGATTGTCAGATTGCTGCCGGAAATTCTAGAAAAAGAAGTGGGAATCTCTCCTCTAGCCTCTCCAAATCTTGTGCTTTGGAACTGCAATGGCCAGTTGGTGCTACCCACTGGTTTGTAGTTCCCCATGCCCGGAAAGATTCCCTTCAAGCCAGTGTCCCATATCTTTGCCCTCTTTCACAGCCAAACTCAGCTAGAAGAATCTGCCTCTATTCATTGCCTGCTTGCTGTCCCTGGTTCCAATCTGTCTTCCAACCTTGCCGCTCAATTCAAACTGCCCTTTCCAAGGTTATCACTGAACTGAATTCAATGGGCTTTCCTCACTTCTCATCCTTTTTGACCTCACTGTAGCTTTTGAAATTGTTAACTATCCTCTCCTGGATACCCTTTCTTTGTGGTTTTCCTGGTGCCGCTCAGTTCTTTTACCTGCCTCCTCTAACTTAAGCATCCTTTGTTGAATCATCAATCATGGTACGCTCCAGGGCCATCTCGGGCTCTTTTCTCTCAGTGACCTTGTTAAGCTCAATTATCATTCCCCACACTGACTCTCAAGCACACATACCCAGCCCTAACAACCTCTCCTCCACAGCAATCTCTCATCACTGTTGGATGTCACTAGATGCTCAATAGGTACTTCAAACTCATGTCAACAAGATGGAACCCATCCATTTCATCCATAAAGTAAGCCATTAGTTTTTTCCTTCTTCCCCTTTGTCCAAGCCATCACCACCCAAGTTATCCTCTACTCTCCTTCATTCCTCTCCCAGATTTTCTCCTGACTCTCTGGATTTTTTCTCCATCATGCCCTGGCAGCCTTCTGAACCTGGAAGGTAACACTGTGGTCATCAAAGTCTGGAAGGTTGCCGAGTCTCAGATTTGGTCAGTTCTTCCCATAACCTCCATTTTAAGAAAGGGCCCAGACCTACTATATTCACTCCTTCCTTCCTCTACTGGCTCCATTCACAACTCTGGACTTCTTTCTCCACCATGCACCTTTGGGGACACTTTCTCCTCCCTTGCCTCCAGTTTTTCAGGTTCCTTATGTGTTGTCTTCCACCATTAGAATGTAAGCTGCTTGAAGTCAAGGACCAACCCCCCGCCACTTTATATTCTCCATTTTGTGCTTTGTTCTATTGTCATTTGTTTCTATCTGTATTTTGTATGAGTGCTCAGCAGTGACTAGCACTGACTTGACTTTTCCCTTTCCCTCACTTGCTATATCCAATCAGTTGCTGTCTCGTCCAATCTGCTTCTGTAACATTTCTAGTATCCCTATTCTCACCACTCACGGAACCAGCAACCTGATTCAGGTTCTCAGCCCTTTATCCAACCTGGACAATCCGGACAGCTTCCTAATTGTTTCTCCTGCTCCTAACCTCTCTTCTCTCCCATACATCCTCCCCCCCCAGCCAACAAACTAGCATTCCCAAAGCACAGAGCTAATCGTGTTTGGCACTCAGACACTCAGTACTCCAATGGATCTATGATCTCACCCATTAGGGAGCTCCTGATGATACGGCTCCCACCCCAACCACCCGCCAGTGCCCATCTTGGGTGACTCTTGGTTGTGTTCTCTGAAAAGCTGCAGTCTTCCTTAATTTCTCCCACCATTTCGAGGGTCTCAGTGTTAACTCTGGCCGTGCTACACCTTTCATCCTTTTTTTTTTCCATGTGACCGGCCCACATGGCATCTCTTCAGACGCATCTCGCCTTTCTTCCCATGATACGTAAATGGGCCTTTCTGTTTCCCAAACAGGACAGTTTGATTCCCAGCTCTTGGTCTTTGAATAGGATGTCCCCTGCCTAAAGAACATGCCCCCCCTCCTCATCTCTGCCCTTTCAAATTACGGGCTCCCTTCAAGGCTTAGCCCATGTGGCGCTCAAGGCTACCTTCTCTACAAAGACTTCTCAGATCACTGTGTCAGTATTCTTCTTCCCTACCCCTGCTCCAAACCACTTTCCCAGCTCTTAGCACAGTCCGTGGCACATAGAAGACACTTAATAAGTGCTCACTGACCCATACATGTGGTAGCAGCACCTTGCCCTCCCCTCAGAACTGAAGGCTATGGATTCCATTTCTGCTTCTGTCTCCCCAGCTTTTAGCATGAGGCTTTAATGCTCCCTGCATTAATTCAACTAAGTTGAATTAACGAAGCTCTCTGTACCAGCCCTGCTACAACAATACAGGGGCTCGTGAAGCTTTATGCATCAATCGTTACCTGTAGGCAGATCCTCCCTCACTGTCTTCGTAAGGGCAGGCACCATGAAAGCCACTGTGTTCCAGGCCAGTAAATCTGTATTCCCTAAAGTTTTACTCTTCCCTCTCTGCCTTTTCTAAACACTCCCACTACGCCCCCTCCCCCACTTTAGACCTCCAGGGCCTAGCTAGAAATTCCCACGCTTGGGGCTCCAGAGCAGTGGGAGACACCCCTCGATCAGGTCAAAGGGTAGTTATTTTTGTTAAACAGAAAACCCAGTGACAAGTGATGCAGAAAGGCAGGCACAGGATAGCACTGAAGTGAGAAGTGTCAGCCAAAGCACCAACATTCAGCGAGCATGACTGAGGAAGCACTGGACCTTCCATAGACTCTTTATTACATGTTTTGTCAGTCATCAGAGAGAAATCGTAGGTCCTGGCAGAGGCAGGCGCGTTGTAAGAGCCAGAATGGGGTGGGGCAAGGGATGAGCGCTCGGTTCCGCTATCCCTGGGCAGGGTCCTGGGGTTCCAGGCTAGCCGAGATGAAAGAATGGGGCGTTGAGGAGGCTATGTTCAGGCATCAGTGACCTCCATGTTCTTCAACCGACCTTCCAGGGCCACGTCTCCTGTGGTCATTTTCTTTTTGCCACCCTCATGCTGCTTCTTTTGTTTCTTGGATGGTTCCTGATCAATTGGGGCAGGTTTCACGAAGGGGATCAATTCTTGAAGACCTAGAAGGGAAAAGAAGAAAACCAAGTGGTTTCCAATGGCTAGGGAATAAGAAGTGGTGAGACCATGGAAGAACTGAGTCAAGAGGCCCTTTGAAGGAAGGAGATTCCATAATGGCCCCTCTACTCTCTCCCTTGAACTAGGATTTTCGCTATGTTGTATTTCTCTCTTGCTTTTCTCATTTCTTTGATTGTGTTCTTTGACAGACTCAGAGGACAAGGTGTTTAAAATATGTGAAACAAGAAAACTCTTGAGTATACTGGGGGACGGGAAGGGGGATATGAAGGGAACAGGGCGAGAGGAGGTAGCTGTCTCCTAATCAGCTGAGATTTGAGATCTAAGGAGGGTGGTAAAAGGGTATGGGTAAATTGAGTAGAGAGGAACAGGGGAAAGAGATCTCACCTGGTGGCATGAATTCCTTTAACTTCTCTGGCACAACAATACCCTTCTCTGTCTGGTAGTTTTCTAGGATGGCGCAGATGGTACGGGTAGTGGCGCACATTGTGGCATTGAGCATATGGACAAATTCCACCTGGGAACAAGGGTGTTCTTACAGTGTCATTCAAAACCCAACTCCCAGCTGGTCTCTCTGAGGCCTAATAACCATCTTCAACAAGTTCTGTGCAATGAAGCAGTTATTTTATCTTTCACTCAAACCAAAGGAGAGCAAAGCTACCATCACCTTGTAGAGAAGGACCAAATTTAGGGTTATAGCTAAAAGAGACCAAGCCCAACCACTGTGCTGCTTTGATTTTCTGACCCCTGCTTGACTCTGAACAGAAAACTTTTGCCTCCCTCAATGGTCTTAAGGCTGATATAAACTATACTCTTAATTCTCATCCCAGAGCTACTTCATCCTGATTGCCCAAAGGCCTCCTACCTTATCCATCATCTTCTTAGTTTGTCCATAGCGGATGCGGAGCCGACGGGCCTGATAGTCTGTGCAATTGGAGCAGGAGACTAATTCACGGAAGGCTCCTGAGCCAGGGAACCAGGCCTCCAAGTCCAGCTTCTTACTGGCAGCATGGTTCAAAGAGCCTATAAAGAAAAAAACCCGAAAATTCATGATAGAGGAGCAGAAACCTTTACCCAGACTTAGGGATTTCCTATTTCCTTTCAATATTCTTCCTAGGAAGTTGGATGGAAGCTACTTTCCCTTTAATTCATGCCCATCAGCTGGGGTGCCGAATTCTCTTCTATCTGGGGGATGAAGGATGGAAAGGAGGCTTCTGATACCCATCAAATGTTCCTTTCCCCAAGGCAGTCAAATTTGTATGCTAACTCCAGAGCAGAGTGAGAGCATCATATTTTAATTTCTTTATAAATGGAACTAGAATAATTTAATCAATGTAACCAATTAGTAGCTCTGTTTTCTGTCTCTGTGAAGCAGCCCAAATGGTGAAGATGTTTATGGGATGTAGTGAAAAGAGGCAGAAAGGACAATGGGCAGTCGCTGCTAGACCTCCTACCTGAGACAATATTCACAATGTGGTAAGGGATACCCAGGGCCTGGTAGAATTCTTCTGCGGTGCTGATCATCTCTTCAAACATCTCCCAGGACTTGTTGTCATGTGGTGATGCATAGACAAATTGCTCGATCTAGAGAGAATGAGCCAACAAAAAGGTGGCAAAGATGTAGGGTCAGGATGAGTCAACTGAGGGATCTGGGGGATCAGGAGGAGGAACTGGGGTGGGAATTGACTTCTCCTGCTCTTTTCCTGCTGACCTGCCACCCCAGATGGCCAGCAGTGGGGAAGAAGGCTGGGACCCGCAGCATCAGAGCTCCTCTGAACTACCGATGAATGGCATCTGGATACCACTTTAAGGTGTGCTATCTCATACAAGCCTCTCAACAATCCTGTGAGGTAGGTACTGCGGGCATCATTAACCCCATGTACAGAGAGGCAGAGAGTTGTCCACATCTACACAAAGAATAAGACCTGCAAGTCCAGTGCCCTCTACTCTAGTCTATTATGCTACTAACAGCATTAGGCTTTTCCTTTGAGTTCTCCACAGCAAAGAATCCCCAAACTAGCAAGAGGCACTGAAGGAAGAGGAGAGAGCAAGAGCCATTTTCTCTCCCTAGAAAGCTGGGGTGACATGACTGAGAATCCATCTAGCCTATGAATAAGAAGAGGCACTTTTCAGGCAGCAGTGAGAGATGACCTCGACTGACTCCCTATCAGATTAGGTATTTCCTCTAACCGTTCCGGGTGGAGAGGAATGCCTACTCTATCTACTCACCTTCTCAAACTGGTGGACCCGAAAGATGCCACGGGTGTCACGACCATGGGAGCCCACCTCCTGGCGGAAGCAGGTGGAGAAGCCGGCATACTTGATGGGCAAGTCCTCTGGCCGAAGCCACTCATCCCGGTGCAGGGCGGCAATGGGCTGCTCTGAGGTGGCAATCAGGTACTTCTCATCGAAGGAATTATCTTCAGATTTTTCACTGCCTTTGCCAATCACCTGCAAGGATCCCAGATCACATTTGAAAACTGGAAGGGGTATTAGAAGTCATCTAGTTACAGACGAGGAAAATGAAGCCTGGAGGGGTGAAAGGGCTGGCCCAAGGTCACAGAGCAGAGCTGACTGAAGCAAGGCACTCTGACTCCAAATGCAGCACCTCTTCCCCTCTGCTGCTGCTGCTGGCTAAGAGATGAGAAGGAAAGCCAAGGTTAGCTAGAAACCTGATATGAGATGGCTCAGGGGACTGAGACAAGGGGAGGGACCCTCTGGGCTAGAGCACACTGAACAAGGGAAGACCAAGAATGGGTAACGAGCTCTAAGCAGTTACTAAGAACAGTAATCCCTCTTCCCATCCTGCAAGACAACTCTGATGACTCCCTTAAGTCTCTCCTGCCCATTAGTCTCTCCCAGCTACTAAAGCCAGGTTGACCTTCCTTATGCACAGAGCTCACCCATCTGGCTCTCAGATACGCACCTTGTAGAGCTCCTCATCAAACTGGCTGAGTTGCGCCACCTCCTGCATCACCTCTTTTCTCATGAAGAAAGGGGTATAGATGGGGGTATAGCCCCTGCTAGCAAGGGTTCGAAGGGCAAGCTGGATAAGGGCTTGCTCCAAGAATACAAGGACTCCCTGTAGGAACAAAGAGTTATTGATCTTTTAAGAAAAAAGAAGAAGAATTATTGATTCTTTAAAAAAAAAAGTTATTGATTCTTGAAGGGTTCAGCCCACATACCCGCATGCCAGAATTAAAACAGAAGCAGTTTGGGCAAGAGAACCCAGCAAAATCCAGTCATTACCGAAGAGGCCAAGAACACTTGTGAGTTGTGAGCCACAAATCTCAGTGGTTGTTCTCTCTTGCTACTTGCCCCCATGTGCCACTAAATGGAATCCCTTAGAGGAAAAGCACACACTTTGAGATCTGGAAGGAACCCTGGTGGCCATCCAGACTAACCTAGATACAAGAGGTATCCCACAACTCTTAAACACCTCAGGTGGTGGTCAAGCCTCGGCCTGAAGATCTCCAAGGAGAGAATACACCACCTGGAGGCAGCCTGTTCCACTCTGGGACAATGCTAATCGTCAAAAGTTCTTCCTGACATCAAATCTCAATCTGCCTCTTTGTAATTTCCACTATCACTCCTGGTTCTGCTCTCTGGGGCCAAAAAGAACAAGAAGGCAGAACTGAGAGCAGTGAGTGGATTAAGATACCAAAACAAGTATAACTGTCCTTTTAAAATGGAACTCAGAGCAAGGTCTCCTCTGGCTTCTTTCTTAAAACTCTGCATTTCCCTTTCACTGAGCTCTCTTTTAGCAGGAATTCTGGCCGGAGATAGGAACTCTCATTACTAATGACAAATGCTTTGGGGTAATTAAAGAGAGAGGCTAGGATTTCTGTGGATGCTTTTCAGAAGTGAAAAGAACTAAGTCCAGAATAGTTTCTCCTGACAGCTTTTTGGGGAACTAGTCAATTTAAAGATGTTCAAAGCCTCACCCTTCTCCCTCTTGGACATCTCTAGTTTATAGAGATGGGAATTTGGAGTAAACATCACTCCCAAGGGACATCTGGGTAGCAGACATGAGACAAGGTGGTGACCTCTCCCCAGCTGCTTGGTGGAGAAGCAGGTGTAAAAGCCATGACCTTTGGTTTTCCAGAAGAGACCTTATTTGGAAGTGGCTTCAGGGGACACTCGTGCCTAGAAAACATTCTCTGGTCCCACTATTAGAAATAACTGCTTTCCTGGCTAGACAATGAGTCGATGGACTTGGCCCTAGACTGGCATTTGTGATGCTCCCGTTACCTTTTCCACGCCACTGCTGTGACATCTAACCCCACCCAAATCTCTCACTGCCCATCTGAGCAGGCAACATTTATTTGTTATGATGCCAGTATCTTACAGAGATGAAACAGCAAAAATAGTTCTCTCCAGACTGCTCTACGGACTCACCCTTCCCAATGCTCACCTTCAGGAAGTAGCCTCTGCTCCCAGCCACCACTGCTCCTTTTTCACCTTCAAAGCCGTCTACCATCACCACCAGGTCCACGTGAGAGTACTTCTTTCTCACAGTACAATCACCCCAGATCCTCTCTACTTTGTTGTCAGCATCCTGAGTAAACAGGGTCAAGAGAGAGAGAGAGAACAAGGAGTCCTCATTGTGTGATCACCTTCCATCTGATGCCTACACTAAGAGGAAATACTTTTGTGAAGAAGGCCCACAGCTCGCTCACAACTGAGCTTTGTCTAACTCCTATTCTAAGAGGGAACAGTTTTGTGAAGAAAGCCCCTAGCTAACCCACAACTGAGCTTTGTTCACTGTAAACAGAGCCAGGAGAAGAGCCATTGCAGGAAGCTTTATTCAAGGGAGAAATGCTTGTTTGGAAAGTCCAGGAGACTGGAGACATGATGAATGAGATCATGATTTTTCAGGAGACCTGTAGTCCTCTTTTTGCTTTTACCCTTTTAAATGACTCTGCCCCTCCAGAAAGGCCCCTACCAGGGCGACCTTCTCCTGACAATCAGCACTGCCTGGAGTAGTGGTGAGAATGCAATCTCTTTTTCCCAGCTCTCATTGGTCCAGAGGCCATAGTAAGGGTGGGCTCAGGGCCTTGACCCCGACTGCCTGTCTCAGCTCTGCAGCCTCTTGCACGCCAGGCCTCAGAGAGTTTAATGCTCAACAGAGAATGAATGAAAGAGGCACAGATGGGCCATGCCACGGCTGGGGTGTCACGGAACAAAGACTGAGCTCAGAGTTGCTTTGTGCTCTGGAAGCTCCAGCTCCACAGGAAACTTTTATCATGCAGATTTCCCTTCAACCTGTCTCTTCTCAGTTGGGTGTGGGTGAGGGCGTTGAGTTGGCAGACCCCTCCCCAAACCCACTGCTTCCCTGGGCAACAAGCAGTGTGGGAGAGAAGCCCCATTTAGAAGAGACTTCTGTGCCAGCATCTCTTCCTACCTGCTGCCTCTGCTACTTCCTAATCAGGCAGGGATCTGCCTGCTTCAATTCCCAACTGGTGGGCAGAAGGAAGGCACAAAGAGCCTGCTTGTGACCCAGAGCCTGTTATTCAGAGAGCGCCAGTGTTTCATAGTTCTTCCCCCATGAACAGAGACAGCTGTGTCAGATGCTTCCCTATCATATGGTCACTGCTGCTTACCTCGTCATTACTGATGGGCACGGAGGGATGGAGGAGGTTCCCAATCTCTCGGAGGCTTTCAAATCGCTCTGCTTCCAACTGGATCCTCTCGGCATCACACTTGATGATGGCTTCATCAACGAGGAGTCGAACTTTTTTAATCTGTGTCACTTTCAGGCTCTACACATCAAGAAAACCCAGGCCAGGCCAGGTTACTCTAAGTCAGGGTCAGGGCTAGGAACAGACTCCAGTACCCTGACTCCCTATTGTGTGAATTCACTAAAAGACAATGTCTCAGTGTACTATTTAAAAACAAACAAAAAAAACCCCACCTTGGGCTTTCACAGTATTGAGGATTATTTCACAAAGGGATTACACATACAAAATATCCCTGCCTTAATCATATTCATGTTTTCCCTTGGAATGCCTAAGACACAGGTGAATTGCTGTCCATTTGTCCTCTCTATATACTGGTGAGGAGTTCTGATGGGATAACACTTTATGAAATCCCTCATGAGAATTCTCCCTGAGATTTTCCTGAGTATTCTAATTAACTTATATAGTAGGTATTCTCTTTTATTGTTCCCTAATTGTTTTATTGTTTTCCTAGGAAAGCTTCCTGAGTAGGTGCTGATACTTCCTTTGTGTCTCCTATAGCATTTTGTACAATGCTAGTCAAACAGTAGGTAGCCAGTAAATATACTCATTGATTGAAATTCAAAATATTGGATTGTATTTGGAAAACAAAAAGGGTAAAAATGAAATTGCCTAAACCTAAAAACTGGTCCACCCCCCCCTTCTCAATTTCTACTCTACATTTCTCCTCTCCGTATCTATTTTTCATCTGCCTCCATCATTACTGTCCAGTGAAGACTTTTAAATGTAGGGGACAACAAAGAAGTATATGTTTAGGCTTTTGTTTTGCAAACTGAACAAGTTCACAAGAGTTGAAGAAAGTAAGGACAGAAGAGTTGAGTGTATATACCTGCAATTTCAGAATATGGTCACAGGAAAAAAGGACAAAAAACCCAACCCAGCCATGCTGTGCCAGAAAAAGAGAAAGTCTAACATACCGCTAATGTGTCTGCAGTCAGGTCATCAAGGTTCAACACACTCTCTGGTAAGGATTCATTATCCCCCACAGGCTCTTTTTTCTGCAGAGAGAAAGAAATCCAACACTATAAAGACAGAAGAAAACTCCAGCATGGTTCTATAAATGTACATCTAATATACACTTTCATGTAAAATAATTTTGAAGAAGTTCAAAATACTTTACTAACTTTAATTCTTTTTTCAGTGTTTCTGGAATATGGAAAAAACATGGAAAAGTAGCAAAAAAGTTCAAACCTCAAGCAGGTCAGAGTCAGGGGAAAGGTCCCAGAGAGACAAAAATACTGATATCAGCTCTTTTTGTGGCAGCAAAGAGCTGGCAGGGAAATGCCTGCCAACTTGGGAAGAGTTGAACAAATGGTGGCATTTAAATGTAAGGGAATATGATTGTGCTGTAAGAAATGACAAATATGAAGAATTCTGAGAATCCTGGGAAGTCTTGGATGCACTGATACAGAGTGAAGTGAGTACAACAAGGAGAACAATTTATATGATGATCACAATTAGGTTAGAGAAAAGACCATTGAAAGAGAACAGAATTCTGATGAATGCAGTGACTAAGTACTTCAGAGTACCAACAGAAAGGTGTGCCTCCCAAGTCTTGTTAGAGAGGTACGAGACTCTATGTGCAGAATGAAGCGTACACTTTCCAACACGGCCAGTGTATTGATTTGTTTTGCTTAACTAATCTGCTAGAAGAGAGGGTTCTTTTGGGAATGAGGATGGTCGTCATTAGAAAGTGACACTGATGTTTATGAAAAATAACAATAAAACATAAAGGATGTGCATATTGCAGAAAAGGAAGCAGCCTGGCTACTTAAGAGTAAGGGAGTGGTCACTAGTAAACATTAAACTAACTAGAAGAATTCCAATGTATTGGGTTGATTCTTTATGGAGGATAAAAGCAAAGATATGGAAGAAGACATATAGAAAAAGAAATGTACAGGGTAAAATATGGATGGGCCATGGAGGGAGGATAAAAGATATAACTGATTTAAAAACAAACAAAATTGGGACCATTATGCTTTATCCAAATTTAAACATCAGTAAGTAGTAGGATTGAGAAATTGGGTTTTTTTGTTATTATCTTATAATTCATTATGCCCAAAGTTGCCATTCAACTGTAAATGTTTTTAATCTTTTAGAAGAGTTTCCTTATCTCAACCATACCCATCACCAAAAAAACACGTACCTTTCAAATAAATACTCCTTGTTTAAGTCAGGCTGTCAAAATGCCACAAATTCACATCACCTTTTCTTCACTTTAATCCAAGCACTAAGACTAGGAAACAAATTGTATGGGGGAACTTGGGAATTCTTTTTGGCCTGCACCTGTGATTTCATCCACCTGAGGAACTCACACAATGGAAACATTCTCTAGTGATGTGGACTGGTAACTCATTTGCAGCTTACATTTGTGGAGTTGCCTGGAGTCCTGATAGGTTGGTTAAATGTCTTACCTGAGGCTACAGAACCAGTGTTAGATGCAGAGCTTACAGCCAGATCTTTCCCATTTATTACCTCATACTGCCTCTGATAAAGAAGAAGATAGGAAGAAAAAAACCCAAAAAACTCAGCAAACTGAGAAATTCCTTTGGTAAAAATTGTGAAGGGGCAGCTAGGTGGTACAGTGGATAAAGCACCAGCCCTGGATTCAGGAGGACCTGAGTTCAAATCCAGTCTCAGACACTTGACACTTACTAGCTGTGTGACCCTGGGCAAATCACTTAACCCTCATTGCCCCGCAAAAAAATAACTAGATAAATAAATTGTGAGTTACAAGTTCCTTTCCAACAAGAGTTAGGAAGTCTGAAAGGCCGTGCAAGCCAAAGAACACACCATTTCTGGGGAAAGTTAAGTCATAGCTGACACTGAACACAAGAGAGTAGGTTTATAACACAAGGCTCTGGTGACATGAGATGTTTCATTTTCAAGGTAACTGGCCAAATCATCCTTGTTAGGCACAGCAGAGTGCTATGCTATGACAACTTGAACAGAATCCTGGACTGGAACTTGGGTTCTGCTGAGGAATACTTAAAGAACCCTTGGGCAAGTGACCTCCCTTCTCAGAGCCTGAATTTCCATCTGTAAAATGAGGGAGACAGATTTGAGGATCTTCAGAGGTTTTTTAGTTTTAAATTCTATTGCCCCATGTGTGACTTGCTCTTACAGAAATGTCTGGTAGAGAGCAGACACTTCTTTCATCATCCCTTTCATTGTAGTATACATATACGAAATGAGTGAGATATTCAGTTCCTCAATGGTTGTCCAATATGACTTTAAAAAAAAGAACAAACTCTGAGTGAGACTTAAAGGAATAAGGACCATATCCAGTAGAATATAAACTCCCTGAAGGCAGGGGTTGTTTCATTTTTGTCTTTGTATCTCCAGTGACACTTAAACACAAGGGAAGGAAATGAGAATTTCCATAGCACCCATATGCCCAGCTAAGTGCTTTTTATAAACCTTACCTCATTTGATCTTCACAACATTCCTGTGATGAAGATGCTGTTATAATCTCCACTTTACAGCTGAGGAAACTGCAGCAGACAGAGGTTAAGTGACTTCCCCAGGGTCACACAACTAGCAAATGTCTGAGCCTGAATCTGAGTTCAGGTCTACTGGAGTTCAGATCTAGCGCACTAACCAATGTGCCCACCTAGCTGCTTCTAGAAGGGATTTAATCAATGTTTGTTGAGTCGAATGTCTCTAAGGAAGAAAACCAAACTGCCTAAATATTAAGTCACAATTGGATGTTCCCTAAGGAGGAACCTCAACGATAAGAAGAACACCATGGTCACCACCGGCGCCCCTACCACTCTGGAGGTACTCAAGAAGTTTTTGAATTACTAGGAGCCAGTTTACAGAGGAGTCTAGAAAACTGTCCTGCCATACTGTGGAGGTGGCAATCAAGGCAAGTATAAGACTGTTTTCCCAAAATAAGAACACACTCTTTCATTTCCTAGCAATGGAGAATGACTGGCAATGTTTGTGTATAGAGACTGGGAGGGAAAAAGAAGGGAAATAATGCAGTTCTGGGCCCTCGGCCAGGATGCAAACAATATGCAAATAGTTCCACAACAACATAGTCTAGATTCCCAGAGAAAGTAATTTCCATGACTAAAGATATCTAAGGGTCGTGGTCGGTCACTAGCCAAATGTGCAACATAGTCTTGTTCAAAAGCACTCTGCTGACTGCTACCGCAAGAGTAATCACTGAAACTTAAAACAAAATCTTTCCTGTGGAGTCTTCACCGGTCATTGTACTGCATCTCGTTTGGACCTATGTTCACTGGACTTATGTCTACCGGACATCTTGAACTGGATGTACAGTAGACATCTTAAACTCAACATGTCCAAACTGTGGTAAAAAAAAGGAAGTTTTAGCTGAACCACTTGAGAGTTGAGTGCATACTACCTCATGAAGCGATGAAGCGGATTTTGAAGGACCGCCCTTTTGGGGAGGAGACCTCAACAAACGGCCGTGCACCTGCTGCTGCCCAGAGAGCTGGCCAAGCACGCCTTGTCAGAGGGCACCAACTTCCGGGACAGCAGTTTAAAAACTGAGGAAGGAACAGAAGCGGGTCTCTCTGGTTTTGTTAAACTTAGCTGTGGTGGCGCACGCGTGTGCTGGTTCTCAGCCTGGCGGGCAGTTTGGGATTCCGTGAGTTTTATAAAGGAATATAGACTAAGCTTAGATCTAAGATATTCATTTGTGTTTCTACTTTCCTATTTCCTTAATTGGTATCACCTTTTGTTGTCTAATTAATTCCCAAGAAATAAAAACTAATCCTTCACTCCTTAAAGCTCAGAGGCTTCTTTTTCAGGCTCACAACCCAGGTCATGCTGGACTCCTCACTATCTCTCCCCTCCCACCCCCCCATCCAAGCTTTTGTCAAGGCCGGTCGATTTTACCTCTGTAATGTTTCTCTAATATACTCCCTTTTCTCCTCTGACACTGCTCCCACTCTGGCGTGTTGCCCTGGTTAACAGGTACAAGCCCTGACCACCTCACCCTCAGTGTAGTATAATGGCTTGCTTCATGCCTCTCCCCAGTCCAATCTACCCTGCATTCAGCCACCAAGGTGGTTTTCCTAAAGTGAAAGTTCAACCATGTTCCCCCCCCCCCCCCCCCGCCCCAATAAACTCCAGTGACGGCTCATCACCTCAAGGATCAAATACAAAATGCTATTTGGCATTCAAAGCCCTTCATAACTTAGCCTTCCCATACCTTCCCCGGTTTCTTAAACCTTACTCCCAACACATACTCCTCAATCTAATGACATTGGCCTCCTGGCTGTTCCACAAACAAGATACAACACCTCTGAGCTCCAGGTCTTTTCTCTGGCTGTCCTCTGTGCTTAGAACACTACCCTCTATATCCCTGCTTCTTGGCTTCCTTCAAGTCCGAAACCAAAATCCCACCTGCTACCAGAAGCCTTTCCCAGCCCTTCTTACTAATAGGGCCTCCGTCCATTAATTACTTCCTATTTATCCTGTATATAATTTGTTTGTACATATTTGTTTGCATTTTGTCTCCCCCCTCAACACTGTGACTTCCTTGAGAGCAAGAACTGTCTTTTGCCTCTTTTTGTATCTGTAGAACTTAGCACAGTGGAACAGGGTAGGCACTTAATAAATGTTTAGTCACTAAATGACTGCCAATCACAACGTGAAAGACATAGAGATTTTGGAATGATCTAAAAGTAGAGAAAAATGATTAAAAGAATTTTAAGATGGATGGGAAGTTCACAGAATCATCAAATGATCAAGAGGCCATCAAGTTCAACTCTCTTAAAAACGAAGAAACTGAGGCAAACGGAGGTTAAGTAACTTACCCAGATCATACACAAAGCAAGTAGTATCAGAATTATTTTACCCCAAAGAGGCCAAACTACAGTTTTACTTTCTTCAAGTACATGAAGGATTTTTAGAAGCAGGATCACTTTGGTGTTAAGAGAATAAGGGGAAATAGACTAGATTAACAAATTGTGGAATGTGATGGGATATTATTGCCCCTAAGGAACAAGTATGAAAAACTCCGGAACTTTGGGAAACTTGTCCAGATGTAGTTTAGTAGGCAGAACCAGGAAGACAATATAACAATGACTAAAACAGTGAAAATGAAAAGAATAAAACAAAGCCAAAAGCTGAGTGCTTTTTATGTGTTAACTTATTTTTACTGGGTTTTTGTTTTTATATCACATTTGTCTTTGACAATATCGGTCTTCCTATCTAGTAAATCATGCCTTTTTTTTTTTTTTTAGTGAGGCAACTGGGGTTAAGTGACTTGCCCAGGGTCACACAGCTAGTAAGTGTTAAGTGTCTGAGGCCGGATTTGAACTCAGGTACTCCTGACTCCAGGGCCGGTGCTCTATCCACTGTGCCATCTAGCTGCCCCAAGTCATGCCCTTTAACAAAGATTAAAAGAGGGGAAAAAAAACCCCAGAAAAACTAACCACCACCACCTGTGGCTAACAGTACATGACATACTCCACACCCATAGTTTTCCACGTCTGAAACAAAGGGAAGGAAGTGCATTTTCTCAGCTCTTCTCTGGTTAATCTTGATCATTATAATTACACAGCATTCAGTATCTTTTTTTATTCTTTACATTGTTAAAGCCATTGTGTATGTTGTTCTCTTGGGACAATGGAATATAAATGGAAAGAACAATAACAAAACGATAAAAAATTAATGCCGTGAAATCACAATGACTAAGTTTGCCCCCCCCCCCCAAAAGAGAAGGCACTTCCCTAACATTTTTGCAGAAATGGGGTATTATGGATGCAGAACACTGCATAGAACGTCAGGCTTTTTCCATGGGGTGGTTAGTTTTGCTGTATTTTTAAAAAAACATGTTTGTAATAAGCAAGAGCTGGGACAGATCATTAGGAAATATAGATGATGTAAAAACAGAGTTTCAATAAAAAATTTGTGGACAAAAAGAATTCTCTCTCAGTCACAGTTGCTAAGGTATCATCTAATCTTGTTCTAATTTTTTTTCATGGCATCATGTTTTATAGTCAGGTAATGTATCTCTTTTGAGGTTATGGTAAAAAGATGTTGATCTAAACCTAATTTCTGCCAAATCACTTTCCAGATTTTCTAGCAGTTCTTATCAAATAGGATGTTCTTCCCCAAGTAGTTTATGTTGCTGGGTTTATCAAATGCTGTGTTACTGAGTTAAGTAATTTATGTCTCAATTTTTCAGTCTGTTCCACTGATCTACTCTTTTATTTTTTAACCAATTACAAAATGGTTTTAATGATTACTGCTTCATAATAAGCCAAGTAATTGTAATAACCAATCTTGGGACAAGAAATGAGAACACATGTCCTCCCATTTGGTAGAGATGCTAGGGACTGTGGGTATGGAATGTTACACATTCTGTCAATGTATTCATTGGCCTTGCTTAATTGCTTTTCTTTGTTACAAGGGAGGGTTCATTCCGGGGAATGTATTATCTGGAAATGGCTAGTGTAAAACTAAAGAAAGAACAAGAGGAAATGAGCCTAAAATGCACCAGAAGGGACTTTTTCTCTATCAATAAGCATTTATTAAAGGTCTTCTGTGTGCCAGGCACTGTAATTGTTATGCATGGAAAAATTTAGAGAGGAATCTACTTCCCAGCATAACTTTTAAGAACAAGACAAAGATATAGCTAATGATTTGCTATGATAGCTCTAGCAAGATTATACTTGAGAAAGTAAAGAGAACAATAGGAAGATCTCCAAAATATTGAGGGGATTCTCTATGATGAAAAGCATTGAGGGTTTGCAATGGTGTTAACAAAGGGAATATCCTTTATTGACTAAATCGTGGATTCACCAAGAACCTATCCGGAAATTGCTCCTAGTTGTAGATTTGTATAACTTCTATACAAGTGGGAAGTGAGAAACTTACCATCTCAAAGATTTAGTCAGTAAATGAGAAATAGGACTGGTCCCATGACACTCAATGAGATGGTCTATCAGACTGAATGCAGTACCTGCACCAAATATCTCATTCCTGCCTTCATCATTTTATAGGTTCCTTACCTTCATTTTCTCTCCAATTGTCTTGCTGCATAAGTTCTTCAGCTTGTTTAAATTGTCTGCCCGAAATCTGCCTAGGAATTAAGGATTCAGGATTAAAGCAAGCTGAGGGGATAAGTAGACATCATAAAGGAAATTCCCTTCACATAGTTCTGATCTCGGAAACCTTTTGTTGAAGTCCAAAGCAGAAAAACAAAAATTATTAAAGATGAAATGTTTAACTGAAAAAATCTTTTATCTATGAGAAAAGTCACACTTTCTGGGAGAATGGGATTTCTGTTTTTGGTAGCAGACCAGAAGGCCCACGTTCCATGGTCTTTTGGCTATAATTAGAAATCAGGGGATTTGGGAATAGCATTTAAACCACAGCGATTAGGAGCAGCTAGGTGGCGCAGTGGATAGCACTAGCCCTAGAGTCAAGAGGACCTGAGTTCAAATCTAGATTCAGACATGCTAGCTGTGTGACCCTGGGCAAGTCACTTAACTTGTCTCAAAAAAAAAAAAAGGAAAAGAAAAAAACAGAACAAAGCCATAGGGATTGAGAAGCTGCATGGTATCGTAGGCAGAAAACTTGGATTTGAGTCCTGCTTCAGACACATACTCACTGGCTGATTCTGGGCAAAGTCACTTAATTCCTCAGAGTTCCAAACAACTCTCTAAACCTATATTGCAGATTGGGCACTGATCTGCACTGGGAGAAGGGTGGGGTTTCCTCATAGGGAATTCCCTGGAACAGTGAGGTCAAATTCCATGCCTCTCAAAAAAGTAAAACACCACCACAGGGATGTCTCTTTGACTGCTCTTCCTTACTTCTCATTCTACCAGTTTACCAAGTCCTATCCTAACCTTCTTAGATCTCTCGAAAATCCATGATTTTCTTCTTCTGACACATCCCATTATAAGTCCTCATTATCAACATGTAGGTCACTTCAATAGTTCTCCTCTAAACTGTCCTTCACACTCTTAAGATTTACTTTCCTTCATGAAGAAAAGCACTGTGTGGATAAAGCACCGGTCCTGGATTCAGGAGGATCTGAGTTCAAATCCGGCCTCAGACACTTGACACTTACTAGCTGTGTGACCCTGGGCAAGTCACTTAACCCCCATTGCCCCGCCAAAATAAATAAATAAATAAATAAATAAATAAGAATGCAAGCAATTCATTTCCGTATTAATCAGGTTGTGAAAGAAAATAAACAAAAAGAAACACTTAAGAAAAAGAAACTAAAAAAAAAGAAAGAAAAGCATTGTGTCCACAGTCACAGGCTATAATATAAGTGGAAGTTGCTACTGTCATCATAGCATGCAGGGCTGAAGAGGACTCTCAGGATCATCTAGGCCAATCCCTTCCTTGTCAGAATCCAAGCTGTGACAATTACCAACTGCTTGAAACTGAGCCAATCCTTATGTGTTCCAGTTTCTTCACATGTAAAACAAGAATACTTACACATACCTATTTCACAGGAATGTGTTTTGTAAACCTTAAATATATAACCTATTAACAATATATGATATACTCATTAAATTGGTATTGCTTGCTGTTGTCTCAAAAAACCAGAAGATCAATTTTCCATTGCTCACTTGTTTCAGGTGTGTCTTACTCTTTGTGAGGCCATTTGGGGTTTTCTTGGCAAAGATACTGCTGTGATTTGCCAGTTCCTTCTCCATCTCATTTTACAGATGAGAAACTGAGAGAAACAGGGTTAAGTGACTTGCCCAGGGTCACACTACTGGTAAGTGTCTGAGGCTGGATTTGAAGTGTGCTACCCACCTGCCCCAGAAGACCAATAGCTGTATTAAAAAGAACTGCTTTTAGGGGCAGCTAGGTGGCGCAGTGGATAGAGCACTGGCGCTGGAGTCAGGAGGACATGAGTTCAAATCCGGCCTCAGATTAGCACTTAACACTTACTAGCTGTGTGACCCTGGGCAAGTCACTTAACCCCAATTGCCTCACCAAAAAAAAAAAAAGAAAAGAAAAGAAAAAAAAGAACTGCTTTTAAAATTGTCTTTCATCCAAAGGGTTGAAAGCACTCTGAAGATACGCTGGCCTCATTTCGTCTTACAGCATGCAGCATTAATTTGTATTTTAGTAATAAACTGCATTTTAAGGTTTGCAAAGCACTTTATGCCAGCGGCATTAAATTAAAACAGAAACATCCCTTCTGGCCACATACTTAGAAAAATCACCAATTAACATTATACTTTATTATAGTTTTCTGTATTTTGTTAAACATTTCTCAAATTATATATGTGTGTGTGTGTGCATGCGCGCGTATTTGTTTGTTTGTTTGTTTGAGGGGCAATGAGGGTCAAGCGACTTGCCTGGGGTCACACAGCCATTAAGTGTCAAGTGTCTGAGGCCGAATTGGAACTCAGGTCCTCCTGAATCCAGGGCTGGTACTTTATCCACTGTGCCACCTAGCTGCCCCCTCTATTGTATTTTTTTTTAAGTGAGGCAACTGGGGTTAAGTGACTTGCCCAGGGTCACACAGCTAGTAAGTGTTAAGTGTCTGAGGCCGGATTTGAACTCAGGTCCTCCTGAATCCAGGGCTGGTGCTCTATCCACTGCACCACTTAGCAGCCACCCCCCTCTATTGTATTTTAATCTGGTTTGGGCTGCAATGAGTTTTACATGTTCTACACCATCTATCTGCGCTTACAACTCTTTAAGTAGAATCTCAATTTTACAGATGACGAAACTGAGGCTGAGAGCATTCATCCAACTAATAAGTATATAAGATTTCCTAAATCTAAAGTACTAACTCTCCCCGCATCCCTCTCTCTCTTTTTTTTTTTTTGGCATGGAATGAAAGGGAGAGAAGCAGGCAAGTAGGGGGTGGGGGTCACAATCTGTGACTTCACTGATATGGGGAACTGGCCTCAGAGTCAAGAAGACCTGAGTTAAAGACCTGCCACTGATAAATACTAGTTATGTCACCCTCAGAGTCATTTACAGGCAGCTCTTTAAGATCAGAAGTTGTACAATAGCTGCTGATTTTCATTGGTAGAAGGAGTTTCCTCATTTAGGAGCTCCCTACACCCAAGAACTCACAGGGTCTTACTCTAATTCTAATGTGTAATGTATCCTTAAATGAGATCTCTTCAAGAGAAAATGGCTATACTAATATGCACTGAAAAACAATAGATTGATAGTTACAGTTACATTTTATATGTCAGATTATGGGGGAATATGCATCTATATTGAGAAGCATCTATTTGTTCATTAGAGAACGTCAGGTTTTTGTTTTTTAAATCTCCATTTTGCATATGGGAGAACTAAAGTAGTGGCCAGGGTCTTACCAAAGTTAGGGGCCAATCTGATTCAAGAACTTGGTTCTCCTGACTTTTGGTCAGGCCCAGTTTTGTTTTTCTCTAACCATAATGTAGTTGAATCCTGTCACCTTTTATAAGTGAAGAGTAGAAAAAAGGAAGAGAAGCAAGATTATAATGTAGCACAGAACTTCAGGATAGTATATAGGATATCACTCTCTGGCAAGTTATTATTAATGAAATAGTATAAAATCTAGGCTAAAAAAGAAATTCCAAATCACTGTCCTCCAGAGACCAAGAACATCAATTTCCCAAAACCCTTAAACTGACAAACCCTGGTTTCAGGGCACTTGCAGCATCATCTTAATGAACCTGTCTCCCAGCTGGTTTCCAGTGTATTGCATCAGACTGCAGCAGCATCCTGCCAAATAGTGATCCACTTTGACAGCAGAGGATGCCCCAGTGTTCCTTAGACACCAGCAATGAGGGAGAGACCTGATTTCTACCTTCATTTTTTGGCAAAAATCATTTCCAACGAGCTTCTACCCTCCTCTATGTTAACAAAGAACCTCTGATGTAAAACTAGGATTGACTACCCATAATTCTCCCATGTCCCTATCTGATGCAGGGAGAACTTTGAATCCTTTAAATGGCAAGGTCCTGGGTCAACGTCGAATTCCAGTCCTACCCCCCCCCCCCAATTCCTTCCTTCCTATAAAAAAGGTGACTGATCCCAGATCGGATGATGCCATTTCGAGTCACATCAGCTGCTGAAGCCTTAGCCTCCAATGTTACCTCGTAGCTTTATAGGATTTGGGTGAAAACTAAGAGACGCGGGGGCAGCTAGGTGGCTCAGTGGATAAAGCACTGGCCCTGGATTCAGGAGGACCTGAGTTCAAATATGAATTCAGACACTTGACACTTACTAGCTGTGTGACCCTGGGCAAGTCACTTAACCTTCATTACCTTGAGCACGCACACACACACACACACACACACACACACACACAAAACCGAAGAGACGTGCAAGTGGCTGGGCTTTCGTCTTTTACCTCCTCGAGCAGTAAGGAGGAGGGGGCTTTCTAGCCTAAGCAGCCGCGGGGCTCAGAAGAGGGAGGGTACGCCAGAAGCCCCTCCCTCCTCGGCTCCCAATCTGGCAGGAAGGCTGACAGCGAGCTCTCTGAGCGCATGCGCCACGCGGCACCCCTCGACTCAGGTCAGCAGGCGCGGTGCGGCCCGGAAGCCGGGCCGGCGTGGAGCCCCGAGGGAGGGCGGAAGGGTCACGGGAGGGGTGGGCGCGGGCCGGGGAAGGAGAGGATCGAGGATCCCTTCCCAACTCGCCCTGAGCAGGGTGGAACGGGCCCGAAGGGAGAATGGGGTCATGGAGGTATGAGGAAGGGGCAGGGAGGGAAGGTCCGGGGCTCCCGCGCGTGGCCCGTCACTTACATCGTCGCCACTCGCTGTCCGCCCGCACCAGCTGGTCCACCAGTCCCGGGTCCTTGAAGCGCTTTTCTTGGGTCTCCCGGACCAGCGCCGGATCCCCTCCTTTATCGACACGAAACAAATCCAGGTCCAGCACCATCTTCCCTTCTCTTCCGGCCTTGCTCTGAGGGCATAAAACTCACCTGCCTCGGCTTTCCCCGGCCAGCCAGCTAGCAGCTCACTGCGGCTGCGTGGAAGGGGCGGGGCATTGCGCAGGCGCGACCGGGGAGAAGCGGCATGGAGGATCGAAAGCCCAGGGCGCCACCTCTGGTCGGCGGTGGAAAAAGCAACAACTGGGCCAGGGCGGGGCGGAGAGGAGCAGCCACCCTGAAACTTTAAAAGCATTATACACTTTGAGAATGTATCTGTAGGCTCGTTTACAATCTTAGAGGGTTCTCTCTGTTTCTCTCGTTTTGTTTTGTTTTGTTTGTTTCATAAAAAGGGAACATTTATTCATTATTAATATTTTTGGTCACTTTATTCAATAAAATTATAATGAAGGGATGTTTGGAATATTTTCTGGACAAATGCTCCTCTAGCATTGTTCGCTCTGGTACAGGGACTCGGTAGTGCTGGTAGGATAGATGGATGGATGCAGGAATGGATGGATGGATGGATGGATGTAGACATGATACCCGTGGATGTAGATAAACCGCTAGGTGTCCCAGTGCACAGAACACCTGGCCGAGAGTCAGAAAGACTCATCTTCCTGAGTTCAAATCTGGCCTCAGATGCTTCCTAGCAGTGTGACCCCTGGCGAGTCATTTAACCCTGTTTACCTTAGTTTCCTCATCTATAGAATGAATGAGCTGGAGAAGGAAATGGGAAACTGCTCCAGTATCTCTGCCAAGAAAACTTCAAATGGGGTCACAAAGAATCAACTGTGACTGAACAACACTGGTTAGATGTAGATAGAACATTATTAAGCACCTACTATGTGCCAGACACTACCCCAAGTGCTGGAAATTCTGGAAGAAGACCATGACATGGGAAGGTGAAGTCATGACTTGCAATGATTTGGATTTAAGTGAGGGAGGGCTGTACAAGGTCACCAACCTCACTTCCTCCAGAGCCATCTGGGTCCAGTGGCCAGATATTTAAGGCAATTGGGGTTAAGTGACCTGTCCAGAGTCACACAGCTATATGCCTGAGGTCACATTTGAACTCAGGTCCTCCCAACTTCAGGTCAAGTGCTCTATCCACTGCACCACCTAGCTGCCCCTTACACAAAACCAAACAAAAACCAGTCCCTACTTTCAAGAACCTTTAAATTCTAATGGGAGGCCATATATATATGTGTGTGTGTGTGTGTATGTATATGTATATATATGTATATATGTATATGAGATGAAATTTTGCAGATAAGCAAACTGATACTTATAAGTGGGAGGCAGCATGGTACAAGGAGAGCAATATTGACTGGAACATTTAATCAGCTATAAAGAACTTATTAAGGAAAATACTATCCACCTCTAGAGAAAGAGCTGATGTATGGTATGGTTCCACATACATAGCTTTATCAAATGTTGGCCTTCTCTAATTCAGGGTTGGGAAGAAGATAAATCAAAATATAACAAAAATTATTTTTTTAAAAAATAGAATTGTAACCCAAATTATGTGAGGTTACCTGAGTAAACTTGCAAGGGTAAAGAATAGCAAGGGGAAATAATAAATCTTGCATAAGTCCAAATAGAATTAAAAATTGATTTTCTGGGGGAAGCTAGGTGGTGCAGTGGATAAAGCACTGGCCCTGGATTCAGGAGGACCTGAGTTCAAATCCAGCCTCAGACTTGACACTTACTAGCTGTGTGACCGTGGGTAAGTCACTTAACCCTCATTGCCCTGCCAAAAACAAACAAAAATTGATTTTCAATTTTATGCACATAACCGGCCTACTTCTTGTTCCCCTTGCATGTTATTTCCCACCACCATGCCTTTGCATAGACTGTGCCCTATGCCTGAAAAGCACTCCCTCCTCCCCTCTGCTTCTTAGAATCCCTGACTTTCAAAGCTGAGCTCAAGTGTCACTCCTATAGGAAGCCTCTCCTGACTTCACAGTTGGTTGCTCTCCCCACACAACCAGAAATTCCTTTGAATATAATTTTCTGTGCACATGTAATTTCTTCCCAATAGAATGTAAGCTACGTGAGGGCAGGAAATGTTTGGGTTTTGGTTTTGTGCACCCAGTGCCTCACACAGTGCCCAACATATAGAAGGCACTTAAATGATTGTTGAAGGACTATCACAAAACTGAATAATATGTAATTATAATGAACAAACTCAGCCCCTGAGAGAGAAAATCATCTTTCTCTTTTTGTGGGAGATGACAGGAATTCTGGGTGTGGAATGTTTCAACTACCATATACATATATACACACATGTATCCATATAGATAGACAGACAGACAGATATGTCATGGGGCGCAGAGCACCCCAGAATTTCTCTGGGGCACACCGAGGAATCTTCTCCTTGAGAAACTAAACCAGAGGACAGATAACGCCTAGAGGAACCAAATCAGACTGAGCTAGCTTGGGATTCCTACCCTTCATTCCGGTCTCCCTTATCCTGGGGAGATAAGTTTGGGTGTGGCTTCGGCCTTTGTGTCCTGAAGAGGGATCCATAGCCACCCCTCACCCAATTCCTTTAGTCACTACCAGTGGGGGATGGTCCTCCACTGCTCACCCAATTCCCCCAGCTACCACCAGTGGAGGATGGTCCTCTCTCACTAAAGGAACTTTTCATGGGCAGATGGGCCACCCCCCATCAGTCCCCTATAAAAGTACCTTCCGGTCTCCTGTTCGAGGAGATTTGGTACCTCTGAGCCATGTGCTTTATGCCAAATCTCCCCATGAAAAGTCTAAGGATTTCTTTCATGGTTTCCCTCCCCCCCACCCTTCCCTTCCCTTGCTCCTAAATAAACTATCACCTTGTTCTAACTAAGTTTTGTGTGCAAGAGGGTGTAATTCTTTAAAGAGGAATTCCCAAGAACCCCAACCCCAACCCGTACCCATTTTCCCACTATATCAGATATAAAGGATATCAGTGGATTTCTCCCCATTACCAAGGAAGGTTTAATGAGGAGGGAAGAGCAGAGGGGTATATTTGGAAATGAATGTGATGTAAAAGCAAGTTAAGTCAACAAGCATTTATTAAGCACCTACTAACTACCAAACGCTGGGCTAAGTGCTGTGCATATAAAGAAGGGCAACACCCCTTGCCCCAGTCCCTTCTTTCAAGGATCTTAAGTCTCCTGGGGGATACAACATGCAAACAGCTATGTACAAACAAGACTCATGCAGGATAAATTGGAGATAAAAATGGATGGCCTCAATTTTTACAGTGAAGTCCTTACTGAAAGGGCTGGGGAAGAGGATGATTTGATAAACTCCCTGGTCTTCCACCCAGTGCTAGCCACAAGCAGGTCATAGAGCAGGACTCACAATTCTGAAACTTGGTCTACTGGAAACATTTTGGCTCCACCTGCCTATGACCTGTTTGCCCCCCTCTCAAACAAGGCTTTGCCAAAGGGCTCTGAGCCACAAAACAGGGCTGACAGCTGCAGACCTGGCATGTGGGTACTTGCAGAGAGGCTTACAAAGTGGGGGGATGTCTGGACCTGCCCCCCTCAAATCCAGCTTGCCTAGGGTGGTAGTGTCTAAACCCGATGGCGAGCAAGTGCAGAGAGAAATAATCCTTGAGTCAGAGATGTGGTAAGACCGGGAAACAAGATATTCCTGAAACTCCTCCCAAATCATTGTATTGGTGGGCTGAATTACAGGGCTGAATAAGATTTCTTGGGCTGAATCCCCAAGAGTCAAAAGAGCCACTACCAAGGTACAGATATTACAGTAGTTAAATCTCAATGACATGGGCTTAAATTAGGATAATTCAGAAGTTTTCTCCTTGAGGAACAAAACTAAAGGACAGACACATCTAAGAAGTAAGGGGAGAAAAGTCCATTAGACATGTCTACTGGGGGCAGCTAGGTGGTGCAGTGGATAAAGTACCAGCCCTCTATTAGCTGTGTGACCCTGGGCAAGTCACTTAACCCTCATTGTCCTGCCCCCCAAAAAAAAAGAAAGAAAAGAAAAAGAGACATGGCTACTAGAGCAGCTCTAACTCCAGAAATCAGGACCACCACCCCACATTCAAGCTTTTCCCACCCCACCCCCTTATTGGGAACTTTGCATTGTCAGGTAGTCACCCCATCTATCCTCTATAATAGCTTTTGCCTTCCTTCTGTTCTCGGAGGAAGGTGTTTCTAAGCCATCTCCCCTCCCCTTGAGGCTGTCTTTGACTTCCCTCTTGGTCACTTTCTCTAGTGCCCAATAAAGGTGTATTTTCATTTTTTTTTTTTTGTGAGGCAATGAGGGTTAAGTGACTTGCTCAAGGTCACACAGCTAGTAAGTGTCAAGTGTCTGAGGCCGGATTTTTTTTTTTTTAGTTAAGCTTTTAATTTAATGTTTCAAAAAATATAGTTAAACAGACCAAAGCCCATGTCATCATCAGACTCTTCGGACTCTTTTTTTTTTTGCTTCCTCTTTCTTTTTCTCCTCAGCTGGGGCAGCTGTGCTAGCAGGAGCAGCACCTCCAGCAGGGGCAGCACCACCAGCTGCTGGGGCATGTCCACCAACTCCTACATTGCAGATGAGACTTGCAATGTTTACATTGTTCAGGGCCTTTGCAAATAATCCAGGCCAGAACGGTTCAACATTTACACCTACTGCTTTAATGAGGGCATTAATTTTATCCTCTGTGACCATAATCTCATCGTCAGGATGAGAGCAGAGTAGATGCAAGCGAGCTCGGAGACGGCCATTTCGGGAGATGGATGAGGAGAGACTTTTTTGTAGTGGTGCTAGCCGCAGCTGAAGTGAGGGTTCACCCCAACATGGCCTTAGCTTCCGAAGAAGAACTGAGCACCTTACAGATGTCATGGGATGCAGAGCACCCCAGAAGTTCTCTGGGGCACACCAAGGAATCTTCTCCTTGAGAAACTAAACCAGAGGACAGATAACGCCTAGAGAGATAACTGAACCAAATTGGACTGAGCTAGCTTGGGATTCCTACCCTTCATTCTGGTCTCCCTTACCCTGGGGAGATAAGTTTGGGTGTGGCTTTGGCCTTTGTGTCCTGAAGAGGGATCTGTAGCCACCCCTCACCCAATTCCTCTAGCTACCACCAGTGGGGGATGGTCCTCCCTCACTAAAAGAACTTTCCACAGGCAGATGATCCACCCCCATCAGTCCTCTAAAAAAGTACCTTCCAGTCTCCTGCTCGAGGAGAATGGTACCTCTGAGCCACCTGCCTTTATACCTATCTCCCCCATGAGAAGTCCCAAGGATTTCTATCATGGTTTCCCTTCCCTCCCCCCCCCCTTCCCTTCCCTTGCTCCTAAATAAACTACCACCCTTATTCTAACTGCTTTTGTGCTGCAAGAGGGTGTAATTCTTTAAAGATGAATTCCCAAGAACCCCCAACCCCCAACCCCAACCCGTACCCCATTTCCCCCCCTAACATTTTGAACTCAGGTACTCCTGAATCCAGGGCCGGTGCTTTATCCACTGCACCACCTAGCTGCCCCCCCCCCCCCCCCCTACTCTTACAGAAAGGAAAAATGCCATTTTAACACTAACAGAAAAGAAGTATTTTAACATAATCCATCTAAAACCAATATTTAATCCATGGAGCTCTTTTTGGTGCTCCTACGCTCTGGCATCTGCTAAGGGAAGTCTGGAGTTTTGTGATAGAACTTTCAAAATAAAACTCAAGCTGTCAATTTTGGTAGAATCCCTGGGTGAGGACAGAAGAAGGGTTCTTAGAGCTAAGCTGGAAAACCTGGTTGCCTGAGTAGTTATAATTAATCTGTCGTTCAGGTATTTTATACACATGCACTCAGTGAGCCTTCCCATACTAATTATTTTTTATTGCATTTGTGGATGTCCTTCAGTCACGTCCCATGCTTCCTTGCTTCTATACCTTTGTTTATGCCATGAATTTAGTCTAGAATGGCTACTTCATCCATATTTACCTTGAAATCCTACCTATACTTCAAAGCTTAAAGGCCACTTGCTGTATGATGCCTTCTCTCATATTCCCTCTCCTTCTCCTCTTCCCAAAGTTCCTGCCCCCTCCAAATCTTGCCAAGTGAAATTTAATGCCAATCTGCTTCTAAGTAGCATGGTACTAGGGAAGAAACACTGGGCTTAGAGTCAGAGGACCTGAGTTTTAATCGGGGCACTGCCACTCACTTTCTGTATGATCTTGGGGAAATCACTTCACTTTTCTTGGGCCTCAGTTTCCTTATCTTTAAAATAAGGGGGTTGGGGAATCTACTACAGGACCTCTGAGTTCTCTTCCAGTCCATAATCTATGATTCTGTCACTTAGGCTAGCTGCCAAGAGCATGATGGGAGCTCAAAGTCCATTATCCAAACTCAAATATGAGACAGGGATAAAAAATTTGCTACTAGGGGCAGCTAGATGGCGCAGTGGATAGAGCACCGGCCCTGGAGTCATGAGTACCTGAGTTCAAATCCGGTCTCAGACACTTAATACTTAACTAGCTGTGTGACCCTGGGCAAGTCACTTAACCCCAATTGCCTCACTAAAAAAAAAAAATAAAAATAAATTTGCTACTAGAGTAGAGAACAAGGTGAATTTAAGAGACAGATTTGCCCTGAGGGACTTTCTCTAATGCTGGCTGGGTGTGGCTATGGGTCAGACTCACAAAAGAATTGAATTAGGTCATCTCTCAAAAGATCTGCACCTACTCTCCCATAGGGAAAAGGCCAGAGAGCTGTTGCAATTAAACAGAGTAACAGGAGATGGCGCTAGGAGCTCGGGGAAATCAGATTGACAGCTCAATGGGGAAGCAGCAAGTGGTAGCTCTGGAGAAAAATGTTCCAGATGGGATTCAGCACTAAGAAGTAGAAGTTTTCTGGGCTGAGCATATACCTCCTCCCACTGGTGGTAAACCAGAATGTGTTTCCATATTTGTTGGTGGGATTGGTCTGGTAAACAAACACTAGGCCTCATGAGTGGTAATTTTGTTTTGTCTTGTTTTGTCTTTTGTTTTTGCAGGGCAATGAGGGTTAAGTGACTTGCCCAGGGTCACACAGCTAGTATCAAGTGTCTGCAGCTAGATTTGAACTCAGGTCCTCCTGAATTGAAGGCCCAGTGCTTTATCCATTGTGCCACCTATCTACCCCATGAGTGGTAGTTTTTAATAGTGGCTGAACCAAAGTGTGGTTTAAACCTGGATGTAGCTTTTAGAGACCCATGTTTGCAAGGGGCCCAAACTACATTTTGTAATTATTAGCATAGTTTCCAACTCCCCTACTAGACTGTACGCTCCTAGAGAACAGGAATCATATATCTTTCATCTCTCCTTCAGTGACTTGTACACAGCAGTCACTTAATAAATGTGTCTTGAATGATCAATGAAACCAGTCAGCCCTAAAACTATAGAGGAATGCTTAGCTCCTTTTTGCTTGCCATCCAAATGTACTGATGCTCATTCCTAATTCATGCATCTATTTCCCAAGCTTGTGTTCAAGGAAAAAAAAATCCAAAAGGTACATTTTTATTTCACACGCACGTTACATGCAATACCCATCCCCTAACAAACTACAAATTTTTGGAAAACAGTGTAAAAAGGAAATCCAACCCGTTTTGACATGACAGAATTTTGGTTTCACAAAGCTGAAAAAATGCATTACAAAGTCTCTGTTGTATAAATATAGTCAGTCTTATCTTTAATGTACAGTCATACCAAAAAAAAAGTCAACAAAAAATCTTTGTTGGTTGGCATAGGAAATCCCTGGTCCTTGAATACATCATAATTTTTCATTTGTGCCCCCAGCCAAACATAGGAATTACTTACAAGATGACTAATACTATGTCCCAGGACTTTGGCCATCCCAAAGAGATTTTTAAGTCAATTCCTCTCAGAGAGTTGTGTAATATATTATATTCCTTGGCAAAAAAAAAAAGGCTTTCTCAGAAATCAAATCTAAAATATTTCTAAAACATAAATGCATCTGTCCAAGATCTCCAAAGAGTTCAAGGAGTGATGTGGGGAGATGACTACTAGTGATCCTGATGGTGCTCTGGGGTCCCAGGTAGACCCCTGCCTGTACCCTGAGGAATGGAAAAGAGGACCTTTGAAATGTTTCAACCAAATCACTAGAATTCAAGGTTGTTCTGAGGGGGCCAGACTTTGGCTATATAATGCGACATTAGGAGGGTGAAGGGGGTATGATTGTTCCCACTGGGGCTGTTTTTGAGAGTGGTCTGGGAGCTCTTCTCACTGTCCTTTGAAGCAGAAGGGAGAAAACACCACAAGAGGAAAGAGAGTGGCCACGTTCCCTGTCAAACGGAGAGGGCTGGGCTAGGGCTAGAAACAATTGTAAGGATAGAACTACAGAGTAAAGTGTGTTCATTCCTGGGAGAATTTCCCAGCAGTCATAGATACCAAAGGTGGAAATGACCACCACAAACAGAGAACTTGTATAATCTAGTGATAAACTCTACCCTCCCATCAGAGCCACTGAGGGTAGTCTAGAGTGGCACAGGGGCTATATTGAAAGAATTTCTATGTCAGCTGTAGCTAACCCAGCTATTGTGGAGGACAGAGACAGAACTTTTCAATGATAACTCTTTTTTTACAAATTGGATATCAACTGACCATTAAGTAGTACAGATGGAAAAACGTAGACAAATGCCACTGGCCAAGGGACCATCATTGTCATCTCAAAACAGGAGATTGAAGGAGAATGGCCATCAGAAGTGGGAGGGATAATAAAATTTTGAACTCTTGCTCTGGTTTCTCCAGCCTCTCTTCTTACAGATTTGGTGAATGATAGAATTAAAACAAAGGGACACAGCTAGAAGAACTGGGTTTGGGCTGGTCCGTGTCCCCTTGGGGGCCAGAGGGAGATGGCAGGGAGACAGGGGACAATGGAAATGGAAATCCTTCAGTATAACATCAGGGTAGGGAAAATATCTGACCAGATTCTTTAGTAAATTTCTTTATTAACTTTCTTATTAGGCTCCAGTGAGAACATCTCTGTGATAAGAAAGGGAAAAGTACCACCTAAGTAAAGGGGAAGAAAATCCTTAAAACAATCCCCCCCAGCTCCTTTTGTGTTTTACACACGAATGTTGCTCCCAATTATACTTGCCATGCCCTGTCCTCTCCACTCCGGTTCAACTGGGTGTTCAGAGGAAAGGAGGCATTTTCTATTCAAACATCAATTAGTAGGAAAGGAGCTTAAGAAAACAATCTGACTTGGCCACCTAGTTCCCCAAGGGGAAACTGACGAAATACAAGGAGTGTTTGTGCCTTTTGATAAAGAACCAGAAGTTTGCTCCATAAGAGAACATATTTTTTTTCCATTTTGGAACAATTGAATCATTGGTGGATACAGATACAGTTTGGGAGGCTGGATCGTTTGGACAAACAATGCAAGCCAAAGGAAGCCCTTGTACAGACAGGGGTGTGTTTGGCAGGTTTGGGGTAAAAAGGGTGGGAGGTTTGGGTGTTGTATATAAAAAAATTCTGAAATTTAAACATATTTATGATAAGGCCACATAAAGAACCTTCCAGCTGTAGGTGTGGGAGAGAGCTGGGTTGACACAGTCACCATGGGCTCACAAAAACAATCTGCCTAGGTGAGGAAGCAGGAGGAGGCAGGTCTGGGCCCCTCACATGTCCATATCTCCTGAGGATGTCTTCAGCGGCACTGAGTCAAATCCATCTGGTGTCCTCTGAAAGAGAGATAGTGAATGGGGATGGCTGGCATCCTTGGGGCTTCTTCTATACCCAGCAGGGGAAAAGCAGGAAGTAGGGACTAAGGGAGAGAGAGGTATTGCAGGAGGGCTAAGGAATAGGTGGGAAAGGTTAGAAGGGTAAAATTCCTGATTTCAATAGCTACATAGAAATGAGAACTTTTATCGGTATTTGAACTTTCTTCTTTTTTCTCAAGGACGCCTTATTGATCAAGGGAATTAGAAAAGCCAGTGATAAAAGTTAAAACAAAAAGTTTTTTAAAAGACAAAACAAAAACTTCCTGCCTCATCAATGTAATTAAAATTAAACCTTCTCTATGAAATAATGTTGAACCTTTTCTAATGTGCTTCCCCATTCCATTCCCATCTGCCCAAGTTCCTGGGATTGACTATTTTCCCACCAGAAGACAAACAAATAAGGCAGGGGAGATGAAGGGAGCTGCCTAGCAAAGTGAACAGAATTCACCTTCCTTCCTTCCTCCACATCTCCAATCCCCCCGCCCTCTCATAAGTGTGCCCTCAGTTTCCTCAATTGTAAAATGGAGATCATAAAGCCCCTACCTCCCAGAGTTGTTCTGAGGATAAAAATGAGATAATATTTGTAAAGCTCTTAGCACACATGCCCAGCACATAGTAGGGGTTATTTATTAGCTATCATCTCATTATTATTTATGTATACACATACATACTACACATGCTTTTAAGTCACTTGATACAGGGCAGGAATTAGGGTACTTGTAGAACTGTAAAAGCTGCTCATGCTGGCTATGCCTTTTCCTTGGCTCCATGCCCAGTCATACAGTAGTGTCTGATGCTCATATTTATGAGCATCAAGCTCACTGGCTCACCCACACAAACCCTATCCCTCCCAACTCTGAGTCACGAGTCCCTCACACAGTGAACGTCAGCTGTATCTCATTGCCCAAGAGGATTTGGCCAGGATGCCTTGAGGGACAGTGTCCCCTGCTGGCCAAGTCAGGTGCCTTGTTCCCACTACTTTGGACTAAAGCCAAGTTTTAGCCTAGGAAACAGTAATAATGCTATTCCACATTTATAAAGCACTAGCTTTCCAAAGGCTGGAGTCAGCCTAATTAAAATCAAACCCTCTCTACAATATAATTATATGGTCTTAATATGGGTTGGTTTGTTTACATTTCCAGAAAGAGTTGTTGAGCAGTTTGCCTAGGATCTACAAGAAAAAGATTTCTTATTTAGGGCCGGGAGGGACCCTCGTATGATCAACAAGTCCAAATTGCAATCTATGAGACATTGCGGGGAGGGAGCACTATTCCCCGAAGGAAACTGAAACAAAGATGCATGCAGGATTATACCACCTTAGATTTGCAGTTGGAGGGGACTTTACAGGTCTTCCAGTTCAACCTCCTCATTTTACAGATAAGGAAACTGAGGACAACAGTGGGGAAATGCCTTGCCCAAGGTAATGTTGGGATTTGAACTCAGATCTTAGGACTTCCACTGGAGCATGTTGGGTATTGTGGGGAAAATAATCGTCTTTTGGGGGGGGCGGGGCAATGAGGGTTATGTGACTTGCCCAGAGTCACACAGCTAGTAAGTGTCAAGTGTCCTGAGGCCAGATTTGAACTCAGTCCTCCTGAATCCAAGGCCAGTGCTCTATCACTATGCCACCTAGCTGCCCCACACTAGTCTTAATTACATTCAGGAAACCTGGGCTTGAGTCTCAAATTCTAACAATATCAATATGGCTATTGGCAAATTACTTAGCCTCACTGAACCTCGATGGAGATAATAATAGTTGTACTCCTTACTATATAAGGTTTTTTTTTGAGGAAAGTGCTTTGTAAAACTTTTTTTTTTTTTTTGGTGAGACAATTGGGGTTAAGCGACTTGCCCAGGGTCACACAGCTAGTAAGTGTTAAGTGTCTGAGGCCAGATTTGAACTCAGGTCCTCCTGAATCTAGGGCCGGTGCTCTATCCACTGCGCCACCCTAGCTGCCCCTTTGTAAAACTGAAAAGTGCTACATAAATCTAGGGGAAAGTTCAATGGAATGAAAAAAGATTAGAGGGCAGAAAAGTAGGGATGGGGAGGTTAGGGGCAGCAGAACAATGGGTCACTCGGCTTCCCAAGAGGGTCATTCCTTCCTCGGACTCAGCTCTGGGTCCATATGCCCAGCCCTGGCATATGCCTTTGGTGGCAGGTGCCTTCCCCAATCTACCTTAGAAGTGAACGACTTGATCTTCCCAAAGAGCGACTTTTTGCTGGTGATATAGAGATCATCCTCTACATCCTCGCCCCTCCATGATAGCACAGCTGTCAGCGGCAGGCAGGTCACAGTCCTTCAGGGTGGCATTCATTACCAGCTTGGAATATTTGTACTCCAGTCTATGAAAGAGAAGGACGGGAAAACAAACACATCAGTTTGGGTTGATGGTGTGCAAGCAAGCCAAGTCAGAGATAGTCATTTCCCTTTCATAGCAGGGGGAGACGAGTTACAGGGTAGAGGTGGCAAGGTTGAGCAGAAGCTGCTGGCTGTCTTGGCTCTCTATCCGATAATCTGTTTTCTAACATTGGCTACTTCAGTGAATTTCAAAGCACAATATAAACAACCAAATACCATGGAAATAAAAATATTCAGGCTAATAGAAAAATTAAAAATAAACATGTCCTTACTTTTCATTTGAGGACTTCCCAGTTATTCTGATTTTTTTTTTTTTTTTTTAGTGAGGCAATTGGGGTTAAGTGACTTGCCACAGGGTCACCACAGCTAGTAAGTATTAAGTGTCTGAGGCCAGATTTGAACTCAGGTACTCCTGATTCCAGGACCGGTGCTCTATCCACTGTACCACTTAGCTGCCCCTATTCCGATTTCTAAGGCACTCCTGATAGTGATGTCCAATATTATCACCCTCACTTAAGAGGTAAACAGAGAGAAGTTAAGTAGGTAGTCCTAGATTTGCAAGGTTGGGGGCCAGTGCATGGAAACGATCCCTGTAACCTGAATCCTGAGATGCTCTCCCCAGGCTCCGGGCAACATCCCCTTCCATCCCTCTCTCTACCCAAATATCTAGTCATGTACTTTTGGTTCTTTTTCCAGAAGTAACAGGTCATGACAGTGAGAAGAACTAGCAGCACAGGTGCCTGCAGAGATGCCCACTTTGAGCCAAAAATCCCATCGTCTTGCAGATGGTAACGCTCTGGTCAGGCAGGGAGATGCCTCCTGTACACAGCTTCGGATCTCGCCACACATAAGTGGTTCTCTGTTGGGGAGAGAAACAAGAGTTTTAGCATCAAACCTCTACTCCGTCTGGATTAGTGAATACTCAATGGGGGGACCTTACCTGGATTCGGCCACACAGCTACTGATGATAGCATGGTAGTCAGAGCTGGAGCAGAGGGGGCATGCCGTCACACTCTCCCACAAAAAGTGGAAGTTACAGCCATCACAAGTCCCATCAGAGCATTTCCTAGTAGGACGGAGGAAGGAGAATATTACCCTGGGGGGAGGGGGAAGAGGGTGGGAAGGGGGGGGTTGTGTAGTAGAAAATTCTGGGACTCCACTCTTGTCATAGGTTCTCTATCTTATCCTTTCCCCCAACCCCCAGATCCTCCATTATTTCTCCCAAACTTGGATTCCCACTATGGTCTATTCACACTAATTGCTAACATAGAGGCCCTCGATTCTTAGTTAGCCAATTGTTTTTCTGTTTTTTTTGGTTTTTGTTTTTTTTTGGCAGAGCAATGAGGGTTAAGTGACTTGCCCAGGGTAACACAGCTAGTAAGTGTCAGGTGTCTGAGGCTGGATTTGAACTCAGGTACTCCTGAATCCAGGGCAGTGCTTTATCCACTGCACCACCTAGCTGCCCCCCGGTTAGCCAATTTTAACATCACTGTACACAAATAGTGTATATTATAAGTGGCTTGTCAACCAACCCTATGTGTCTCTTCTTCTGTTTGGTAGTGCCCTCTGTACTCCCAACCTCTCTGCCCATCAAGATCCCTACCCACAGCAAGATTCTCACAGTCGGGGCAGCTGGGTGGTGCAGTGGATAAAGCACTGGCCCTGGATTCAGGAGGACCTGAGTTCAAATCCAGCCTCAGACACTTGACACTTACTAGCTGTGTGACCCTGGGCAAGTCACTTAACCCCAATTACCTCAATAAAAAGAAAAAGAAAAAGATTCTCACAGTCTCCTCAGACACCAACATCTTCCTACCATATTTATGTCCCTGCTTAGTTGATTGCTTGGAGGATAGGGCCACTAAAGGTGAGCCTTTAAATCACCACATGCCTCACGTAGGTCCTTTCCTGATAGCATTTCCTGTGTCTTTTCCAGTGGCTGAGATTCCTCAGTCTGTCCCTGTGTACTTTAAAGAACTAGCTAAGGGGCAGCTAGGTGGCACAGTGGATAGAGCACTGGCCCAGGAGTCAGGAGTACCTGAGTTCAAATCTGACCTCAGATACTTAACACTTACTAGCTATGTGACCCTGGGCAAGTCACTTAACCCTAATTGCCTCACTAAAAAAAAAAAAAAAGAACTAGCTAAATATGTGTAAAAATAGAATTCAGAGACAGAAGCTCTTATTGTCTGCATAGAACAAATGAGTCAGAGGACCCAGAGCTATCCTCAATCATTGTCTGACAGCAGAAGATGGATTTGACTCCTTCCATTGGAGTGTTCTTTTCCTCTGTGAAAGTCCTTCACAAACTGGCTCCATCCTACCTTTTCAGGCTAATTGGATATCATTCCCTTTCACTCACTCAATGGTCCAGCCAAACTGGCCTTCCTGCAGTTCCTCACCCAGGACATTCCACCTCTCATTACTGAGCCTTTGATAGGCTCATTCTGCCATGCTTGGACTATTCTCCTTCTTCATCTCTACCTCAGAATCACTTTAGAGCTCAGCCCAAGGGCCACCTCCTACCCGAAGCCTTTCCTTTGCTCATAGCTGCTAATATCTACAACTGCCTATCCCAGGTGACCGTGGGTTAATTTGCTTCATGTATGTTTTGCATTTGTATATGTGTGTCTTGTTTCCCCAAGTAGTCAGTTCTTTGATGGTCTAATTAGACAGGGGACTGTCTAATTCCTGTCTTTCTATCCTGGGGCTCAACACAGTGTTTGGCACACAGTGAGCACTTAATGAATGCTTTTTTGATTGATTAGTTCCTGAACCTATTCAGGGCTCTTTGTGTCCCCAAGGACCCTCGAGGAGGCCCATCTCCCTCTATCCCCTTCAACCATCTCCTGAGTGATAGAAAATGTAAGCAGCAGTGGAGGAAAAGAATATACTTTGGGCTTCGGCGCTCCCCATCGATTGTGCTTACACGGGCAGAGAGAGGCTTCCAGGGTCAGGTTTCAGCGGATTGCATCTGACTCGGACAGTGGTTGACCTCCCAGAAGTGCACGATTGTGTCAACTCATTCGACCTGCAAAGGAATCCAGACCACTTGGGTATACCACAGATACCTACTGGTGCTGCTGAGGAGCGAACTTGGCACGGACCTAAGGCCCTCTGCTGGCAGCTAGGATGCTTGGGTTATATGGTACAAAGGGAGACAGCCTAGAGGACTGGTATTGCCTTGGCTTATTCACGTCTGAAAGAGGGCGGGGAGAAAGATCAGGAGCCTCGGGAAAGGGGAAGAGGAGGAGTCAGGAAGGAGATCAGAGGGCTTGATGGTAGAGCAAAGAAGCAGTGGACAACAGAGGCAGAATGGGGCATACATTGTCAAACACGGCCAGTGGGTTCATTGTTTTGTTTGACTGAACTTATTTGTTACAAGGTAAGATTTTTACAGTGGAAGCAGAGGTGAAAGTAATTTAAAAGAAAATATTTTAAAGTCAGTAGGGAGATGAAGCACAGGAGGTATGGCTCATTGTGAGTACGGATTGCTTCATTCTTTGTACTCATGTCCCTAGTGCCTAGCATGGTGCTCAGCACATAGTAGGCATTTAATAAATATTTGTTGATTGGTTGATACAGAATTGGAGAATCTTTAGTTTGAAGAGGTTCGCAGAGACCCTCTAAGCTCTCCCTCTTGCTCCCAGGGTAGAAATGCCCCAAGGATAACACAGAATTCCAGAAGATGGTGGGGTCAATGGACTGTAACTGTACTTTATGGGTAGGTGCTTCACAGGTAACAGTAATTTTATGTCTTAGTGTGTGGCCAAGGAGAGATGGATGGATGGATGGATGGATGGATGGATGGATGGATGGATGGATGGATGGGTGGATATATGCTAGATAACTCCCTGCTTCACCCATGGGTAGTTTCTTTACAAACCATACCTCTGGATAGTGCCTCACCTGTAAAAGAAGATCACATCTGGTATCCTCAGAGTTTCAGAGGGAAAAAGTTCAGCTGGGGCAGTGATTCCATCAAGATTCATATCTGTTGTTACCCCTGCCAAAGTAAAGTCTCCCAATTAATTCTCAGTAGGAACACAAGCTGAGAACTACCCTATTCCTCTCAGCCCTGTATCTCCCCAGAGATTTTGCAAAGGATCTATGAGCTATGCTGTGTAGGGTTACTCAAGATAGTCAGGTCATAGTTTCAGATCATGACAGATAGGTCATGCTTTCAAATTGTGGTGCTGAAAAAACTTTTGAAAGTCCCTTGGACAGCAAGAAGATCGAGTCAGTCAATACTTAAAGAAGTTTAATACTTATTCAGGCTATTCGCTGGAAGATCACATTCTAAAGAAATACTTTCTCTACATGATGAGAAGATGGGACTTATTGGAAAAGACCCTTCCTGATGCTGAGAAAAACCGAGGGCAAAAGGAAAAGGGGATGGCAGAGGATGAAATGGCTATTGTCAAGGAAACAACGAACATGAACTTGGACAGACTTTGAGAGATAGCCTGGAGTGCTATGGCCCATCGGGTCACAAAGGGTTGGACACGACAGAATAATTGAACAACAACAAAATGATTCCTTTGTGCTCAGAACAACTGTGGGACCTTTCTTCTATGTCTGAGACCTGGCTGACAGTGTCACTCACCTACAAGTCGATCGGCAAGGCTGACAGGCTGTGAGGAGACTCCAGCTTTATAGCCTGTCACCTCTGAGGGGATGATGACTGACTGACAGGCATAAGATGTGACGGATTTAGAGAATCCTGACTCCCCCTCTGGGATCCGGATGTCAGTGACATTATCTGTGCATGAAGCCATTTTCTTACCCTGGGGAAGAAATGCATCGAGGGTTAGGGAAAACCTTCAGCGGGGAACACAAACTGGCTAATGTCTGAGATGTCTGTTTTTCTGTTGTCCAGAACAGGAAATCATCCCTTTTGGACTTAATTACCAGCTAGGGAGAAAATGAAGACCAAGTCCCATGTGTCCTAGTTTTTGAGACTATGCAACAGGGGTCCCTATCCTTTTGTGAAGAGCTGTTTTCCATGTGAGATAGTTTGAGATCACTTCATTGAGATCTGATATCATTCATTCATTCACTCATTTGCATTTTGAATTCCAAGTTGTCTCCTTCCTTTCTTCCCAACCCTGTTTTAGAGAAAGCCAACATTTGATATAAATATATCTGTGGACTGATTTTTGCTAAAAGTGGCCCATCACTGTAGAGAATGCACTTTGAGATGATGAACAATCCTCTTATTGTCTGCTGAGCTGGAGGAGCCTTTTAAAGGAGAGACAATCAGTGGGCTTGTTCTCTTTCTTCAACCCTCCAGGTGGCATCATGGGACTCTGAGACATTCATGGTAGGGCATGCACAACTAGGTAGAACAGGAGATAGGGTGCTGGGCCTGGAGTTGGGAACATCTGAGGCCAAATCCAGCCTCAGACACTAACTAACTGTGTGACCTGGGTTAGTCACTTCTCTTCTGCCTGCTTCACCTTCTTCCACTATAAAATGGGGGTAATTAATCACATCTATGTACCTTACAGGGTTGTTGTGAGGATCAAATGAGATAATATCTTTAAAGCATGTAACACAATACTTGGCACACAGTAGGCGCCTAATAAATATCTATTTCTTTTCTTCTTTCCTTCTTTTTCCACCCAGGCACCATGGTATCTGCCCTCACAAGACAGCTAGAATAGGGGACTCTCTACTATCCAAGTTGGTGCCTTCGTCCCTAACTCCATTCTCTGCTTGGTGTTTCCTTTCCTGAGTAGATGACTAAGCACCGACCTCAAGGTACATGCGTCTACTCGTCAAAGTGACCAAGAGATCCAGAGGTCCAATGCTTCCTAACTGACTGTGGTCAAAGGAAACTTCTTCACTGGAGAAAATGATAACTGACAGGTGAATAACTAGGAGTTATTTGAACAGTGCTGAGCTAAAGTGAAACGTGGCCATGTCTTTTCAGAAGTGCCCACATACTGCTTTGTGTTTTTGTTGAGGTTTGTCAGCTTCCCAGAAAAGACTGTAACAGTGGTCCTAAGTCACCAAATCCTGTTTTAAGTTCATTTTTGTCAAATTTATTCTGGTGAGTATTCTGTGTTAAGCATTCCTTCTGTGTGTAGGAAATAAATACCTGTCCCATATCTGATTGACATTGTAGGCTGAGTACCTTTCTACTCTTCCTTTTTGGGGAAATCCTAGATATGAACCAAAACCTGAACTGTAAGTAAATCAACCATGGGGTACTGGGTAAGGGTAAATTTAAGAAGGTGAAATGAGTGAGGGTAAGAAGGTTTGGGCTCCTTCTCATTAGTAGCCAGGCTCCCCCAGGACTGTACCTGGTCCAGGCTGCATACCTGAGTCCAGAGTAGAGGAGTCCCCTCCTAGCAAAGTGAGTGGGGGCAGTATTTCAGCCTCCAAGAGCACATCAGTTGTTGTTTAGAGGAAATAGGCACAAGTAGGTTAAGAGACTTTGTCCAGGGTGATATGAGAAAATAAGGATCAGGGTGGAATTTCAAGTCTTCCTGACTCTATCTGGTATATAAAATGAGGAGGTTATAGTCAGTAGCTCTCTATATCCCTTTGGGTTCTATGATTCTGGGATTCCATGTCATGTGGCCTCTAATAAATAGTAAATACGAGATTCAAACCCAGGTCTTCTGATTTCAAATTCAGGACTATAGATTCACAGGTAGAAGGGACCTCCGGGAGCATCAAGTACAGCCTGCCTCATTTACAGATAAGGAAACAAAGGAGGGTAAGGGTCTTACCCAAGATCACCAAAGGAGGAAGAACTACAGACGTGGCCTCTTACTCTGACCTGGGCTGAGACTCTGTCATCCAGTGTGGCCAACAGTCCCAAGCTTGTGCCATCAGCATATTTTGTTAACATACAGTATATGCTTTTGCCCACATTATTAATAATCATGTAAAAAGTACAGAGATGAGGACACATTCTAGATCATATGTGATGCCTTTGCCAGATTTTTCCTAATGTGTACATGTGATCATGTCTTCCCTTCCCTCACAAGTCATTTTTTTTTTTTTAAGCAAGGTAATGAGGGTTAAGTGACTTGCCCAGGGTCACACAGCTAGTAAGTGTCAAATGTCTGAGGTCAGATTTGAACTCAGGTCCTCCTGAATCCAGGGTGGGTGCTTTATCCACTGCGCCACCAAGCTGCTCCCCCTGACAAGTCTTAAACACCTTCCTTTTTTTTTCTATTGTGTCCAACTCTTTGTGACCCCTTGGGGTTTTCTTGGCAAGGATACTTGGAGTAGTTTGCCATTGCCTTTTCCATTGGATTAAGGTGAGCAGAGGTTAAATGACTTGCCCAGGGTAACACAGCTAGTAAGTGTCTGAAGCCACATTTGAACTCAGGAAGATCAGTCTTCCTGACTCCAGGCCCAACATGCTATCCACTGAGCCAAATAGCCTTTCTAGGCAGCTACCAGATAACACCCAAATTCTTTAACCTTGTTTTTAAGGCCTTTCACAATAATTTGGCTCCAATATACTTTCCAGACTTTCATAATACTACTCTATGCAAACAATTTCTTATCATTCTCCATTCATGTTCAGTGATTTATGGGGTTATAACCAAAGCCTTAAATACCCTTCCCATTTCCTTGTCCCATTTTCTGTTTGCAGAAATCCTAAGTATCCTTCAAGATTCAGTGAGCTTCCTAAATCCTAGACAGCTAGGTGGCACACTCAGCTAGGCCTGGAGTCAGGCTACTTGAGTTTAGATCTGACCATAGACACCAGTAGCTGTGTGACCCTAAGGCAAGCCTCAACATCTGTTTGCCTCAGTTTCCTCAACTGTAAAATTAAGATAATAATAGCACCTACCTTGAAGGGTTATTATAAGGATGAAATGAGGTAATATTTTTTAAAAGCACTCAACACAGTTCCTGACACATAGTAGGTACTTTATAAATGCTTATCCCCTTAGGGCAGCTAGGTGGTGCAGTGGATAAAGCACTGGCCCTGGACTCAGGAGTACCTGAGTTCAAATCCAGCCTCAGACACTTGACACTTACTAGCTGTGTGACCCTGAGCAAGTCACTTAATCCCAATTGCCAATCAATCAATCAATCAATAAATGCTTATCCCCTTCCCTTCCCCCTGCAAAAAAAAAAAAATCCCTTTGGCTTAAAATGACTTTTCCTTATCTGGGTTACCTGACAGCACTTTGTCTATTCCTCTGTCATGCATTTATTTTATTCTATTTTGCATGGTAAACTATCCTTTTACATATTATGCCTTTCCACTAAATCACAAGTTCCTTGAGGGCAAGGATTATTTCTTTTTTTTCTTTTTTTTTTTTTTTTGCGGGGGCAATGAGGGTTAAGTGACTTGCCCAGGGTCACACAGCTAGTAAGTGTCAAGTATCTGAGGCCGGATTTGAACTCAGGTACTCCTGAATCCAGGGCCGGTGCATTATCCACTGCGCCACCTAGCCGCCCCAAGGATTATTTCTTATTGATTTTTATATCTTCCCCGGCATCCAGCTTAATGCACATTGGCATTTAATAAATGTTTGTTGAATTGTATTTTTGGGGGCAGCTAGGTGGCACAGTGGATAGGGCACTGGCCCTGGATTCAGGAGTACCTGAGTTCAATCCAGCCTCAGACACTTGACATTAACTAGCTGTGTGACCCTGGGCAAGTCACTTAACCCCAATTGCCTCACACCAACCCCCCCCCCCAAAAAAAGAATGGTATTTTCAAAAATGCTTTAAAAACAGAGAATCCCCAAATTTTAATTATCAAGGAAAAAAATGTATTGCAAGGGAAAGGAGATTCCCCACCTTTTTTCCCCTCCAGGTCATCAATATCCATCAACAGCCTTTTCCATGCTCTCTCCCCATGCATACACTTGCACACGTTTTACCTGGTTTCCACAGAGGCTGAGGGTAAAGTGATGGAAATACTTGAGGCCTTTGGAAGTAAAGCTCGGTCCCCCAGACAGGGAGACAGGATTTGCCAAGGCCGAGAAGTCATAGTTGAAGGTTCTGGCTTCGTTGGTGACAGAGAAGGTGCAGTTGTTGAAACAGAGCGAGTGGATCTGCAGGGAGGAAGAAGAGCCGGGTCAGGCTGTCTGGTCCTCTGGGCACTGAGACTGGAGAACACACAGGAGCTACAGTGAAGGTGGGACCCAACCAGGCACTTTACCAAACTGAACCAGCCCAGAATGAGAGGAGAGAGGAAAGAAGAAGGACTGAATTGCAATGAAGTGCTGATAATGAGTGATCACAATGTCTATCCTTTGAAACCAGACCTCTCTCAAAACACCATCTTCCCATTTAACCCAGGACTCAGACACCCTTGTTTTAATAGCACAGGAAACTAAGTTACTGTCAAAGGAAGGGTAGCTAGGCTGAGAGAAGAAAACTCGGGAGTCTCTCCCCATCCCCACCTCCATCCCCTTTCATCGTACAAGAATGACTCACAGGTGATTTGCAGGTTTCCACAACAGGCAGACAGCCTAAATCTCCTATTTCCCCTTCTCCATCCCAATCTCACTTCTTAGGGTTTTTGGGGGGGTGGCAATTGGGGTCAAGTGACTTGCCCAGGGTCACACAGCCAGTGTTAAGTGTCTGAGGCCAAATTTGAACTCAGGTCCTCCTGACTCCAGGGCCGGTGCTCTATCCACTGCGCCATCTAGCTGCCCCACTTCTGAGTTTTTTGTGAAAGGACTACCCACAGCTGCTCTCTTTCTCCTAATCTTATTCCTTTTTTAGGGAAGTCATTCAGAGGCCTTAATAACTGATAATAATTGACATTTAAAGAGCATGTTAGGGGCAGGTAGATGGTGCAGTGGATAAAGCACCCACCCTGGATTCAGGAGGACCTGAGTTCAAATCCAGACTCAGACATTTTACACTTACTAGCTGTGAGACCCTGGGCAAGTCACAAAACCCTCATTGCCCCGCCCAAAAATAAAAAATAAAAAAGAGCATGTTAAAGTTGGCAAAGCACCTTACATGAAGCTTTTTTTTTTTAAGTGAGGCAATTGGGGTTAAGTGACTTGGCCAGGGTCACACAGCTAGTAAGTGTTAAGTGTCTGAGGCCAGATTTGAACTCAGGTCTTCCTGAATCTAGGGCCGGTGCTCTATCCACTGTGCCACCTAGCTGCCCCCACGAAGCTTTATAGAGACATTATTTCATTAGAGCCTGGAGATCATACTGTGCCACAGCAAGAGAGGGGTGGATGTGATGAGAGTCCTCTCCATGCCTTAGAAGATAGTGATGGTAACTGCCCCCTCCCCACCAAAGTTAGGTTCCCAAACTGGAATAAACAAATTGTTAGGAAATCAGGCTGAATTAGACTGAAAACTTGGGACACCAGGGTTCTCTCCCTCTCCTCTTTCCTCCCACTTTTTTTTTTTCCTTTTTTTTTTTCTGGGCAATGGGGGTTAAGTGACTTGCCCAGGGTCATACAGCTAGTAAGTCAAGTGTCTGAGGTCAGATTTGAACTCAGGTACTCCTGAATCCAGGGCTGACTCTTTATCCACTGCGCCACCTAGCCGCCCCATCCTCCCCACTTTTTTAAAAAATGAAAAATACCTTTGGTCACTTGTTAGGCCCCCGCATAAATACCACACCCCCCTCTAGGTTTATATGGATCCTAATCTCTTATATTTATCCCTAAAGGAACAGGACAAGATGAACTCCATTCCATGCCACCCTTGAAGGTCAGAGAGAGGACTGAGCTCTGGAAAGTAAGGGTATTTCTCATTCATAGGGCCAATGTGTCCTGGGCCTCCAATAGCCTGGGTACATGCCCATGAAATATGTTAGAGCTCAGATGCTTAAGATCTCTTCGGCTTGATTAAATTGCAGTCAGTCTGACAGGGGAAGTGAACGGGTGGAGTAGACTGGGCGGCACCTTGTTACTCTGGGTCCCCGGGCCACAGGGCACACAGGCCTGGATGCCATAGGGCTGATGTGCTCTCAGGAACGTGTTAGCAGGACACGAGTGGCAGGCCCCAGATTCTCGGTTGATGTAGTAGCCGGCGGGACAGGAAGTACAGGATGAGCCAGAGTCAGAGGCCTCCAGGGCGCAGAGGCGGCAGTAGGAGGCCACCCCATCCATGACATTGGTGACATTGATGGAGTAGAGCTTGGCGACATCATTGGTGTACTTCCGACCCTGCCACAGAGACGGCAAAGAGAAAGAGAAAAAGGATAAGAATTTGAGGTCCCAGGGAAAGAATACATAACTGAGGTTCCTGGAGATCAACAGATCTGCCTCTTATCCTATAATTAGAGAATAAGCCAAGCAATACTCGGCTGTGTTTACTGTATTCATTCTTTTCTTTTTGTTTTGTTTTTTTGGGGGGTTTTTTGCGGGGCAATGGGAGTTAAGTGACTTGCCCAGGGTCACACAGCTAGTAAGTGTCAAGGGTCTGAGGCTGGATTTGAATTCAGGTCCTCCTGAATCCAGGGCCGGTGCTCTATCCACTGCACCACCTAGCTGCACCTACTGTATTCATTCTACCACTCATCTGTGCATTTCACAAATATTCAGTCAACACCTATTACATTTCATTTCCCTCCATTTAAATGCAGGGCCATATCTAGAATAGACACAGAGGAGATCTTTGTGACAACAGAGGTTGTTAGATTCTGGGACTGGTTACCTAGGAAGGCTATGGTACCACTTACCCAGGAGAGCGTTAGGAATAGGATGGATCCCTACCCGCCTGGTCTGGGTTATCTCAGGTAGCAGAAATAAGTACCCCAGACTGGTTATGAGAAGATAGATGAAATGATCTCTTAAAAGTCCTTCTAAAGCTAGTGCTCCAAGCATAACTCCCCTCCCCAGACCCCACACCAAGGCTAGTTCTGAGAATTCTCTCTCCTTCAAATTGTCTTTTCCTGAGCAATGAGGTTTCCTAGGGATGAGAGCTGGGGTAAGTGGAGGAACTTACTGTCTCATGGGAGGTAGTCCTTTGGAAGGCCCAGGTGAAGCTCATACTGGAGTTCTTCTCAATGATATAAGTGTAGGACTGTTTGCCCTTGGCTCCCTTCCATGTTTCCACTGGGGTGTTGGTCCTGGAATTCATTCCCTGAATCCAAGACAAGGATAGAATTTTTGTACTGAGTCTGAACCCTCTCCAAACCTGCCCTGGTCTCTCCGTTCTATCTTCCTCATGGCAGTGAGTGAAGAAGCAGGGCATGATGCCCTAATGAACCACTCCGCTCATCATTCAGCTGTGAATACCCTGAGAACAAGGGCGGTGCCTCCCCCTTCTTCGGAGTCTCCATAGGGCACTGAAACATAGCTCCTTCCCCTCCACCCCATGCTTCCCACACACAGTAGTTGCTAACTACAGTGAGCAGACAAGGCTGACCCACCCTCTGGTCCCAGGAGGTACCTCAACAGGCCAGGGAAGCAACCTACCACCATGAAATAAAGTTCGCAGTTCACGGAACACACCGTCTCAAAGACAAAAGTGATTCTGGCCACCTCTTTATTCTCTGTGTCTGCCATCACTGAATGTGGAGGGCTGTGGGAGCAGAAGCCAGATGTCACTCCTAGGGACCCATAAATAGCAAGTTTAAAAGAAGCACACAGGCTGAAAGGGAGATGAGCAGGATCAGGCACTGGGTGCTCTGCAAGAGGCCTTCAGGTCTCTAGTCTCCTTTCTTTAACAAAGGCCTGCCAGTGCCTACCCAGCAACTCAAATCCCATCTCTCCCTGCACTGAGGGCACAGTGACTCTTCCTTTCCCTAAGTGTGTCTGACGGTTCGGACCTATGCGGAACCAAGAGAGACATTAATGGGGGCTTTTTGAGGATGATCAGGCACCAATGAAAATCCTAAAAATTTAAATCATCTCTCATGACAAGCTCATGATGAGATTCAAGCAGAGTAGGAAAGAAGAATAAGTGAAGTTACACTGACTGGCAAAAGAGAAGTTTATCAGAGTTTTGTTTTATTTATTTTTTCCTTGAAAAGCACAACTAGAAGAAAGAATTCACGTTGCCTCCGGAGCAATTCATCTATTGATGCCTTTGCTTTCCACTCTGGTCCTGCACCTTGGTGCTGGGGCCCCCATATCCTCGGCTCCTCTGTTCCTAAACAATGGTTTCCGTTTGCCATTGGATAAGGAAGATCTTAGCCTGGGCTCACAGGGGCCCGAGCCCAGGGGAATCAAAGAATTTTAGTGCTTGGAAGGGACTTGAGAGTTCTTCTAGTTAGGCCCATGCATACAGATAAGGAGGCAGGCCCAGAAGGATCAAGTAATTTGTCCAAAGTTAAGACAAAGGCATAACTAGACCCGCCCCCCCCCTTTCCCCTACTCCACCCCTTAGTCTCTTTACTTTTAATCCAACACCTCTTCCAGTATATCGTATCTATCTTCTTTTAAAAAGGGAGAGGGAATATTTCAAATATACTTCTTGGCCATTGAAGACAGAAGGATAAAAAATGGGAATAATCCCTCTTTGCAGGGAGGCCTGATTACAATGTCCTTTCTCTAAAAGTCAGGGCAAGAATGAGAGCTGACAATATTGTGTACCAGAAGGAAACTGGCTGGAGAATCATTGAAATCTGTGATTGAGTGTAAAGTCTGTAACCGAGTAGAGGTCAGTGAAAATAGGTGGTACAGTGGTTACAGTGCTGGGCTTGGCATCAGGAAAGACCAATCTGGCCTCGGACTCTTATTAGCTGCATGATCCTGGGCAAGTCACTTAACCCTTTTTCCCCTCTGTTTCCTCATCTGTTTGGACTAAATTCCTAATGCCCTTTCCAGCTCTGACACAATTTTGCGATGCAGCAAGACAATAGGGATGCTGTGCTACTCTAGGAGGGTATACAGGGTAAACTTCCATATGTGGCCAATAGGAAACCATGATTTCATCCAGATTTGAAGCCTCGGAGCCATCTCTTAGAAAAACTTAGTATTTTGTGTTTTAGATGTGGCAGCTGCAGCTACAACCCCTCCGGGGAGTTTGTCTTCCTTACCTGAATCCTGGTACAATCAGCGTGAGGATCATGAAGTCATTATCTGAGGCTCCAGCAGCTGTATAAATGTGGTCACCAGCAACCTCCCAGCCTGAAAAATCAGGGAGAAGAAGGTGTATTCCTGAGGCCTGAGCAGTTAGGACCAATTATGACTAAACTCAGAGAATGAGGCAAAATGAGTTCTGAATGGACAGAACCTTCATTCCCCCAGTCAAGGGGTCCATGAGGTGATCTAGTTACTTTGGTCAAAGACATTGAAACCATCAGGACAAGAGGAAAAATAATCACAAGTTTTGGAAGGCAATTCTCATTTCTACAGGGTATCAATGACACTAGGGAATATTGCAGAGCCACCAATGTGGGCAGTCATAGAACCGAAAGGGGAGGGCCCTTACCTGCCATGCCCTTGTACTCAAAATTGATTCCACTAAGAACAGTAGTTTCCATATTTGTGGGCAGTGTATTCCACCATTTGTATTCAAAACCCAGGGCTGGTTCAGTCCCAGCTGGGCAGCTAACACAACCTAGGAGGAGATGAAGCATGAGGAGTTACTGAGCAGGAAGACTCTACTGACCCAAACTGGAACTGCAACCATGTTGGTTAATGACAACAATAGCCAGACAGTGAAAAAAGGTACAGTGCTAAATTCTGTTCTAAAAAATGTTTAATCGAGGGGCGGCTAGGTGGCACAGTGGATAGAGCACCAGCCCTGGAGTCAGGAGGACCTGAGTTCAAATCCGGCCTCAGACACTTGACACTTACTAGCTATGTGACCCTGGGCAAGTCACTTAACCCCAATTGCCTCACTAAAAAAATAAAAAAATAAAAATGTTTAATCGAGGGGCAGCTAGGTGGTGCAGTGGATAAAGAATCGGCCTTGGATTCAGGAGGACCTGAGTTCAAATCCAGCCTTAGACACTTGACACTTAACTAGCTATGTGACCCTGGGCAAGTCACTTTAACCCTCATTGCCCTGAAAAAAAAAAGATTAAAAAAAGTTTAATCCACTGACTCAAAAAATTTAATTCTCATTTACCATATTTAACAAACTCCAAAATGACAAAAAACTGACCAGTATTTTATAGGCCAGATGAATATTCAGGCACAGAGAATGGTGAGAGAAAAGACAAAAAGGACAGAGAAGTGCTGGACACCTACAAGTTCTAATTTTTCAATCTAAAACCCTGGTGTATTTTATAGTTCAGGGTTCAAGCCCAACACATGCAGTTTGTAGTAGTGGATGTAATTCATCCCCCACTCTTCCGCCCCCTCACCCCCAGTCATTCCTGGACTCTGCTGTGGCTAATTGGGCCACCCCTGTTATTGACACATAGGTACCTCATATCCGAGTAATTTCCTTCCCACCTGTGCCAGTGTCTATAAGATTTCACTGCTAGAAGAAGGAAGGAAAGAGATTCTGAAGTGGACTCTAAAGGGGATGGGACTAGAACTAGGGTGTCCTGTATCCTAGGATGGTCCTCAGGACAGTGCTCCCCCTCAAATCAGAGGCTTCTGGTTCTTACCACATTCCTAAGGAGATAAGAGCACACACACACAGTGCCCATGGTGGGATTATCAACCTACCTACCCATGGGACCCACTGTAGGGTAAAATGGTAAAGGATAGTTCAATAGGTTAGGACAAGAGGTGAGGAGTATGAGTTACCTGAACCATTGGAGAAAGTGCCATAGGGGCAGGGCTCACAGGTGCTGGTGTTGGTTTTGAAGAATCCTGGGTTACAGGGTGGGCAACGGGTCTTCATTCCAGAGGCTGGAAGTTTCACTGCTCCCTCAAGATCCTCACTACAAGTTTTTGGCTCTGCCCATTTATACATGAGCTGCGTCTGAAGGAAAAAAAAAAAAAAAAGACCCAAGGATTGCTAGCGATCCACCTTGTAGGATTCACAACATATCAAAGGGGTACAATAAATAAGCAATTAGGTCCATTGGAAATCAAACCAATGGGCAGTGGGAACTATGCGGAAGAGGGGTACTCATTCATCCACTGATTAATTTATCCATTCATTGACATATCAACCATTTTTTTTAGTGACTAGTATATATAAGCCACAGTGCTAGGCACAATAGGAGAGACACAAAGATAATGAAAATATTATCCATGGACTGTGTTAGGAACTACCCTGTTAAACTGAATATATATGTGAACAAAATATATGTAAGAGGGATTCAAAGTTTCACTTACAATTTCCCTCTTTGTATATGGAAATGCTCATATTTATTGTGGCTTGTCAAGTTCATAATAATAAAAAAGAAAATTTAGCAAAATATTTTAAAAATATATTATCTGTGCCCACATAGAACTTCTTGTTATTGTTGTTCGTCCCTTCATTCTTGTAGAGGACCATGACAAATGTCATGACTTGCAACGAATTGGATCTAAATGAGGAAGGACTGTACAACCTCATTCTCTTCTCCAGAGCCATCTGGGTCCAGTGGCAAGATATATATCAGGACGACTAGAGATGGCCCCGGATGTTTAAGGTAACTGGGGTTAAGTGATTTGCCCAGGGTCACACAGCAAGAAAGTGTCTGAGATAAAATTTGAACTCACATCCTCCCAACTTCAAGGCACGTGCTCTATCTACTGCGCCACCTAGCTGCCCTCATAGAACTTACAATTTGGGAAGAAGGGATATGACAAGTATATTTTACTATACAGTGATGATATATTATTGTCTCCATAATTTTTTTGTTGAAAAAGCTGAATTTACCTCTCCATACACATATACACACATATAATCTTATTTAATTGCTAGAATTTCTGTTATCCTAAATTACTCTGTTTTTTATAGGCCAGATAATATATTCAGGCATAGAGAATAATGTTAAGGGCGGGCAGAAAAATACTAGATTTATAGAAGTTTAGGGTTCCTCTTAAATTTTACATTTCAAAACTTCAGTGTAGCTTATAGTCCAAGGCATTCTCTAGCCCACCAAGTACTAGTCATATTATCTGGCATATAATTAGCATGGAACTTACTGAGGTTAAAACCTCCAGAAATCACCCCCAACTCCTTTCTCCTCATTGGCTCACTGGCCTCTACTGTGTCAAACTGGGCCAACCACAGACTGGAAAAACTGGTTAACATCCCCTCCATGATAGCTATGTAAACATTAATAAAATCATATGGGTTTAAAACATTTTTTTTTGGTTTATTTGTTGTGTTATATTAATAGTTTTTCTGATTTTTAACTAGTTTTTGATCCCTGATATAAACCCAACTTGGTCATGATGAATAATATTTTAATATATTACTGTGTTCAATTAGTTAATATTTTATTTAGTACTTTTGTGTTTATATTCATTAGGGAAACTAGGTTATAATTTTCTTTTTTTAGTATTATCTTAGCCAGGTATTAAGGTCAACACCTGAGAAGTAGTGTGAAGAAGTCAACAGAAAGCTGATCTCAGAGTCAGAAGTCCTGGGTTCAAGTCTTTCCTCCAACAAATATTAGTTATATCATCCTGGACAAGTTCAAACCTAACCTCTCAGTGCCCCCAAGTAGAGGTTTCTCATCAGATGTGCCCAACCCTAAAGAAATTGTAGGTCAAATTTCATCCCCAAACCAAAAATCTAGGGTGTATTATTAAAGAGATGGTTGTTAGTTCATATCTAGAGAAGGAATTGGTGATCACAAAGAGTCAGCAATGGTTCCCTAAGAACAGGTCATAACAGAACAACCTAATTTTTTGCAATGGTTACTAAACTAGTAGATCAGGGGAATGTTGTTGATATAGTTGTCTAGGTTTTACCAAAGCTTAAGAAAAGTAGGTCATATATTGTTGTGGTGGGGGTGGGGGGAGGGAAATGGTTAGGTGACTACAATCAGATTAATTCAGCACTGGTTGGAGGGCCAGACTAAAAGAGTAGTTGTTAATGTTTCAATGTCAGAGCAGGAGCTCTCCAGTGGAGAATCCTAGAGGATCTGGAATTGGCCCCGTTCTATTACACATTTTTTATCAATAACTTGAATAAAGGCACACTCAGCGAATTTCGAAAAGACACAAAGGAGGCAGGGATAGCTAACAATAAGGGAATGATAAAAGTCAGGATCCAAGAGCATTGAAAAAAAAAGTCTCAACTTCTTAAGATTGGAGAGTCAAAGGTAGATAGCAATTCTGAAAAAGACTGAATCTGGTCTGTGTCATCTTGAGATGAAAGATCATGGTAGCATTAAAAAAAATCTGTGTAACAAAAAAATGCAACAAAAATAAAAAACCGGAGAAAATATTTATGGCAAATACACCAGGCAAAAACCTGATACCTAAAATATATAAACAACCATTAAAAATTTACAAAGGTAACTCCATTTTTGGATGGACAAAGTCTTTGAATAATTTTCAAAAGAAGAAACATAAATTGTTGATAATTACTTCCAAAAATGCTCAGTCTTCTTAAGAATTAAAGAGATGCAAATTAGAAGAATTTGCGGTACCATCTCACATCTGTCAAATTTGCAAAAAATAATGAAAAGCAATGATATTCATTGCTAGCAGAGTCATGATGAAGCACGTGAACTCATTCAGTTTTGCTGGAATTGCAACCTTGTAGAATCATTGTGGACAACTCTATAGCAGAATGCAGTTAAAGTTTTTTTAAAAAATCATACTTGATAATTCAATAATTCTGTTGTTGCGAAATTATCATGAGAAACAAACAAAAAAAGGAGCTATTTGTCAAAAATGTTTACTGCAGTATTATATGTGTAACCTGGGCATGCCCAGATTGTTTAACCTTGAAGGACTTTTGTGGCAGGTTTGGATTGGCTAACATAGAGACCTTTGAGCCCCTCTATCTTATAGGTGGGTAGCCTTTGATTGGTTACACAACAACTTTAAAACTGGTAAGACTGAGGGGGCAGGTAGGTGTCACAGTGGATAAAGCACCAGACCTGGATTCAGGAGGACCTGAGTTCAAATCAAGCCTCAGACACTTGACACTTACTAGCTGTGAGATTCTGGGCAAGTCACTTAACCCTCATTGCCCTGAAAAAAAAATCTAATCTGTTAGTGGCTAGATGGAACTGGGGTGCAAGGCCCCCTTCCATACTTGGGGGAACACCATCAGTGTGAGCTGGAGCCATTTTCTTTTTTTAAAGTTTAGCATTGTATTTTCCCCAATTACATGTAAAAACAAATTTTAACATCCATTTTTAAAACTTTGTATTCTTTCCCTTCCTCCCTCCCCACCCCTCTTTGAGAAGGAAAGCAATTCAATGTTTTATTTGTGTAGTCATGCAAAACATCTCCATGTTAGTCATGTTGTGAAAGAAAACAGACCAAAAAACCTCAACAAAAATAAAGTAAAAAAAAAATTATGCTTCACTATTCAGATGCCATCCATTTTTTCTCTGGGGATGGATAGCATTTTTCATAAGTCCTTCAGAGTTGTCCTAGATCATTGTATTGCTGAGAATAGCTGTCATTCACAGCCGATCATCTTACAATATTGCTCTTACTTTGTACACAGTACATTTTACTTTGTATCAGCTGATGTAAGTTTTTCCAGATTTTTCTGAAAGCATCCTGCTCATCATTTCTTATACCACAATAGTATTCAATCATAATTACATACCACAACTTGTTCAGCCATTCCCCAATCGATGGACATCCCCTCAATTTCCAATTCTTTGTCACCAGAAAAGAGCTGCTATAAATATTTTTTGTACATATAGGTCCTTTTCCTCTTTGTTTTTTTACCTTTCTTTGGATACAGACCTAATAGTGGTATTGCTAGGTCAAAGGGCATGCATGGTTTTATAGCCCTTTGGGCATAGTTCCAAATCATTCTATAGAATGGTTGATAATCAGTTTACAAACTCCAACAACAGTGCATTAATGGCTCATTTTCTCGATATCCCCTTCCATATTTGTCATTTTCCTCTGTTGTCCTATTATCTAATCCAATAACACCTTCCACCCCTCAATTCCCTTAAGCGTTTTGGAAAACCCTGGGGAGGGAGAAAAATCTAACACCTGGCTTTCAGGCTGTGGGGACCAGAGTGGTTAGTGTTATATGTCCAGGCTCCTCTGGAACACACTTGAACCAGTTGTTTTTGTGGGGACACCTGAGGAGATTCTCTGCCCAGGATTTTTGTTTTTGTTTTTTTGAGAGACTGTAGACATGAGATCCTAGAGAAATTGGATAAATATTTTTGGAGCTGTACAGATTGCATAACATGGAGGCCTCTGCACCCCCTATTACCTCACGGATACTTCCATATTAGGTGATCTAAGTGTGCCCAGAGAAACATAGGTTACATGCATAACTGTGGGGGGAAGACAGAAAGCAAGCAATATAAATGCTCAACAATGAGGGAATGTTTGAATTGTGGTACATTAGTAAAACAGAATACTATAATGTAATTAAGATTGGTAAGTGTGAGGAATATAAGGAAATGTGGAAAGATCTTTATGAAATAATGCCAAGTGGGGGTGGGATAGCTGGGAAACAGAGCCAAAAGAACAAAATACACAGTAATTATGACCACAAAGAAGAAAAGTCAATGTTAATGAACGGACAAAGAACCTGTGGAGGCTTAGAGGGAGTGACTTAAAAGTTGTTTAAACATTTTATGTCTTGTAACCCCCCCCCTCCCGATTAATGCAATAAATAGCTAAAAAGGGTTCTTGCTTTTGTTTTCTCTCCACTTTGATCTATTTCTGATCTCTCTCCACTTCAATCTACCTTTCATACAACTGCCAGAAAAATCTTATTTTCCGTAGGCTGCTCTGGTTTCAACTCCATGAACATCCTGCCTCCCTCGGAACAGGTTCATCACCTGATATCTTACCATCATGAAGATTGAGTCAGCTTTGATACTCAACACTTCAACACCTTCAGTTGCTTCTCCCTTCTGATTGGAGGGCTGGCGGGTGGAGCAATAAATTCCTCCCAAAGTCTTCTTTATAGCGCTCTGAACTTTCCAGGTGACACTTCATTTTCTATCAGCAGCTCTGCTTGGCTTTGACTCCATGAACTGGTTCTCCCTGATTCTGCTCCACCCCCACACCCCCCAGCCTTTTAAGTTTTCTTTTGTATTTTTTCTTCTCCCATTAAATTATAAACTCCTTGAGGGCAGGGACTGACTTTATTTTTTCTTATTGTTACCATGGGCATCTAGGTAGTGCCATGGACAGAATGCCAGTCCTGAAGTCAGGAAGACTCATTTTTTACTTCAAATCTGGCCTCAGACACTGACTAGCTGTGTGACCCTCAGCAAGTCACTTAACTCTCTGTTTGCCTCAGTTTCCTCATCTGTGAAGTGAGCTAGAGAAGAAAATTGCAAACCATTCTAGTATCTTTGCCAAGAAAACTCCAAATGGGGTCATGAAGAGTTGGACAGGACTGAAAAATGACTGAACAACAACAAAGCATTTAGCACAGTGCCTGGCACATATTAGGCACTTAATAAATGTTTATAAACTACTTTGTAAAGATCTAATCATGTTATTCTGCTGCAAAATCTTTACTGGTTCCCTCTTACCTGTCAAATAAATTAGACACTAAAACCTGGCACCCACCTACCTTTCCAACCTCTGCAAACTTGTTTCATATTAGTCCTTTTCACACACTCTATGCTCTAGCAGAGCTAGACTATTCTATGTCCCCAAATAGCACTGGGTTCTCACACCTCTGGTGTATTGCTAAGGCCATTCCCTAGACCTAGAATCCCTCTCTCCCTCTTCAACCAGCCATCTTTTCAAGCTCAATTTGAAACCACCACTTCCAGGAAGCTTTCTCTGATCCCTCCACAACTGATAATGACTTTTTCCTGTAACTTCACAAAGCAATATGTTTTATACAGGGTGTTCCAAAAGTCTTAGGGCAGACTTTTGAATGCCCTGTACGAGGGGGTAGAAACAAAGTGGGGAAGTTAGTTATAGGAGCATAGGGGCACTCCACATCGATTCTATTTTTCTTCCCAGTTTTGTATCATAAAGTGAGTAAGCAAGTCAAAGGAGAAAGGGAATAGTGTCTTTTTTTCTGGGGACCACAAAGACCTTTATGTAATCTATCATCTTCCTAATCAATCAAGGTGATTCATTAATCGCTTACACTGTGCTAGGTGCTAGGTATATAATTACAAAGAATGAAATAATACTTCCTCCAATGAATTTACATTCTGATTCCAATGTCCTGCTCTCTCTCCCCTTTCCCCAGAATCCACCCTTTTAACAAAGATATATAATTAAGAAAAACAGCCCAAAGGGCGATAAAGCTGTGCATACCCTTTGACCCAGCAATTCCACTTTTAGGTCTTTTTCCCAAAGAAATCATGGAAGGGGGAAAGGGACCCACATGTACAAAAATATTTATAGCTGCTCTTTACGTGGTGGCAAGGAATTGGAAGTTGAGGGGGTGCCCATCCATTGGGGAATGACTGGACAAGTTGTGGTATATGAATACTATGGAATACTATTGTGCTGTAAGAAATGATGAGCAGGAGGAGTTCAGAGAAACCTGGAGGGTCTTACGTGAGCTGATGATGAGTGAGATGAGCAGAACCAGAAGAACATTGTACACAGTATCATCAACATTGAGTGTTGACCAACTGTGATGGACTATATTCTTCTCACCAATGCAATGGTACAGAAGAGTTCCGGGGAACTCATGATAGAAGAGGATCTCCAAATCCAAGAAAAAAAAAAGAACTGTGGAGTATAGATGCTGATTGAACCATACTATTTCTTTTGTTTTGGGTGCTGTTGTTTTTTTTTTTTTCTATTTGAGGTTTTGCATCACTGCTCTGATTTTTTCTCTTGTAACAGGATGAATGCAGAAATAGGATTAATGTTATTATCTGTATATATATATATGTATATGTATATAGTGTTAAGGCTAAAATTCTAGTAAACTGTCTAAAATATCTAATGAGTGGTTGCCAATAAATTATAAGCTTTAGCAAGAGTTAGACTTTTAAGCATTTATTAAGGAGAATAAGAATTTTGGTTAAAGAGAGAGAAAGGCCTAGATTCCTATCTATTAAAGGGAGAGCACATTTCTAGCTCCGCTCTCCACCAGAGTCCAAAGGAAAGAGCGCGAGACTCAGCGCCAGTCTCTTCCTTCCTCCTCCCACTAGCCCGCGTCAGGAAGTGACGCCAAAGAAAAGACTCCTGGTCTTGCCCTCAAAGACCTTCCCTTCAATGGGCAGAACTCTTCTACAGTAAGTATCCAGCAGGTGGCGTCATTCCAATCGTTACAATAGATATATAGATATAACCTATATCGATTACCTGCTGTCTAGGGGAGGGGGAGGGAGGGGAGGGAGGGAGAAAAATCTGAAATTGTAAAGCTTGTATAAACAAAAGTTGAGAACTAATCTTTACATGTAACGGAAAAAATAAAATACCTCATATGTAAAAAAAAAAGAAAAAAAAAAAGAAAAACAGAGTAACAAAATTGGTCGTGTCTGACAACATATGCCTCATGTTATCTGTCATCTATGACTTCTCTACCATGAAGAAGATGGCATGCTTGACTACTAGTCTTCTGAAGTCAACTGCCCATACTATAATGATAAGAACATTTTTTTAAAAAGTAACTTTATTTATTTATTTACTCATTTATTTATTTGTTTGTTTGTTTGTTTATTTGTTTATTTATTTATTTTTGGTGAGGCAATTGGGGTTAAGTGACTTGCCCAGGGTCACACAGCTAGTAAGTGTCAAATGTCTGAGTTCAGATTTTAACTCAGGTCCTTCTGAATCCAGGTTGGTGCTTTATCCACTGCACCACCTAGCTGCCCTCTGATTAAAAAGTAACTTGAGGGCAGCTAGATGGCGCAGTGGATAGAGCACCGGCCTTGGAGTCAGGAATACCTGAGTTCAAATCTGGCCTCAGACACTTAACACTTACTAGCTGTGTGACCCTGGGCAAGTCACTTAACCCCAATTGCCTCACCAAAAAAAACAAAACAAAACAAAACAAAAAAAAGTAACTTGAATGAGACCACAGTGCATAGGTGGGGAAGCTGTGAAGCAAAGTTATCAAACTGTGGTCCAAGAGTCAAATGTCTCTCATCAGAATTTCCATGTTCAGTCAAGAGGGAAATGTGGAAGGGAAAAAAACCCAAACATTTTTTTTCTGCTTCAATTTGAAATGATGCTGTCTGTGATTGGAAAATATCTTTGATTTTAATCAAAGCAGACACACAGAAGAAATGGATGAATAATGTAAATAGCTGTCAGTTCTATTCACTATAGTAAATAAATTATGCATCATCTTTTTTTTTTTAATTGACAGAAACCCTATGTTAATGATGCTGGTGAATAGTGGCTCCCACCCTTAATCAGATCACATTTGCTGTGAAGAAAACCCAGATGCCCACATTACCAGGGTCACACTTCATGCCCTACCCTATAATAGCACCCCTTCTGCAAGAGGTGACTGACCCCTCAGGATGTTTCCTTAAAAGAAGAATCTGGAAAAGCAGGAGCATCAACCTAAGCAGATTGATCAGTAGCATCCTGGCATGGAATTAACGGATAGGACCCTTCTGTCTCTCAGAAACCATTTAGGAAAAGGGATAATCAAATGGGGCAAATGCATGAATAACACCAGCCTTAAAATTCCACACCTGCCTTTATTTTGTAGTTATAGAAGAAAACTACATCATGCTATATATGGCTGTGATTCGTGGAACACCTCACTCTCAGAAGGACCAAATTTGTAGGGTGTTAAGGGCTGAAATTCTAGCTAACCTGTCTAAAATATCCAATGAGTGGTTGTCAATAAATTATAAGCTTTAGCAAGAGTTAGATTTTTAAGCGTTTATTAAAGAGAATAAGAATTTGGTAAAGAAAGAGAAAGGCCTAGATTCCTATCTATTAAAGGGAGAGCGCATTTCTAGCTCCGCTCTCCACCAGAGTCCAAAGGAAAGAGCGAGACCGAGCGCCAGTCTCTTCCTTCCTCCTCCCACTAGCCCGCGTCACTTCCTGACGCCAAAGAAAAGACTCCTGGTCTTGCCCTCAAAGAACTTCGCTTCATGGGTGGAACTCTTCTACAGTAAGTCTCCAGCAGGTAGCGTCATTCCAATCGTTACAAGGGGACCCAAAAGATAATGGAAAAACAGTAGGTGACATTAGGTTGCAGCAAGTTACCAGTGATGTGTGCAAGAAGTGGCATAAAAGATATCCCAAAAGATGGGAGATAGTAACTATTGCAAGGATAGATTGCAAAAGATAGGCACAGCACTGCTCCACCATTGGTGGAGCTGTGGATTGGTACAACCATTCTGGAATGCAATATAGTAGAGAAATATTATTAATAACCAATGATTTGGGGAGATCCAGAGTTCTCCCTTTTTCTAAAGTCCCAGTCTCCTCGATTGTGGTCAGACGCCATCCAACCTTATAAGGAATCTTATCTAAAGTGAATTTTTGCCCTTTGTGTTTCACTAAAGAAGTTTGGGTAGAGATAGATCCTTTGTCTAGATTGCCCGAGACTGGGGGAGGTCTGGGTGTAGAGATTAGTCTCTTTATCCAAGGGTAACATGATGTCACTCTCTTAGCCACTCATTGGAATGAGCCCACTTCTCATAATAATATTCATTGTTTCATTAAGTGTTAACCAATCAGAGTTGATTGCCACCCTCAGGAACACACTCTTTTCCAAGGGCACATAAACTGTGAGCCCACCACCATGAGGAATGTTTGGCATTCTAGAGGGCCACTGACCTCTTTTATTAATAAAAGGCTAGTATTATTAATTAAATGATCAAATTACCCAGAAACGATGTCTCTCAAACTTTTGAAACATCACAGAATCATGCTGAGCAAGTGACTAATATATCCATACTCTTTTGCCCAGGGACCCCAGCGCTAGGCCCAGGAGGTCAGAGATGGGGGGAGAAAAAGGGTCCCATGTATAAAAAAATATTCTTAGCAACAATTCATGTGGAAAGTGGTGCTTGAGGTTTAGTCTTGAAATGAGAGATTCTATGAGGCAAAAGTGAGAAGGGAATGTATCAGGAGCACGGCGGACAAGCAAAATAGAGGCCCAGAGATGGGAGATGAAGTTCTGTGAACAAGGAACACAGAGAAGGTCCGTAAAGATGGGTCACTGAATACAGGAAGGGGAGTAACATATAAAGAGACTGGAAAGACAGTTTGGGTCAAATTGTAAAGGGCCAGCAAACTCATATATTACCATGGAAGCAATAAAGAGCCACTGAATCTATTGAATAGGGAGGTGATATGTTCAGACTTGTACTTTAGGAAAATCACTTTGGCAATTCTGTGGGTTAGGAGGCTACAACAGGGGGTAGCTAGGTGGTGCAGTGGATAAAGCACCAGCCTTGGATTCAGGAGGACCTGAGTTCAAATCTGGCCTCAGACACTTGACACTTACTACCTGTATGACCCTAAGTCACTTGACCCTCATTGCCCCTCAAAAAAAAAAAAAAAGGAGGCTACTACAATAGTCCACGTGAGAAGTGATGAGGGCCTGAACTAATGGTGGCTTTACGAATGGAGAGAAAGGGACAGATACCAAAGATGTTGTGGAGATGGAAACAAGATCTGGCAACTGATTAGATATGTGGGGGAAGATAAGGAACTAGGAATAAAGCCAAGTTTGTGAAGCTGGGAGATTGGCTGGAAATTGTCTTCTATAGAAACAGGGAAGTTCCAAATGGGAAAAGGCTTGATGGGAAATATGAATTCTATTCTGGACCTGTGTGTGGTCCCTTTGGGAAATCTAGCTTGAAATGTCTAATAGTCAATTGGTGATGGGGAGCTAGAACTCAGGAGAGAGAGGAGAGCCAGATATCTAGATTTGGGAGTCACCTTACAATGGAGCCCAAGGTCACCAAGAAAGAATGGAGAGAAAGAAGAGGGCCCAGGACAGAGGCACGAGGTATGCCTACAGTTAGAGGGCAAGGGGACTTATGGTTTGTTTCTGTTTTTGTATTTTGTGGGGCAATGAGGGTTAAGTGACTTACCCAGGATCACAGAAGCTAGTGTCAAGTGTCTGAGGTTGGATTTGTTTTGGTTTTGGTTTGCGGGGCAATGAGGGTTAAGTGACTTGCCCAAGGTCACACAGCTAGTAAGTGTCAAGGGTCTGAGGCTGGATTTGAATTCAGGTCCTCCTGAATCCAGGGCCAGTGCTTTATCCACCGTGTCACCTAGCTACTCCCCACTGTCTGCTTTTTATTGACATCATATGCCAATGATTCTAAATAGGTCAGCAATAAACTACTCCCCTTTAAAACTTTTGTTTTGGGGCAGCTAGGTGGTTGCAGTGGATAGAGTACCAGCCCTGGAGTCAGGAGGACCTGAGTTCAAATTTGGCCTCAGACACTTAACACTTACTAGCTGTGTGACCCTGGGCAAGTCACTTAGCCCCAATTGCCTCACTAAAAACAAAACAAAACAAAAAACAACTTTTGTTTTCAAACATTTTCTGCATGATGGCAGTTGAACCCAACATACTCAGACTCTGTTACAAGCCTCCATACAAGATTAAGTTCATAAGTGTTCAAACTGTTTGAGCCTGATTCAGGAACAGTTTGTGTCTCCAGCCCCTGTGGTCCTACACATTCCTGGATTTAAACAGTAGGTTCCAAATGAACAGATAGCCCAGTGATTCCTATTTCTGTGATCAGAAACTCCCTCCAGTTAATAATTTCTACAGATGGTATTTTTTGGTGCCATTCACGCTGGTGATCTTTTTCAAGTTGTTGTGTGCTTACCACAATATGTATTTTATTTTATTGGGGGGGTTCCCTATTTTTCTTTCTTTTTTTAAAATAATAAACATTTTTATTTAAAGTTTTGAGTTCCAATTTTTATCCCTCCTTCCTTCCCTCCCCTTCCTCCTCCTGAGTAGTAGTAGTAGGTAAGCAATCAGATATAGGTTATACATGTGCAATCATATAAAACATTACCATATTAAGTCATTATGTATAAGAAAACTTGAATAAAAGAAAAAATGAAAGAAAGTAAAAAATAGCATGCTTCAGTCTGTGTTCAATCAATATCAGTTCTTTCTTTGGAGGTGGATAGTATGCTCCATCATTAGTCCTTTGGGATTGTCTTGCATCATACAATACGTATTTTTAAGGCAAAGAAAGACAGCTTGAGGTGTTTCAAAACTGCCATTCTCTGTGACCACTTAGAATGTGCATTTGTATTTGCACAATATTTTTCTCTTGGCAAAAGTAAATTTTATGGGGCAGCTAGGTGGCGCAGTGGATGGAGTATCGGCCCTGGATTCAGAAGGACCTGAGTTCAAATCCAGCCCCAGACACTTGATACTTACTAGCTATGTGACCCTGGGCAAGTCACTTAACCCCAATTGTCTCACCCCTCCCAAAAAAAGTAAACTTTAATTATGTGAAATATGCTACTGACTTTGAATGATATCTTTAAAAACTGAAATTCATTCTTTTAAATTAATTGTTGCAAAACTAAAGAGCAGATCAAGAAGCTGTAACATTGTGTCAGCGATACAGTGATAGAATGTAAAAGCTAAGATGTTATATTTTGCAGACATTTTGGTTCTATTAAAATTCACTTGTGAAATGAGAATTCTATGAGTCTCTGCCCAACTCATCCTTCTGTTTAAAATTTCAGGGTGTGGCTGCCAAGTTACAAACCCGGATTTTCTTGCCTTCTAAGAAGGGAAAAACCCCTACAGTCATGGATGAGTAGGGAAGCCTTCTTACAATCCCTGCAATGTGTACAGACCTAGCCATTCAAAATGTGCAAAACACTTTGTATATAATATTTCAGCTGGGTCTCCTAGTAACCCTCTTTTACTAGGGACTACAGGTATTCTAATCCCAATTTTACAGATGAGGAAACTGATGCTCTGGGTTATCATGGGAAATACCCATTTTTACAGAACTAGTAAATGTCAGAGCTGCTATTCAAGCCCAAGTCTGCTGGATCCAAAGGCCAGCACTCTGTGTTCTACGAGGCTGCCTCTATGTCATGACTATACTGGAGAATGTACTTGAGCTGGGGGTCAGAGGCCCTGGGTTCAAATCCTGGATCTGCCATTGACTATTGGAGTAGCTATGGAGCAATTCACTTAATCTTTCTGGGCCTCTGTTTCAGGGTCTTTCTAGCTCTAAATCCATGGCCCAGTGATCTGCCAAAAGGACAATCTAAGATGCAAAGGAATGATGTTCATTTTCTTTTGGGCAGATTCAGGTTTTGAGACAAGCACAGAAACACACACACACACACACACACACTCTCCTCTTTATACTCCCAGAATCTAAGCAACCCCCACTGAAGGAGGTGGGAGGAATGAAACCCCTCTATTAAGTTGAAAAAGCATCTGATAGAGCATAAAAATGTGAGATTTTCTCTATAAGGAAATTTGTTCAAGGAGCTTCACCAAAGGTGGTGGTGGTGGGAAGAGGAGGTCATGTTCAATTGTCTGTCAGTCAGGGAGTACAGAGACAAACTAAGCAGATGAAAAAGTGACTACAGGGCAGGCAGGTGGCACAGTGAATAGAATACTGGCCCTGGAGTAAGAGAGGACCCGAGTTCAAATCTAAACTCAGATACTTACTAGCTGTGTGACTAAAGGCAAGTCACTTAACCGATACTCACACACACACAAAAGGTGTGTGTGTGTGTGTGTGTGTGTGTGTGTGTGTGTGTGTGTGTGTGTGAGAGAGAGAGAGAGAGAGAGAGAGAGAGAGAGAGAGAGAGAGAGAGAGAGAGAGAGAGGGAGAGAGAGGGAGAGAGAGAGAGAGAGAGTCCAAAGCCAAATTAAACTACTTCATTTATAGAGAAGGACTTGATGAGCAGTGCAAATGATCCAAAACAGAAATAGCCTCTGACCCCAAGATGATGAGACACAAAAGGACTCTTTACCCCCACTTACTGAGACATCTGTCACTTCACTTTCCCATCTGTTCTAGGATCTTTCCAGGGACTCCCTTGGGGAACTCCTCAGTACTGATGGCCTGTTTATTGGGCACCTAGTCGTAGGCTATCTATGGAACCTGGGCTGGCTTCTGTCAGGCACACGTGAGTTTTGTGATGACTGTACTTACCTCTCATTGGCATCACAGGCTGTGTGTGTGTAGAAATAATCTTTGTCGGTGCAAGCTGGACGCAGCTTGCAAGAAGAGGATCCTTGTTCTACAAACCAAAAGCAGAGAAAATATCATAGCTTGGGTTAGAAATATAGAAGTCTTTCTTGTGAAAACAAACATTTCACAGGTGCTGCAAGAGCCCACACCTTTCCAACTTTCACTTCCATGTTAAAGCCTGGGTCAGATAATGGCATTTGGTTCTCTTATCACTAACTTGTTTTTATTTGTTTTTGTGGGGCATTGGGGTTAAGTGACTTGCCCAAGGTCACACAGCTAGTAAATGCCTATTATCCAATTTAAGCATTGATTACATGGAGTGGAAAGACTACTGGGATTGAAATAAGAAGACCTGGATTGGTCAACCAACTGTTTGGCTACTATCTAGGTGACCCTAAGCAAGTCACTTATCTGCCAGGTGCTATATTTCCTCACCCATAAAATGACAGCACTGGAGTCAGTGACCTCTAAGGTTGCCTTCAACAATAGATCTGGGATCCTTAGAATGACTCTCAGTCACCAAGGAGGGTAATGCATGGGACATGGGGGTTGATGCGGAGAGCTAAGGAATCAGCTTGGCCAAGGGGAATATATTCTATCCGATATTTGTGGCTCTCTCTTAAGCCCTGGCTGGGCACAGTGCCCTTTCTCCTGCTCCATGGTTGAAGAAAATATGCCCTCATTTGACTACTGCCTCGGGGCCTTCCTCCCATATGTACTACACTGAATCACTGAGCTTCTGTAAAATGAGAGGGTTAGACTAGAGAGAATATTTAAGGGCTTGTTCTGGCTCTCAAAGCTGTGACCATGTGCCAGCAGTGCCCTCTCTCCCGTCAGCAAGCAGTCTCTTCCATTAGCAAAACAAATTTTTCCTTCTGCCAAGCAATCTTCCCAAACTAATCAGAAGAGAGGTGACCTTCAACCTTCAACTTTCAACTCCACTAAAGCTCTTCTGTCTCTCACTCCCACCACCCTTGTGTAGCTTTTGATACTTGGCTTGAAATTTTCTTGAAATCTGCCACACCCTCTGTATTGCATGCTCACTATGGATCCCTATCTGCTTCCAATTTGTAGGTCCTAGAAGGTATAGACTGCTTCTGTGTAGCTCAGTACAGTGATGCAAAGGCATTGTAATGAGGATGAGAATCTTTTACTACAGCTATGACATAGGTACATGGGCTTACTCTTACTTGGCAGTGTTTGGAGAATCCTTGGCTTCCTTTAAGATTCATTTTCTCGGGGGCAGCTAGATGGCGCAGTGGATAAAGCACTGGCACTGGATCCAGGAGAACCTGAGTTCAAATTCGCCCTCAGACATTTGACACTTACTAGCTGTGTGACCCTGGGCAAGTCACTTAACCCTCATTGCCCCGCAAAAACAAAACAAAAGATTTACTTTCTCGAAAAGGAAAATTTCCTGGAGCCCCTGGCTGCAGATGTCTTCCCTTCTAAGGCTACCTTCCACCTACTCTGGATATATTTTCTATCTACCTACTTAGAGATATGTTTTCTTGTAACATTTCATCAGTTTTGGGACTCCACCTCATCACCACCCTCTGCCTCCCTGATAGGAGGCTACAGCCACGAATTCCAAACCTCCATTTAAGGAACTTAGCTCAGACATCTCCTCCTTTCTCACCTGGCTGCACTACCTTGAGACTCCTGTGATTTCTTCCACTATGTCAGGCACCTTCTCCACCCCCCTTCATAGGCTTTTCAGCTGCCTTCTGTGTGTTGTCTTCCCTTATTAGATTGTAAGCTTCTTGAGGGCAGGGGCTGTCTTTTTCCTACTTGTATCTCTGGCAAGTAACAGTGCCAGGCACATAGTAGGCACTTAATAAAAGTCGATTGATTGTTTTTTCCCTCCTCCCCCATTAGAATCTAAGCTTCTTGAGGACAGGAGCTATTTTCTCCTTTTCTTTGTGTCCCCATACTAAGTACAGTGTCTAGAACAAAATAAGGCTTAATAATGCTTGTTTGCTGATCTAATGCACAGATAAAATATCTCCTTCTCATCATCCCCAGGCAGGAGCTGTTTCCTAAATGTTCCACCCTCCCCCCAACTCCCCTTCCTATATCACCCAAGGCTAGTAGACATGAGCTCTTCTGATTTCGTGTTTTGGGGCTTCCCTCAACAGATTTCCCAGCCCTCCTATGCTCCAGTCTTATTAGCACAGGCAGGGTGAAATTAATGGCAGAGAAGCAGCTGGTGCCTTCTCAGCTCATTAACTAGATTAACAAGCTAGAGGCCCTCTGAAGCAAGAAGGCTAATACAGTCTCTAGAATTCAGCTGATCTGATTCAAAAAGGATTGAGGATGATTTTTGAAAGTGAACTCTTTCCCAGGGCCCTTGAGAGTTAGGAGGGTTTTTTTCTTCTTCTCACTTTTTCTGAGTGCTGGACCAAACAAACCACCTAGTTACCTGCTGGAAAAAAAAATAACATCTGCATGACAAGGAGGGCTTCTTGGGCTTGGCAAATATTTGCTCTGTGCTCCTGGCTTCATAGAAATGCTGCAGCTGTTGACTTGTTGAACTAGCTGTCTGATTTAATCAATGATTAACCCAAATGTCGTGGCACATTTAATTTCCCTGGTCAGAAGGTCTCAGTAAGACACATAAATTGGGTGCCACCAATTTTTTAAAAAGGAGAGAGACTGGATATGGTGTTTAGTAAGGGAAGAGAAAATCGTGTGAGCAGGGCTGGCCCTGGGAAAAACTGGGAAGAGTTTGTCTTTGGCTCTTTAGTCCCCTTTCTGAACCATTTCTTCCTTTTCCCACAGTCTCTCCCTCTTTTAAGGTGCCTCTAGCTACCCCACCAAAGGAAAGCAAAAATGTCAACAAACTCATTAGCCCTAAGACGGTAGGGAGCTCCATCTCTGTGGTATCTGATGACTACAAAGCAAAGAATATACTAATGTAAAATTTCAGGCTTTTGGTTAGATGACCTTTGGGCACCTTCTCTCCCCAATTTTTTTTGGCGAGGCAATGAGGATTAAGTGACTTGCCCAGGGTCACATAGCTAGTCAGTGTCAAGTGTCTGAGGATGGATTTGAACTCAGATCCTCCTGAATACAGGGCTGGTGCTTTATCCACTTCACCACCTAGCTGCCCCCTCTCCCCACATTTTAACAGGTAGGTCCACAATGGCTCTGCTTATATGAAAGGCTAGACTGGGTCAATCACTGGTCTAGGATGATATGTCCTTTGGTTATTTATTTGATACCGATGCTGGCTCAGCATCCTTGAAAAAGTCAAATCTCCTGTAAGCCTCATTTTAATTTCCATAAAATGGATATATTGTTATAAGGATCCAGGAAATCACTAAGTGTGAATCTCCAAGTTTAGAGTGATTCTTAGCTCTGTCTATATCACAATTCCATTCAGCAAGTACTTATGAAGCCTCTACTTTGTCCTGGGCACTTGGGATACAAAGACAAAACAAACAAACAAAAATCCCCAACAGTTCCTGTCCTCAAGTTGCTTAATTAATTCTATCAATTAATTAACAAGCATTTAACAATATCATACCATGTTGTTAAGGGGTAAAATTTCGTGGTCGCCATCTGTTAAGGGGTAAAATTCTAGCTAAACTGTCTAAAATATCTAATGAGTGGTCGCCAATAAATTATAAGCTTTAGCAAGAGTTAGGTTTTTAAGCATTTATTAAGGAGAATAAGAATTTGGTAAAGAGAGAGAGAAAGGCCTAGATTTCCTATCTACTTAAAGGGAGAGCACATTTCTAGCTCCTTCTCCGCCAGCGTCCTCAGAAAAAAGACCGAGATGAGCGCCCAGTCTCTTCCTTCCTCCTCCCACTAGTCTGCGTCACTTCCTGACTCCTGGTCTTGCCCTCAAAGACCTTCCCTTCATGGGCAGAACTCTTCTACAGTAAGTATCCAGCAGGTGGCGTCATTCCAATCGTTACAGTGTGATAAGCATTGTGCTTTGTGCGGGAGGTACAAAGACACAACTGAAATATTCCCTGCCCTCAAAATGTTTCCATTCTAAGGGGGAAACAACATGGACACATACAGGCTCACAGAAAATAAATACGAAATAGATACATGGTAACCCTAGCAGCTGAGATGGGGAAATGTTTCATAATGCAGCAGGCCCTTAACTGAGCTGTACTATTTGATCCAGACAGCATTTAGCATTTAATCCAAGTTGAAACCAGCCAGAGCCACAAAAAATTAGAATCAAAGAATTAAAGGATCATTGCATGTTAGAGCCGGAAGTGACCTTAAGGGTCATATCATGCAATCTCCTCATTTTACAGATGAGGAAATAAGCTCAGAAATTAAGGGGCTCATGTGTGCCCACAGAACTAAGTAAGTGAAAGAACTGGGACTGGAGCCCAGGTCTTTTGGCTTCAAGCCAAATGTTCTTTCAACTACATACTTGTGTTCTAAGTGTAGTTAGTCACTCACTGTATTCACTTAATGCTTTGAGGTGGCTGGAGGGCTCAGCAGATAGAGGGCTGGACCTGGAGTCAGGAAGACCTGAGTTCAAATCCTGCCTCAGACACTTATTAGCTGTGCCACCATGGATGAGACATTCGTCTGCCTCATTTTCCTCAACTGTAAAATGGGGATAATAACACCACCTACCTCTGAGGATCGAATGAGATATTAGCACAGTGCCTGCCACTTTGTAGGTGCTATATAAATATTCCTTTTCCCATCTCCCCATTCTGCTCCTTCTGTCCATTATGATACACTCCATAATCCCAACAGATTGAGAAGACCCAGTTCCAATTCAAAAGATTTACATTTGAGGACTGACTTCACAGTAGGTGGCAGAAGAATGGAATCACGAAATCCTGATCCTCAAACTAACTTGCAAACCCCATTCCCAAAGCTACAAACTGATTTACATCATCCAAACAGACCCGGGAGACTGCCAGAGCCTTGTCATTCAAACCATTGCACAATTGGTGGGCTGGAGAGGGGAGCCTGAGACTGGGAACAACAAAGGCTGTCATTGATGGAGGCACAGGAGGAAACAGAATAAGAAATCCAAGTGGAAAAACAGGAATTTAGACATACAGAGAGAAAACCGTTTGTTTGCCAGCCCTAAGACATTCCTATTCTTGCCTAAAGTTACATTAAGCTGGCCAGACCTCCATAATGAATAAGACTTTCATTTTATCAATAGCAAGAAAATAAACATTAGGTCAATTTCCATTCTTAACTGAGCAAACACTCTAATGGCTGATTTGTGGATATGGATTTGTAGGGGAATGTGGGGGTGTGCTTGACATAGCTTCTGGGACTACAGATCTTTGTATATCTGTTTGCCGGGTGTGAATTTGGCTGCGTGAGGGAGAAAAATAAGGCAAATATTATGAGTGGGAAGGGGTTCACTCTCCCCCTTTCCAAACCAATCAATTTCTTTCAGGTCTAGTGTTGAAGACTTTGGAGGCAAGGCCTGAACAGTAGAGAGATATTGGAAACCCTTTTCTCTTCTCTGTGTCAGTCCTTTGTCCTCTGTCCTTCTCTCCTCCCCCACACCTCTTTAGAAATTCAGGGGCCATCCTGACCTCTGGCTACACTGAACAGAACTTTTTCCTCCCCTGCAGGCAGTGTTTCTCAAATTGAGGTCTAGGGATGGGGGAGTTATCCGGAGGTCATGAAAAGAAGCCATTTTTAGCTGTCCCACCTTTCCTTTCAAATAAATATAGGGGTGGGATTCTGGTTCGATTTTTGTTTTTGGAAAAGTTTAGTGGGGCATAATAATGGCAACTCTCATTGGAAAAGCACTTTTCAGGGGCAGCTAGGTGGCACAGTGGATAAAGCACAGGCCCTGGACTGAGGAGGACCTGAGTTCAAATTCAGTTTCCAACACTTGACACTTACTAGCTGTGTGACCCTGGGCAAGTCACTTAACCCTAATTGCCCCACAAATAAAATATAAAAAAATTTTTTAAATGAAAAAGCACTTTTCAAGCTAGAAAACTCAGTCTAGATATTGCTTCTTTGGAGTTGTAGGAAACCACTAGGATTGACCATTTACAGGTCTGGCCAAGAGAATGGCTATTTCCCCTTTCTCTCCATGGCATGTCCTTGGGTTTGGTGGTAGCTCCAACTCCCTTAGCCTTTAGAAACATCACCTGAGTATTTGTCGGGGTCACACTTGTGGCAGGAGGTTTCTTCCTTATTGGAGTAAGAGTTTGCTGGGCAAAGCTTGCAGGTAGAGGAGCCCTCCTTGGCAGCATAGGTACCGGGTTTGCAGGGGAAGCATTCTGAAGTGTAGGCCACCCCTGTGGAGAAAGAACACAGTGTGGGTACAGAGTTGGACTCGGCTTGGCACTGAGAAGCCAACGGGATGCTTGAATCTGAACCCCACATTCTGTACCTGTGATGGCTATATTCCTCACCAGCACGGGCTTACGGACTTTGGACCAGACAGAGAAGGCTGTGGTTCTCCAATACAGAACGTTGTTGCCACGATTTAACTCCACCTGAAGACATGAGTATAAGGGGTCATTCCCCAGAACAGGTAGCCAAGAGCACACCAAAGATTCTACCTCCTATCTCCTGACCCCCCCTCCCCCTCTAAGCCCCTTAAACCACAGTCTCTCCTCCTCTCTCTCCTATCCCAACAGTCAGTCAGTCAATCAATAAGCATTTAGTAAGCACCTACTATGTGCCAGGCACTGGGGATACAATGACAAAAGGGAAACCAGCCCTTGTCTTCCATCAAGGAAAACAACAGACACACATTTATGAAACGCTTTCAAACCAGATACAAGGTAACCTTGAGGGAGAAGTCTCCAAGGAGAAAGAGCATATATAAAGGTAGGGAGATAGAGAATCATGGAGGGTCATCTGTGAGGAACAGCAAGACTACCTCTTTGACTGTGCAGTACATAGAGGGAGGGGAGGACAGGCTGAAGGGGGTCAGGTTGTGAAAAATTCCAAATGCCAATCAGAGTTTGTGTTTGATCCCAAGGCTAATAGAATTTATTTAAAAAGAATTTTTTTTTGTTTTTGTGGGGCAATGAGGGTTAAGTGACTTGCTCAGGGTCACACAGCTAGTAAGTATCAAGTGTCTGAGCTCATATTTGAACTCAGGTCCTCCTGAATCCAAGACCAGTGCTTTATCCACTGCGCCACCTAGCTGTCCCCTGCTAATAGAATTTATCGAAGAGGGGGATAGCACCAGTCAGAGCTGCACTTTAGGAAAATCACTCTGGAAGCCATGTTGTTGTTCATCCTTTGTTCTTGAAGAGTATAGATGATATCACAGGCAATGTTTTGACTTGCAGGTGAATTGGATTTGAGTGAGACAGAGCTGAGCAAAGTCGTCAGCCTTACTCTCTCCTCCAGTTACTAAAGTCCAACAGCAGGACAAAAGTCAAGACCATGATGGCCAGGGATGCAGTTGATCACCTTTCTAAATTAAGTTCTTTCCCAGGGCTCAGTTTGTATGAGGCAATGCCCATTCTGTGTCTTCTGAGGGTAGTTGTGTGGAAGGTGGATTGGAGTGGGGACAGAGGAACAGGGAGGCCTCAACAGAGACACCAATTAGGAGGTTATTGCATAGGACCCAGTGAACAATGATGAGGGCCTGTTGTTCTTATTTGTCCTACTAGGACAGTGGCTATATGAGTGGAGAGAAGGGGATGTATGCAAGAGATGGCATGGAGGTAAAAATGACAAGGTTCACAGGAGCCAAGGATGACACTAAGGGATAGAAGGTGCCTCTGAAAGAGAAAGGAAAATTTGGAAAAGGGGGTGGGCAATGGTGAGTGCTGTTTTGGCTCTGTTAAGTTTGAGATGCCTATAGAATATTCAGATTTCAATGTCTAATGAGCATTTGATTAGGTGGGACTGGAGCTGGGGGTGGGGAAGGGAGGAGGGAGAGAAAGGGAGGGAGAGAGAGAAGGAAAAGGGGAAGGAGAGGGAAGAAGGGAGGGAGAGAGACAGAGACAGAGACAGAGACAGAGACAGTGATAGAGACTAGGGCTGGATATTCTCTGCATAGAGAAGTGAAGAAAGAGAGAAAAGACATCCTGAACAGGAGCCTTGGGGTACATTTACCTAGTATCCTCCCCCTTTCCCCGTTCACTCAAAGATTTAGAGGTGGGAGGAACCTTATCTATTACCTAGTCCAAAGCCCTTCTTTTATATATATAGAAGTGAAAGCTGAAGCCCAGACAGAAGATGCAACTTGGCCAAGACCACACAGATAAGAAATCTTGCACTTCCTTCCCAATTCTCCTCTCCTACCAGACCTCCTTCACCACCACTGCTCCCTCTACCTCTCCCACTGTGATTCCAGCCACATTGTCCATGGACACCCCTTTGGGGTGACTCCATTCCCTCATTCCCACCCGTGCCTCCACAGGCCTAGTATCTGGAAAATCAGCATTTAGAGATGGGAAATGTCCTGATCAAACCCATATGGGTGGGAGGGTCTCACTCTTGTGCATCAGTCTCAGGGGAAAAAGAACATGATCTTTTTTCCTTCAGACCCACTGTCCTCCAATACTCCAGTAACTTTTTTTTTTTTTTTTTAGTGAGGCAATTGGGGTTGTGACTTGCCCAGGGTCACACAACTAGTAAGTGTCAAGGGTCTGAGGACGGATTTGAACTCAGATCCTCCTGACTCCAGGGCCGGTGCTCTAGCCACTGCGCCACCAAGCTGCCCCGTCCAGTAACTTTTGAATGGAGACACAGACTAGTGGGGAGCACGGTTGGGAGGAAAGGCTTTTGTTTTTGTTTTTCTGTGCCCAGAAAGAAGGCCGGTGTCATACTTACGCTGTGGTATTCCCACCCCTTTTCTGTAGTTTTCATCCACCTAGAGTCTTCTATGTTAGGTTGGCACTGATCATTCTGAACCTGGGACAGAAGGAAGTAGGAAATCAGGGCTCAAGTTCCCTAGGGAATGAATGCATTCATTCTTTAACCCAGAGGATACTAGTTCCCAAATCTTAATGCACCTCTCCATGGTCTTTTTGATAGGGAATGAGTTACCAATTTACTTGAGAATAACTTGATCTGAAAGTGGAAATCAGGAACTCTTTGCTCCTTATAACACTGAGACTTCAAGGTCCTATAGTAAGTCTATAGTCTCATTGAAAAAAAAAATTAAGAGCTACTAATGTAATTTACATATGATTTGCATATCAGCCCAAATCAAAACACTGAGAAACCTCCCAGGCTCTGCTTCCCTTCCCACCCACCCACCCCATCTCGTCCATGTTGTCTTTCAGCTTTGGGACTTTTTCCCAGGCTACTAGAGTCTTTGGGGTTGGCCCTCATAATCCTCCCTAGCCCTCGTGGCATTAAACTGAAAGAGTCCCACAAAGTCTTCAGTGCCTACACAGCTGTTCCCTGGTGGTTCCTAACAGATCCGCTTGACAAGCCCAGCAACCCCTCTGGCTGAGAGCTTACAAAAAACTCAAAGATGATGCCGGTGTCCGGGTATAAATATTCAAATGACACAGTGCCTGACTGTTTTAGGTTGACAGCATATATCAGTGTGGCCGTGCATTCATCTGTGTTCGAGGCGATGTAGTCACCCAAGGGAACCCAGGTTGACCTGTGTGGAGAAAGAAGCCAAAAATCACTGGAGGGAGGCTCTCCATACCTGCCGGACACTGGGAGGAGAGGATTCCCAAAGCCTTGGACAAGTACTCTGGGGGATTTCAAAACCAACAACTAGGAAGACTTTTTCATAGAATTAAAAAGGACATAAAAATAGTCTAGAGCACTTACATGAAATGATGCATAGCAAAGTGAACGGAAGCAGGGGAATGTCGTACACAGTAACAATAGTATGAAGAATTGTGAATGATTTAGCTATTCTCAGCAATACAATGATCCCTGCCTCCAGAGAAAGAACTGATATTGATTGAATACAGACTGAAACATGCTATTTTCACCTTCTTTCATTTTATTTCTTTTGAGTCTTCTTGTACAAAATGACTAATATGGAAATGTTTCACATAATTGCACATATATAACCTGCATCTGATTGCTTACTGTCTCAGGGTGGGGGTAGGCGGGAAAGAGAGAGGGATAGCATTTGGAACTCAAAACTTTAAATAAAAATGTTAAAAAAAATTGAAGAGAAAAAAGAAATAGTCTAGAGGTAGACCAACCCTATCATTTTATAAATTGAGGGAACTGAAGCTCAAAAGTGAAAATCTAAACTTGAAAATAAAAAATCTTATTGCAGGACATTGGAGAGGCCTAAGGAAGTTAGAGGATGTAAAAATAGTAAAAATAGAAAGCTCATCTTAAAAACCTGATGTGATTTTCAAACATTCATTTATTCATAACCTCAAAGAATTACAGAATTGTGTGAAGTGAGGTATCCCTGCAGTGCTCTACTGAGTGCTAACTAGCGATTCTTGTGCCCAGGGCAAACAACATGAAATCTGTCCTCCAATGGATTTTTTAAAAGACAGGTTCAGTTGAGACTGAGTGGAGACTTTGGAGAGAGACCTTGGGCTACAAGGCTTCATGGGGGAAGAGATCCCGGAATAGTGCTCTATAGAGGGAAGTCAGAGATGCTAGAACACCAAATGACAGCTCCTGGGACAGATACCATGGAGGAGGGAAACAGAGTCGGGGAGGAACTTACCTGAGATACAGACACGAGGTGGAGGTGAGAGGGAGAAGTGGGCCATTTGGCAGCTTTCTATTTCAACCAATTATTCTTGCTTACTAGATACTAGGGGAAGCTAGGTGGCACAGTGGATAGAGTGCCAGCCTTGAAATCAGAAAGATTCATCTTCCTGAGGTCAAATCTGGCCTCAGATACTTCCTAGCTGTGTGACCCTGGGCAAGTCACTTCACCCCATTTGCCTCAGTTTCCTCATCTGTCAAATGAGCTAGAGAAGGAAATGGCAAAACCAATCTAGTGTCTTTGACAAGAAAACCCCAGATGGGATCGCAGACACAACTGAAAACCACTGAAACTACCAACTTGAAACCTTTATCCATCCATCCATTCACTCAACAAGTATTTATTAAGCACTATTATGTGCCAGGCTAAGCTTTGGAAATATAAAAAAAAAAAGGCAGAAATACTGACCTCCAAGGGCTCACATTCTAACGGGGAAGACAATATACAATTATGCAAATACAAGAGATATACAGTGTAATGGAAGGTAATATCAGAGGAAAGGAACTTGGTGGTGTGGGGACCAATTTTTAATTGGGGAGTGTTAGCTAAGAGGCTCACCACAATATTGGGGCAAGGAAGGAGACCGGCAGCCTCCCTCGAAACAGAACAGGATTTATTTTAACAAGAACAAACTTTAAAAAAAACAACACAAACAGGATCAGTAGGATCAAGGGAAAGGAAATAAAATGGGGGAAGGGAAATTATACAACCCGAAAAGATACCACCGCCCAGGAGCAGAACTCTGGTCGCCTTCCAGGGTCCAGCTAGAATGCCCAATTCTCCTCCCCTCATCCCAGAAAAACCACACACAGCCCCAGCCAATGGAATGGCCGCTCTGACAGTCAAATGACTGCCCTCACTAGGCTTCCAATCATTATAATTTTGCCAGGCCCATGTAGGCGTCAGCAAGTGGTGATGACGTGAGGTGCCAGCGCCATGGCATCGGCTACAACCAGTGGGTGGAGCACCGTGCGGTTTGCGGAGCCCCAGGCCAGTGCACGCTGAGGCATACAAACCTCAAATAACAATTCATTCTTTACAGTGGGAAAGACTTTGTGTAGGAGATGGTGGTGTTATTGTTGTTGTTTGTCCTTCCTTCTCTAAGAGGATCGACCATGACATCGGGGTGACGTCATGACTTGCAGTGAATTGGATTTAAGTGAGGAAGGGCTGTGCAAGGTCACCAACCTGATTTCCTCCTCCAAAGCCATCTGGGTCCAGTGGCAAAATATATATCAGGATGACTGGAGATGGCCCTGGATGTTGTTGTTTTTTTAAAAGGCAATTGGGGTTGTGACTTGCTCTGGGTCACACAGCTAGTAAGTATCTGAGGTGAGATTTGAATTCAGGTCCTCCCAACTTCAGGGCTAGTGTTCTATCCACTTTGTCACCTAGCTGCCCCATTGGTGGTGATATAAGGGAGCTTTGAAGGGGTTAGGTTAAGAGGTCAAGGTGAGAAGGAAGTGCATTCCAGGCATGGGCAAAGGCTGGTGGAGAGGAGATAGAATGGTGGTTATGTGGAGTGTGTGAAGGAGGGTGATGTGAAATACGCCAGGAAAGGGAGGCTAGAGCCAGGTTGTAAAGGATTTTAAATGCCAAACAGATGATTTTGTGTTTTACCCTGGAGACAATCCCCTGAAGAGTGCCCCCCTTGCCTTTCCCACGACATGCCACAGAATGTGGCAGTGCTCCTCATTAAGTGGAAATCCTTTCAATTCCCCAAAGCTGATCTCATCATTAACCTAAATGGCATTGATTTCTCCTGTTCTGAAAAAGACAAAACTTGCCACCCAGCACCAGCTATAAATAACCTCTGAGGTTTGATGAATTATTAAATTGATGCCAAAAGTAGGTTACATTTGCAAATTGTATATAAACAGCTTTGATTTTGTCAGGTCTCGGTGTCCCCGATCGAGAAGAGAAGCTTCATGGACAAAAGCACTTCCAGGTCCAGACCCAGATCTATGAAAAGAAGGGTCACAAGTGGATTTATTCCACAAGTGGAATTCCATGATGGCCTTGGGAATCCAAGGCACATTCATAAGAAGAGATGGTACACAATATAGAAAGAATCTAGTCATCATTAACCCGAGCTTCATCATACTAGTAAAGAGAAAGGAGAAATAACTCAGCCTAGTTCAGGGGGTTTCCAGATGTTGGGCTCCCCGAGGCAGCGAAGTACAGTAGAAAGAGGACTGGATGAGGAATCAGAGGAGCTGGGTTCAAATCTACTTGTGTGACCTTGGGCAAGTCACTTCCTTTCCTATGCATCTCACTGTCCTCAGGGGCTTGGACTAGATGACCTCTAAAGTCCTTCCAGACCTAGGTCAATGATTATCCTCTGATCCCTTCATTGGTATTTGTAGACTTTTCCTTTCCTCATTTTCTTCAGCCCTTTCTTCTTCCTTTCCCTTGACCACATCATCTGTTTCTTATTCCCTGGTCCCTGATCCCCATTTTTTACCTATATCAGGTCCAACCGAGGATCATGTGAAATCTCAGGACCCCACTCTGGGAAATGCCAATCAAATAAATTACACAACAGAACCAGAAAACCACATTTCTGTGCATTAGTTCCAACTGGGTCACTGCCTTGCTGTGGGATCTTGGGCAAGTCACCAAACCTTCATGAGCCTCCATTTCTCACTCTTCCTAATAGGAAGTAAAAAATCCCTGTTCTTAAAGCATGGGAAAACAATGAATGAAACCAGTCTCTGAAGCCTTCTGAACTTCTAGAAGAAAGGCACTGTAGGGATGTAAGATGTTATATTATCCTACATCCTGCTCCACTGAACTGAACTGGGAGAGGATCTTTGAAATCTATCTCAGGGCTCTCTCTAGAGAGCTGAGAAAACCTTTTTGTACACAGGAAGTGAATTGATCATATGGGCTGAGCCTGCATCTTGTTCTGACCAAATTACATTCTCCATTAGGACTTCAATAGTGGTTGTCTTAACCCCATATAGTCTGTCTCCTCTTCTAGTTTTTCTTGTCTCAGTTTCCCCCATCCCCCAGGAAACCTGTTGTCATGCTAATGCCCACAGAGCATGAAAATGAATGCTGAGGTAAGTCGAATTTCTCTATTAAATGTCCATTCTGTTTAACAGAGACAGACTAAATGGGGCTTCTAGGAGATGTAACTTAAGAAATTTGAGGAGCCTCTCTTCTTTTCCAGCTTCAAGACCTGATCAAATGATTCACTTGTATAAAAGCATTAGTTTGGTAGTACTTAAAAGGAAATGTTCATTTGCTTTCTTTCTTCATCAACAACATTTTTTTCAAAGTCAACAGGGTTTAACAAAGCATAATGTATAATGACTTATCTATCTTTAGTATCCCTCACGATGCCTATGCTTAGTGCCTGGTACATAATAAATTCTAAGTAAATATTTGTTGAATGAATGAACAAACATTCAAAGATATGATAGCAATGGACCAGCGTCTCCAATAAGCAATGCTATTTTGTTATCTCCTTGGCTTCTTAGCAAAGATCTCTTTAGCTGAGAGATTTTCTAACCTTCAGGCCACAATAGACTTTGGCAACCACTAAGTAGTGTTCAACCCATCTTATGTCCCCAAGAGCTCCACCATCTAGGTTGGTTGAACTATACTTATGAGTTAACACCAGGCACCAAGGAGAAAGCCCGACCCTTTGCATAGCTCACTATGTTTCTTCTATGTAGCAGCAATAAGGTTATATGGCTGACTTTAGTGAGATCTATCTCCACAACATTTTTTTTCTAATACTTCATTGTATTAAGGAAGTAACCCTGGGTCCTTGAAGGAATGCCAATGGAGTGGAAGCTCTATTGAGTCATAGGACTGTAACGATTAGAATGACGCCACCTGCTGGAGACTTACTGTAGGAAAGCTCCACCATGAGAAGAATGCATCTGAGGGCAAGCCATGTGGCTTTTCTTTGGCATAAGGAAGTGATGTTTGCTTGTGGGAGGAAGAAGGGGCGAGGCTGGCTCTCTCACTCTCTTTCATGAGGACTCTTGTGGAGACTGGAGCTAAAATGTGCTCCCTGAGATAGATAGATGTAGGCATCTAGGCCTCTTTCTTTCTCTTCACCAAATTCTTATTCTCCTTAATAAATACCTAAAAGTCCAAACTCTTGTTAAAGCTTACAATTTATTGGCGACCACTCATTAGATTTTAGATAGTATAGCTAGAATTTTAGCCCTTACAGGACCATAGATTTAGAACCGAAAGAGACCTCACAGGTCATCAAGTCTAACCCTCTGGGGCAGCTAGGTGGTGCAGTGGATAGAGCACCAGCCCTGGATTCAGGAGGACCTGAGTTCAAATCCGGCCTCAGACACTTAACACTTACTAGCTGTGTGACCCTGGGCAAGTCACTTAACCCCAATTGCCTCACCAAAAAAAAAAAAAAAGAAAGAAAGGAAAAAAAGTCTAACCCTCTCATTTTACAAATGAGGCAACTGACACACACAGAGATTAAGTAGTAACCCTATTAATAATAATAATAGGCAATATTCACACATAGTGTTATGGTTTAAATCTGGCCTTGGAACCTTACTTAGCTATGTGACCCTGGGCAAGTCACTTAACCTTGTTTGCCTCAATTTCCTCATGTGTCAAATGATCTGGCAAAAGAAATGGCAAACCACATCAATATTTTTGCCAAGAAAATCCCAAATGGGGTCATGAAGAGTCAGATATGACTGAAACAACTGAACAACCACCACCACCACAATAATATATAGTGGTTTAGGGTTTACAGAGCACTTTACAAATATTATCTCCTTTTATCCTAAAAATAACCCTGGGAGGTAGGTGCTATTATTATTTTACAGATGAGGAAACTGAGGTAAACAGGTTAAGTGAGTAGCCCGGGATTACCCAGCTAGTAAGTGTCTGAGGCCTGGGTTTAGGGTCCCTGACTCTAGGTCTGGCATTCTATTCCCTGTGCCCCCAGCTACACAGATTAGTATTTCCCTAAGGTGGGATCTAATACTGTGTCTTCTAGACTCTAACACTTTCTCTACCATGCCATCCTGCCTCTTCAAGATCCTCTTCAAGAACCAAGCTGGCAGGGGCAACTAGGTGGCACAGTGGATAAAGCACTGGCCCTGGATTCAGAAGGACCTGAGTTCAAATCTGGCCTCAAACACTTGACACTTACTAGCTGTGTGACCTTAGGCAAGTCACTTAACCCTCATTGCCCTGCCAAAAAAACAAAAACAAAACAAAAAAAGAACCCAGCTGGAAAGTTGGTGTTTGGTGCTGGACTAGCAGGTCAAGTTTCCAAGCACTGGTCTAATGTAGACTAATCACCAAGTTGGCCATGGGTGGGTGACAAATTTTTGAACTCAAAAGACTCATGGATAATCTTCCAAGGTCCAGAGGGGTCCCATATGTTTCACAGAATCTCAGAGTTGGAAGGGACCATGAAGTCATCTCATCTGACCCAGACCTGAACAAGTACCTTCTCTTCAACATTGCTGACAAGTGGTCAATGGGTTTCTTCTTGAAGACCACCCTTAGATGAAAAGGAATCTCCCACTTCCTCCGGATGCAGGCCATTCCACTTCTTAAAAACTCCAGTAGTTGGGAAGCTTGTCCTTACCCGGAACCTAAGTCTGTCCCCTCTGCAAATCCCTAGTTCTGTTCTCTGGGGCCAAGCCTAATGGGAACAAGTCTCATCCCTCTTCCATAAACATGGCGGCCCTTCTCACTGTTTAAGACCGTGATTATGTCCCATCTCCTCTTCTCTGGTCCAAGCATCCTCAGTTCTTTCAACCCATTCTTATGCGGCATGACCCCAAAACCCTCATCACCTCTACTTGGCTTCCTCTGGAAAATTACTAGCCTATCAGTGCATTCCTAAAATGGGTATCTACAACAGAACTTAGTCCTCCAAAGGTCGTCTGACCAGGACACAGTACCACCAGACTTTCACACTTCCCTGTTTCTAGGTACCATGGGTCTCAATACAGTTTAAGCTTACATTAGCTTTTTTTTTTTTTTTTAAACTGCCATATTCAGGGCAGCTAGGTGGCGCAGTGGATAGAGCACCAGCCCTGGAGTCAGGAGTACCTGAGTTCAAATCTGGCCTCAAACACTTGACACTTACTAGTTGTGTGACCCTGAGCAAGTCACTTAACCCCAATTGCCTCACTTAAAAAAACCAAAAAACTGCCTTATTCATTGACTCACATTGGCCACTAAAGCCCCCCAGATCTTTCCCAGATGAACCACTATCTAGCTATGCCTCTTCCATATCCTATTTGTGAAACTGATTTTTCAAATTCCTTGCTTCCTTCAAGACAGCTCAAACATCACCTTTGACATGATGCCTTTCTGGATCCCCCAGACTACTAGCACTCTCCCTCACCAACTCCCTTGCAGTTATATTGTATTTATGCTGTAGCTATTTATTTTGAATATGCTCATATGTGTACACATCTCCCCTAACAGAATGTAAATTCTTTCAGAGTAGGGATTGCTTCATTTTTTCTCCGTTTCCCTTGTTCCTACCAGTGACAGACACAAACTAGGAGTTTAGTAAGTGCCTTTGATGGAACACAAATGAAGCCACACTTAATTTAAATGTATCAGCCTTAATCCAGAGAGAGATATGGCTGAGTTGCAGGATCCATCAAAGTATTAGAAATTTGATTCAATATTCAAGGCCGCCATGATTGTTTGGATCCTGACTCCATTATCCAGTATGTTGGTGATCTCTTCTGGCTTTGTGTCACCTACTCTACCAACCTGATAAACATATCTATCACTTATGTCTTCACCTAAGTCCCTGATAAAAGTGTCAAAGAGCCCAGCACTAAGGAAAATTCCTGGAAGAACTCTACTAGAGACCTCTTTCTAAGTGATATCAAATCATTAGTGACTCCTCTTTGGGTCAAGCTCTTTAGCTAATTAACTGAACTATCATCTAACCCACATTTTAGTCTTGTCTGGAAGAGCAGGATGAGAAACTTTGTCAAATGTTTTACTGAAATCTATGTACACTCTATCAACAACATTCCCTTGATTTTTATTAGCCTAGTAACCCTATGAAAAGAGGAAATAAATTTGGTCTAGCATGGATCTTATTGAAATCATCCTGGCCTTTGTGATCACTATTTAATACCTCCTAGAATTTTTCTAAGAGTTGTGGCTAAGCTCAGTGGCCTACAGTTTTCAGCCCCACCCCCTTTTGGGAAAATGGGGAAATTGGTTCTCTTCCAATTTGTCAAAACCTCTCCCATCAGTCATCAGGTCCACCAATTCTTTCAGGACCATAGGAAGTACCCAGCAAACTGGAATTAAAACTCACAGGTCCCAAGTTATTCAGAATAAATGGGAAACACTTCTTTGCAGAGGCAGGGGACTATGGTTGTGGAACACCATATTATATGCCAAGATTTTTCAATATATTGGTTAATTTGGTTGAACTGGATTTCCCCCCCTTTTTATTCTTTTCTATATGGAATTGCTCTTTGGGCAGGGGGAGAAAGAAGGACACATCTGAAAATGCAGGTGATGCAAAAACAAAGACATTGATAATTTTTCAAAAAGAATAAGTGGGCAGAATACTTTCCCTCATGGCTCCCTGAGTGGCTGCAGGTTGTGATTTGCATTGACAGAAGTCATATGCACACTGATAAAAATATAGCTCTTTGAAGGTTTGGAATAAGGTAAAACCTTATGGGATGAGGGACCTATGAAAATCCAGACACCTAAGCCAAATAGGATTTTTGTTTTTAAATGGGAATTTCTCTTTAACCCTTTGCCTTCCAACTCCTTGAAAATAATTCTCACCTAGCAATGGAAGGAGGTTAGCTGTTTATATTAAGGGTGGCAGTGATTGGTTGTGATGGGAAATCACACATGGCCAGTCTTAGAGTGTTGGTGAAGTTATTGTTCCTACCCATAACCTAATGACTTCTTTCTTTCTCTCATTCTCTCTTGCCCATCTTTTTTTCTTTTCTTTTTTTTTTTTTTTTTTTTTGCAGGGCAATGAGGGTTAAGTAATTTGCCCAGGGTCACATAGCTAGTAAGTGTCAAGTGTCTGAGGTTGGATTTGAACTCAGGTCCTTCTGAATCCAGGGCCGGTGCTTTATCCACTATGCCACCTAGCTGTCCCCTCTCTTGCCCATCTTATATCCCTTATTAAAGGCAGCTATGGGGAGTTAGGTGGTGCAGTGGATAAAGTGCCAGGCCTGGAGTCAGGAAGACCTGAGTTCAAATCCAGCCTCAGACACTTACTAACTGTGTGACCCATGGCAAGTCATTTAACTCTGTTTGCCTCAGTTTCCTTATCTGTAAAATGAGTTGGAGAAGGAAATGGAGAAAGAAATTTTCTTTATGAAGAAAATCCTAAATGGGGTCATGAGGAGTTGGACACAAATAAAGCAACTGAACAACAACAAAGAGGCAGCTACGTGGCACAATGGATAAAGTGCTGGGCCTGAGTTCAAATGTGACCTCAGACATTTACTATCTGTGTGACTGTGAGCAAATACTTATTAAACCTTAGTTTCTTCATCTATAAAATGAAACTTATACTACCTTCCTTGCTGACCACAAAGGGTTCTTGAGTCTTAAAGACTCAAAGGAAGTAACACATGTGAAAGCTCTTGCTAAACTTGATCGTGCCTTCCCCAGCTGGTTCTGCAGCCCTCCTCCTAGAGAAATGGGGTTGAGGGGTGAGTGTCTCCCGGGTGGATGCTAAACTCACGAGGTACAGTTCTCAGATGACTCAGTGAAGTCTTCGTCAATCTCCATGTTGGTTGCTAGGGTGGCAAATCCATGCGGCAACTCATCCCACTCATCGAATCGAATGCCCGTACCTAGAGAATAGCGGCCTTTGGCACACGGCTTACACGACTGGTCCTTCATGTTCAGGAATTCCCCGGCCTTACAGGAAAAGGCTAAAAAAAATAGAACAGAGGTTGGGTAATATTAAGGTTATTACTCAAGGGAGAGTTGATAAGTTGCAGTTCTGCATGGAAAGGAATAGAATCAGAAGGGAAGCACAGGGTTCTGCCCATTAAGGCTTAGGAGAAAAAACTTTTCATTCCCATTCCACCTGTCTTCAGGGAAGGATATATCACTGATTTTAATGTAATGCTTTCATAGGATCATAGATAGTCATGGAAAAGGACCTTCACTTTCTAAATAAGGAAATAGAGGGCTGGGGTGGTGGGGAAAGGTAAGGGAGTTAATTGACTAGGATAAGGCTGTACAGGTATACTAAGTAGTAAAGCCAGAATTCAAACTCATATCTTTTTGGGTGCGCACAATAATTTATTTGCTCATGGTTTCATGGTTAAGGCCCCTTTAAAGGCAGCCTAACTTTGAGCAAGCTTTATGCATACATTTTAATTTGGGGGAGGGGGTGAGGCAATTGGGGTAAAGTGACTTGCCCAGGGTCACACAGCTAGTAAGTGTCAAGTGTCTGAGGCCGGATTTGAACTCAGGTCCTCCTGACTCCAGGGCTGGTGCTTTATCCACTGCGCCACCTAGCTGCCCTTATGCATACATTTTAAAAAATATCCTCAATATCATCCCCAACTCTTAAAAATGTTCTTTTTCCCAATTCCCTAATTATCAGCTCTTCCACCCTCTTTTCCTGTCCTATCAGAAGAGAGAAGAGAAAGCAGGTGCCAACCGTTTCAAAGGTTGTGATCGTTAAGTATGGAGTCACACGAAATGGGAATGTGAGCTTCAGACAAGTCCTCCTGTTTCTGAATGCACAATCAGGCCTGCCCACCAAATGAGATTTCTATTGCTCTGCATTGACACTCAGCATACTTTAAAGGTCTGCCTCTGCAGAGATCCATCTTTCCTGGCTTCCTTTCCAAGAATGAAAATGGGCTACAATCTTCACTAATGAGTGATTATAGCTGTCCCATGAATGGCTAAGCTAAGAATGCATAAAGATAAAGGAAACTAAATATGCGAAAGAAGAAAACATCTGAATGCAGCACAGCTGGAATTCTGCATTCTTATTCCCCAAGATCCAAAAAGCTTAGGAAAAAACAACATTCAAGTATTAAGTCTGTAGCACACAAAATGTTTCTCTACCAAAGTGTGTGTGTGTGTGTGTGTGTGTGTGTGTGTGTGTGTGTGTGTGTGTGTAGGGGGGGGCAGAGTGCTTTCCCAAACACTTGGTAAAATATTTGATTTTCCCAAGACCCTCTTCCCCTCCCACAACTGAAGAGCAACAGTGCTTAGAGCTGACAGGTGTGTGCCAAGCAAGGACATGGTAGAGGTAATATAGCATGTGAGCCTGGAGGGACAGCTGCTTACAGCATTCAGTGCCTTTGATTGGATCAGGGAGGCTGGTGCACAGTCCGGGTGTGTGGGGCACAGCGACCCTCCATCTGGAGCCCAGGCTGTCACAGGCAGTGTACTCGTAGTGATACTCAGACTGTAGGGGAGAGAGAAAACACCACACGATGAGGACGGGGCAGTCACCAAACACACATGGGCATACCTGCTATCTCTTGCCTCCCCGATGTGAAACCTGATCTAAATGATGAGTCCGTTCAAGGATTGTGAGCTCTCTGGTTACCCTAGCTGGAACTCTTAGGGTCAGCCTGATCATCAGTAATGGAAGTGATTTGGTTGGGTTTTTTGACTGAGATGTTATCCTGTCATGGGTATGACAGGTTTCCCCCCCTCCCCCATATGATTTAAGAGCCTTTCTTCTTTCTTGCAGATAAGGGGCCATTGGCCTATAGGATTGAGAGAGGAGCTAAGGAGGGACAGAAGAAAAAGTGATGGAGTGTGTGGCAAGGGGGAAAAACAGACAGATTCCAATTTCCCATAAGAAAGCATCTGTCCAGGTCACAGAAAAAAATCAAACAAGTTATGATCATTGCTGTTGTTCCCTGTATCTTTCCGGTTCCTTCTCACCCTGGGAAGCTATAAATTGCTGCCTTGCATTTGATAAGCACTGTGACAGGTGAAGGGGGTGGGGAGGTAAAGGAGGGAGACTTCCTTTTCTAATCCTGCACTAGTCAAGTATAAAATCTTTTCCTTTCAATTCTCTCTTCTACAGAATGGGTAATTCCCAGTCCTATTCAATTATCTGATTAGCTGTAGAAAGAATTGAATTAGCAATTAACAGTCCAGCATTATTTCAAAGAGGGAAAACACAATAGATGTACCAAATATCTTTATGAATTCTTTTATTTTTTTAGACCTTGTTTAAACATTTTAAGCATTAAAAATATAAACAACGGAATTGGTCACAATGTGAATTCTGTCTTCTATTTCATCTGTATACTGCCACTTACCTGAAATAGTTTAAAACCTGAAAAACCAAAAACCACCCCCCCACCCCCCCTGCCCAATAAATAAAAAATAAAATAGAAAGGAAAAAAATACCTGAAAAACCTGAAACAGAGATTTCCTCTGTTCTGGTTGTGCACTTGGAAAGAAATAAAGGCAAAGATTCAGAGAGTCTTAGAGCTTGGAGAGAGATTAGAGACCATCAGATCTAACCCCCTGATTTTGTTTTGTTTTGTTTTGTTTTGTTTTGCGGGGCAATGGGGGTTAAGTGACTTGCCCAGGGTCACACAGCTAGTGTCAAGTGTCTGATAACGGATTTGAATTCAGGTCCTCCTGAATCCAGGGCTGGTGCTTTATCCACTGCGCCACCTAGCCGCCCCCTAGCCCCCTGATTTTAAAGATAAAGATATAGGGCCATAGAGACAGACCTACCAGAAGTCACAACCACAAGTATGTGACAGAGAGCAGTTTCCTGGGCCTCAGTTACTTAATTTATTAGAATGGAGCTTGGTGACCCAGAGAATAGAGGGTAAGCCTTGGAGTCCGAAAGACCCAAGTTCAAATCCTGCCTCAGTTACTACTTGTGTGACCCTGGGCAAGTCACTTACCTTTTCTGTGCCTTCTTTTCCTCATCTGTAAAATGGGGATAATAAATAGTACTCACCTCACAAGGTAGCTATGAGGATAGAATGAATTAATGCATATGAAGCACTTTGCAAGCCTTAAGATGCTAAATGCTCATTGTTATTATCATTATTATTATTATTAAAATGAAGGAACCAGATGACCTCTAAGATCCCCTTCAGTTCTAGATCTATTGACCTTTGAACCTAGGTTTTTGGTTTCCCTCCCAAATCTATATTTTCTACCTTAAAGCCATGTAATAAAGTATCACCAAAAACTACACAAAAGCTAGGACTGAATGGATTTCAGGTATACTGTGCAGCGGTATACTCTTATCCTGTACCAGATCCAAAAGCAAACGCTTTTTTCCTTGGAAAGGAGAAGGCAAGCACAGGTAACAATTAACATATAGAGCTGGGAGTAAAAGTTGGAAAATTTCAGTTTTCTTTTTTCTCCCAAACCTCCTGCTTCAGGTCTGCATGCCAGCTCTGTCTAGAAAAGGGCCCCAGGACGGACAAAGGACACCTCAGTTCTTGCCCCAGTGTCAATCAATATACAGGGACACTTTAGCAAGCCACTTCTGGGGATCCCATTTTACCCACCATCCTTATTGCCCTATCTCTCAGGGAGGTAAGGAGAAGAATGATAACCCTATTTGTAAATCATTGAACCTTGTAGCTTGTTTTTTGGTTTTTGTTTTTTTAATTTTTGCAGGGCAATGAGGGTTAAGTGACTTGCCCAGGGTCACACAGCTAGTTAAGTGTCAAGTGTCTGAGGCTGGATTTGAACTCGGGTACTCCTGAATCCAAGGCCAGTGCTTTATCCACTATGCCACCTAGCTGCCCCTGTAGCTTGTTTTTAAGAGTATTATAGAAATTCTAGGCTCGATTAGCCTAAACAAAGAGTTTCTACTATTCAGTAGCTATATTAACTGTGAATAGTCACTTGTCTTCTCCACCAGAGTAAGCATAGATTTATCCCTTGTGAGTAATAAATAAGGGGCAGCGAGGTGGAGCAATGCATAGTCACCTAGCCTAGAGTCAGGAAGACTCATCTTTCGGAGTTCAAAGCCGGCCTCAGATTAGCTGTATGACCCTGGGCAAGTCACTTAACCCTGTTTGCCTCCATTTTCTCATGTGTCAAATGAGCTGGAGAAGGCAGTGGCAAACCACTCCAGTATCTCTACCAAGAAAACCCCAAATGGAGTCATGAAGAGTCATATGTGACTGAAACGACTGAACAAGAACAAAAGTAATAAATAATGATTTAACTCTTAGTTACACACAATTCTGGGCATGGGAAAGAATAGCAAAACGTCTGGAGGAGCAATCATTGTCTCTGAGCTTCTGGTGAGGCTCTTCTAGGCATCACCATGTAACCAATACATGCAAATCCACAGCCCTCCCCTCCTAGCTCCTCTCACTCTCAGTTTAGGAACATGCCTCTCTAAGGAACTGAGTAGGTCAGTGTTCTCTGCCAGCCAGGCTCAACCCCACATCCCTCAGAAGCGCTGCTAAAAAGCAAATGTGTTCAGTAGGAGAGTTTCTCTTCAGTCTGATTGCATTTTCCCCTTGGGGAGATAAATGGAACAATTCCATTTCTTTCTATCTTCTCTCATCTGTTCTCCCCTGGGTCCTACTGCGGTGGGAGGTTTCCTGGGCAAATGGCAGTTTTAGACTTGAGACAAATTTCCTTTCGAACATGTGCTAATTTATTCGTTGTTATCTGGATAGATTTACAGCAGCCAGGGTGGCTGTCTCTGTTGTCTCTGTTTGTGATGGTTCCAAGTTTGGATTACCCTGAGATAATAATACTGTTAATAAGAACTTTAGAGAGGGGGCAAAAGGCAGGGAAAAAAGAGGAAAAGAGATAAGATTCCTTAGGTGCACTGAAAGCCCTGCAGATAAATCACTTCCCTTGGCATGCGTGCCTCAGTTTACCCAAGTCCTTCCTAGAGTATATCTATATAACTTCTCAATTTACAAGTAGGACAGAATGTATAATTAATTATGGCCAGTCCAGACAACTGCAGGGTACCCTGCACTTTTCACATCCTTCTCTTAGCTGAAAAACAGCAGTGCTGACTATTCATTTGGGGAAGAGTGGAGAGACATCAGGGAATTCATCAGGCACAGTACAACTTCTTAATTCCCACGGGAACATAAAGAAGGGAAGAGATGAAAAGCTCAAGTTTAGATTCCTCTGGGGCCAAATATGAATTAATGTTCTATTGGCGACACCTACTTTTCAGCTCCTGAGGAGGAGCTGCCACATGGGTACTTGCTGGAGCTACCAAAACATGAAAAATCTCCAGGACACTGACTTCTGTTATTTTAAGAGTCTCGGGGGGCAGCTAGGTGGCTCAGAGGATAGAGCACCGGCCCTGGAGTCAGGAGTACCTGAGTTCAAATCCGGCCTCAGACACTTAACACTTACTAGCTGTGTGACCCTGGGCAAATCACTTAACCCCAATTGCCTCACTGGAAAAAAAAAAAAAAAGAGTCTCAGGAGCCTGAGAGTAACTAACTCCTATTCATCCTTGGTGGGGACCACAGGATTTCAAGGATCTGCACTTCAGGGCCATCAAGACTCTAGTCCATCCTGAGACAGTCCATCATAAATGGCTCCAGTCCATTCAGAAACATGTGTTTATATGCTGTGCCATTACACATCGGAGTTGGTGACAAAGAGACATTTCTTGTGCTATGTCCCCAAAGCATCTCAAACTCAACATATAATAATAACATTTATAAAGGACTTACTATGCACCAGGCACTGTGCTAAGTGCTTTACAATTATTATCTCATTCAATCCTCACAATAACCCTGAGGGATAAGTGCTATGATTATCCCATTTTACAGATGTGGGAACCGAGGCAAATAGAAGTTAGTGATTTGCCCAGGGTCATACAGCTAGTAAGTATCTGAGGTCAGATTTTAACTCAGATCTTCTTCAGGCCCAGCCCTTGCTCTACTGCACTACCTAGATGTCCTCTAAATATATCCTAACCTCTTAAACATCTCTTAAATAACCTGTATTTCCCTTCCCCCCCAAAAAACCCCCCCTCATCTTCCCAATTTCCCAGTTTCCACGAAGGGCACCACTATCCTTTCAATCCCTTAGTTTTACAATCTCTGCATCCTCATTGCTTTCTCATTCTTTTACACCCACATATCCAATCAATTGCCAACTCTTGTTGATTCCATTTTCACTCAATCCACAGTCTGGCCGGATGAGTCTTCTTGCTGTTCTATTTCCCATCTTTCAGCATTTGCCTTGACTTGACAGTCTTGCTTGGAATGGTCTCCTTCGTTTCCTCTGCTTCCAAGAGTCCCTAGAGATTCCTTCAAACCTGAGCTCCCAAGTACACAAGGCTTTCTAATTCCCCTAGCTGCTAGGGCTCCCCACCATTGTGTTGTATTTACATTGAATGTATTCTGTATTCACTTAAATGTGTACACATTATTTCCCCCATAGAATGTAGGCTCCCTGAGGGCAAGTACTGGTTCATTTTTGTCTTTGTATACTTGGCATCTAGTATAGACCCTGGAAGGGTAGGTGTTTAATCTTTCCTTTTTTTCCTTTTTTTCTTTCTTTTTCTTTTACTTTTTTTTGGGGGGGGCAATGAGGGTAAAGTGACTTACCCAGGGTCACACAGCTAGTAAGTGTCAAGTGTCTGAGGCCAGATTTGAACTCAGGTCCTCCTGAATCCAGGGTTGGTGCTTTATCCATTGCACCACCTAGCTGACCCTATGGTAGGTATTTAATCAACATATGAATCAATTAGTTGATTGATCAATGACCCATAGTATGCACACAACTCTTGTATTAGGAGAGACCAGGTGTAGAGGTTGGCTTCAGAGTTTAGTGACCTGGGCTCTTGAAATGGTATACAATAGAGTTATCACCTGTAGCGTCCTGCTTCTGAACAATGTGCACCCGGCTTCCCCAAACCCAAGACTAGGTATAAGAGAAGTATGTGTTTTCTGTTTCTTCAATCTCAATTTTCTGCTCTAAAAGGGAAGATGGAAGCATAGTTGTTAGAAGTTTCTTATTCCTACCATGGACCTAACCATTCCAAACCAATGCAAAGACAGAGAGAGAGTTGTTATTGTTTAATCATTCCAGTTGTGTCTGACTCTTCGTGACCCCATTTGGGGTTTTCTTGGCAAAGATACTGGAGCAGTTTGCCATTTCCTTCTCCAGCTCATTTTACAGATAAGAAACTAAGGTAGACTGGGTTAAGTGACTTGCTCAGGGTCACACAGCTAGTGGTAAGTGTCTGAAGCCAGATTTGAACTCAGGAAGATGAGTCTTCCTGACTACAGGTATGACACTCTATCTACTATATCACCTAGCTGCCCAGAGGTAGGCTTAATGTCTCTAAAAATCACTTCACACAAAATGCAATTTAATGTACAAATAGCCATTCATCAATACATCAAGGGGTCTCAGAGCTCTCTGAAGTAGATACCCCCAGAAATAGTGCAGAATACACCCCACCCATCCTTTCTTAACTAGTGCAATTCTTAGACATCTCTTCCCATAAATCTTTCACAACAAGTGTATTTAACATGCTAGAAAATGTTCTCTAGGTCTTTTAATATACCAAGGAAACCTCAGGCTATATCTATCAGTTGTCTTTCATTATACTTCTCTGATCTCTTTTACTGATCATGTTTATTTGAAAATACATTTGACACGGCTTATTACATAAGTCAATATTGGTAATATGCCATGGCCAATCTACATTCATCATTTGTCTCTCTGTTGCTCTTTTGGTTACCCAAAATGTTGATTCTTTGGAGGCTGGTATTCCATGGTTCACAGCCACATAACAATAACAGAAGAACAGTAGTGGTCAAAAGATGGGTTTTTGTAATTAGAGATCATTGAAAACCTTGCAAAATTTCCCAAATGCAATCACTGAACTGTCCGATTCGAATTCACTGTCTATTTATAACATCTGTCCAATGTATACATACTGAGGCATTGCCCATCCAACTGACAAAGGACACAATGTTGAATCTTTACTTTTCAGAATCCTTACCCACCTTCAAGACTCCCAAACCCACCTGCTATATAAAGTCTTATCCTGTCTTTGGACTTGCTAGTGCTCTGTCTCCTCATGTGATCTTGTATTTATTAATCTATGTTCATGCTGTAGCACCATAACACCTTAAGAGTAGGAAATTTTTTCTTTTTAAAAATGTTTAACATTTTTATTTAAAGTTTTGAATTCTAAATTCCATCCATCTCTCCCTCTGTCCCTCCTCCCCTCCTTCTTTTAGCCAGTAAGCAGATATAGTTTGTATATGTGCAATTAGGTAAAGCTTTTTCATATTAGTCATTTTGTACAAGAAGACTCAAGTAAAAGAAAAAAAGATGAAGGAAGGAAAGTAAAAAATAGCATGCTTCAGTCTATATTCAATCAATCATTCTTTCTCTGGAGGTGGATAGTATGCTCCATCATTCGTCCTTTGGGATTGTCTTGGATCATTGAATTGGTGAGAATAGCTAAGTCATTCACAGTTACACATCTTACAATATTGCTGTTATTGTGTAAAATTTTCTCCTGGTTCTAGTCATCATCAGGTCATGTAAGTTCTTCCAGGTTTTTCTGAGAGCATCATGCTCGTCATTTCTTATAGCACAATAGTATTCCATCACAATCATATACCACAACTTGTTCAGCCATTCCCCAACTGATGGGTATTGCTTCAATTTTCCATTCTTTGCCACCAGAAAAGAGCTGCTATAAATATTTTTGTGCACATAGGTCCTTTTCCTTTTTGTTTTTTATCTCCAAAAGTATTCTTTATTCATTTGATTTTTCCTGAGTAGACTTTTGGGACAATTTCTGTGGATCTCGCTGAAAAAGCAATATGGTATTGAGGGTTGATGCAACTGGTACTATGTCATGCACAAACAGGAACCACTGTAAGGAACCATCCATAAGAAGTCCTCTTCCACTGGGACTCCTCCATGATAGTACCAAACACATTGGGAAAGCACAATTTTCCATTTTATGACTTGACTGATGCCGATAACTAGAAGATTTTTGAACAAAATTATCACTGTGATTTGTGTTTACCGAGGAATATTGCATCATCTTGATATAAGCATGGGAGTCACTTTGTTGGAAGAAAACATCTAAAGTTACATCTTGCTCTACTGAGTCAAGTGCTTTATACAAAAATAAAATCTTGGATTCTCTATACATTTTTCGGCTGTGTGACTGTGAAAATGGATTCTATTTTTCAGTGAAATATAAGTCAAGGTGGAGGGAGGGGAATTCATGGGAGGATTGAGGAAGGAGGAAAAGGATATTGAGGATTTAGAAAAGTTGCTGTAGTGGGTAGGATAGGGAATCATTTTCGTTGTTGTTGAGTCATTTCCAGTCATGTCCAACTCTTCGTGAGGCCATTTGGAATTTTCTTGGCAAAGATACTGGAGTGGTTTGCCACTTCCTTCTCCAGTTCACTTTACAGATGAAGAAATTGAGGTAAACAGAGTTAAGTGATTTGCCCAGGATCACCTAGCTAGTAAGTGTCTGAGGCTAGATTTGAACTCAGGAAGATGAGTGTTCCTATCTCCAGACCTGGCACTCTATCCGCTGTGCCACCTAGCTGCCCAGTTTTGGGAGTGGAGGCCACATATTGAAGAAGGCCTTCTCAAGGAGTTCAGCTACAAAATGGAGAAGAGATATGGGATAATAGCTAACAGGGATGGATGGATCAAGTGAGGGGGTTTAAGGATGGGGGAGACATGGGCATGTTTGTGAGCAGTAGGAAAGTAGCCAGTAGACAGGAAGTGGTTGATCAATAGTGGAAGCAAGGGGTAGAAGAGAACAATAGCCTGGATGGAGGAAAGGAGAACAAAGATGGATTCGCTGGTGGGAAATGCCACCTTCACTATTTTGCACAGAGGTAACTCTGATTCCCTCCCCCAAATCTGGAAAAACAACAGATTATATCCTAAATGTCCTCTTGTCTGGATTCCCTTATTAAATCTGACAGCAGGCTTGTATTTGATAATTTTCTTTTCTTTACCCCCAAAGGACCAAATGTATTTTTTTTTGTGGGGCAGTGAGGGTTAAGTGACTTGCCCAGGGTCACACAGCTAGTAAGTGTCGTGTGTCTGAGGCCAGATTTGAACTCAGGTCCTCCTGAATCCAAGGCCAGTGTTTTATCCACTGCGCCATCTAGCTGCCCTCCCCCCGAAAAAAAAATGTATTTTTGTTGAGGACTCAGGACACAGATTTCAGCATTTCTATGACTTTTAAAACTTATTCATCAGTTTTTTGCATTGTACCTTTCTCTGAAATATGGGTACCATCCAAAAGTTTTGATATCCTTTTTTTTTAACCATTGTGGCCTGTTGAAGCAACTGAATTTCATATAAATTTGATATCATTTTCCTCAAGAATTAACTCATCTTGAGAAGTAGAACCAACTTCTGGTCTCATGTGTACTCTATGGGATATAGTTTTTCACCCTAAGAATTTCTGATTTTCAATGAAGAGCCATCCTCTTAAAAAAAAATTGATGGGGGAATTGACTCTACATGACTTCATCTTGTACAGCTAAACCCAGGATAGCACCTTTGATCATGTTTTGCACTTGTTGACAGATTGTGCAAGTTGTTGTGAGTTCCTTTAGATGTTCCCAGCACCTGTCAAACCAGTGCTTTTACTCTTCTTTCCAGGGAAACTAAATTCAACATTAAGTGGGGTTGAAATCTCTTCTCAGGATTCCTCTGGGGACCTTCAAAATAACTGTCTGTCCCTTCAGAGAGATGTCGACATATTCTGACATGTCAACAGTCTGTGTCCCAAGGATGATCTTCATCTCACTGGGGATGGGTCAAAGAGCCACAAGGAAATTGTTATTAATACCTTTCCTTTATTTTTTTTCTAGGCAAATTATTGGTTCCAGAGAATCCATTTAAGAGGTAAATAAGGTTTTCCTGACATTCAGGCCCCAACATAAACCAACTAACCAAAACTATCTCTGAATGCTTTTTTCATTCAGTTAAATGACTTGCCCAAGTCACACAGCTAGTGACAGGAATGGAATCTGAACTCAAGTCCTCTTGAAGCTAGTGTTCTCTTCCACCATACCGTGATACCTGTTGTGTCTTCTTATAAACTGTGTGTTTTTAACACATGCAAGGAAGGCACCTTGTTGGTTGTTGTTCAGTCGTGTCCAACTCCTCATGACCCCATTTAGGGTTTTCTTGGCAGAGATACTGGAGTGGTTTGCCATTTCCCTCTCCAGGTCATTTTACAGATGAGAAAATTGAGGCAAAGAGGGTTAAATGACTTGCCCAGGGTCACACAGCTAGTAAGTGTCAGAGATCAGATTTGAACTCAGGAAGATGAGTCTTCCCAACTCCAGGCCACTCTATGTACTATGGCACCACCTAGCTGCCCTCACCTTGTTGGAGGAGAGTTAGCATTTTGCTCTATCAATTCAAATGTATTTTTATGGTAAACTAACAGGGGCAACTAGGTGGCGCAGTGGATAAAGCACCAGCCTTGGATTCAGGAGTACCTGAGTTCAAATCCAGCCTCAGACACTTGATACTTGCTAGCTGTGTGACTCTGGGCAAGTCACTTAACCCCCATTGCCCTGCAAAAAAATTAATAAAATAAATAAATATAGTAAACTAACAACAAGAATGGTAGGATCTTGTATTTTCTGCATTTAAGATGTGGTCTGCTGTAGAATCACATTTGCAAAAACCTACCTGTTCCCTTTTTATATTATCATTAAGAATGATGTGTGTGTGTGTGTGTGTGTGTGTGTGTGTGTGTGTGTGTGTGTGTGTGTAAGGACTGATCAAGAGAATTTAGTCCCCCTCCCTAACCCACTTGATGAAATCACAGCATATAAGGACCGGATAACAAAGATGATGATGCCACTTGATGAAATCACAGCATATAAGGACCGGATAACAAAGATGATGATGTGTTGAGGTTATGCTCTTTTCTAAGATGTTTGCTTTTCATAGGCCATTGTTCATGTACATAAAACCTGTCCAGGGGGGCAGCTAGGTGGCGAAGTGGATAAAGCACCAGCTCTGTATTCAGAGGACCTGAGTTCAGATGTGCCTCAGGCACTTTACACTTACTAGCAGTGTGACCCAGGGCAAGTCATTTAAACCTTCAGTTGCCCAGCAAAATAACAACAGCAACAACAAACCACCACCCCAACACCACCACCACAACTACAATAACAACAAAAAAACAAACAACAAAAAAAACCTTTCAAATCTACAACCTAAGTAACCTATTCTCAGATTGACAAACTAAAACCAAACCATCCCTACCAAAGGGTTCACACCCTTCAGAATTTGGAGGGGCCAGAAGGTAAGGAAATATGAAATTCTTCCCATCAGCTTGATGAGATTTTAGGGCTAGCTGAGTAATTATGCATGACCTCATCTCTCATCCAAACCTGCTTTCAGAAAAAGAGCTAATGAGAAGCCCAACACCCCAAGGTATAAATACAAATAGATTGATGTGATTCCCACGGCCAGGCATTTTAACAGGAGACAAAAATTAAGACAAAAGCAATAAATTGGTAAATGTGGAATTCCAGACATCAGGAAGCTATTAGGAACCATTAGGGCATATTTCTAGTGACCCTGAAATCACACCCCATAAATGTGAATCACCATCCCTATCTATTTATACAACCAATGAATTGAGCAAAAGCAGTCTGAATCCTTCCTGGAAATTGTGTGGTGATGTAGTTTTAGAGTTTTCCAACCCTGGCTGAGTGTCTCACCCGTCTTTCCCTGGTGGCTTTTACACAGGAAAAGCAAGCTCTGAAGAGGCAGTTATCCCTAGCAGTAGAAAAGAGAGCCGACCTATAGAGGAAGAAACACAGCTCCTAAGAGGAAATCACTCTTTCTTTGCCTTTTGTGTGTGTGTGTGTGCCTCTTCTGGAGGTGGTAGGTGGTATGAAGTGAGAGGATTCCCCCCCACCCCCGCCAACTTTACCCCCCATCACTGGCAATGGCATTTTTTTAGTATAGAAGAAATTCACTCTGTGCCCCAGAGAGAGGAGACTCTGATAGTCTAGCTGAAAAGTTGAGTTTAGCTGAAGAGAGTAGCAGACCCATGAAGTGGAGTGACCTGTCCAGGGGAAGTAATGGGAGGACACCAGAAGAAAAGCCACTGTCAGAGGTGTGAGTTGCCTTGGTTGTGTGCATGCCCTACATATGAGCTTTTCTACCGGTGCACTCTTTGTGTGAGCCCATTCTTCCCACTAATGTTGTGTGTATTTGTACTAGAGTGAACTCTCCTTCTCTGGAAGGAACAGAGAGATGTCATGCCAGTTTAGTAAATGTCTTTGCTTTGGGTTGTGTCAAATGGCTTTTAAATGTGAACGCACCGGGGGAGGGCAGAAGAGTAAGAGTCCACAGAGTACCTAGTTATCTGCCACTTTGAGTGGCAGGTAGAGTGAGAAAGTAGGGTATGGATGGCGATAATTATTGATGCTTTCTCAGTTATCTTTTTTTTCCTTAAATAAGTTACATTGATATCTTTTGGTTTTATATTGCATATTTCCCATTGTTTTCTTTCCCCCTTCAGAGAGCCATCCTGTATAATAAAACATAAGAAAAAAGCTCTGCAAAACTAAACAATGTATCAGTGTTATATGCAGCATATAAGAAATGATGAAGGGGATAGTTTCAGAAAAATCTAGAAAAACTTGTATGAACTGATGCAAAGTGAAGTAAGCAGAATGAGAAGACAAAATTATAAAACAACAATATCATAATGATAATCAACTTTGAAAGATTTGAGAATATTTTTAGCACTACAATGATGTAAGACAATTCCGAAGGACTTATGAAAAATGCTATCCACTTCCAAAGAAAGAATTGATGGAGTCTGAATGAACTCAGATCAAAGCATTTTTTAACTTTCTTAATTCTTAATTTCTTAATTGTTTTTTTCACAGCATAACTAATATGGAGATATATTTTACATGACTGCATAGGTATAACCTATATCACATTGCTTGCCTCCCTGATGGGGGAAGAAAGGAAGGAGAGAGAAGGAGGGAGAGAATTTGGAACTCAAAATTTTAAAAGATGAATGTTAAAAGTTGTTTTTACAAGTAATTGAGGGAAAAAATTTAATTAAAAAAAGAGAGAGACGTGAGGACTCTAATCAATGCAATTACCAAAAAACAATTCCAAAGGACTTGTGGTAAAACATGCCAAATACCTCTAAATAGAGGCTAATGGACTCCATATACACATCAAAGTATATTCCTTTTCTTTTCCTTTCTTTTCTTTTTTTTTTGGGGGGGGGCAGGTCAGTGAAGGTTAAGTGGGGGAGACATGGGTCACACAGCCCAGGGTCACACAGCTAGTAAGTGTCAAGTGTCTGAGGCTGAATTTGAACTCGGGTCCTCCTGAATCTAGGGCTGGTGCTTTATTCACTGCACCACCTAGTTACCCCTACTATACATATTTATAACGGGTTTTGTAATGGAAGGCAGGAAAAAAAGAATTCAAAACCAAAAATAAAATAACACTGAAAAAAATGTTATATGCAATATCACACAACCATGGCCCCCCATTTGCAAAAAGGAGTAAATAATCTTTTATAGTAGTAATAATATCCATGATTTTTAAAAATTATTAAGCAATTATTAAGCATCCTCCCTTCTATCAAATATCTTAAGAACCTATCCTTTAATTCCATCAAAATTGTGTTGCCCTCTGTCTAGTTACTTTTTCCATTTTTGTTTTCTTTAGTGCCATTTCTATTTCCTCATGCTATAGATTGGAGATTATGATGCTAGATTCCAAATATTCTACCATATTTGATGGAGAAAATAGTTTGTTATAGTAATCTTGACAAATATTTTTCATTATTTTGTTCTTCTTCCAACTTAACCCCTAATTGACTTCAGAACGTCTTAGTTTCAGAAACATGTTTTTCTTGTACATCTTGCTGTTTTAGGAGATACTTCTCAGAACTTACCACCCTCTTCCTTGTAAGATTTTATAAAAGTGTTTCTATTTTTAAATCAGTGTTGCGGGACAGCTAGGTGGAGCAGTGGATAAGAACACAGGCCCTGAAGTCAGGAGTACCTGAGTTCAAATCTGGCCTCAGACACTTGACACTTACTAGCTGTGTGACCCTGGGCAAGTCACTTAACCCCAAATGCCTAAAAAAAGAAAAGAAAAGAAAAGAAAAGAAAAGAAAAGAAAAGAAAAGAAAAGAAAAGAAAAGTAAATCAATGTTGCCCTCCACTATATTATCTGTCCGCTTGGCAATGAGGTCAATTATCATCTGGCTAAGATGATTTCTAGATTCTTTTGGTCTCCTCATTGTGTCAATTGGTTTTCATTGGTTAGCCTTCCTTTGGAAAAGGTGATAGTTTGTGTTGTTTGTTCTTTTAATGATTTCTCATTTTCCAGTATAAATAACTTGTTTAAATGGGTTGGGTTGGAGGTATTTTCTTTGTATACCAAGTCTTATGCTTGTTGTATTCAAGAACAATCAATTTCACAAATTCAAGATAAGGTAGATATGGCTAGACAGCAGTTCCTCTATTAAAAAAAATACCCAAACAATTGGAGATTTTAGTGAATCATTTGCTAAATATGTCAGTAGCATGACATTTAATCTGCAAAAGTTAATGTCCCCAGATCTTCCTGTTGTTTTATGCTATCCTGGTCAGTCCACATCTCCACATTTAATTCTGGGCACCTCATTTTAGGAAGTACATTGAAGAATGTTCAGGGGAAGGTGATCATAATGCCATAAGAGGATTAGTTGAAATAACTAGGTATATTTAGTCAGGAGAAGAGAAGACGGGGAGCACATGCTACCTGTCTTCAGATATTTGAAGGATTGTCAATATGGTGGAAGGATTTACCTTGTTCTTCTTGATTCCAGGTGAAAAAATAGGAGCAATAAATAATAATTTGCAGATGGGTAGATCTATATTATATGGAAGAAAAAAATTTGCTAATAAGTAGAACTATTTGAAAGTGGAATAGGTGGAGAGGCAAGATGGGCAGAGAAGCCAGGAAGTTGCCTGAGCTCTCCAAAGTTCCCTCAGAAACAACATTAAATTAAGCCTCTAAATGGATTCTGGAGCTACAGAACCTGCAAAAAGGCAAAGTGAAACAATCTACCAGTCTGAGATAACCTAGAAGGACTTCACAAAAGGTCTTTCTCACCTAAGTAAAAGGGGAGTGCAGCTCAGTGCAGAGGTTGTCTGGGCAAGCCAGTGGAAGGCTCTTAGCTACACCATAGATCAGCATGAGGACCCTTGGTCCTGGCTCAGCAGGTTGGTGGTAGCAGGCCAGTTATGAGGTCCCCAGCTCTAATGCAGAAGGAAATCTGCCAGCTGGGGTATCTGCTACACAATAGGCACAGCCATCCCAGTGCAGTGAGCAAGCCTTGAGCCACTGAGGCCTCAGAGCAGAAAACCAGTGATCAGGCTCCAGGCCCCCCCCAAAATAAGCTTGGTATGGTACCCCCTGTATCCCAGGAGCAGAGCTCAACTTTATAAGGCATGAAATAGGCTTAAAATATGAGTAAGAAACAGAAAAGAACCCTCACCATAGAAAGCTACTATGGAAACAGGGAAGACCAAAACACAAACTCAGAAGAGGACAACAATGTTAAAATGCCTACATGCAAAGACTCAAAGGGGAAGAGGAATTGGTCTCAAGACCAAAAAGCTCTCTAGGAAGATCTTTTAAATTGGGAAAAGAAATGAGTTATGCAAGAGAGAGTCAATAGCTTGGAAAAAGAAAACAACTCCTTAAAAATACAATTGGCCAAATGGAAAAGGAGGTACAAAAGGTTACTGGGGAAAATAATTCCTTAAGAATCGGATTTGGGCAGATGGAAGCTAATGACTCAATGAGACAACAGGAAGCAGTAAAACAGTATCAAAAGAATGTAAAAGTAGAAGAAAACATAAAATACCTAATCAGAAAAACAATAGACTTGAAAGTGGAATAGGTTACTTACAAGCATAAGTCCCTATTCACTAAAGGTCAAGCAAACACCAAATGACAATGCATTGGGGATATTTTACAGGGTACTCTTTGTTCAGGCATGGGTTGGACTCAGAAATGTTTACCTGTTAGGTCCCTTTAAAGTGAAATTCTGTGAATACCAGGCACCCAAGCAGCTAAATGGGGAAGGAGATAGATCTCTGTGCTTGGAATTAGGAAGACCTGAGTTCAAATCTGGTGTCAAGACACTTACTAGCTGTGTGGCCCAGGACAAGTAACTTAACCTCTCTCTGCCTCAGTTTCTTTATTTGTATGGGGTTAATAACAGCACCTATTTTCCAGGATTGTTGTGAGGATAAAATGAGATAATATTTGTAAAATGCTTGGCATAGTGCCAGGCACATAGTAGGTGCTTAATAAGTGACTGAGTCATGTGATCTTGGATAAATCATTTAACTTTTCTGGACCTTAAGTTTCTTTATCTCCAAAATCAGGGGTTTTGACTAGATGATCTCACAGATCTCTTTCAAATTTTAAAATTCTATGGCTCTATTACAATTCTAAGACTCTACAGGTTCCTCTTTATTCTGACTCAATTTTTTTGAGTCTATGCTTCCTCTGCCTGCATCACTCAAAATAGAACTGTCCATTCCAAAGTTACCAGTGATCTCTCAATTGCCAAATCTAGGGGGCTTTTCCTCAAATTTCATCCTTCTTGAGCTCTCTGAAGCCTTTAATGCTGCTGACTACCCTCTCCTCCTGGACATCACTTGTTTTCTGGGTTTCTATGACACTGATCTCTTTTACTTCTCCTCGTACTTGACCCATGTCTTCTCAGTCTCCTTTGCTGGCTTATCATCCACATTGCAGCCCCTAAGTGTGGGTGTTCCCCCAGGCCCTGCCCTGGCCCTCTTCTCTTCTCCCTCTATATTCTCCTGCTTGGTGAACTCATCACCTCCCATGGGCTCAATTTTCATCTCTGTGCCAATTTCTCAAAATCTGTAAATCAAGCCTTAATCACTTTCCTGAGCTCTAGTCCTGAGTCACCAACCACCTATTGGACATTTCAAACTGCACATCCCACAGATATCTCAAACATAGACTATACAAAATGGAATACTCCCTTTCTCCCCAAGCCCACCCATCTTTTTTTTTTTGTGGGGCAATGGGGGTTAAGTGACTTGCCCAGGGTCACACAGCTAGTAAGTGTTAAGTGTCTGAGGCTGGATTTGAACTCAGGTACTCCTGAATCCAGGGCCGGTGCTTTATCCACTTCGCCACTTAGCCACCCCCTACCCATCTTTCAAACTTCCCTTTGACTGTGAAGGATGTAACCATCCCTTCTAGTTACCTGGGTTTGAAACCTTGGTGCTACCCTCACCTCCTTTTTTTTCCTTTCTTAGGAAATTGGGGTTAAGTGACTTGCCCAGGGTCACAAGCTAGTAAATATCTGAGTTCAGATTTGAACTCAGGTCCTCCTGACTCCAGAGCCAGTGCTCTATCCACTGTACCACCTAGCTGCCCTCACCTCCTCACTTTCACTCTGCCCATATATCCCGAATCAATTTGCCAAATCTTATCATTTCCATCTTCATGACCTGCTCTGCCTGAGTTTCCTTTCTCACACTGCCACTATCCTGCTTCAGGCTTTTATTACCCTTCGCCTTAACTACTGCAATAGACTCCTGAAGGGTCTCTCAATCTCAAGTTCTCCCATGTCTAATCCACTCTCCGCACAGTGATTTTCCTAAAGCATGTTTAACTATCTCACCCCTTTACTCAATGAACTCCTGTTTACCTATTGCTTCTGGGACAAAATAAAAATGCTTCTTTTTGGCACCAAACATTTTCCCCAACTTGGTTCTTTCCTCCCTCTCTCCAGTCTTCTCATGCATTCCTCCCTTCCTCATGCTAGATGGTGCTGCCATCCTGGCCTACCTTCTATTCCTCACATACAGTACTTCATCAACTATCTCATCGCCTTTGCACTGGCCATCCCCACCAGGCTTGGAAAGTTCTCTTTCCTCCCTTGGAATTCCTGGTTTCTTCCAAGATTCAACTCAAGTGCCATCTACGATGGCATCTCCTTCCCTGGTTCCCCTGACTGCTACCGCCTTCCCCTCTAAGATTAAGTTACATTCACTCTAAATCCTATTTACACACAAGTCTGTCATCCCTATGTGAGTGTGAGCCAAGGAGTATTTTGTCTTTGTCTTTGTATCCCCAGTTTCAGCACACACTCACAGTAAGCACTTGGTAAGTGCTTGTTGATTGTTGTTTGTCCTTTGTTTTCAAGAGCACCAGTGACATTACAGGGATGATGTCTCAGCTTGTGGGTGAAATGGATTTAAATGAGGTAGAGCTGCACAAAGGCGTCACCCTCACTCTTTCTTCCAGAGTCATCAAAGTCCAAAGGTAAGATAAAAGGCAAGATGACTGGCAATGATGGCCCAGGATACAGTGAATGACCTTGGCATCTTCCATGTTTGACCAAGCTCTAAGTGCCTTCATGGCCATTGGAACAAATTGTTCTCACCCACCTATCCCGCAGGGGAAGTCTTCACGTGTTTGGGGTACGCATCCCCCTAATTCACCAACAGTATGGTTTAGCCCATCTGCTGATATGGTTTTACCGAGGTGTGGCTGTTGGGCACGCTTCAGCTTTTTGGAGCCAAAGGTGAAAGTTGAGTGCCGGCTAGAAACTGAAGGTGAATGAAGAGTCCTGAAAAAGCCCTCACACCAGAGGTGCTGGTCCTCCCTGCAAATCCCATGCATCCCATTGATTGGCTGATTAATTCAAACAAAAAGAGGATGACCATTTTGTTGGGAATCTTGGAGAAGGGATTTTTTTCAGGTCAGGGTAAAACCATATGGACCCTGGAGTCTAGACCAATTCTGAAATTCTCTGCCTCTGTGACCATGTTAATCCTGTGCAGATTCCCGTTCTCACAACAAGAAGGAGATCAGCATGACCTGCCTCTACTATTTGCCTTGGCAAGATCTGAGCCAGAGGTAACAAGCTAGTTCTTAGGTGAACCCGGATTCAGATTAGTGCCAGAGGGAGACAAACAGGAGTGTTTGAGCAGTTGGTAATCCTGCCGCCCCTTCCCCCACCTCTTTGTCACCCTTAGCCCAACCTCAGTTGGTTCAGAACCCCCCAGGGCAGTCACAAGAGGAGCTGTTCTCCTCCCACTGGGGCTATGCATTAGGCTGAAAGACAAGTCGAGAAAATATTGAAATAAACATGCATGAGGCCAGGGAAATGTATCTGAAGCCTAGCTCTGTGCCTTGCACACAGGCGTGCAATAAATATTGAATCACTGATTCATGACGCAGTTGTAAATCATTCTCTCTCTCTCTTTCTCCAAAAAACAGATACTAAAACTAGTCTCCATTTAAGCTCATGGGATTTAGGGCTGAAAGGGTATTTAGAGATTGTGTAGCCTCACCCCCTCATTTTATAAATTAGGAAACTGAGACCAGGGGTACTAAGTGTAACTGAGATCACACAAGAAGCAGTCTGCTTTGAAACCAGGCTGCTGACTCCCAGCCGGGTGCTTTTCCTACTGCTCTCTCAAGTGCCACCCAAAAGACCATGTGACTTCCAGACCCCTCCCCAAATCTCAGAAGGAGGTATTGAGAAAGGGTGGAGGGAGAGAGGCTGGAGCCCATTTTCCTCAAGGTGAGAAAGCTCACTACATGTGGCTGGAGAACTGGGTAGGATGTGAAACCATCTGACAAATCATTCTGAGAAGGTGATTTTTCTTTCTTTCTTTCTTTCTTTCTTTCTTTCTTTCTTTCTTTCTTTCTTTCTTTCTTTCTTTCTTTCTTTCTTTCTTTCTTTCTTTCTTTTTTTGCTGGGGTAATGAGGGTTAAGTGACTTGCCCAGGGTCACACAGCTAGTAATTGTCAAGTGTCTGAGGTCACATTTGAACTCAGGTCCTCCTGAATCCAGGGCCGGTGCTTTATCCACTGTGCCACCTAGCTGCCTCCCAGAACGTGATTCTTAAGCAAGACTCACTCTGGCCCAAACTGGTCCTCAAGCCTGATTCTTATTCTTTTTCACTCTTGTGTCAGACACGTTGACAAGCATTTGTCAAGTGCTAAGTGCTAGGAATACAAATTCAAGCAAAAAAGACAGTACCTGTCTGGAGGGAGCTTACATTCTAATTGGGAAAAGCAATACATAAAAGGGAGCTGAAATGGGAGTGGGGGGGGATGGGGGAGGTCAGTAACATAATGGGGGCGCAGTGACAAAACGCGAAGTCAGAAGCACAGCTGGGAGGGAAGGGAAAGATGGCTGGCTTGGGCATTTCCTCAGAATGAAGCTTCCAGGAGGAAATCACCAATGGGAAGATGAGGCTTCACAAAAAGAAAGATCAACCCAGGTGAGAAGGCAGCTGAGACATGGTGGGAAAGTGTGGGGAGTGGGAAGACAAGTGAAGAAAGTATGTCTTTCCACTGGGAACTCAAGCTTGGGCCATCTGAGACTTGAGACTTGGCCATTTTATAAAGTCAGAAAGACCTAAGTTTGAAACATGTCTCTGACACTGAATATGTGACCATGGGTAAATTACACAACCTTTCAACTCAGTTTCTTAGTCATTAAAATACTATCTGTGGTGCCTGCCTCACCAGGTTGTGAGCGCTATATAAATGCTGTTCACATTATTCTTCCAGTTGTCCAGAGCCTTGTACTTCCATGCCTCATCCAAGCTCTAGAGCTCCCTCTCATCAAAACTTATTCTGTGGGGGCAGCTAGGTGGCGCAGTGGATAAAGCACTGGCCTTGAATTCAGGAGGACCTGAGTTCAGATCCAGCCTCAGACACTTGACACTTACTAGATGTGTGACCCCGGGCAAGTCACTTAACCCTCATTGCCGCCCCCCCCCCCAAAATAATAATCTTTTGTTTGGGTTTGGTTTTGGTTTTGGTTTTTTGTGGGGCAATGGGGGTTAAGTGACTTGCCCAAGGTCACACAGCTAGTAAATGTCAAGTGTCTGAGGCTGGATCTGAACTCAGGTCCTCCTGAATTCAAGGCCAGTGCTTTATCCACTGCGCCACCTAGCCGCCTCCCAAAAATAATAATCTTAAAAAAAAAACCCTTATTCTGTGTTCAATTCCCTCACTACTAGCTGTCCCATTGAAAGAAAAATGGACCAGCCAATTCCTATAGGTATTAAAGAATGGACAACTGATTTAATGTTACTCATCTCCTGGCATTTACACTTTAAAGGGGAGCTTCCCAAGATTAAAAAAAAAAAACTTTAAAAAGAAACAATGACTCTCCAGTGGTGGAATTTCAGGCACTGTGACAAGCCAAATACATGATGTCCCAGAAATCTTAAAGCTTAAAACTGCACTAAGACTAGGTTTGGGGGCAGCTAGGTGGCACAGTGGATAAAACACTGGCCCTGGATTCAGGAGTACCTGAGTTCAAATCTGGCCTTAAACACTTGTTGACACTTACTAGCTGTGTGACCCTGGGCAAGTCACTTAACCCTCATTGCCCTGCAAAAAAAGAAAAAAGAGTAAAAAAAGACTAGATTTGGACACCCAGTAGCTGACCTTTTGGTCACCATTTAAATCACACTGAGCTGGTAAGTCACCTACTCAGTTTATGAGTAGGACCACCATGAGAAAATATGGATCTAAAAGACGTGTAGACACTAGGAACTCCTGTTACTTAGAAACAGGTTACAAGGAAAACTATAGGACTCCTCTTATATATGAATCATAGGGAACTCTGGTAAGTTTCTAACAACCTCTCTGGGCCTGACATTTTCACTCTGGGAAAAATAAATCAATATCCCCAAAGAGTGAAGATGAAGGGGCCACCGTTCATGTGATCACTCATAACAGGAATTGTATTTTCTCGTTTGGAAGGTCTTGCCCCAACAAGGGCAGAAGCCTTTGTTGTTCAGCCAGCCCTCCTGGTGGTCAATAACATTTAACATGAGCCGACTGTGTACAAAGTCTTATAGATCCAGTCTGGGTGCTTGGGAAGATCACAGTTTAATGAAGAAGGGAGAGGAAAAGGAGAAAATTACCTCGAGATAAAGTTCACGCTCAGCACTCTAGGAACCTATTATACTTACTACCATGCTGAGACAATGAATGCTGGAGTAAGTGCTTTGAAGATGGTGTGGTTAATATAGTTGGGCTTCCCAGAGGATGAGGGTTGGGGTTGTTTGGTTGGTTTGGGGGTTTGGTTTTTGTTGTTGTTGTTTGGGGGGGGGTTGGCCAAAAAAAAGGAATAGTTAATAAGGAAGTCACATGGCTGAGTAAGGTGATGAGGAAATGTTCTAGGCAGTGCAGTCCCCTATGCCTTCAGTCAACAGGACCAAAGAAAACAGAAACGCCGGTGACATTTCTGATGTTATCAAAAAGATTACAATATTCATATCTTTCTTTGCTTCCAGTCGCTTGTGTTTACCTCCTGTCCTACCCTCAGCCTCCTCTCTGATCAGATTCTCCTCATCCATATGGAACAACATCTGTCTTTTATTCTGTTCTCCTTCCCAACAAACTATTCTCCAAAGTTAATCCCTTCAGGGGGAAAGCTGAGAACTGACATTTATAGATACCCACAAAGAAGTGGGCTCATCAAGCACATCTGATTTTTTAGGCTGGTTCGAAGCTAACCCCAGGATTGAGTCAGCTTTGTTACCAGGAAACCAAATGCTGCTGATTAATACTTTCAGCCCCCTCACAGGTGAAGGTTCACATTTAGGACACGTGCCCGAAAACAAGGTGAGGCTCTCCCAGATCATATTTGCTCAAATGGGCCTCTTCTCAGTTTCTTACTGAGATCAATATGATCTATTTTTTAAAACTCATCCTAAGCCTTTAATCATATTTGTCAAGACCAAACCAACTTCATCCAAGCCGAGTTCAAAACTCCCAAGGACACTGCTAGCTTGTAATACAATATGTAAATATTAAAGGTTAATAGCTAGGGATGCAGGAGCACTTCCTGTGAATAGAGCAATGGGGATGCAGCAGGCAACGCTGCAATCCCTCAGGTGATTAAATTGATTTTCTCCCCAAATAGAAATGCTTTCCTTGGCACTATGTGTGTGCTGCTGATATGACTGCCCTTCACCCTGAAATTAGTTCAGCTAAGTCTAACCATGTCTATCTCAAGTAAGTTTTGTTCAACAAACTTCTGTCTAACTCCAAGGTCTAGTTTCCAACTGGGGTCCAGAGATATATGAACTCTTTCTTTTCTCTCATGCTCTAGAAGAATTTTCTTGGGAAATAAACCTCAGCAGCAGCAGCAAGCTAAAAGTATGGGGTGGCTAAGTTAGAGGTCTTTTGACAGATTTTCACATGTTTTGCCATAAACTGGAGAAAAGAAAAAGCAGGACTTGAAACTTCTTCCTGACTGTGCATACCCTTTGGCAGGGCAATAAAATCATTAGGTCTATAGCCCAAAGAGATCAAAGGAAAAAGAAAAGGACCTATATGCACAAAAATATTTGTAGCAGCTCTTTTTGTGGTGGAAAGGAGATGTTTATCAACTGGAGAAAGGATGAACAAGTTGTTGTGAGAGTTGGAATGACGCCCCCTGCTGGGAAAGAGATTACAGGGAAGCTCCGCCATGAGGAGAAAACATGTGAAAAGAAACCATGTGACTTTAGCATCAGGAAGTTGCCCGGAGTCTGGAACTTACATCTATAGAACCGCCTATTAGTTGTGTCAATCAAAGTTACCAGCCAATTAGCTTGGAGCTGTGTGTGTGTGGATGGCCCCTTTTCCTATTTCGAAGGAGGTTCTGGGAGTAGCTGCAGAAGCGTTGGTCTCTTGGGTTCCTGACCTTGGTTTGGGAGGTTGGATGTTGGGGTCTCTTAGAGATAGTTAGATTTTTACCTCTCTCCTCACCAACTTCTGATTTCAGTTTAATAAATATTTAAAAGTCTAAACTCTTAGGGGCAGCTAGGTGGCGCAGTGGATAGAGCACCGGCCCTGGATTCAGGAGGACCTGAGTTCAAATCCGGCCTCAGACACTTAACACTTACTAGCTGTGTGACCCCGGGCAAGTCACTTAACCCCAATTGTCTCACTAAAAAAAAAAAGTCTAAACTCTTGCTAAAGTTTATAATTTGGGGTGACCACTCATTAGATTTTAGACATCATAGCTAGAATTTTAGCCCCTTATGTTGTGGTATATTATTGTGATGGAATACTATAATTCTATAAGAAATGACAAACAGGATGATTTCAGAAAAGCCTAAAGACTTAAATGAACTGATGCAAAATGAAATGAGCAGAATCAAGAGATTATTGTACATAGTAACAGCAATTTTGTAAAGATGATTAATTGTGAAAGACCTAGCTACTCTGATCAATAAAATGATCCAAGATAATTGAAAAGGACTCATGATGAAAAATGCTATCCATTTCCAGAAAGAACTGATGAATTCTGAATGCAAATTGAAGTATAATTTTTCACTTTATTTTTCTTGGGGTTTTTTGCAATGTGGCTATTATGAGATATATTTTGCATGACTTCACATGTATAATTGTTATAATGCTTGCCTTCTCAATAGGTGGGGGAAGGGCTGGAGGGAAGAGATTCTAGAACTCAATTTTTTAAAAAGGGGGCCAGCTACATAACACAGGAGATAAAGAGCCAGCAACCCAAGTTCAAAGCCAGCCTCAGACACTTGACACTTGACCCAGGGAAAGTCACTTAACCCTCATTGCCCCTCCCCCCAAAAAAGGAATGTTAAAAATAAATAATAAAAAAAATTTAAGAAAACAAAAAGAAACATCCTGCATTTTCTAACAAATTAAACTGAGATTTGTTAATGGCATAACCTCCAGGCATCCATCTTTCTGTATCAGAAAAATATAAGGATGTCTCCCCACTCCAAGTCATCCTACATACCTTTACTAGGTTCATCTTCCTTAAGCATCAGCAGAACTTATTCAAATATTTCTAATGGCTCCCCTACTACTTGTTTAAGATCAAATTCTGGGGGCAGCTAGGTGGTGCAGTGGATAAGGCACCAGCCTTGGATTCAGGAGGACCTGAGTTCAAACCCAGCCTCAGACACTTACTAGCTGTGTGACCCTGGGCAAGTCACTTAACCCTTATAGCCCCGCAAAAAAAAAAAAAAAAAAGATCAAATTCCAACTCTTCAATCTGCTATTCAAGGCCTTTCAAAATCTGGGCTCCCCCTCGACCTGTTTAAACTACTCTCCTTACTTACAATACCAAAATAAAACATGACTGTTTCTTGATATTACTGAAGAATATTGATAATGTTCCTAAAAGCAATCCTGAGAATCATGCCATATTTTCTTTTGTACATTCATTCATTCATTTAACAGACAGGTTTGCTTCCCTTCTCTAATCAATCTTGTATTGTCCTCCAGTCTGGGAAGTCCTGTCCTATCTTCAATGTAAATCCAAATCCTGTTCATCTTTAAGAGCTTCCTCTAAGTCTTCACCGAATTTTCTAGATTAGTGAGCACACATTGACTTCTCCCTAGGCTGACCTACTCTAATATTGACTGTCTATTCCAAATATTTCAGCAATTAATACTATCTTGTATTTCTCTCTAATTATTTCATGTGTGTATGTCTTATCTCTCCAATCAGATAAAATAATGACTCTGTCCTATATTTATTTTATCTATCACCTGCCTGCCACAGTTCAATACAAATTTACCGAATTGAATTGAATAATTTGAGAATAATCTGAAATGATCAACAAATGATAAACACACTCTGTTTGATTCTGGTACCATAACAAGAGATGGTTACCTCTCGATTTTTGTTAGCAGATGTATTCTCTTCATTTCTTTTTGTCTGAACCTGTGATTTGATCGGTGTAGAGAACTCCCAAGAAGTTTGAAACTCTCCACAGAGATGCCAATCAACAGCTAGTAAAAAACTTAACAGTCCTAGGGAACTAAAAGGCTAAGTTACTTGTCCAGGAGGTGTTCGAGGTATAATCTGAACCCAAGTTTTCATGATTCTAAGACCAGCTCTCAAACCTGTTTCTATCCATCACAGTCAGTATTGGGGAAGTGAATCCTCTGGAAAAGGGCCCTACTACCTGTCAACCAACTGCCCACCCACAGGACAGGCAATCCCATCTATCTGAAACCACCAGCACCTTGAGGGAGAGATAAGGCAGCATGGGCCACGCAAGTCAAGCCACTACCATAAAAACCATCGCAGCTTAGTGGAGACAGTCCAAGACTCTGAAACTGAAGACCTTGGAAATAGCAATGCCTCCAAGCCTAGTGTCCTCAGCCATCCTCCTTGGGAGCAGCTCCTGTGGATATGTAGTCCAGCAGCTGTTCCTGTAAGTGCTATAGCCACAGCTACTGGAGACCCAGAAAAGAAAGTTTTTGCCTTCGAAGTCCTTGGTCCTCTCAGATGATTCAACATCAGAAACGGATATAATTTCATCAGAGGAAATGACATTAGAGAGGAGGAATGACCATCTGTTTTACTGTACCCCAAGAACCACGGGACCTTCTCCAACTGACTTGCAACTGAAGCTTTGCAGATGTGTTGTCTCCCATGTTAGAATGTGAGCTACTTGAGAGCAGGGACTGTCTGACTTTTCCATTTCTATTCCCAGTGCCTGTTACAAAGCTTTGCTCACAGTTAAGTGCTTATTAAATTATTCATTCATTCATTCCACTGTGTCAGTCACTGGACTTCTCATTTTATTGATAATTCCATTAATAGTGTTATCAGTGGGAGCTTATTGCATAATTTCTTTCTTGCCTCAGGTTCCCATCAGGTTCCCTCAGTGAACACTGGGATTTGGTTCCTATCCAGATCTTCATAACAAAAGAAAAAGGGTTCTCAGCTCTTGTGCAATCAATCACTCAAGTTAACAATGCATCAAATATTGCACAGCCCAACAGAAAATGCAAAAAGGACTCTCATCCAAGCCCATAAATGGACAACATGACTCTCCTTTCTTTTCTTGTCCTCTTAACTTCTGAGGGAACCAGTACTATAGTACTAAGTATCAGACTGTAGTACTACCCTGATGTCGAAGTCTCTATACAAGGGAAGCATGGAGAGATTCTAGATAGTCAAGCAGTAGTCCCTTCTGGTGAGCCCTGCCTTGTAGGAGACTTACACAGACGTCCAGGTATATGAACTGGCTGTGACAATCAATTATACTCAAAGTGGGTTAAAGAAGCAAAGCCACATCTCAGACAACTAACCTTATCGAGGAAATTTAACACCTCATTAAGAACAAAGAGGGATTCAGGAGTTATTAGGTTCTTCCTAGAGACATCTTCTATAGTCTAAAGATTTGGCACATGCCTAAGGCACCTAAAATAGCATCTCTCATGTGGAAGGGGGGGTTTCCACTCCTGAGAGAAGGGAGGAGAACTGGTCCCCATATGGACATTCTGCATCAGCCTACCATGTGGTTGGAAGCAGCTGTTTTCCATTGGCTGCATGGTGGGAACTATCTCCATCTGTAAAACTGCCCAAATGACAGAGCCTGGTGGGCTCTTTCTGCATTCCTATTACTGACACCAGGTGATAGGGGGAAGGGCCTCAGGGCCACCTCCTTCCCTTCCTCCTTTTAGGCAATGGAGCACCTAGAAATGGGCCTGAGGTTTTGGCCTTTTTCATTTAACTTTTTCAGATTTGGGTGCAGGGAATGGAGTCTCTAACTTTAAGTGTGAGCTACATCCAGATTGGGGGCTGCAGCCAAGGCAGCCAGGAGCTGACCCTGAGGAGCAAGGGTCCCTGATATTAGCCCAGAGGTACTTTGGACTTGAACTTGGTGGGACTAATGCTATGTAGGAACTGAGATCCTAATCTCCCCTCCTCTTCTCAGAGACTGAGGTGGTACAGGAGGAGGAGATGATGCACTCCGAATGTTGGAGCAAACATTTGTATTTCTCTTCTTGCTGGCTTTTTTTTTTTTTTTTTGGTGAGGCAATTGGGGCCAAGCGACCTGCCCAGGGTCACACAGCTAGTGTTAAATGTCTGAATTCGGATTCGAACTCAGGTCCTCCTGAATCCAGGGCCGGTGCTCTATCCACTGCGCCATCTAGCTGCCCCCTCTAGCATTTTTAATACGAATGGATGCTGTATTTTGTCAAAAGCTTTCTCTGCATCGATTGAGATACTCATAAGATTTCTGTTAGTTTTGTAATTGATGTGGTCAATTATGTTGATAGTTTTCCTAATATTGAACCAGCCCTGCATTCCTGGTATAAATCCCATCTTGTCATAGTGTATTATCCTGGTGATAAAGTGTTGTAATCTCTTTGCTAATATTTTATTTAAAATTTTTGCATCCATATTCATTAAGGAAATTGTTCTATAATTTTCTTTCTCTGTTTTGGCACTCAGCTACTGAAGACCCAGAAAGGAAAGTTCTTGCCTCCAAAGTCCTTGGCATGGTCCAGTGGTTCAACATCAGAAACTGATATGATTTTATCAATGAAAATAACGTTAAAGAGGATGCATGACTATCTGCTTTGCTGCTATACCTTTAGGACCATGGGACCTTTCCATTTGACTTGTGGCCGAGACCTTCCATATGTGTTATCTCCCCTACTAGAATGTTGCACTCCCTGAGAACAGGGACAGTCTGACTTTTCTATTTGTATCTGCAGCATTTAGCACAGTACTTTGCACCATGGGCTTAACAAATACTTTGTTTATTAATTCATTCTCTTAAGGAGGGATCCCAAGCAGGAGATGTCCCAACACTTTTGGTTTATAGCAGTCTTCCCTCACCTCTCAAAAGGCTCATGGATCATTAATAGTAGCTGTCGATTAAGTGTTAAGGGTTAAGTGACTTGCCCAAGGTCACACAGCTAGTATGTGTCAAATGTCTGAGGCCGAATTTGAACTCAGGTCCTCCTGAATCCAGGGCCCGTGCTTTATCCACTGCTCCACCTAGCTGCCCCTGTAGCTGTCGATATTTATTCAGTACATTTAAGATTTACAAAGAGGGGGTTTGACTATGGTCTCTAAGATACCTTCTAGCTGAAGATCTTTTGATTCTAAAGATTTGCACATACCCTCTCCTCTGCCCATCACAAAACCCCCATGAGTTGGGTCCTACGGACATCATTATGCCCATTACAGAGATGAGAATGTTGAGGTGCAGAAAATGACTGTCACACAGCTCATAAATAGCAGATGTGGGGCGGCTAGGTGGCGCAGTGGATAAAGCGCCGGCCCTGGATTCAGGAGTACCTGAGTTCAAATCCGGCCTCAGACACTTGACACTTACTAGCTGTGTGACCCTGGGCAAGTCACTTAACCCCCTTTGCCCTGCAAAAAAAACAAAACAAAACAAAAATAAATAAATAAATAAATAAATAAATAAATAAATAAATAAATAAATAAATAAATAAATAAATAAATAAATAGCAGATGCAATGATTCAAAACCAAATCTCTGATGCAAGTAAGGCCATTATACTAGGCTGCCTCTTGGAGATCTCTGAGGTCTCCTAGCAGGTCATGGCACTGGAATAAAAACTCGTCTTCTAATAGTCATCTCAAGCACTGCTGAGTTGCCTTGTAAGTGACATCAATTTTAAGGATATTGTTTATCTGGGCAAAGGGGCAAAGCACAGAGAAATGGGGAAGGAACAGGTGAGCCTGAATTTTTTGACCTCGTGATGCAATGAAAAGAGCACTGGTTTGGGATTCTGAAGAACCAGGGTTCAAATCCCAGCCTTGTACCTTTGTTACCTTGGGCAGGATTACATTTCAGTGAGCCTGGATTAACTCGTCTGCACAAAACAGGGGAGGACTGGTTTAGCCATATGAACGGCTCTCTCCTGCTTGAAATTTGTGATCTTGTGATCTGTGAACCATTCCTGCACATATGCTGCCCCTTAAAATGGGCTGACCACAGTGATGGACTGAGGAAGTAAAAGGGAGGATCAGGTGAGCCAAGGAAAAGCTTGAGAACAAACTATAAGGGTGAGCTGGGGGACAGTTTGTGCCCAGGAGGGCTATGGAAGTTTGAGGTCAAGACAAAGTAGTGGGTCTGGAGTTAGCGAGTCCAGGCCATGCAAGGAGATGGGACCACATGGGAAAAAATCAAGACAGACATGTAACTGAGGAAACAACCTGCCTCAGATTAGAAGCTCTTTATAATCCTCCTGCGACAAGTAGCAGGGACCAATAACTGGCTTTGGCGATACTAGGAGTTTTTGCAACTGGGATAAATTCAGTGGAGGAGAGGAGGGGAGGGGTGGGAATTGCAGAGAGAGAAGAGGGATGTGTATAAATGAAACACAAGCCAAGCTCCCTGTGCAACAGGGATATGAATCCAAATAACCTGCTATTGAATTCCCCCATCAAAGACTATAAGAGGGTGACAGGTCCTAAATTTTAAAATCCTTAGCTAACCAGAAACCTATGTAACAGTTTTAAACAGGATATTTAGATAGAGATAGATAGGTAGATAGACAGATATGTCTATATACACACACATATATATATACATACATATGTGTGTATACATATGCATAATTGTGTGTATATACATATACACACACACACACACACATACACTATTAGGTACCATTTACATTGAGCTTATTGTGTGCCAGACACTGCTAAATACTTTACAATTATCTCATTTGATCCTCACAACAATCCTGGGAAGTAGGCATTATGATCATACCAGTTTTACAGATGAAGAAACTGAGGCAAATAGAGATTAAGTGACTTGTCCAGGGTCAAACAACTAGTAAATATCCGAGGCTGGATTTGAACTCAAGTTTTTTGGACTACCCTGTGTGTGTGTATGTATATATGTCTGTGTGTATTTTTATCTTTTTCAGAATGAGCTGCCCTCTACACACACACACACACACACACACACACACACACACACACAATGCAAATGACTTTTCCTTGCATGTAAGAATGAGGAAATTCAGGTTTGATGGGTTCCCGAGGATTTCAGAGAGAGAGAAGCAGCCATGTCAGGAGCCACAAAATTGCCTGGAAGCCAACCAAACGGTGGAAGCACATTTTCCCTTGAGACCCAGACACCTTTGGACAAAAACCCTGGTCAGAGCACCCCAGCTACAGCCAGCCTTCCAGACTAGGGAAAGCTAGCCTTCCAGACTGCATTCACCTTCGAAGCTCAAGCCCCAGTCTAAAAGGCAGCAACTCACTCTCCTGGGTAGCAGGGCTTCTGATAGTACCACTGGTGTTTCTCAGATAATACTGATCCTTGGGAAATGTTCTTTAAAGCTGAGAAAATGGTACATTAAACTACATAGAGGGGGTCTTTGAAAACACTATCTCTCATAATACATTTGACTTGCACCAAGAAGCTAAAGAAAGGATGGGGATCCCATTAGCAATTAGAACCTCAATGTACTGTGACTTTAGTTAGATACAGAGTATAAGGTTAAGTCCAAGTTGGGGAGACTAACTCTGATACCTACCTGTTCTTTCTCCAAAGTGTCATTTGGTGGGCCATAAACTGATTTGTAGGCATTTGAAAAGAATTTTTAAAACAAAATTTATTTATTTTAAACTTAATAAAACAAACATTTCCATAACAAAGTGGGATAGAAAAACAGAGCCTGAGATTGCCCTGAGATTGCCAATCCACTATGTACAATTTACTATTCCTTGCAAATATGCCACCCAGTTATCTTCTAACTTTCTTTTTTCCTCTTCCCCTCCCCCTCAAACTTAGAGATATCTATTGGAAAAGAATTTAAAAATTTTTCCTTACTTGTTGCTAACTCCCAGGGAAGCCCTTTCCCTAAGACAGGAAAAAATAAGAATAATGAAAATTCTGACCCAAAGACATGCTCTTCCCATGGAACTTGATGCAAAGTGTGAAATGCATTTTTTTTCTTGGTGCAGGGCAATAAGGGTTAAGTGACTTGCCCAGGGTCACACAGCTAGTAAGTGTCAAGTGTATGAGGCCAGACTTGAACTCAGGTCCTCCTGAATCCAGGGCAGGTGCTTTATCTACTATACCACCTAGCTGCCCCATGAAAGACATTTCAAGAAGTTCACTTAGTTCTAGCTGTTCCTCAGTACATACTTGTCCCTACACATAAAAAATAATTTCACCTGGCAAGCTCCTGGCTATTATTTAAATATTCCTAGCTACAACCCAAAAGCTTTAATACCTGGAGACAAATAAAGAAGGAAAGTTTGCCTCAGGCATGTGTTTTAAATATAACACTGAAATCTGGTAGCCTTGGGCTCCAGCTAAGAAGACCTCTTTTCATCCCAAGAATGACTAGGATGTCCCAAGAGACTAAAATGTCTGCTTATTTACAAAGAACCAAGTGAATTTTTATCCTGTCAAGTGCTGCTAAAAATAGCACAAAATTTTTTAGCTTTTCCCTTCTTCCCATCTCAATATCTACTATATGATGAGCAATATCATTAATACCCTCTCACTCCTACCCACCCCCTGCCAATGGCATAAGTTCACATTTCTGAACACAAGCAAAAAAGTCAGAAAAAAATCCCCTAGTTTTATGTTAAGTGCCCATGCCCCCATGCTTTATGGCCACCTCTTTCCTATCCAAATTCCCACCCTTCAGGATGCTGGGGAGATCCCACCTTCTCAAAAGCTTCTCTGACCACTGAATCCTACAGTCTGAACTGGTACGTTTATTTGCTATGTCATTTATTTGGCATGTCTAACTTTTTAGTTAACTTTCATGTGGGCATTTTTTCCTCCTTATTTACATTTTGAATCCTTATGGCTGTAGACTGAGCCTTATTCTTCTGTATATCTTCACAATGTCTAGCTCAGTCCACAGCAAATATTCAATAAATAGTGCATAGATGTCTATAAAATTTTAGAGTCAGGATGGTTATCTAATTTCCTATGTCAGTTCAAGAAAACCCCCTTTCAGCTTCACTGACAAATATTTGTTTTGTTATTACTTTTGGAATGATTTATTTAGGTTTTTTTCATATAAGCACTTCCCAATCACTCTCCTCCCCTCTAACAAGTAATTAAGCAAATGCCTCAACCCATCATCAATGATGCCCATGTAACCTCTCCTAGGTGTTCATATTTGTCAGCTAATTGACAAAAATACATCTAGGACCCTCCTAGATACAGTTTCATGGGCTCCTGTGTAATACTTATGTGTTTCGTGCTTCGATTTTCTCATCTACACATCAAAACATCCTTCATATGTCAAAACCAGACGAAAGTCCTTAAAAGATGCCACAACAGAAATAACTTTTTTCAGCTGATAATATAAATTGAGTGATAAGACAGGAAGAGCTATGCTCACCAATGGTGTTGGCCTTGGTTATGGAGAATTTCCAGCGCACTGTTTAAATGAAAGAGGGATCTCTGTAGCTATAAGGGTCCTTCTCCAGATGCCCCTCTTTGTGGATGACATTGTGCTGACTGCATAAAACCCCAGAATACAGCAGAGCCTCCTAAATGAGAGCCATGATCATGCAAAATAGTTCAGCCTAACGGTACCCACAGGGAAAACAAGTGGATAAGGAATGCCTTTGGTCCACACAGTGATATTCAGTTGGATTCAAATCTATAAAACTGCTCAGAATGGATAGATGCTGCAAATGGAAAGGAGCAAGGCCCCCAGTTGAACAAGAAGAGGCCAGTGGGCTGAATTGCATTTGGTAAATGCTACTTTTAAGCTCTTCAAGCTTCTTCCTTAAACAAAGACCCATATTTTTAATGCCAGGATTCTTCTACTGATGCTGTCTTGCTTTGGAGCGTTGAATACTACAGTCTCTAAAGAATTAATGCTGCAGGGGTGGCTAGGTGGCGCAGTGGTTAAAGCACCAGCCCTGGATTCAGGAGTACCTGAGTTCAAATTCATCCTTAGACATTTGACACTTACTAGCTGTGTGACCCTGGGCAAGTCACTTAACCCCCATTGCCCCGCCAAAAAAAAAAAAAAAAGAAAGAAAGAAAAGAATGAATGCTGCAATTTACCCAAAGGGTGATAGAAAAACACATGATATGCATATTTCCTACTGCATACAAGAAGTACAATAAAAGACATCACATTGACTACTGGAAAAAGAGGAGGGCCAGTCTTGTACTGAGAGCCAAGGATAACCAGTGGCTTATGTGCTCTATTGGAACCTAGAATGTCAAACACCCAAGAGGAAGGTCGCCAGCCAGCAAGATGCATTGATTGTGGAGGATTTATGGTGGGAAATGGACGAGAGTTGCATAGATGATAAAATGTGGATGGGTTACATCTGTACCTGTGGAGGGGGTACCCACATCCATGAAATCATAGATAATGGTCATCAAGGAGAGTAATAGCTCTCTGACCCCAGCTGGTCTAGGCTGACAGTAGAACACAAAGCCTCTCACTGACAGAAAAGAAAAAAGTAGAGCCACAACATTATATTTGGGTTCATAAATGATATTTCCTGCAAAAAAAAAAAAAAAGATCTGGGAGATTTAGTAGACCCTAAGCTGAGTCAATGATCTAACAAGATGGCCAGAAATGCTCATGCTAGTCAAGGATGCATTAAGAAAAGTGTTGAGAATGAGGCAGGTACTAGTCCCACTATATTCTGCTCTGGGTAGACTGCATAGAGAGTAATGTGTTAGAGTTCTGGCCATGATATTTTTAAAAGTACATACGTGGGGCAGCTAGGTGGCGCAGTGGATAGAGCACTGGCCCTGGAGTCAGGAGTACCTGAGTTCAAATCCAGCCTCAGACACTTAACACTTACTAGCTGTGTGACCCTGGGCAAGTCACTTAACCCCAATTGCCTCACTAAAAAAACAAAACAAAACAAAAAGTACATACGTGGGGTGGCTAGGTGGCACAGTGGATAAAGCACCAGCCCTGGATTCAGGAGTACCTGAGTTCAAATCTGGCCTCAGACACTTGACACTTACTAGCTGTGTGACATTGGGCAAGTCACTTAACCCCCATTGCCCTGCCAAAAAAAAAGTACATACACAAGCTAGAGTATGTACAAAAGAAAATCATCTGTCAATAAACCAACAAGGTACCTACTATGTGCTAGGCGCTGTGGATACAAAGACAAAAATCAAAACTGTCCCTAGCCTCAAGGGCTCAAGGGAAATAACACATAAATGTAAGTTCTACACAGTATATTATGTATATTTCTATTTCCATTTCTGTGTGTGTTTAGTGATGAAAAAGAGCACCAGCAGTTGGGAGCTCAGGAAAAGTCTGACATAGAAGGAAGCACTTAAGCTTTACTGGAAGCTGGAAATTATGAGATGGAGATGAGAAGGGAGAGGGCATTCCAGGCATGGAGGACAGCCTGTGCAAAGGCCTGGAGATAGGAGATGAGTGAGCAGTCATGCGTGAAATATGCCTAATAGGCCAGGTTGGCTGGAATGTAGCATGTGGATGGGTAATGATTTTTAATAAACCCGAGAAGGTGAATTAGTTAAGAATTGTGAAGAACTTTAAGTGCTAAGTAGAAGAGAGTCTATATTTTATCCTAGACAGGTATAGTACAAACAGGTAGATGGTGGCACAATGGACACAGCACTGGGCCTGCAGTCAGGAAGACCTGAGTTCAAATCCATCCTCAGATACTAGCTCTGTGACCTTGGGCAAGTCACTTAACCTCTGTTTGCTTCAGTTTCCTCAACTATAAAATAGGGATATAAAACAGTGCCTCAAAGGGTTATTGTGAGGATCAAATGAGCTAATATTTGTAAAGTGTTTAGTATAGTGCCTGGCACACAGTAGGAGCTAACTAAACTAAATGCTAGTTATTATCATTATCATCATCATAATTTGGGGGGGGGGCAGGGTAATGAGGATTAAGTGACTTGCCCAGGGTCACACAGCTAGGAAGTATCAAGTGTCTAAAGCCAGATTTGAACTCAGGTACTCCTGAATCCAGGGCCGGTGCTTTATCCACCGGCCCTGCACCACCTAGCTGCCCCCCATCATCATAATTTTCAACAGAGAAATAACCTGTGATTTAGGAATATCACTTTGACAGCACTATGGAGAATTGAGGACCAGGATGGTAAAGAGGACTGGAGAGTGGGTGATATGAAATTCAGTGAAGGATGCTCAGACTGGAGAAGACGAGTCGTGGGCAGGAACCTGATAGCTGTCTTCAGGGATACAAAGGATATAGAAGAGGGATGATTTGTTCTTTTTATCTCCAGAAATCAGAACCTGTAGCAATGGGTGGAGCTACAGGTTGGCAGATTTAGCATCGTCTTAGGAATGATTCCTTAACAATCAAAGCTGTTCCAATCTGAGATGGGCTACCCCTGGAGATAGTGGATTCCTCTTCACTGGACAACTGCTCATCACAAGGATTCTTGACCAGCTTTAGGTGGGACAAGGTGACCCCACAAAGTCCCTTCCAAGGCTAAAAATTCTGTGACTCTGAAAAGGGAGAAAAATAGCCTCCATCTTTCCTTATCTTGCCTAAGTTAATGATCTTCTGATAATCTTAAGCTTAAAATAAGCTTAAGAAGACATGATTTCTTGGGGAGAACTCCAATTGGGCCATCGCTCAAGATGCCAAAGTTCTTTGTCAGTTTTTGCTGACTGTAAAATGAAGCAGATAGACTGTGCCGTAGGGTAATGTCGGCAAGCTGCTTTGAAAGCCACAAAAGGACATTACAGAAACAAAACTATAACATCAAACACAAATGTGCCCTATCTTGGCAGCACTTAATCTTCATAATCAAGATGAGAAATTTATTTAAAGAAAGCATTTAGGGCAGCAGACTGTACATGTATTCATTTCCTATAAGTAAACCAACAAGAGACAAGTCATAAAAGCATAATATTCAGTTGGACAGATGTTCATTTTCACATTAGCAAAAAAGGCTGGGACCCAAGGCTCTCTCTTGGGAATGGCCTGGTTTCCTGATAGAAAAGACTAGAAACCACCACAATAAAGGTAAAATAGAGGTGTTGAAAGCTTTTGCCATGATTGGAAATGGACTCTGAAGGCCAACAGGAAGTATCTACCTATCCTACTTGGTCTGGTAAATGTTATCCCCTTTCCTAAATAAGCAGAACTAAACTTAACCACCTGTTACTGCTTTTTACAATGGGAAATTTTATTACTATATACTGAAGGGGGTGGAGATAGGGAAGAGAGAATTTAATTTTGAGCCTTTCTCCAAGACTGTGTTCTCTAATAGTTTCTCTTGCATGATACAAAATTGTGGCATCAACTCAATTCATTTGAATTAAGCAAACATTTATTAATCCTTTACTGTATGCCATGTACTGCTCAAGACGCAGAATATATAAAGATGAAAACCAAACCCAGTTCCTGTATGGGGTGAGTGCACAGTCTAAAAGGAGTGATAAGACATATACTTAAATAACCATAATAAAAATGTAACTATGTAAACTGTAAAAAAAAAAAACACACCAAAAACCTATGACAAAAATCATCACAAGCAAAGGAATAAAAAAAATTTCTCTTTTCCCTGCCCCTCTGTGAGGAGGAGACACAGGAGGACCATGCTCTGTTTCCCAGAATGCTGTGGCAAGACACCAACCAGCAGTCACTAGTTGAAAGGAATAAGAAATGTAATGGGAATTGATCACCACTCAGTTTGATCAACACCCTAATCAACTTGATGAGATTTCAGAGTGTGGACCTTGGTCAGAAGAGCAAACTTCCCAAGGAGTGGGATTTGAACCCTAAGCCTAGCTCCTAGCTGAGAAGATTTAGGGAGCTCCTCTGATTGGTTCCCAGGAAACCAAGACGCTTCCTCGTGACTGTGGAGGCTCAGGAAGATGGACTCTTGTTGGGAGGAGCCACCCCTCCTTCTGTAGTTTATATCAGTGACCTATGAAACAACCCACCCCTTTGACCCTTTCCCTCTTAATGGCTTCCTCTCCCTTGTATTTTTACAAAGGAGCATGGAAAAAGCTAGTTCTAACCACAAGAGCCTATTGTTAAATTTTCAATTGCTATAAATCAGGTCTTGATTTATGGTCTAGACTTAAGAGAGTATTAATAATACAGATTAAAATTATAAGTGTATGTACATATTTTTTCTGGAGCTTAGTTGTTAAACATTTACCCACACATCCCTGTATTGCTCTATAAACATTGCTTAAGCTCAACTGGAGTGCAGTAGAAGGCTCAAGGAATGAAGTCATCACTGGGACTGCTGGCTAATAATAATAATAATAATTAATGATAACCGGCATTTATAGAGTGCTTGAAAGTTTGCAAAGTTTACATCCATTATCTCATGTGAGCCTCATAACACCCCTGCTTCCATAATTGAGTTGGGGCAGGGTATTTCTTCCTCCCTGCTTCCAGAAAAGAGAAAGTAGAGAAGAGGTACAAGGTAAACCACTTAAGACAGGGTGTTCCTAGACTTTCCAGTACTGGATGCCCTCTGCTTTTCTATTTCTTTTTCTGAGTGTCAGACATTAGAGATCCCCAGAATGTACGTTTCCAGCCTTGGGGATTATTGCATAAGTGATCCTGAGTTCAATAGTTCCTGAGTTTGAAAGTTAGACACTGGGGGCAGCTAGGTGGCGCAGTGGATAAAGCACCGGCCCTGGATTCAGGAGTACCTGAGTTCAAATCCAGCCTCGGACACTTGACACTTACTAGCTGTGTGACCCTGGGCAAGTCACTTAACCCCAATTGCCCCGAAAAAAAAAGAAGAAAAAAAAAAGAAGAAAGTTAGACACCATCCTGTGAGATTTTAAAACAACAAAACAGAAAACCCAGTGGATTCTGGAAATGCCAAGACAGGGCAGGAAATCTGGATTCTGTCAACCTTCTATGATATTGCAATGCTATGGCTCAGATGTACAGGTCTGAGTGAATAGAAAACATTTATTTAGCAGTTCCTGAAAGTGTCTTTGCCTTCCATGATGAGACTAAGAAGTACAATGAACTGCCTGAGTCTTTCATGTTTCCTATATTTGTTCATACATGTCTATGAGTCATTGACATCATATGCATGTTCTGTGGTGAAGGAAATAAAAAGCTATTCATATCTGTTATTATTAACCATCATCAAGTATTACTATGTACAAGCTACTGTTCTAAGCATTGGAGACATAAAGAAAAGCAAAAACACGTTCCTTACCCCCTTCAGGAGCTCACATTCTAATGAGAAAGACAACATGGAAATAACTATATACATGCCAGAAATATACAGTGTAAATGGAAATTAATCTCAGCAGAAAGGCTCTATCAGACGGGGCACGGGGGCAGGAAAAGTGGCTGTCTGCAGGTGAGATTTGAGTTGGATCTTGAAGCCAGGGAAGCCAAGAGGTGGGTGTGAGGAGATAGAGAATCACAGCCATGAGGGACAGACAGTGAAAATGCCTGGATTTAGGGAAGGGTGTATAGTATTTGAGGAACAACAAGGAGGCAAGTGTCACTGGACTATATCTGAGAGGAGTGAGACTGTAAAGGTCTTTAAAAGCAAAGCAGAGTATTTCTATCTGATCCTGAAGGGGACAGGAAGCCACTGGCATTAAATGAATGGTGCTGGGCAGTGGGTGACACAGTCAGTCCTGGTCTTTAGGAAGATCACTTTGGTAGGAGGGTACAACCCAGCAGGCTATTGCAGCAGTCCAGAGGGTGAAGACTTGCACCAGGATGGCAGCTGAGGAGAGAGAGGTGATCTAGATGGCAGATATCGTGAAGATAGAAACAACATGACTTGGCAATGGGTTGGATATGTGGGATGGGTGAGAGTAAGGAGATGAGAATGATGAGGAGGTTGCAAGTTTGGGTGACTGGAAGGATGGTAGTCTTCTCACTAGTAACAGGGAAATTCAGAAGAAGGAAGATGTAATTCTATTTCAGACATTTTGGCTCTGAGATGTCTACAAGACATCTAATTTAAGAGATCCAATTAGAAGTTGATGATACAGTATTAGAGGTCAGGAGATATTAGGACTGGGTAAGTAGATCTGAGAATCATCTTCATGGAGATGATAAATCAAATCCATAGAAGCTAAGGAGATCATCAAAGAAGAAAACAGCACACAGGACAGAGACTCAAAGGACATACCCATGACTGGGGAGCATGATCTGGATGATGAACCAGCAAAAGAGACCGAAGAGTTGTCAGAAAGGTAGGAGAAGAACCAGGAGAGAGCAATTTTGTGAAAATCTAGAGAGGAAGGGGCAGCTAGGTGGCACAGTGGATAGAGCACAGGCCCTGGATTCAGGAGGACCTGAGTTCAAATCCAGCCTCAGACACTTGACACTGACTAGCTGTGTGACCCTGGGCAAGTCACTTAACCTCCATTGCCTGCAAAAAAAAAAACAACCAAAAGATATTAATAAAATCATTTTTTGTGAGGGGGGGCAATGAGGGTTAAGTGCCACACAGCTAGTAAGTGTCAAGTGTCTGAGGCCGGATTTGAACTCAGGTCCTCCTGAATCCAGGGCTAGTGCTCTATCCACTGTGCCACCTAGCTGCCCCCTATTTTTTTTAAAGTAATAAACATTTCTATTTGTAGTTTGGAGTTCCAATTTTTATCCCTCCTTCCCTCCTTCCCCTCCCCGCTCCCTGAGGCAGTAAGCAATCAGATATAGGTTATACATGTATGATTATGTAAAACATTGCCATATTAGTCATTTTGTATAAGAAAACTTGAATAAAAGAAAAATGAAAGAAAGTGAAAATAGCATGCTTCAGTCTGTGTTCCATCAATATCAATTCTTTCTTTGGAGGTAGACAGTATGTTTCATCAATAGTCCTTTGGGATTATTTTGGCTCATTGTATTGCTGAGAATAATTAAGTCATTCGCAGTTCTTTTTCAAACAATATTGCTGTCTCTGTGCACAATGTTCTCTTGGTTCTTCTCACTTCACTAAACATCAAGTCATACAAGTCTTTCCAGGCCTTTCTGAAATCATCCTGCTTGTCATTTCTTATAGCATAACAATAATCCATTGCTATCATATACCACAGCTTGTTTAGTCATACCCCAATTGATGGGCATTCCTTTGATTTCCAATTCTTAGCCACCACAAAAAGAGCTGCTATAAATAATAAGATCATTTTTAAAAGAACATTTTCCTCAAAACAACTCTATAAGGTGGGTAATAAAGTGTTTATTATGCCCATTTTATGGAAGAGGAAACTGAGGCACATGAGGTTGTAACTTGTCCAGAACCACAAAGCTAATGTTAGGGTCAAGAATGAAACCCAGGTATCACTCTAGCTCCAGCAGCCTCTCCATGGATCACATTACATTGCCTCTTGAGGAAACTGTCATTTCAATTTTCAAATAGCACACTAAACAGCTATGCTTGGAGGTTCTTTTGACTCAGAAACATATAGATATAGATATAGGTGTCTGTATAAATATATACATATGCACACACACACATGTATATATGTGTGTATCTATATATGTATGCACATACATATACATACACATACACATACACTAACTTGTCATTTTTTTGGTCTAGACATGCAGTCTAGAGAATCCTGTTGAGGAAACCAACCCCCCCCCCCCAATGGAGATCAGCACCTGCTCTAAAAATTCTAGCTGGGGCCCTGTGTAGGACTGTTTCAGGCAGAGTTTCCTCATCTGTAAAATAGTGATAATAACAGCACCTCCTGCCCAAGGTTGTGGTGAATATCAACCAAGATAATACATGTAAAATGCTTGGGAAATCGCAAAGCACCACATGCAGTTTTAGCGGCTGTTATTATATGTGTCTGGTCTCTCCACTAGATGGCCCGTTGTGCTTTTTGACTTGTAAATCCTCCACCAAAATCCTTATTCAAGGTCTCCTTGCGCCTGGGAGATGTTCCAGAATTCTCAAAGTCTTTGCCACTTGAGGGCAAGCTGACAAACCAAACCAAAAAAGCCAATGACGGATGTTATGCCTTCTAAGGACCAGCCTAACCTCTCCATGGGGCTCACTCATCACCAGATTGGCCACCGGGCGATTACATTTTTAGTCACAGCAACTCTCCAAGACCATTTACTAAGTCATGGAGCAGCTTCGATCTGCCTCATGGAGGGAGTACCCATTGAGGGGAAGTCACAGATCCATGAGCTATGGAAATCAATACTGGTTAAGGTAATTAATTATGCTAACAGTTCAGTAAAATAAGTTCCTTGAGCGTTCGGAAGGTTTTGTTTTTGTCTTTGTAACCTCAGTACTTAGCACAGTGTCTTGCACACTGGTACCTAAGAAATGTTTAATTGAATTGACTGTCAGAAATAATTCTAATCATTAGATTTTTTAGGCTAAAAGTCACCCTCCCAAATTTATCCAAACCATCTTGCCCTCAAAGAATCATAGACAAAAAGTTGGAAGAGCCTTGAGAAGCCATCTATACTGGAATCCAACTTCCTTAATGTTAAAAGACAAGGAAACTAAGGCAGAAGAAGGTTAAGTGACTAGTCCAGGGTCACAAAGGTAGAAAGTATCCCCAGCTGAGATGAAGCTGGGCCCTCTGATTCCACAATCAATGCTCTTTCCACTTCTGTCTCCCATAGATATCCATCTGATTTTTCAAAATTTCCAGGTAAGTCATTTCCACTCTCTTTCCCTCAAATTCCTTTCTACTGTTTCACAGGCTTTTACACTTGCCAAATTTGGTTTAGCAGTTCTCAAATAATGACAGTAATGTCTCAGAAAAAAATGACAAGCCTTTCAATAAATCAGTGTCATCTAGAGCTTGATCTAAAATTACTTTTGAAGCACACTGTCAAAATAAGTTTCAGCAAGAAATTGGGTGTGTGTGGGGGGAGATGTACCAATAATAACTCAACCTTACATAACACTTAAAAGTTTACAAGGCACTTTCCTCACAACAACCCTGGAAGGCAAATGGTGCAATTTTTAGTATATCCATTTTGCACATGAGGAAATGAAGGCTGAGTAACATGATGTGACTTGCCTAGGGTCACACAGTAAATAAGCATCGGGGCCAAGATATGGACCCAATTCTCCTGACTCTAAATTAAGCCCTTTGCAGTATAAGAAGTTGATGCTGGGGAGTTTCTCATTCAACCTGATGAACTTACAGGTCAAGGGGCCTTTGTTTGGTCAGTCCATCAACGAGCATTTATTCATTTACTAAATGAATTTAATCACTTACTACGTGCCAGGCACTGTGCTATATCTAGAAAAGGGATGTGTGTTGGGGGTGGGGGGGGGAGTCCCTGCCCTCAAGAAGCAAAGATTCTAATAGCGGAGACGTGGTTGTGACTTTTGAAAGCTGTATGGACAAAGGATTATAATTAGATTTAGAGCTGGGACTCATGAACATGAATCTAATCCCCTCATTTTCCAGTGAAGAAACTCAGGCACAGAGATTCCCACTTGTACCTTGTTAAGAAGAAGGAGAAAGGAGTAAGCATTTATACAGCACCTACAATGGGCCTTCTGTGTGACAGGCACTGTTTTAAGTGCTTTACCAATATCACCTCATTTGATCCTCAAAATAACCCTTCAAGGTGGGTGCTCTCATCATCCCCATTTTATAGTAAAGGAAACCGAGGCAAAGAGAGGTTAAAAAACTTGCCCAGGGTCACACAGCTAGTAAGCATCTGAAGCCAGATATTTTTTTAAGTGAGGCAACTGGGGTTAAGTGACTTGCTCAGGGTCACACAGCTAGTAGCATCTGAGGCTGGATTTGAACTCAGGTACTCCTGATTCCAGGACCAGTGCTCTATCCACTGCGCCATCTAGCTGCCCCTGAAGCCAGATTTGAACTGAGAAAGGACAAAGACAACTCCTGTTAAAGTCTCAGTGAATGGGCTGTCTCAAGATGAATCATTTAGTTTGGAGCTGGCCCCATGACACCTTTGAGGAAATGGCTTCCAATGACTGAATTAGGCCCAAGATTAATGGATTGGCTTGAAATCAAGAAGATGAACTCTTGCCAGAAGAGCCAGACCTTTTCTTATGGTCTTTAAAAGGAATCTTCATGGGGGAATCAGGGGCACCTTTTTACCTTTTTCCTCCTGCCTTTCTTCCAGAAAAGAAGTGGCATAAGAGATAGTATCAAAAGGGGCTGCTAGGTGGCACAGTGGATAGAGCACCAGCCCTGGATTCAGGAGGACCTGAGTTCAAATTTGACCTCAGACACTTGACACTTCCTAGGCATGTGACCCTGGGCAAATCATTTAACCCTCACTGCCCCACAAAAAAATAGTATCAAGGACAAATATGACCGATTAATGCAGTGAACCAGTTACGTATGGAAAATGAAAGACTTCAGATGGGCATTCCAAGCACTACCTTGGTTCCCTCAATATATTAAAAGAACCAGATGAAAGCTTGTCAGGGATTTTGGGTGGATCCTTTCTGGAGGATTTATAGAGAGACATGGATAGGAATCACACAGGATGAAGATGTATAGAAAGGCTGTAATATGCAACAGCAGAAATATTATCCACAGTAATTAAAAGCATGGGCCTATTAAATTATCAATATGTAATACTCATCCCACTAGCTAATGTGATCATCACTATATATAAAGTGCTTGAGATCTTTCAGAAAGCTGACATTCAAAAGGATCTTTAGTTGGCTGGTAGGTTCCAGGTAATGTACCTAGCCCCCAGATATGCTCAAACTTGCCCACCACTTAGCACCACCTTCATTTTCTTCTAGTGGATTCGCTCCCTCTAAGTACTCTAAGTACTAAGAGAACATAAACAGAAAATACATTCAGTGAGTAAATAAATATAATGAATTGAAGAGAGCACAGAGAGGGAGAGAGTAACTGATACAGTGTTACTGACATCTAAATCTTGAAAGTCTTTTTAAAGTGTAATCAGAAATACAAGTTTAATCTTATTTATTATTTCAAGTTAACATATCGAGGGCAGCTAGGTGGCGCAGTGGATAGAACACCGGCCCTGGATTCAGGAAGACCTGAATTCAAATTAGACCTCAGACACTTGACACTAGCTGTGTGACCCTGTGCAAGTCACTTAACCCCAATCGCCTCACCGAAAAAAAAAAAAATATATATATATATATATATATAAACATATTAACAAAAACAAAATGCATTCAAGAGTATAGGGGGAGGGAGTATTTCCAGAAATGGATTCCATGGTTTTTTTGTAGCTACAAGCCTCAGATGCAATTCCATCCCTACGCATGAGTTCAAAATGAAGAAGAGACTCTAAGCACAGGAGGGATCCATCATAACAACATACATTTGGAGCTACAAGGCACTTTCAAGGTCATGTGGTACAACTTCTCAATTTACATTAGAGGAAAACTGAGGGCCAGTATAATTGACTTGTCTAAGGTCCCACCAGGAGTAGCAGAACCAGAATTTGAACCAAGCTCCCCTGGGTCCAAATCCAGTATTCTTTCCAATGCACCATGCTGCATTTGAAAAGCATTAAGGGTGGGGCAGCTAGGTGGTGCAGTGAATAAAGCACCAGCCCTGGATTCAGGAGGGCCTGAGTTCAAATCCAGCCTCACACACTTGACACTTGCTAGCTGTGTGACCCTGGGCAAGTCACTTAACCTTCATTGCCCTGCACCAAAATAAATAAATAAATAAAAAGCATTAAGGGAAATCTCTCAAAGGATGAGTTATAGAGTTGGGAACATACAGGGTGGTAACACCTGAAGAAAAAGGCACTGTTCTGAATTCTTCAGTGGTTGTATTAGGTTGTAGTCAGTAATAAGAGAGGCAATATCACCACCACCACCAGCAGCATTATCATCATTACCACAAGAAAAATAATCCTTTTACTTCTTCCCAAAGGAACAATCAAGTAGATAGTCAGTGAAATCCAGAGGGTTTAATTTCCTCATTTCCCCCCCTAAATTTCATTTTTTTCTAAAACTTTGTTCCTTAATAAAAGTTTTAGCAAAGCTAGATAAAGACATCTAATTCACTCTCCCTTCTTTGCTCTTTAGGATTATAAATTTAGAGCTGGAAAGATTGTTCCATGTCATCTAGTCCAACTCCCTCATTTTGCAGATGATGAAATGGGGCCTACAGGAAATCAGTGCCTCACACAAGGTATCACACAGGCAGTACCTAGCAGAATAAGGGCTTGAACCCAGCTCCTCAGGCTTGTTCGGTGCTCTTTCCATGGAATCCTGCTTCCTCACCTACTCCTGTTTTATTGTTCACTGGTTTTATTCCACATAATTGAGTTCAAATTAATCCATTTCCTAAGAACAAATTGGTTAATTTCATTATGCTTTTCAGTCTTAGCCTCACTCCAATCTGGGAGTAACCTCTTCTTACGCTTCTAATTGCACTAGATATTGGAAATGGCGTCTCCATTGGCATTCAAGCTTATTATATGCATTTTGCATCAGCACTGAAAATCACATTTAGTAAGTCACATTCTTAAGTCCATGTCTACTAAAAATTAGGTTCTTTTAGACCTTTGCAAATTGAAAAACCTCTTTGTTTCATTGCAGAGATAAAAATACTCATCAAATCTGCAGGTGATGTGAAGCTAGTGCATATCACTGAAGCCTGAGATGACAATCGGAATCTAAAAATTTCTAAAGCCAAGAAGCTGAAATTTGACAGGAATAAATAGAAGGTTCTGCACTTAGATTTGAAAAAAATCAATGTACAAGCACTAGCTGTTCATAGGAAAAATACTCAAGAGCGCTAGTGGTGTTTGAGCTCAGCATGAGTCCATAATACTATAGGACAAGGAACAAAAAGAAAGGCCACCTCAGCCTAACGGATCAAAGCACTGGAAACAGGAGGAGGATCTCACCGTACTCTACCCTGGTCAGATCACGTTTGGAGTACTGCCCATATGGATGGTAAGGAGATTGAGAATGTACGTACCCTGGGCCCATCTGCAAGGGTCATCCTTACTGATTTAGCATTGATGGCCTTGTGATTTGAGAAGAGATGATGCCAGAATTCCTAACTGAACCTTGTGCACTTGCGCTTAGGATAATAGGGATCATTCCAAAAATAGATGCACAGACCACTTCCATTAACAAAGACATTCCGGTCCACTGTTCGAGGGTATGCACAATCAAAACCTCCTGGTTGATTTCTTAGTCTCTATGATGGGGTGCTTAAGGGTGTAGTCCTTGAATCAAACATAATGACAGTTTGAGAAAGTTATAGGGCCCCATTTGGGTCCCTTCCTCGGCATTTCTCCTTCCTTCACCATCCAATCTATGGCAGCCACGTGCACCTGGCAATGGGTATATATGCTTCCCTGAGACTAGTTCTCAAGTCACCAACTGCCCTAAAAGAGGTGGCTAGTGACTTGAATATTATATTTCTTTCCTGAGTATAGGGGACCCAACAGTGATCCTGGGATGGATGTTTCCAGCCTTGACAACTACCTCATGAACTCAAGTCATTGAGAGGTCCAGGTGGTACTTCCGGGAACTGGAAGTAAAGATGACCACAGAAAGGAGGGTGAGCTATGCGTGCCCAAATGGCCAGAAGAGATTTTGAATGGACTGTTCGGAAAGAACAGCTCAGACATGAAAGCAAAACTCCTATTCAGCAGTTATCCCACAAGTCTTCAGGAGTCCTTATCTCCCATAAGAATGTAACAGGAATGGGGGCGGCTAGATGGCGCAGTGGATAAAACACCGGCCCTGGATTCAGGAGTTCCTGAGTTCATATCTAGCCTCAGACACTTGACACTTACTAGCTATGTGACCTTGGGCAAGTCACTTAATCCCCATTGCCCCACAAAAAAAAAAAAAAAAAAAGAATGTAACAGGAATTATGGGTTACTGTTTCACGTTTTAAATATTTGTCATTTCATGCTTATAAAGCTTTTCTATCTTAAGCATTTATTTTGTGGTAGAGGAGATAACTGATTCTATACCTGATTCCTACTACTCTGCATATTGAGAAACTTTTCTAGAAGGGACTCTGTTCATTCCTTTGGGGAAAGACCCTAGACATGAACCATACCTAACATTTGTTTGGGGAGCTAGGTGGTACAGTGGATAGAGTGCCAGCCCTAGAATCATTTGCACCTCAGTTCAAATCTGGCCTCGAACACTTACTGGCTGTGTGACCCTGGGCAAGTCACTTAACCCTGTCTGACTCAATTCCTAATGTGTAAAATGAGCTGCAGAAGAAAATGGCAAACCATTCCAGTATCTTTGCCAAGAAAACCCCAAATGGAGTCACAGAGTTGGCTACAATCAACATTTGCTTTAAAAAATTATCCTGAGGGGGCAGCTAGATGGCGCAGTGGATAAAGCACCAACCCTGGATTCAGGAGGACCTGAGTTCAAATCCAGCCTCAGACACTTGACACTTACTAGCTGTGTCACCCTGGTCAAGTCACTTAACGCCCATTGCACCCCACACACAAAAAAATTATCCTGAATAAACCCCAGGCATAATGAACCAGAGAGTGAGGAAAAGGTCTGAATCCCCTCTCTTCTGAGGATCCCTCCCCCCAATTAAATCTCATTCATGTGAGTTCACAATAGGAGTTCACTGTGGGAAAGGGGTGGCCTCTGGGCAACTGTGTTCCTTTTAGAAGGAACATTGACAAACTAGATTGTGTCCAAAGGACAATCACAAGGATGGATGATGAAAGGACTCAAAACTATGGTACAGAAGGATCAGTTGAAAGAACTGAGGACGTTTAGCTTAGAGAATTGAGGGTTTAAGGGATACATGATATCTGTCTTCAAATATAGCTAAAGGATTGTCGTGTACAAAAGGTATACTACTTATTCTGTTTGACCCCATGAGAAAGAACTAGGACCAATGGGTGGACGTTACAGGTAGGTAGATTTTCATTTTATGTAAGGAAAAAATTACTTAATAATTAGAGCTATCAAGTGGAATAGGCTACTTTTGAAAGCAGTGAGTTCCCTAACAGTATTGGCTTTTAATCAGTGACTGGTAACCACTTGTTAGAGTTGTTAAAGACAGGATTCATGCTTTGGGGAAGGCCTTGACTACAAGGCCTTCTAGCAACCCTTCCAATGCCACAATTCTATGATTCAGTCTGCGATTCTGTGTTTAGTAACACAAAAGAAGCCAAAGATGATGGAAACCCCTTGAAAAAGCAACGACAACCTCAAAATAGGTTACAGACTGCAGCTTCCACATGGAGTTTTAAAAACAGAATGCCCAGGAATCACGAATAGGATTTTTCTTTTTAAAAGCTTTTTGTCACCTGCCAGACGGCCACAATCATCTGCGTCTATTTCTCTAGGACACAGGAGCCCAGCTCTGGGAGGAAATGTGACAAATTGGGCAGCTTTCCTCACCTGAGAGGTGACTGTCCTGACGCATGAGCTGACCCACCTATACAGACAAGCAGATGGCTACAACGGCAGAGGCACCTGTCAGGTGTGCCCACCGCTCCTACTGCTCCTCTGTGTCCCGGAGGCTGCTTGCTAGACTACACTGGGGTTTTAGTGTTCCATTTACTTCCACAAGTGTGACCTGAGTCCCAAAGCCCCTTGAGATGGTGTTCTCTCCTTCTTGGTGGGCATCACCTGCCTGGCCAGAGTGGCAGGGAGGAGAGCTTCAATCTCTTCAAGAGCCTCTTCAAGTCACTTCAGGTACTTGTGGCTTCCAGCTTCAAGAGAGAAGGTGGAAGATGCCAAGCCCACTTCAGGTTGCTAAAGGAAAAGCCGACATGAGAGGAGCCAGCCATCTCCCTCAGGTCCCTATCCCCAGATTCCTACAGTTGAAGTCTCTCGACTTCAAGGGACTTCTCCTTGGGTGACACTGAGGACTCTCTCTCTTTGATGAGTTACCTTACAGCCACTGGGAGAGCTCCTTCACTCTGTACTGTCTAGTAGGCATTCTGTGGATACATTCTCTGATTTCTCTTTTGCTTTGATTTGGATAAATGGGTTTCTTTGTGAATTTTTTTCTTTGTATTCATTGTGGAACTGGTATTTGGTGGGAAGGGAGTCAAACCTTGGATATAAAGCTCAGGGTCCTCCTTTCCCTAATAATAATCAGTGATCAAAAGTTAGATTAAACTTGAAAATCTCATCCCCTGGACTAACAATATTTAACAGAGCAGACAGATATAATTCTAGCCTGCTGCCCCCTCTCTGAGGAGAGTGAAGTGGCCAGATTTCTGGCCCTAACCTCCTGCTTCCCCCCTGCCACAAGAGATACATAGAACTAAGAGCCACAAGGGGACCCCACAGAGCATTTAGCCTCCCCTTTTCATTTCACAAATGAGGAAACTGAGCAAGAGCCCCCATTCTAAGCCTATGACATGACATACATGTAACAGGGGCGCCAGAAAAGACAACTGCCCACAAAGTCCACCGAGGCAATGGGCCATGTGCTAATCATTCCATTTGATGTCCCTGTGTAGTGATCTGCCATCCATGGCATTTGTCTTCTCTACTCTGGCCAATGAAAGAGACATGATGGAGCAGGGGTGGGGGCGAGGCGTGGGGAGGGTAAGGCAAGGTGTGCAGTCTTTGCTTCAAACACAACAGCCTGAGAAAGTCTTGGGACCCAGGTTTTCATCCTCCATGAAATTCAACAGCTCTTCAGTACTGCAGCTGGACGGGCATGGCCCTGGTCTCTCAGAAATTTGGAAATTAACAGGTAATTTCTCTAGCCCTCACTTTGGGTCTTTGAAATATTCAGTGGTGTTTGATGGGACAAGCCAACAGGAAAATAACCTGCAGTTCCAACAGCAAGCTTTTGCTGGTGTGCCCTGCCTCAAATAATAATTACTCACATTTAGGTGGGGGGCTTCTGGTTTACTAAGTTCTTTCCTCAGAACAACTCTTCCAAGTAGGTAGCATAGGTATTATTATCCCCATTTTTCAGATGAGGCAACCAAGGCTTAGGGAAGTCAAACTACCTTACCAGAGTCACCCAGCTCATATCTGAGCCAGAATTTGAACCCAGTTCTTCCTAACTCCAAAGTCAGTGTACATTCAACTTTGCCCTACTCCCTTTCAAGCAATAATCAATCAATAAACATTTACTAAGTGCCTACTATGTGCCAGGCAATTGCAATAAATGCTTCTTCTTCTTCTTCTTCTTCTTCTTCTTCTTATTATTATTATTATTATTTGCAGGGCCAGGGTCACACAGCTAGTGTCAAGTGTCTGAGGTCACATTTGAACTCAGGTCCTCCTGAATCCAAGGCCTGTGCTCTATCCACTGCGCCACCTAGCTGCCCACTCGCTAAATGCTTTTGAGACATTTCACAGACCTCTGTATGCCTGGAACAATGACATCGTTGCCCTTCTCAGATGAAGATGACATCATCTGACCAATGAGATCATGTTAGCATTTAGAAGGAAAAAAAAGCAAAAGAGCCTCTGCCCTCTACTGAAAGATTGTTAAGATTCCCTCATTGGCAAATCTTTTTAAAATGAGGTGCACAAGGATCAGACCAGAGAAGATCATTTAAGCTTTGTCTAACACAGAACATTAGTGAGCAAGCTTTGAGTGCAAAATCTAAAAGTGCTGATATTCCAAAATGTGACAGAGACAGCCTACCTAATATCAGGGCTCAATATTTCTTGGAAGCCAGTTCTTCAAATGTCCAAAGTTCTGCGATCTACTTGTTCTTCCAAACTTTAACAAGTGAGAGGAATAATACTGAATTTGTGATTAAATTATTATTGGGGCAGCTAAGTGCTGCAGAGGATACAGTGGCGGGAACTGGAGTCCGAAGGACCTTGAGTTCAAATCTGGCCTCAGATGTTTACTAGCCATGTGACTTAACCCCTATTTGCTTCAGTTGCTCATCTGTAAAATGGGAACACTTTACTGGACAAGGAAATAGCAAACCACTTTAATATCTTTGCCAAGAAAACATAGAGTCAGACACAACTAAACAACAACAAACCGTTATTAGTTAAAATAGATATTAAATTAGTTATTAGATAGTTAATAGTTTAATAGTTACTAAATCTAATACAACAATCCTAGGCATCAGCATGTTTCCCAGATGACTAATGTGGCTGCTTCTACTCTCCATCCATTCTTTCAAGCTCTCCTCTCTTCACAAAGTCCTAAATCCTCCCACTGCAGTGGCATCACACAGAGTGCTAATAATAGCTAGAAGAAACCATAACCTCAGAAGGTTAACATTCCCCAGAGTCCCCAAGCCCTTGCCTGATTGTAGGAATTGCCCACCTTCTTGAGTACAGGTGGTCAAATCCAAGTTTATTACACTGCTTTGGTAATGAGGGGCACCCTTAGCAAGGCATGTAATTTTTGCTAAGTAGTGGCTAGTGGAGCTTTGGAAAAATAATGTTAGTTAGGAGATGAGACTGGACTGTTTAGACTTAAAACTGAACTCACTAGAATTAATTTATTATTTATGCAGCTCTGGTTCGATGATATGGTACAAACTGCACAAGGTATAATTATACCTTGAGGCAGGGAGACTAGATGACCTCTTGAGCTTCTCCCAGTCCCAAGCTCATATAATTCTTTAGTTCTTCCCACTCCCATCAAATAAAATAAGACTGTTACGTAGATTACTTTGGTGTTGTTCAGTCATGTCCAACTCTTGGTGACCCAGTGGACCATGGCATGCCAGGCCCTTCCTTAGGGACCCATCTTCCAATTTCATCTATCATTTTAGTACTGTCCATGGGGTTTTCTTGGCAAAGATACTGGAGTAGTTTGGCATTTCCCTTCACATTTTGTCAGAATTCTCCACTATGACCTGTCCATCTTGGCTAACCTTGGGCATGGCATAGCTCATAGTTTCACTGAACCACACAGATCCTTCTACCATGACAAGGCAGTGATCCAAGAAGGACCTGAATAGTAATCTATGTCATATAAAGTAGAGAATCTTGATTTCCTCTCTGGCAGACGCTTTCCCCAGAGAGGTGAGTGCAACACCCAATTCAAATAACCCAAGGACATAACGAATAATTTCATACGTGCCATGTTAACACACTATTTTCTGAAAGCTAGAGGAAGATATGTCTTCTATACTAACCCTTCTTTCTACAGAGCTGGAACCATGAGTAAGACAAATAAGAATTTGTGCAATGCCTGGAAGTTATTAGAAGCAGGGAAATAATCCACCCAAGACTTGTTGGTTTTCCCAGCTGGTGTAAAAGTAGATCAGTAAAGAGAATTTAGAGCTGAAAAGCCATGTTTATATACCCTACTAAGGCTCCTCCTTAAAAGTTCCCAATATTTGTTAATGGCTATATAATGTTAATGGCACTGCTAATTCTCCCACTTCCTCAGCCTCCAGAGTCCTGTTAGGTGATTCTTCCTTTGCCTACTACACATAACCAATCTCTAAATCCTACTGGTTATTTTAATCCAAATGCCTTTTACTTTCTTTTTCTTTTTTTTTTTTTTTAAGTGAGGCAATTGGGGTTAAGTGACTTGCCCAGGGTCACACAGCTAGTTAAGTATTAAGTGTCTGAGGCCGGATTTGAACTCAGGTACTCCTGACTCCAGGGCCAGTGCTCTATCCACTGCACCATCTAGCTGCCCCATGCCTTTTACTTTCAATCTCAATATCACCATGCTAATTGAAGACCTTGCTATCTCACTTTTAGACTCATAAGATGGCGTCCTAAGTGGTCAGCCATCTTCCAATCCCTCTGATCTCACCTGTTCTGCTCACTACAACCGGATTAATAGTCCCACAGTACCACTTTGATCACATCACTCCTATGCTCAAAGACTTTCAATGGTTTCCACTGTCAGTTAAATGAAATTAAAACCACATTCAAAAACTTTCCCCATATGGCTCCAAACGGCTTGTATAATTTCATTTTTTTATTAATTCCCTTATATGTATATACACTCCACGCAAGCAAGACTACTCAATGTTGCCTGTTTCATACTTGAATCTTTCTCAGCTGCATCCTTTTGCCTTTAATGGCTACTCATATAGCTTATGTAGATTATAGCAAAGCATTTAATAAAATATTTCATATGATTCTTGTGAAAAAATATGGAGGGGCATGAGCTAGATAATAAAACTAGATGGATTTAGAACTGGTTAAATGATTAGACTCAAAATGTAGTCAATGATGTTTTTGCCCCTTTAGAGATCTTTAGTGGAGTGCCCTAGGAAGCTGTGCTTGATCCTTCACTATTTAACTTTGATTTAAAAAACAACAACATAGATAGCATGAATATCTATTAAAGCTAGAAGATAGAGGTAACACAATGGAGGATATGGTCAAGACTCAGAAAGATCTTTATGGGTTAGTACACTGGGCCCAAATTAGTAAGATGAAATTTTAGATGGATAAGTGTAAATTTGGTTTACACACAAACAAAAACTTCACAAGCACAACATAGGGGAGAAATGGCTAGTTAATAATTTGCCTGAGGGGGCAGCTAGGTGGTGCAGTGGATAAAGCATGGCCCTGGATTCAGGAGTACCTGAGTTTAAATCCGGCCTCAGACACTTGACACTTACTAACTGTGTGACCCTGGGCAAGTCACTTAACCCCCATTGCCCCGCAAAAATCAAACACAAAAATATTTTGCCTGAAAGAGATCTAGTGGTATTAGTGGACCACAAGTTCAACGAGTCAGCAGTGCAATATAGAGCATTGAGAGTCATTGCTTACAAGAATGACAGGAGGTGAGGGTTCTGCCTTATTTTGCCCTGGGCAGACCAATTCTAGGATACTGTGTTCAGTTCTCAGCACCAAATTTTAGGAAGGCTGTTGATAAACTAGAGGGCATCCAGTGGAGAGCAATCAGAAAGAGAAATGACTTGAATTATTCAGTTCATGTCATATGAGGACTGACTGAAGGAAATGCTGAGTCCTGGAAATGGTTTCTTGCAGGAGGTGGGACTTTAGCTGATAACTTGAAGGAGTGACTACCATATAGTAGATGTTCAAATATTTATTGAGGAAATGAATGAATAATGATTTTTAAAAATGATTGTTTCATAAGAATAGAATGATGACTATTAACCATTTGTATTTTAAACTTTTTTTTCCTTTCCAAAAATTTTTTATTATTTATTTGTTTGTTTGTTTTTAGCCATTTGGTATTTAAAAGTTTGCTGTTTTGTTTTTTTAAATTGAACAGGGATTATCCTGAAACAAACACCTATCTTTTTTTTTAACACTATTATCCTTCCAGAGATGCTATCTGGTTGCAAATTACAAAACATTAAAGTGTCCAATGAGTCAAAATTGCAGGCAACCCAAAGGGCAATGGAGAGGTGCATGGTGGGTGTATAAACAATAATAAACAAGATGCAAATAAGAAATGGGTCAAAGACATCTTTCCAAAAGATGTGATAAGAAAATAAGGGCAGTCATGTATTAAAGAGTAAAGGATAATAGCTAGACAGCACAAATAGGGCACTGTAACCCATGGAATATTAAAAGACCTTGAGAAAGGCTCCTAGCATGTTGGGTGGGCCCCCCATGGAGGATTTATTGGAGGACTCGGACAACAGTCAGCAAGGGTGAGGTATGAAAAAGTTGCAGTCTGCACCACTGAAGAGAGTACCTTGTCAATGAGACTATTGATAAGTGTAAGTACTAAGGAAGTAACTTGGAGCTAGTAAGGGTTCTTCAGCTAAAATTGAGTTTCATGTATTAGAATCATTTTTCCCCTAGGGGCTTCTTCTCTTCAATAAATCTAGGAGGTTCCTTTAAAAGAGATAAAGGAAGGGGCAGCTAGGTGGCGCAGTGGATAAAGCACTAGCCCTGGATTCAGGAGGACCTGAGTTCAAATGTGGCCTCAGACACCTGACACTAGCTGTGTGACCCTGGACAAGTCACTTGACCCTCATTGCCCCGCAAAAAAGAAAAGAAACAAAAAAAGCAAGTCATAACACACAAAAAAAACCCCAAAAAATTTAAAAACAAAAAAGAGAGATAAAGGAAACCACACATCTGGCATCCATAGCTCCTGGTTTCTGGACAAAGTTCAGATCAAAGACAGTTTTTCTACTCCTATATTCTTTAATGGAGATATGCTGCTATCACAAGAAATACTCCATCAGGAATCAGTCGGCACTGAGCCAGCACTAGCTCAGGGGCCATGAAATGGTTAATTTAAAAATAAACATCAAAATAGGATGTTTTGTTTTGCTGTTGACACTGACAGTGGCAAATCTAGGAACAAATCTTTCAAACCTCAACAGACATTTGAGAGTCAAGAGCTCACACTCATCCTGCCACCTCTGCCCCAACTAACCGAGTGATCCAGTGTTTCTTTTGCCTTATTAGATCCCAAGGGTATTGCCTTGGCTCTCAGGAACCAAGGAAACGTCAGCAGCAATTGTCAGAAGGGTTAGAAGCAGTTAGAATGCCAATAAAAAGGACTTGCCTCATTCGATTATTTCACGGCACAAATGCAAATGCAAATGCATATAGGGTGTTTCCAACATTGTCTAAATGCTTGCTTGTTATTAAATGCTATCGTTTTGCATGGGCCTGTAGCCCTTGGCCAGAAAATATTTCCTATTAGAAAATATCTTGGGCTGAATTCTCCAGTATGGGTTTATCACAAGTCCAAATGAAAATCTTAAAACTGAAATGGTCTAGTCAAGCTGGACGTAAATTTCCCTTCCCTAAGATTATGTTATATTATGGGTATGATTTAGGAATCCAGAGTTCTCCAGGATCTAGATCAAATCCCCTACATTAAGACTATAAATGAGGTGAATTTATTTCCTTCCTTGAGGTGGATTCTTGGAGTGTCAGTTGATTTGTTGGTCATTGTTTGGAGAAGGTGTGTGCAAACAATGCTGTGCTGGCTGCCAGTTTCAGTAGCCTGTCTCACAAGTTCACAGGGCTAGACCATGGTCTAACATAGTCAAGGGGAAATAAAACTAGATGGCTTCAAGAACGGAGCAGGGGAGTCTAAATTCACATAGCAAATTCAGATAGCAAAAGATTGCCTGTATTTTATTGTTTTGATAACATCGTGGACACTTGTTTAGACAGATATTACTAATTTAAAGGTAACAGTTTGAATTCCCAAAAATTAATTTCCTCCACCGATCGTGATGAAATCATTTGTTATTAAACTCTTCTCATTTTCTCGTAGCTTGCAAACATTCTAATGGGAATTGTTAATTCAGTAGTAGAACTCTTGCCTTCCACTCCAGAGCTCCCAGGTTTGATTTCTAGCTAAAAGAGTTGTCTGGCCTTGTTGGCTAAGTTGGTTAGCACACACTGCAACTAAGGCTTAATTAAGTTGGGTATCTGATCCCTATGAGCCAAAAAGCTCACTCATTTTTTGCAGTCATTGAACAGTCTACTAATAGCTAGCTCCCTTTAAGATGTATTGCTGTAGGTCTCTAGTTGTGTACCTTGTGAGAGTATGATAGCTGACTGAAATCCTTGACCATTACTGGGAAAGCAAATCAAACTCTATATCAAACTGATGTGCTAGTAGTATCATCTTCAAATATCAGTCAAAAACAGTTGTTAAGTTCTTACTGTGTGCCTGACATTGTGCTACCTAAATGCTGAGTATACAAAGAGAGACTAAAACACGGTCCCCTCTTTCAAGGAGCATACATCCTAATGGGGAAGACAGTATGTAAATAAGCAGGCACATATTAAATATATACAAAATGGATGGAAGATCATCTCTGAAGAGAAGGGACTAGAATCAGGGAGAACAGAGAAAGATCTGCAGAAGGTGGAATTTGAGGTACTGAATTTGAGTAACAAATGAAGCCCCTGAAACTGAGGCAGAAGGGAGGGGACAGCCTGAAGAACAGGAGATGGAATGTATTTTGAGAGGAGCAGCAAGCAGGATAGAATAGGTGCACCGTGGAAATGGTAGGGGTGAATAAAGCTTACAACACCTAAAAAGGTAGAAGGGAGCAAGGTTATAGAGAGCTTTAAGTGCCAGAGTAGTTTATATTGGATCCTGAGGATAATGAAACATGTGAAGGATAGCACATTCATTCATTTAAAAATCCATTTCAAACTCAACTTGCTCTCCATGGCCTGACCAGGAGACCTACAAACTCTCAAAAGCTGGAATGAAACCTCAAGTGCCCTTTTTTTGTCTAACCAATGATCCCTGGCAAATAAACAAAAAAGTTTCATAAAATATTATGCCGGATTGGGGATTTGCAATTATTTTTGCAATTTGGAACCTGACCTGTTTGGAAATAGTTAACATTTTCACAGAGATTACAGAGTAATAATGTCTATTGTGTCTCTCCTAATGCTGTAAATACTGTTACTAACTGTGCCATATGGTTAGGAAAAGTTACACGGAGGAGAACCAAAATCATCCTGTCATTTCACTATTGTAGAAGCTCAAGAAGTTTTGCCACTTCTAACATCATTAGCTATTTCTATACCACAAAAAAAAAAAAAAGTATTTCAAGTGAGTTAATTGGTCACGAGGCACTAAATTGTAATTTGTGCTATCAACATCCCAGAAATATCTGGAAAATCCAGCTTTCGGGCAAATTCAGAAATCCAGAAAAGGTGTAGGGATTGACTGAGGGAGAATATGCTGGAAGAACTCAAAGAACTATCTGGAAGGAAACAGTATCCTGGCCAGATGTAAAACAAAGCATGTTTCTCCCTTTAAAAGCTACAGAGAGGAAAGATCCTCTCTGAAAAGTTACTGGATTTAATCTTGAGGGAAGAGTGATGGGGGGGGGTTCTTCTTTCTCTCCCCTTCACCCCAATTCTTCCCTTGAAAAATGTAAACTGATCAACTAGTTCACTCTGCCTTCTTCCCTCCACTTTCCTAACTCCATTCTCCTATCACTTCACCCCTCTTCTTTCTGAGGCTCCATCATATTTTTAGCCCTTTGTTTTGAACCACTCTGATTATTTTCCCCTACTTTCCAGATGAAGGACATTTTTTTCCTTCCATTCTCTCCTGCTCCAGTAACCCAGGCTCCTCTACTCCTGAGCAACTGACCAGCCGAGGTTGGACACCCAAAGGGTGAAGATGTTCTATTTCCTAAGACCTCTAGGGGTTTGACATTTCTATGACGCCAGTCTGTCCCACCTTCCCTCCCTCCCCGCAGGAACCCAAACTCTTTGGGCCTCTGAAACTGGCTGGTGCCTTGGCCCCAAGAAGTCTCCACCTGACTCTTCCTCTCTGGCTATGGGGAGGGGGGAGGAGGCGATGGTACCTCTTTGCAGGCGTGAAGGTCGGTTCCCTGAGACACCTGGAAAGCAGCCCCAGCCCAGAGCAGCAGCAGCAGTAGGAATACAGAAGGAGGCCTCTCATTTCTCTCCCAGTCTCTGGCAGAAGGATGGAGGCTGCTCCCAGCTCCAGCTCTAGCCATAGCGCAGCCAGGAGAGAGAGCAGCCTCAGGTGCTGCTGCCGCTGCCACCACTTCTGCCGGCAGAAGGAAGCAGAACGGGGAGGGAGGCACGAGCGGGGAGGATGCAAGGGGTTGGGCTCGCCTCAGTCACCTCCCTGCAGCTAGCCGAGGGCCGCCCATCCTCCTCCTTCCACCTTCCCCCTCTCCTCCGTCTACTGGCGTCGTCTTGGCAACCGCCTCCTCCTCCCTTTCGCGCGGGTGGGGAAGGGACCACGCGCGGCGCCTTCGCCGCTCACCTGCCCGTAGCCATGGCAGCAGCAGCCGCGGAAGCTACAGCCCCGGCAAGTGCACCGCGTGGGAGGGCGCGCGCTGGAGGGGTGAAACGGCTCAACAGACACGGCAACTGCGCGTGTAAATGGAACTTGAGACATTAAAAAAAAATTACCGTGGCTTATGGTCCAGGTGCATCATTTTGGTTTTGTTTTTAATGCGGCTGCCTGTGTAATGTATTTCCCTATTTTGTCTTCTTTCCTTCATTCCAAAAGCAGACCCTCTCCTTCGGTTAGGAGGTATGCTTGCTAACTGGTGCTAGTTTTGTCTGGTTTGCCAGAGTTTAAGCAGAAGTGTGTGCCAGGGGAGAGAAACGGGGAAGAAGTAAGAGCCAGCATTTGCGAAATACCTGGTGTAGTGTCAAGAAGACCTACGCTGAAGTCTAGTCTGTGTCACGTGTGGCTTTGTGACTCTCTCCCGGCTCCAGGCAACTAACCTTCTGCGACTAGGAGTTACAGAGCACCAGCGGCCGATCGGTCTTAGTAGAGAGAATTTCTTTGCTCCAATTTCCCCATACCCATAATAATAACTAAGATTTATCTAAGTGTTATAATTATACCATTTGTGAAATCACAGGTCCAGTTCCAAGCAGCCCCTCTACGCTTCCAATACACAAGACACTTTCCAGTGCGAATAAATCCCTCTGCCCTTAGGAGAACAAGAGCGCAAGGGTGGTAGTCCTTGGGCGGAGACCTTGGGGGAGAGACAGGTGGCAGCCTGTGCCAGACTAGTCAAACAACCACAACCACTATCTTGACCACTATCTTCTCTAGGATCCTGATGGAGCCAGCCCAGGACTCTGAATTCAACCAAGAGTCATGGGAATAGTATTGCTTCCAGCTCAGTGCCTGCATCCTCGGAAGGCACGCTTGTGAAGACGCATCCTGTCAACTGCTCATGCAGGTGCTACAAGATAGATAGTTTTTGTCTCCAAAGTCTTTGTCATGGTCCAGTGGTTCAGCATTAGAAACCTATGATTTTATCAGTGGAAATGACATGAAAGAAGGGGCATTACAACCTGCTTTGCCGATGAACTGCAAGGATCACCTTAGCGTTCCATCTGACAAATCTTTCATATGTGCTGCCTACTCCGTGAGGTTAGCTGTTTGAAGGCAGAGACTGCCTTGCTTTTCTTTTTGTATACCGTGTACATGCTGCACATGTGTTTGTTTGGTTGGGTTTTTTTTTTTTTTGGTGAGGCAATTAGGGTTAAGTGACTTGCCCAGGGTCACACAGCTAGTAAGTGTCAAGTGTCTGAGGCTGGATTTGAACTCAGGTCCTCCTGAATCCAAGGCCAGTGCTCTATCCACTGCCACCTAGCTGCCCCCATGCAGCAAACTTAACAAAATGTTTTATTCATTTATTCATCTGAATTGTGGCTCTAATATTCACTATATGGCCATAGGCAAGTCACTTACCCTGTCTGAATCGGTTTCCCCATGCCCATTTGGGGATAAGAATAGTGGCACTGCCCACCTCACAGGGTTATTGGGAAAAGTGCTTTGCTGATCTTACAACGCTAAAGAAAGAAGAGCAATTTATGTCGAATTCCTCAATAGTTTTGCCAAGGGTAGAAATGTCATTTTCCTACTACATGGAGGAAGTAATTCTCCACACCACTTTTTATGACTTTTTTCCAAAGGAAAAAAAAAAAGCCGTGTATTCTCCATGTAAGGAAAGTTCTTTCCTGGAGCTTCCTGGAAAGCTGTGGGTTTCCTTTGCAACGCTGTTCCCTAACCCGGCGCAGTACAGAGAACCGGGCCTGGAGTCCGGAAGACCCGAGTTCAAATGTTACCCTCAAACACTTAACTAGCTGTGCGACCTTGGGCAAACCACTTAAACCCTATTTGATTCAGTTTCCTCATCTGTAAAATGAGCTAGATAAGAAAACGGCAAACCACTCCAGTATCTTTGCCAAGAAAACTTCAAATGGGGTCACGATCAGTCGGACACCATTGAAAAATAACGCTAACCCAACCCCCACGTTGCAAAGCCTTTCCTCGACGCTACGTGTCTTTACTTAGACGAACTCGAATCCTGCCGCTAGAGGCCTCCCTAGTCACAGAGGAGGCGGGATGTCGCCTAGCAACCTGGACATAGGATTCCAAAGAAGCTGCGCTCCAGATCTTTTGCTAGTGTTGCTGGTTCTGCGCCCCTAGACGGAGTTCGCTTCCCACTATGCCGCCTACTCGAGACCCCATACAGACCCCCAAGTACGAGAGCGAAGATACCTACGTGGGCAAAAGGGACTCCCAGGTATATCTCTAGGGAACGGGGAGGATTGCTTCATTTCCTTTCTACAAGACAGAGACACTTGTGGGCGAACGAACACAGGGAGGAAGAACACAAGATTTCGAATCTGAAGACATGGGTTCGAGTCCTTGCTCAGACAATTGACCAGCTGTATAACATCAGGAAAGCCATACACTCATCCTGGAGGGCCCTACAGGAAGCTTATTTATAACTAAATGCCCACTACTGTTAGACTGTAAGGAAACTATCAAGGTCTTTGTCTTCCTATGTAGGCTTTTGGGAATTGATAGGTTCATGGGGTACCCAGGAGGTGTGCTCCTGGGTAACAATAGATCTTAGTATCCCAAAGTGAGCAAGGTCCTTTTTAAAGCAATATAACTTTAAATTAACTGCGTTTCCCTAAGGTTCCCCCCCCCCCAGTATTCTATCACTTCAGCCTTGAGTCATTTGGAGTGAAAGGTGGTGTGCCAGGAAAGGAAGTGATCTAAAATAGTCTAGGAGAGTCATACATGTATTTTCAATACCACCCCTTACTCCTTCCAAACTCCTGGATTTTTAAAATATGTTATAGCAACCACAAATATTTGTCAAGGCCCTTGATTTTTCAAAGGACTCTGCAAAGACTTTTCTTTTGCATTTTTTCATACACCCTAGTATATTAAATATTTGTGTACTTTTCTTCCCCCTTCCCCATCAGACCCTGAGATCCTTGAGAACAGGAACAGTGTCTGTCTTTGCATCCTCAGCTCTAGAACAGTGTTTCAAATAGAGTAGCCAATTTGAATTCAAAGTAAGCACCAACGACATACATGGTACTATTGGGGAATTAAAAAAATGTTTCTTGTTTAAGTGATTGGAATGCTTGAAGTGGGGAAGGATAAGAGAAATTGGAATAATCACTACTTTATAACAAAAAAAACAAAGAGCTTTATTTTCTGTCCCCTAATGCTTGTAGGGTATACAGCTCACAATCAAAAACTTTTGCTCTGGAGAGGTAAAGAGCAGGTATTGAAATAACTGCATGACCATATGATATACTTAGTTTTAGTGTAATTACATTAGCTCCAATAAGGTAATGGGGTTTTACCTGTAGTAAGGGTAATAGATATGTTTTCATGTTTCCATAAAAGTTTTTTTCTTCCATATCCCATGAGATTTTTTATTCTCTTTGACACCTCTATATAATGACACTGGTTGACCAGCCCCATCATTTAAAAAACATTTTCTTCCTTTGCCTCTGTGACAAATTATCCTGATTTCCCTGCCTCTCTTACCACTTCTTGTTTGGTCTTCCAACTTCTGCATGAATTTCTTCCTTCTTATCTTTTCTTTTTTTAGTCTCTCCTCTTTGGGAAAGCTCAACCACTCCCATGGCTTCAAATATCACCTTTTTGCAGCTGAATCCTAAATCTGCATCTCTAGACACCCCCTTCCAAACTCTAGACAAGTATCTACATCACACTACTAACGAATCTACACTTGGATAGTCACTCCCAATCTCAATATCTCTAACTTGAAACTCACCTTACTACCAAACATCCATCTCCTTGTGACTTCCCTATCTCACTGGATGATAACCATCATTCTGCCAGTTATCAAGGCTTGTAACATTCAAAGGTCAAGATTCTGGCAACAGCTGTCATCCTATATTCAACTCTCAAGATGCTGCTTCTGGATGCAGAGGAACAAGTGGACAGTCATCATGAAAACCATCAAGATATAACCCTGTGATGGCTGTAATTTGTGTCTTTCAGAAAGCCCCCTACACGAGCCCGACCCATATTATCCAGCAGCAGGATCCTTGGAACCGACTGCATGCAACTACCACGGTTGCCAGTATCAGACGGGATGTCTATTTCTATGACCCAGAGGTACAGAGAACTAAGAATCCATTTCTTCCTGTCCTGGTAGCATTAGGAGAACAGTTTTTAAAGAAACGGGGTCAGACTTTGATCTCCTTCCTTGTATCTCTAATCTAAAGGTCTACCAAAAAGTTATCCAGAAGTCTCCTGCCCCATTCTGGGGTCTCTGGCAAAAGAACCACCAAGAGTAGGTTCTGTTCTTTTGCTCTGGTTCACCTTGACCAAGTCACTGTGTCTCTGTGGGCTTCCCACTTTCCATTGGCTGAAATACAAGAGAAGCCTAACCATGGGATGGATAAATATTGATCTCACATAGTACAAGTCAATTATAAAATCTTCTCAGGGGGTCTTGAATAGAAAAGAGAATGATAATCTAAATCTAAATCCCATCTAAATCAGCAAATCACACTTGGCAATAGTTAAGGGATCATTCTGTTAAGCACTGAGGAGTGCCTTTTATGGTGTATGCCCCAAAAGTCTTAGTGCAGCCTTGATCTATTAGACTTCAAAGCACCAGCTTTTAAGCTATTAGAACTTCAGGCTGCACTAGGACTTTTGGGACACCTTGTATAAGGACTTGCTCTGGGGTTTCAGCCTAGGTAGAGTCTCTACTGAGCTCTTTGGGGGAGGAGTAAAGAGAAACAGAGCTTGGCAAGAACAAAGGACCTATAAATGATTGTCCTGGCCTCCATTGCAGATCCCCTTGGATGACTTGGATTTCCGAATAACCTCCTTGTACAACCACCATACTGGATTGTTTCAGGACAAGGCACAGGCTCTGGTCCATCAGGAGACCATCAATGATACCCATGGGTAAGTGGATTAGACGGTGAATTCTAATCAGAGCAGTCAGTACTTTAAGGGGAGGAGTGTAGCCCTGAGCTTGTTTGCTGAATCTACCTACCACCTTCTCACTTCAATATTACAGTATGATTATGCCAAATATTCAGGAAAGAGCTGACTTCTTCAACCTCAGGAACTCCTGGCAGGCTGCAACCCTTCTATGACTTAGTAAATAAATCCTAGGGAAGTCAACTGAAGCCCAGATCACATTAAGTATTATAAAGAGAATTTGAACCTAGAACATTCTGACTCCAAGTCTAGTAGTCCTATTCTTAAGACCACACTACTTCTGCAGTAGGATCACATAAGGTAAATTGTTGGCTTGAAAAAAATTAATATTCTTATTTACATTATATATACAAGTATATTTTGTATTTTTGTATATGTACATTGTATGTGTGTATACACACACCTGATATAAACTTTTTGTTTTTTCAATAAATATCTAAATCCCTCTGTACCCTCCCTTGCTAAATATCTCTATACACTAGCCCACTCCAGGTGCTCAGCAGAAATACCCTTGGAATCAATTCCAATCAGTTTTCCCAGTTTTTCTGCATCAGTTGGAACACATAAGCTCAGTCAAGATACATAGGACTGCAAATTACTTTTCTCTGGCTTTGGGCTGACCTAACCTGAATAAATAATGATCATTTCATTTATACAGACCTTTAACATTCAGAGCACATTTCTTTCCACTATACTAAGACTGTTCTTAGTTTTTCCCCCAAAGAAAATTAAGATTTAGATCCCCAGGATTTGAATCCAGATCTTCCTGACTCCAAATCCTGCCTCACCCACTCTGCCTCACTTCCTCTTCCACTTACTGGTTGTATGAACCTAAGTGAGTCAGAGGTTTGGAGGGGAAGGAACTGAGAAGTCATTGAGTCCAACGTCCTCATTTTACATCTGGGAAAACCAAGACCAAGAGAAGGTAAATGACTTGTCCAGGATCACAGTTGGTGAGTGCCTTAGATAGTATTGAAAACCAGATTTTCTGACTCCAAGGTCACTGCTCTATCTACTACTTCACCCTGCCTCAGTTCCTCATATTCCTCATCTGGTTAGGAGGATGGAAATCCTTGAAGTTTATTTCACAGGGTCAAATGAGAAAATGTATGCAAAAATGCTTTACAAGCATGAAGGTGCTGTGTAAATGTGTTTTGTTTTGTTTTGTTTTGGTGAGGCAGTTGGGGTTAAGTGATTTGCCCAGGGTCACACAGCTAGTGTCAATCATCTGAGGCTGGATTTGAACTCAGGTCCTCCTGAATCCAGGGCCAGTGCTCTATCCACTGTGCCACCTAGCTGCCCCTGTAAATGTGTTTTTAATCACAGTTTAAAGTGATTTTGGAGTTTAAGAAAAAGACTGACCCCATGAACCGTGAACTTCTGGGAAGTCAGCTTTGGAATCTTGCTGTATTCCCTGGCTTCCTTCCCTGCTTTGTTCCAGAGCCGTCAAATTCCAGTACCCAGATGAGATACTGCCTCCTCCTCCTCTACCTCCCATAACTACTCGAGCAATGATGAGGCACTGGGTCAACCCCAAGAAGGACTCAATCCACAGTGTCCAAGGGACCATAGGTGAGGCTGGCTGATAACTGGGGGGGGGGGTGTATGTGGAGAGTGCTTGTGGACTGCAGTGATGCAGATATTTAGGGAGCTGGTAGTGCCTGGTGGTGCCACCTAGTGGGGAAAATCCCCTCTGGAGAGTATATGGGTGGCTCAGCCTAGCCCAAGGAGACAAATGGCTACACAGAAAATTAGCCTTGAAGGCAGTTTCCAGGAGTAATGGGCACAGTATGAGAACAGGAGACAGCAGCCCCTACTTCTACAGCAGGGGAAAGCGTTACTATTTCTGCAAGGTACTGCTACCCCTTTACGTGGCTGCTTCCTGAACCGTGAAACAGAAGTCTCCAACAATGCACTGAAACCTCAGGGGTGACAAGGGTATTGATGGGTAACTGACTTGAGCATCAGTTTACTAACTCTTGTGTTTCATTTCTCTGCAGTGGCCCCTCACAATGCAGCCACCAATGGTGGCTACTCCCGCAAGAACGACGGTGGCTTCTTCTCCACCTAGTCTTACTATTGCCCACATAAGTAACCCAAGCAGAGCCTCTGTCATCTGCTAGCCCCTCCTCCCACCACTCACCTCCATTAAATAAATTTGTGTTCAGATGAAACCTTTGAAGGTATCTGATGTTTCCCAGGATTCAGGGAGGGGAGAAGCTTACCATCTGGATACTACAAAATGTGGGGAACTTTCCCCAGAGTCAAAAACAAACCCAAGCCAGGATTTTCTCATTATTGAAAAAGCTGCAAATGTCAAACAAACAAACAACTCATGGATGTGGAATGGAAGAGGAAAGGTTTGAGCAGGGGCAGCTGGGTGGCACAGTGGAGAGTTCTGAGCCTGGAGTCAGGAAGACTCATCTTTCTGAGTTCAAAGAAGGAAATGGCAAAAACACATTGCCAAGACAACTCCAAATGGGGCCATGAAGAGTCAGAAATGACTGAAAAACAACCTTGTAACTTAATCATAGCTTTTTGTGGCTCTGAAAATCCACTCCCATCAGGTGGTCTTAAACATAAACTCCAAGAGTTCACAATATTTCTTCCCCAATCATGAATAATTGGGGATTTCTTTAGGGATCTGAGGATGCACCCCTTGGTGCAGTTCTGTTGGCCCTATCCAATTAGGCCTAAGGTTCTGGGATGTTTCTTTTCTACCTCTTCCTTGACTCAAAGCCAAATTTCCCTTGGGTCCAGTTTATGCAACATGAAATACTAACACTAGTAACTTGTTAGAGAAGCAACACCCTCCAATATGAACTTATATAATACCATCCAGTACTTGTATTGGCATCTCTTGAATCTATGTGTACCACCATTAATGGGTCAGAGATGGAGCTTATTGGGTAATGCACTTACACAATAAGGGACACATGAAAGGCTAGCTCAGCACAAGCTATAGAAAGTTAATCAGGGAAGCAGCTAGGTAGTGCAATGGATAAAGCACCAGCCCTGGATTCAGGAGGACCTAAGTTCAAATCTGACCTCAGACACTTGATACTTCCTAGCTGTGTGACCCTGGGCAAGTCACTTAACCCTCATTGTCCTGCCCAAACAAGTTAATCAGCTCATCTTTGTGTCTTTCAGTTGTAGAAATTATGTGGGAGTCCAGTAATAAGGGAAGGACAGTTCCCGGAGCTGTTGTCAATCTCTCACATTGGTAGTTTAGTCTAATCAGAACAACATTCAAATAGCAGTCAAGTATTTAACTGAATTTGACAAACTGATGTCAAATCCAGAACTCAGAAAATTTTGGTTTCTAGGTCATCGTAGCAGCTAGCAATTTCATTTCCCTGGCACTTTGCATTTTTCTACCAGGAAAGTAATGCCAGGGAGGCTGAATTTATGTTCTGTCTGTGCTTCTGGCCCACAGGAAAGGGAAAGAGTGACTTGATGGTTAGGACAAGCTATGTAAAGACAAAGACTGATAGAGTGAAATTGAAAGGTAAAAAAGAGACAAGCATTAAGGGGAGGGACAGGACTTGAAGGACAGATGCAACTGGGGATGGAGGCAAGTTTGGGTATCTTTTTATTGGGTACCAATGTTAATTCGGTTTGAAAGCAATCTAAAGTATAGGTGTTCCTGAAGGTTTTACCTTAGCTTTTCTTTCTACATCCTTTCACTGGTGATCTCCATTTCCAAGAGTTCATGATTACTTCCTCTATTCACGTTTGTATAGTGTTGCACTATATATATGTGTGTATATATATGTATATACACACACATATGTAATATATACATGCATATTTACACATATATATGTGGAAGGGGACACAGAATGCCTATTTATAGGGGCCTATTTATATGTTTCCTCCATATAATGTAAGCTTTCTATCAGATACTTTTCTGTTTGTCCTGTATCCCTGGTACCTGGAACATTAAAGTGGGCAACTAATAAACGAATGATTGGGGGCAGCTAGGTGGCGCAGTGGATAGAGCACCCATCCTGGATTCAGGAGGACTTGAGTTCAAATCCGGCCTCAGACACTTGACACTAGCTTTGTGACTCTGGGCAAGTCACTTAACCCTCACTGCCCTGCAAATAAATAAATAAATCAACCCCAAAAACCGACTGATTGAGAATCAATCCGTTGTTACTGATGCCTATTGTAAAGCACCATACCTATCAAAATGGAGGCATATCTAAAGTTATAAGAAATTTCAGGGGTCATTTAGACCAAACACCTCATTTTATAGCTGAGGAAATGGAGGCCAAAGAGACTGTGACTTGCCTACGGTCAAGTAACCAATTGGTGACGGAGCTTGAATTGCTACGGTTGGTCCTCCGAATCCCTCCAGCACTCCTCTGGCCTGCTGAATTGTATTATTATTATTATTATTTTGCAGGGCAATGAGGGTTAAGTGACTTGCTCAGGGTCACACAGCTAGTAAGTGTCAAGTGCCTGAGAGCACATTTGAACTCAGGTACTCCTGACTCCAGGGCCAGTGCTCTATCCACTTCGCCACCTAGCTACCCCCTATTTATTTATTCTTTAACGCGAAAAGGAGATCCTCAAATCCAAGAGTGGGTGGCCACCATTGACCCAGTGCAAACTCCCATTTCGCAGAGGCGGCCCGAAGCCGGGAGTGGCAGGGCTGGCACTGGGGCTCCTCGGCCCACCGGGAGGCCGCGCCAGACGTCACGAGGGGGATGCTCACGGCCCCGCAGGAGTTGGGGGGGGGCTGACAGCCGGGGGGGGGGGATCCCCAGGCCTGCTGGCTCGCTCAGATCAGAATCGCCTCGATACTCAAGGGCAGGGGCGAGCCCCGCCTCGTCTATCTGATCAACTCATCACTTCTGAGCGCCCGGCCCGGCGCGGCCCGCGGAGGGGCTGGCTCGGGGAGCCCGGGAGCGGCCGCCGCCTGTTCGCATGGGCCTCGCCGCACAGCGCCCCGGCCTGGGACGGCCGGGACTTCGCGGGAGGAGAGCTTCTCATCTCGGGTCCGGCCAGCGGGGCGGGAGCGCGGCCCGATCAAATAAGATCAGAGTGTAGGGGGGGAAGGGGCTCAGGGAGGGCCGGCTCGGCACGCGGGCACACACTCGCCTTGCATACACTCATTCTGGCCTTGCACGCACGCAGACACACACACACACACACACACACACACACACACACACACACACACTCACTCACTCGCCTTCCATGCATCCTTGCACGCCAAATTCGGCCACCTCACACACAACAAACACCCCGCGCACAGAGACCTTACCGCTACCCCAACCGAAATCCCGCCTATAAAACTTTACCCCTTCCGGCGGTGCCTTTTATGTGTTCTTCCTTTTCCGCCCCGCCTCCCGTCTCAAGGGATTGTGGGAGTAAGTAACCATAGAGTTGTCGCCGAATGGAGCGTCTTCTAGCCATTGGCAGGCGCTGCTCCCTGGCGTTGAAGGAGGGAATCAGCCAGGCTGGTAAGTGATAAGAGCCTGGTTCCCTACAAAAAACTTGAATATTCCGGGGAAAGCAGAAAATAATGAATTCGTTATAAATGTTTTGGAATTGAATAACAATATATAGCTCAGGGGCAGCTAGGTGGCGCAGTGGATACACTTACTAGCTGTGTGACCCTGGGCAAGTCACTTAACTCCAATTGCCTCACCAAAAACAAATAAATAAAAAAACCTTGTGTTTCCTATGAACTGATACAAAGTAAGCCCCCAACCGGAAAACAAGTTACAATGACTGCAATGGAAATGGAAACAATTAAAAGTGAGTGACTCGGGGGCAGCTAGGTGGCACAGTGGATAAAGCACTAGGCCTGAATTCAGGAGGACCTGAATTCAAATTCGACCTCAGACACTTGACACTTACTAGCTTTGTGGCCTTGGGCAAGTCACTTAACCCTCATTGCCCTGCCCCACCCCCCCCAAAAAGTGAATGACTCAAAATTATAATGACCAAGCTTAGCAACAAAGAAGAAAAAGAAGACACTTCCCTCTTCTTTGAGGTGTTGGGAAACCACCTCGTGGATATCTTGGTTAGTTTTGTGAACTTTGTTTTCTTTGTTAAAGGAATAGGGAAACTCTTATTGGGAAATGTAAACACAAAAGTTATGAATAAAAATAATTTTTAAAAAGATACATTCCTTTTCCTTGAAAAGATGAGGGACTGTGGTGGTGAGACATTATGTACATCAGACCTTTTCAATGTGTTGCTTAATTTTGTGAATTTGTTTTCCTCTCTTACTATTTATTATAATGAATAAAATTCAGCATAGCTTCAGAACCAGGAAAACCTGGTCCTCTCTGACACATACTGACCATGTGGTCCTATTCAAGTCATTTAACTTCTCAATGCTTAGGCAACTGTCTAAAATTTGATGTTGCAAAAAAGGTATGTACCTGCACTGGTAAAGGGATTGTCCTCACGTGGGAATTCCTCAGATATGAATGAAATCACAGAAAGAGTCCCTATTTCCTCTTATACATATGGCTCTCTGTGAGGGATAGGGATACATTGGGAAATGTAGATGATGTGAAAACAAAAGATAACAATAATTGTTTTTAAAAGATGCAGATTCCATTGATAAGTTTCATTTGTGAAATGTGGGTAATACCATCCTTACTTGGCTAAATGGGCTTGTTAGGAAAATGCTTTGTAAACCTTAAAAGCACTGTGTAAATTGCATATGATTATTATTATTAATTGGTGGCATCCTTATATAAGTATAGCACCAGCTCCCTGTCCTTAAAGGAAGAAGAAAAATTAATTTTGTTAAAGGAAAAATGGAAAGTTTCAATGCTTTTTCATTGCTTTATCCAAGTTCACAAAGTTAAAGACAGGGCTGATCTCTGACAAGATAAGCTGTATACAAAGTATAAAATTTGCTTGAGGAGCTCGACTTTTTTCCACCCTATTATCCTCCTGACCACTGGCTAATCCAAATTTCCCCATACTGATACACTTTCCCATATTATCGAAATGTGCCTGTGGTGCTCCTGAGGTTTTGCTTTATGGACACCTTTTGTTGTTGCATCAGGGTCATTTCTGGCTATACCCCTTCCCCCTGTCCCAAGCCCTCAAGCATGGAATCCTCTCATAGCAAAGAAAAACAGTTGATCCATGGGATGATGTCTGGTATATGCGACATTGTACACCGGGGTCCTCCAACCTCTTTGCCTCGAAAAAGAAGGTACGTTTCCTTTTCTGTCTGCTCTCTGGGACCAAGTTTGGTTATTAATCTCATTCAGAGTTTGGGTTCCTGTTAGCATTCTTTTGCTTTATATTATTGTTGTTATTGTATATCTGTTCTGCTTCTATCTTCCCAGGATTCGCTGTTGTTAAGCCACTTTTCAGTTGTGTCTAACTCTTCATGACCCCATGTGGGATTTTCTTGGCAAAGATACTGGAGTGGTTTGCCATTTCCTTCTCCACCTCATTTGACAGATGAGGAAACTGAGGCAAACAAAGTTTGCCCTGGGTCACATAGTAAATGTCTGAGACTGGATCTGAATTTAGGAAGGAAGATAAGTCATCCTGACTCCAACCCTCAGCGCCCTAACCACTGCACCACTTGATAAACAAACTGGTTCTGAGTAGGAATAAGAAGTTACAATACAAAAAGTACTAAATTTCAGAGCCAGGGCTGGGCAAACAGCGCTCTCTCTCTCTCTCTCTCTCTCTCTCTCTCTCTCTCTCTCTCTCTCTCTCTCTCTCTCTCTCTCTCTCTCTCTCTATCACACACACACACACACACACACACACACACACACACACATCCTGGAGTATTACTTGCTCTTCATGGCCCTTTCCAGCTTCTCCCTCGACCATAATCATTCAGCAACCTCTCCTCCTTTGAGGTTCATATTATCCAAATTTACTGCTCAATCCAGATTCTGGTGGCCAGTTATCCACTGACACTCAGAATCCCCTCCCCCTTTCCTCAATGAACTTGGTGCCTCACTAGTAGCTCACAGTCTCCCTCTACCCTTCAACTCCTGCCTTACTCCCTTTTTTTTTTTTTTTTTTTTTAGTAAGGCAATTGGGGTTAAGTGACTTGCCCAGGGTCACACAGCTAGTAAGTGTTAGGTGTCTGAGGCCGAATTTGAACTCAGGTACTCCTGAATCCAGGGCTGGTGCTCTATCCACTGCGCCATCTAGCTGCCCCCTGCCTTATTCCTAGGGAATTTCAACACATATCTTGATGTTCCCTCAAATATCCTAATTTTCCAATTCCTCAATTTACTCAACTCCCATGATCTACTTAGTACCTCAGCTACACACAAGGATGATCATACTCTTGACTTTACCATTACCTACAGATGTTCCACTTATGTGTTCAAGAACTTCTAAATTCCTCTATTGGATTATGATATTTTTCTTTTTCTTTTTTCTTTCTTTCTTTTTTTTTCTTTGTGAAGCAATTCGGGTTAAGTGACTTGCCCAGGGTCACACAGCTAGTAAATATTAAGTGTCTGAGGTCACATTTGAACTCAGGTCCTCCTGAATCCAGGGCTGGTGCTCTATCCACTGTGCCACCTAGCTGCCCCATCATGATATTTTTCATTCCATCTCTCTCCTTGCCTTATGATCCCTAATCTTATTTGTCCTCATGATGACCTCCAATTTCTCCATCTTATAGTACTTTCCCAAACCATCACCCTACTCTGGCTGTACTCTTCACAGTTCTAACTCTTGGTAAAACAGCTCAACTTACCATCATCCTTTATCCTTGAATCCCTTGTCCCTTTGTCCTATCACCAATCACACCTTTCCAAATCCTGCCCCTAAATTACTCCTGCCACCCACCTCCTTTACTCTTATTTATATGATGCTGAGAGCCATCACTAGGCATCCTGAACTATGTCTTGCCACCGGACTCCAAATGAGTCTGGAGGAGGGAGTGAGGCTGATGATTTTGTACAGTCCTACTTCACTTAAATCCAATTCAGTTGCAAGTTGTCATTGGTTTTCTTTGAGAACAAAGGACTAACAACAACAAACATGATGTTGAATGAAGTTGTAATCAGGAAACCAGGCCGATTGTGTCCACTACAAATTTATGCAGTCTAATCTCAACTGGGCCCTCACTACAGCAAGGCAATCCTACTCCTCTTTACTGGGTTCTCCATCCCACTTACAATAGCAATTCCAAACCTCCTCTCTCCTAAAGCCTCTGATTGCCCTCATCTCAGCTGAGAACCTCATACTTCACTGAAAAAAAATTAAGCTTATTCACCAAGAAGAGCTCCCTCTTCTTCCCCTCTCTTCAATTCAGATCATATAAATTCACTTAATACAATCACCCACCATCTTCTTTGCTCTGGTCTCTGATGAAGGGGTAGTCCTCCTTGCCGATATGAACCCCTCTACAAGTACTTTTGATCTCATCTCCTACCATTTCATCCAGCAGATTTACCCCCCTGAATCATTGCCCACATCTCTGATTTTTTTGTTTGTTTGTTTGGTTGGTTTTTTTGCAGGGCAATGAGGGTTAAGTGACTTGCCCAGGGTCACACAGCTAGTAAGTGTCATGTGTCTGAGGTCGGATTTGAACTCAGGTCCTCCCGAATCCAGGGCCAGTTCTCTATCCACTGTGCCACCTAGCTGCCCCCCAAATCTCTGATTTTTAAAGTCTCTCCCCTTCCCTGGTTTCTTCCCTGCTGCCTATATACATGCTCATCACCCCATCCTTAAAAAATCCTTACTTGGCCCTACCATCCCTGTTAGCTATAGTCCTTTATCTTGCCTCTTTTGCTGTTAGACTCCTTGAAAAGGCCATCTTCAATTAGTGCCCCCACTTCCTCTCCTCTCATTTTCTTCTATGTCCTTAGCATCTAGTTTCCAGTATCGTAATTCAGCTGAAATTGCTCTCTCCAAAGTTACTGATGTCTTATTTTCAAATACAATTGCCCTTTTTCAATCTCCACGATTCTTGACCACCACACAGTATTTGACACTGTTGGTACAATGGAAGAATGCTGGTATGAATAGCTGTTCAAATTCTACTTCTGTGTGACCTTGGGCAATTCACTTCCCTTGGTCTCAGTTTCCTCAGCTGTAAAATGAAGTTCCTTCTAGCTCCAGATCTTAAACAAAGACTAATGACCACATCCCTCTCTTGGATACCCTTTCTTCTTTGGATTTTCGTGGCATTACTGGCTCTCAGTTCTTCTGCTACCTGTCTGACCACTCCTTCCTCAGTTTTCTTTGTGGAATCATCCATACTACATTTACTAATGGTGGGTTTCCCCAGGACTCAGTTCTAGGCCTTCTTCCCTTTTCTCTCTCTTCTCTTTCACTTGATCTCATCAGCTCCCACATAGGATATGAGACAGCTAGGTGGTGTAATGAATAACAATATTCATTACACCACCTAAACTGTCTCATATCCTATGTTGGACTTGGAATCAGGAAGACCCAAGTTCAAATCCTGTCCCATACATTTATTTGCTGTGTGACCCTGGGTAAGTCACTTAATCATTCCAAAACTGTTTTCTCAAATGTGAAAGGGGGATCATAAAAGCACCTAATTCATAGGATTGTTGTGAAGACCAAATGAGAGAACATTCTATAAAGTGCTTTGCAAACTTACAGCTAGATATTATAGCTATAAATGCATTCATCATATCATCCTACATGTGGTCCCTGGGTCTATATGTCTGGGCCCAGTCTCTCCTGTGAACTCCGGCCTTGCATTGCCAACTGACTATTCAATATTTTGAACTGGATATCCTGGAAGTGTCTCAAACTCAACATGCCCAAAGCAACAATCATGTTGCCTATTATTGGTAAGGATACCAACATCCTTCCCAGCACACATGTGTGAAATCTTAATAACATCCTTGCCTCCTCTCACCTCACATATCCAATCAGTTGCCCAAACCTGTCATTCCTTTCTCATTACATCTCATGTTTCTCATACCCTACCCTCACAAGGCTATAATTCTAGTTAAAGGGCTCATCACCTCTTGCCTAAACTGTTGCCCTAGTCTCTTTCCCCTCTATCTAACCTCCACCCAGCTGTAATGGACCTTTGATCACAGATCACATCACCTCACCCCCACCCCCACCCCCACCCCCACATACATACACACACACACTCACTCTCTCTCTCTAAACTCCAGTGGATCCTTATTACTTGAAGGATCAGTAATACCCTCCTCTATTTAGCCTCTAAAATGCTTCATAACCTAGCCCTTCCCTATCTTTCGAGTCTCTCTACAAATTACTTCCCTCCACAAACTCCCTTATCCACCTTACTGGCCCCCTTGTCAGTCCTCACACACAATACTCCATTTGGTGGCCCTCCATGGCCAGAATGCTCTTCCTCCAATCATAGTGACAAAACCCCAGCTCCATTCAAGATTCAGCCACAAAGACTACCTACTGCAAGAAGCCATCTTCCATCTAGTTGGCTATCTTGTCTGGACATAGCTATGTACATGTGGTCAACCCCAATAAAACATAAGCTGTTTGAGGATAGGAAGCATTTTTGCTTTTATTCCAGGGTTTACCATAGTGCCTGGTACAGAGTAAATGATTAATAAAATTCTTATTATCAACAAAGGCAATAGTGGATTTGTGTTTGTTGTTGAGTCATGTCTGACTCATGACCCCACTGGGGGTTTTCTTGGCAGAGATATCGGAGTGACTTGCCATTTCCTTCTCCAGCTTACATTACGGATGAGGAAACTGAAGCAAACAGGGTTAAATGACTTGCCCAGGGTCACACAGCTAGGAAGTGTCTGAGGCCAGATTTGAATTCAGGAAGAGGGGGCTTCTTGACTCCAGGCCTAGCACTCTATGCAGTATAGTGCCATCTAGCTACCCCTCTCAAACATCATTTATAGAAGAGGTGTTTCTTTCACAAGGAACCTTTCTGGAGACACTTCAAATCATATCACAAAATAAGGTAACTACATCATCAGGTATTACCCTTTTTTAGTAGTATTCGACAAATACTTATGAAGCCAGGCACTGTGCCAAATGGTGGGGATAAAGACAAAATAAAACAGTTCTTCCTCTGCCAGAGCTTATATCCTCCTAGAGGATGTCAAGATAAGATATATACAATGTAAATAGGAAGTAAGTTCAGGAGTTGGACAGCACTGAGTGGAGCTGGAGATAAGCAGGGATATGGATTCTTTTTTTGTTTTGTTTTTGTTTTTTGTTTTTTTCTGCGGGGCAATGGGGGTTGAGTGACTTGCCCAGGGTCATACAGCTAGTAAGTGTCAAGTGCCTGAGGCCCGATTTGAACTCAGGTACTCCTGAATCCAGGGCCAGTGCTTTATCCACCGAGTCACCTAGCCGCCCCCTGGATCTGGATTCTTTTAAGAGGTGACCCTTGAATTAGGCTTTAAATGGAGAGAGTTGGTAAAAGAGCATTCTATGCCCATGTAAAGGCACACAGAAGATACTATCAGGCCAAACTGGGAAAACAACAAACAGGCCAACTTAGCTGAAATGTAGAATACATGAGGGGGAGTAACATGAGCTAAATCTGGAAAGATAGCTGGAGCCAACTCCAATGTAAAGGACTTTAAATGCCAAATAGAAGCATTTGGCGTTTATCTCCAATAGAGAGCCACCTAAGTGTTTTGAGCTAGGCAGTGACAAGGTCAGAGCTGGGCTTTAGGATTAACTAAGGGACCCCAAGAATTACATTGAAACTGCTGTGTAGTATTCAGCAGGATTCACCAAAATCTGCATAAGACAAATAGAAATAGACAAAGGCCACATATAGGGAAAGAGATTTTATTTCCAAGAATTTGTACAGACAATGGTAAGTAAAAAAATTGTATCTTAACTTTAAAAAAGGAGCTGCCCTCCTCAATCCACCTGACACAAAGGGGACAGGCTGGTAATCCTAGTTTTTTACATTAAATGTCAACATCAGAAAAACCAACATTGACACTTCCTTTCTTCCCTCAGTCACTAATTCATCACTGCCAAAGGAAGTTTTCTACTATTTTTGTTGTGTTTGTTTCTTGTGATAGGACACGTAAGCTAAGCAGATACAATCTCACTTGGTTAAGGAGTTCCTGGTTCTCTACTTACATAAAGAATTGAACAAGCTGTGAAAAACACAAATGAGTATTTTCTTCCTGTGGAGTATGTTCACCTTGTGCATTTTTGGTTCATTTTGGTAAAAAGCGCATTTCAGAATAAAACCCCTCAAAAGTTCACATCGATCATCTCAAGAAGCCATGAAGATTGGTTTGAACAAACTGTCTGTGAAATGGAACAAATTTAAACTATGAAGCTGCTCTAAGCACCAACCTCAGAGTTAGTCCTATTGGAAAAGAAAATACATTAAAGCTACCGAACTCAACGTGTGCAAAATGTGCTGAACTTGGGTCGTTTGTGAACCATCCCAAGCTCCCCCGCCACCAGGTGGATCTCATTCCTCCCCTTCAAATCAGTCACTTAAAGAGGCTTTCTTCCTTGTCCAAGATCCCCTCAATCCCAAGGGATCACGGAATCAGCCACTCACATTCTTCCCAGAGACCAATCCCAACAACAGATGGCTGTGTGTGCTGGGTCTGACTTGGTGACATCCTGCTGCTGCCAGGGACTCCAAAGCCAATCCACTCATTTCGCCTAAACCCTACTTTCCAGCAGCTTTTGCTGGTTTGGAGGAAACTGGTACCACAGAGAATTCACTGCTCCCCCCATGGTAAGCACAAACAAAATATTTTCCTTCCAAGAGTGTCAGGAAAAGTAGAACCATTTCTTTTTTTAACCCTCGACAATTAACAGACACATCTATGCTTGTTGTTCAAGGTAATTTAATGTGTTCAGCCCTTGTTATAGCGTCTATTTTTTGATGCAGAGGCCCTGGCCTCACCAAGGCCAATGATGCCACTACAGATCAAAGGAGAGAAGTGGAGAAGTCAATACTTTTTTAAAATGTGGGGCTCTCCAAACAGGCATAAGTACCCATTCCTCCCGGAAAACTCCGCTAATCTCAAACTCAAATTCATCCTCATTTCCCACATTTCAGAGGCATGAAAAAACCCTAATCTGTCTAGATACTGTGAAACAGTATGTGGCAGCACACTTCCCCCTCCCCAGACTCAACTCTTTCCCTTTTCCCCCCACCCACAACAGTTTAAGAAAAATATAATAAGTGGGATCACAAGAGGTAGCCAGATAATTGAAAACGGTCTTAATAATCTAGTCTTTTCAAAAAGTATGGATCTTAATATTTTGCCTAGAAATGCCAGTCTTTCTAATATCTAATAACAAATGTTTGGTTTGTATTATGATAGGTTTCCCCCCCACTCCCAACTGCAAATAAATTGAAAATGTCTTTCCTTCAAAGTTCCCCCTCCCCCCAATGGCTACATTTCAAACTTCTTTAACGATTGCATTCAAGTCTAGGAAATTTGAAAAAATCTGCCAAGGCTTAAGGAAAACAGCTTCCTAATTCTCCATATGTCATTTGATCTGGTACAACCCTAAGCTCTCTGCATTTCTGGATGCTGGCTCTTTCTCATATCTAGGATGTCTGCTTTCTGACCTGACCCCAAACAGACAGGCTCTTCCCCAACCTTGGCCACTCCCGAAGACTGTGTTGGCAGAACTCCCACACGTTCAGCAGCACCTAGCTAGTTCATCTGCTCTCCTTGTACACAGAGGGCAGTGTCTCTCTACTGTCTCCCCAGATGGACATAAAAAAGGGAACTTTCCAAAGCCCAACCCTTCCTTGGCATTTCATAACTCCCATTTATCCAATTTGCCTAATCCAGATCAAACAGGGAAAAGTGAGACTTGAACAATGCTCCCTCCCAAGAAACTGTGGCCCAGCCTACCGTTCCTACTCTTCTCGGGCTTGCTCAGTTTTAAGAGATCCTGAAGGACTGCTGAGGAACAAAATACATGACAGGTACTCTTCAGCAAGAGGTATGTAATGTTATCACCAAGAGGTGCGCTATATAGCTCAACACCATAGACTCTTTGCAGCGGATTAATTTATAAACAGATCAGAGGAAGGTAGAGAAATTGGTTTTCTGGAATCCCCCCCAAGCCTGAACGATGTGGGTGATCCCGAGGAGCTTTTTCTAGGCCTGGCAGGGTCAGAGGATGTGGCATCACCCTGGGGGGCTTTGCTGATCTCAGTCCGGCTCTTCTATGGGGAGCATAAGTCCCTGAGAGGCCTCTTGCCCCAGGCCCCTTGATTGGCAGTTGGCGGTTCCGATGTCTTAGAGTTCATTTTATAAACAGAACGTAAAATGCCATCACAATGCAGGCAATTGCCACGGCAGCGTGCAGCCTGGTTCCAATCACAGCAGCTGGTTAAAAAAGAAAAAAAAAAGGCAAAGAGAAAATGACCCCCTGTTTGTCGAACAATTTCCCACTTTCTGGTGAACATTTGAGATTCCACATATAACAGTCAAAAGAGGTTTGGGGTTTTCAGGCCCTGAACTCCATGAGGTTTGTCTGCCACAATGTGCCTCTGGTACAGACGCACCCCCTCTTTTTACCTTTGCCCCTTTTCCTGAATCCTCCATTTCTGACTTCTCCAGGCTACTTCCATTTGGGAGGGAAGGGGAGCAGAAACAGGAAACCTCGAGCCTAGGCAGCCCAGCCCCACCCTAGGGGAGTGACCAGAGCTTGGCATAACCTGGGATGGCAACTCTCAAAGGCAGCCTCTGGTGAGATAAGTCTCTCTGCCTCCCTCCTCCTCCAGTAACCTAAAAGTCACTGTATCTGAGCCCTCTCAAGAAATGAGAGCGCAGGTGTATGTTTGTCTCTGTGGTGAATGAGAACCCAAATATCCCGTTTCCTGAGACCTTCGTACATCCTTCTTGCCACAAGCCTGTCCTTATGCCAGTTATAACATGCCAATAAAAAAGACCCCAAAATTTTGGCCTTCCTAGCCAACCTGCCTCTTCTGTGAAAGCCACTGTGCAGCTGCAATGAACTGGGAAAGACACTGAGCCACATGAGAAAGCTTTCTCAAGCTCAAGAGAAGTAAGGAACAGAATCCAAATGTCCCGGCTCAGAGCACTGAGCCTGGAGTCAGGAAGACCCGAGTTCAAATCTGACCCCAGACACTTATTAGCTGTGTGACCCTGCGAAAGTCACTTCACCCTGTTTGCCTCAGTTTCTATAAAGTGGGGATAATAATAGCACCTAACTTCCAGGTTTGTTGTGAGGAAGAAGATAATAATTGTAAAGCTCTTAGCACAGTGCCTGACACGAAGTAAATGCTAGATAGACATTAGCTATTATAACTGTTGTTGTTAGCTAGCACTGTGGCAATCACTTGTATAGCTCTGCTTCCAGATATAGGAACTGAAATGAGGCCAAAAAATGGTAGAGCAATGAGAGCCAAAACCTAGGAGAGGAAAACTCCAGGTTATCTTGCTGAGAGTTGGAAAATTTTAAATTGGCCTAAGTCCTTTCACTAGGATTAAAGCCTTCTCAACAAACTCCAGCTTTGTCAAAAATTTTGAAAATGTAGGTGTTACATCTTATTCAGAAAGTTCAAGGTACTAAAATAAATCCTTGTGTTCCTAATGACTTCGATTTGTAATATTCACCTCTATCTTAAATGTCAGAAAAATGATTTCCCTTAGTCCTAGATTCTCTTTCATTACCAAAAAACTCTGATAGCTCAAAGCTCATCTACTATAACCCTTCCTATTTCCTGCAAATTCTTCAGTGCTGCCATGAAAGTCTTCTCTTCCTTTACCAGCACAATCTCACCTTTGTAGAACACACCCCAGACTCCCTTCTTCTCTGAGAGCAGCCAGGTCCTGAGGCGAGGCACCTTCTTGAAGTAGGCACAGGTGCAAACAAATAGCAAACCAAACACCAGGATCCCATCCAGGGAATATACTGTGAAAGGGAAAAGAAACACGACTTGGCTTATCACTAATTGGTAGAAAAGCCAGTTCCTGAGCAAAGACGGATAACGCTGCCTCGCGAGGGCTGGTGTGAACAGAATGGTGGGTGGTATTTAGTCAATAACCTAAACTGGCCAGGCCGACCCTTAGCAACAGGAAAGCCATTATCTGCTACTACCAATAGTTCCTCAATTACATTCCAAACAAATATTTATTGAAAGTAAATTCATGAAACAGGTCCCTGATCCTCTCAAAAGCTTCTTATAGAGCACCCCTTTAGGTCAACTTCGACTTCTTTTTTTCACCCTTTATTGGCCACAGGTTATAATAGATATGGACAAAATGCTGATGCCGTTCATTAATTACACAAGCATTTATTAAGTACCTACTATGTGCCAGACAGGTGCTGAAGCTATAAAACAAAAAATGGAATAGGTCTAGAATTTCTTTCAAGGAGCTTATATGGGGGGGGGGGGAGAAGGGGAAAAAAGTAATATGAACTATACAATGTACAGCAAGTTAAGTATAAAGTAATTTGGGGGCGAGGGAATCGGGAGAAGCCTAATACAGGAGGTGACACCTGAGATGAGCCTTGAAGGGATTCTAAGAGGGGGAGGTGAAGGAGCACAGCCCTTGCAGAGGCCCAGAGGCTAGAAGCAGAATCTGGTGACTCTGGACCTGTCAGGCAGTTAATCTGGCCATACCACAAAGTATGTGAAGGAAAGGAGTCACGGTCAGTAAGCCAGAAGGGCAGGCTGCAGTCTGGCTGTGAAAGGCTTTAAACTGCAATAGGTTCTCTCATTACATACATTCTACTAGTATAGTACTGTATTTTAACCTGGTCAATAGAGAAATCCTGCACAGTGATCCAGAAAACACCTGGCCTTTTAATCCCCACCAATCAAAGCCCGATGTATCTCCGGGGACAGCCAAACTGGAATCTAAGCCCCATACTCAAATTCTGAAGCTAGACCACTCGAGATGACCAACTACCCAGAGAACACCTCCCTTACACTGCTGCCCAAATGTAGTACTGAAAACTTGTCAACAAACGAGATACATACAGATATACACATGCTGATCTTTTCAAGTCAAATAAAGCATTTGAGATTCAAATGTGAGATAATTTATTACTTTTAATATATGAAACCTAAATGAGATTTAACAAAATAATGCACCTCACCCCCCCAGTAAAAAAAAAAAAAAGTCATCAGCTCTTCTGGAATTGGGCTTCCATGCACCATGGATGACAAGAGGTTGATAGGACATGAATCACTTCTGGGACTAAGCAGAGAAAATTTAACATGTTCTTGTTATAATACACCTATTCTTTTACTATAGAAAGGATAGGGAATTTTACAGCTAAATAGGTCAGATTTGGATTTATTGGCATTCCCAAACCTATGTCTGGGAAGATGCAAAGGATTTTCTTTGTTTTGTGTTGCTGTTTTTTATTTTCGGGGCAATGAGGATTAAGTGACTTGCCCAGGGTCACATGGCTGGTAAGTGTCAAGTGTCTGAGGCTGGATTTGAACTCGGGTACTCCTGAATCCAAGGCCAGTGCTTTAACCACTCTACCACCTAGCTGCCCCTGAAGATGCAAAGTTTAACACACTATAGAGGTTGGAGTTCATGTATCTATCATTACTGGCCCATAATTAGTAACTGAGTATGGCATTCTCTTACTAGACAGAATATGGAACAGAATCCTAAAAAACCCCTGTAGATTCTTAAAGAAGAAAAAAAGTAGCTGGAATCTTTAGCAAGCCAAAGAAAGTGGTAAACAGAACAACAAATCAGAATTCTGAAGTCTTGAGGTTTTTTTCTTGCCCCTGCAACTTGGGATGAATTATTCTGTTAAGGCAGGGTAGTGCAGAAAAATACTGGCCCAGCAGTCAGGGTAGGTTGGTCCAAATCCCAGCCTTTTTGATTGCTTCCTAATCTCTCTGAGCCTCAGTTTCCTCACCAGTGGAATGAGGGGTTTGGTCTAGGTAGTTCTTATGCTTTCTTTCAGCTCTTAAATCTATGACCTTGCTATATTTCTAATTTGCTATCCATAAAGGGACTGTTAGTCCTAAGGAAAATTTTGAAGCAGTCAAATGGCACAGTACAAACAATCCTGATATCCTCCCACCCCTCATACAAAAGTTCCTAAACTTTCATTTCAACTACTGGCTACCCTGGTCATAAAAATTGCCTTCAGGGGCAGCTAGGTGGCTGAGTGGATAGAGCCCTTGCCCTGGATTCAGGAGGACCCGAGTTCAAATCCAGCCTCAGACACTTGACACTAACTAGCTGTGTGACCCTGGGAAAGTCCCTTAACCCCAATTGCCCTACCAAAAAAAAAAATTGCCTTCAAAAGGCCCTGAACTTCTCTGCTCTAGACCTTGTTGTTCACTTGTGTCTGATTCTTTGTGACCCCATTTGGGGTTTTCTTGAAAAGATACTGGAGTGGTTTGCCATTTCCTTCTCCAGTTCATCTAACAGATGAGAAAACTGAGGCAAACAGGGTTAAGTGACTTGCCCAGGGTTACATAGCTAGTAAGTGTCTGAGGCCAGATCTGAACTCAGGAAGATGAGTCTTCCCGACTTCAGACCTGGCACTCTATCCACTGCACCACCTAGCTACTCCCTGCTCTGGACCTACCACATATTAAAATTTGTTCTCAGAAAAAGATTATATTGGAAAGGACCATAATCCACAGGAAGGCAAATTTTGAGCTAAAAGCAATCTCACGATTAAGGAATTGTAAATGGCTTAATATATTAACCTCTAGAAATAATTTTTATTTTAATATGGGACAAAAATCATTAACAAACAAGAAGGAATCTTTAATGGAGTAATTTCAAGCATCAGGAACTGGTGCACAGGGAAGATTTTGTTTGTTTCTCAAATCACATCACCTAATTAGTTGCTTTCCCTCCTTCTGTGTAAGGCTGACCAGAAAAGGAACATAAAAAGATTTTTATTTTACTAAGACCACGACCAGAAACCTTACCTTCTGGAGCAGACCCCCCCCCCCCCCAGCTCAGGAAATAAAACAACAAACAGCATGGCTATTACCAGGCTATTTAGAAGAAGGAATGAGGTTACCTTCCACCTCGACCCCTCCATATGGAATTCAATCTCTAGTCCCCGAAGCCAGAAATATTTCCTTAGACACAATTTGTGGAAAGTGCGCTTACCTGATTGATCAGTGTAACGATAATAACAACACGTTTATGGATCACTTTAAGTTGTTACAGAATACACTCTTCACAATAACCGGTGGGTAGATCCCTACAATTCACCCGGGGTATCTGGATCCGCTCAGCATAGTTACTTAGTACAAGAGAGGATTAACTTAACTAACTTAAAAGTATCTACCCCAACCAACCACCCAGGATCTGCTCTCAAAGGATCGAGATGCGAATTTTGACTTCGACCTTTCACGTTAATAGCAGTTCCCGCGTAGGTGGTTTGAAAACCATTTTACATCTATTATTTCATTTTCTCCCCTCAATGACCCCGTGAGCAGGTAGATGCTATTGTCACCGTCATTTTACAGACGAGAAAAACGACTTCCAAGACTCAAGAACTTGTTCGGGATCCCACCATTAGTTAAGGGTTGGGAGGCGTCTAATCCAGGTCTTCCGGACTTCGAGCCTCCCTCCCGCTCAATCCAACCGCCGGCTCACTTCTGGGCCTGTTTCCCCCTCTGCACAACCAGCTAAAGTCCTTTTCCAGCCCTAAGTTCCGAAGCTCTAAACTTCTGTAGGATCCGCTCACAGGACACGGATACAGGCACCCTTCCCCCAGCCCCGAACACCGGGAAGGGGGGGGGGGAGGAGAATAGGTGAGCTCGGACGGCCTTCCACCCCCCAACCCCATCCCCTGTTACCGGTCCTGCCCGGCCGCCCGCGGGTTCGGACTGAGTCTCGGGGCTTCCAGGGGGTGAAGAGCACTCCCCCGGGAAGAGGCTCCCCGAGTTTCGGGACCAGGAGGGGGCGGGGAGAGCGGCCACGTAAGTCCGGGCCCCGCCCGCCTCCCCTCCTCCCTCGGCTGCCACGTCTCCCCTCCCCCCCACCCCCAACCGCGACGGCCGCCACTCTCACCGTTCGTCATGACGGCTGGGCCCGGCCGGGCCAGAGCCGGGGACCTCGGAGTTCCGGAGGCAGGTAGCAGCCGAGGCTGCGGAGACCAGCTCCCGATTGACACTTCCCGATCTGAGCCGGAGTGACTGGCAGGAGACGGACGACGCAGGCGCAGGGGAAAAGCGGAGAGTGCCGAACCGCCGCCAGGCACGGCCAAGTGAGCGCCGAGCGTACGTGAGGCGTGTGGCGGCAGAGGCGGCATTTGTAGTCATGGCAACAGTTTTCAACGCTGAGGGCTGGGAGCTGGGTCTCCGAGGCTGGCTCCAGGAACTTGCTGGGGAATCCTGGACAAGCATCTACTGCACTTTGCACGTGCCTCTGCGAACATCTATTGCACTTTGCACGTACCTTTGCGGCAATTAATAAGTTTGCTGACAGCTGAGAGATGAGTGGGCTGTCTGGCTGTATTCCCCTGGCTCATTCTTCTTTCTTTCTTTTTTTGTTGTTTTGGGTTTCTTCTTTGGTGAGGCAATTGGGGTTAAGTGACTTGCCCAGGGTCACACAGCTAGTAAGTGTTAAGTGTCTGAGGCCGGATTTGAACTCAGGTCCTCCTGAATTCAGGGCCGGTGCTCTATCCACTGCATCACCTAGCTGCCCCCTCATGTGATTTTCGAATCAAGTAACTTACCTCTTACTGCTTCTTCAATCTAAAGAAGGCAATGAAAGAAATTACCTCCAAGATTAAGACCCTAAGAAAAGGGAATCACTTCCTGGCACGTAATATTGGAATGTAAGCTCATTGAGGGTAGGGGATTGAGCTACATTTCAGGTGCCTAGCCAATAGAGGTAGGCATTTAATAAAGATATTTGATTGATTGAGTCTCAGGTGTACCATTACTAACTATTAATCTTTCTGGGTCACAATTTCTTCATCTGTAAAATGGGGATAATGATACCTTTCTTGCCTATTTCATAGGGTTGTCAGGAGGAAATATTATATATGAAATAATTTTGTAAACTGTAAAAGGCAGTAATATATGTGTAGCATTATTTTCTGGAAAATATTCAGATAATTGTAGTTTACCTGCCTTTTTGGCTAGTACTCTTAAGATTGTCTTGATTATCTCTCTTACTTTGCTCATTCAGATGCAATCATGGTGACTGGCCAGTGAAACCAGAAACGACCAGTATCTTAGCAATGCTTTAGTGCTTTACTGATCATCTATCTATTTCATGATTTCGGAGTGTGAAGGTGGGTGTGCTTGAGCCAGACAGAGAAGAAAGGGAGATGGGTGCTCTATTTCCAATTTTTAAATTTCATTCATCCTCTGTAATTGAATGGGTTTTATCTATCCTGAAGTAAATGTTTTTTTTACCCTGAGTTTGAGCCTCAAGTTTCCTAATCTGTAAAATGGGAATAATAATACTGGTACTTCTTACCCTGTAAGGGTTGTTGTGGGGATCAAATTAAATATGTGTGTGTGTGTGTGTGTGTGTGTGTATTATATAGAGAGATATGTATGTGAAGTGCAAGCCATAAAACATACACACACATATAACAACTATTGCTGTATTCAACTATGACAACTTTTTAAATACTTGAAAACAGCAATGGCTTTTAATCTAATTGGAGAGAATACAGAATGGAATATATATACACCCACACTATTGATAGAGATAAATAGATATACACACATACATGCCAAAAGGCTGTAAGAGTTCAGAGGAAAGAGAAGTAACTCTGGAATCAGGGAAGGTTTCATGAAGAAATTGCATTTTAGCTAGCCCATAGGTATGATTAGACAGGTGCAAGAGAACATTCTAGACCTAGGGAATGGTATGGAGAAGGATACAAGATTCTCTAAATTCAGGACTTGTTCAGGGTACGTCAAGTGGTCCACTTTGACTATATTATTAGAATATATTATAGGGAGTGATATGAAATGAGGTTGGATAGGCAGATGGCAGCCAGATTGTGGAAGGCCTCAAGTACCAGAGTAAGGAATTTGTACATTATTTTATTAACAATGAGAGGTTGTTTCAGTGAATTGGATTTAAGTGAGTAAGGGCTGTGCAAAGTCACCAGCCTCACTCTCCTCCAGAGCCATCTGGGTCCAGTGGCAAAATGTAGACCAAGACAACTGGAGATGCTCTGAATATTTGAGGCAATTCAGTTAAGTGATTTACCCATAATTACACAGAGTCAAGTGTTTAAAGTAATGAGAGGTAGAGGGAGATGAAGACCTGCTTTTGAATCCTGACTCTGCTATGTTCTACCTATAAAATGAAGGGGGTTGAACTAGGAGAACTTGAAGTCCCTTCCAGCCTTAAAGTGATATTAAATTATTTTGCTTCTCTTGTGATCTCAATTTCCTCATCTGTAAAATGAGAAAAATGAGGGGGTGGGACTAGATGATCTTTAAGATCTATGATCGATGCTACCAATGTGACTCTGGGAAAATCACGAAGTCTCTTTGTTTTCTCATCTATATAATGAGAAAGTTGAACAACATAATCTCTACCTTTCCTTCTAGCTCTAATACTGTGATTTGGAGTCATCAGTTGTTTAAGTAGAAGAGTGATGTGATCAGAGCTCTACTTACAAAAGACAAATCTGGCATCAATGAGTAGGATGATTTGAAGAAAAAGTAAGAGACTGCAGTCAGGTAAATTAGGTATGAAGCTATTGGAATAGCCCAACACAGAGGCCTCCCAGCTATGAATTAGGGCAGCAGCAGTGGAAACGGAGTGGAGTAGAGACAGATGCAAGATAAATTGTGAAGGTAGAATCAAGATGTAAGCGATGAGAGAAAGAGTAGTCAAATATGACTCCTAGGTTTTGAGAATGAATATAATTAAATAGGGAAGTTGGAAGGAAGAGAAGGTTTTGAGGGGAAAGATGACCGATTTGGTTTTAGGCACCTTGGCATCCTATCACTTGAATATGCAGACAAGGCAGTACATTGATGCCCTGAGATATGAAGAGAGTAGAGCCTCTCTCAGCATCCCATCTTTCCAGAGTGGGTTTTGCAGCCATTGCGGTATCAATTGCTTAAGGATGAGGGAGCAATTTCTGGGAGTAACCTTGGAGAATATAGGCCAAGGTAGCTAAGACACAGGTTCATCTGGCAGTTATATAGTATCAAGATAGGAACTTGGTAGGACTAATGCTATGTAGGAACTGAGGTAAATTTTGAGCTTCATCCCCAACCTCAAAGACCAGGGTGGTATAGAGGGTTGAGGATGCCTTGAGGTGTTGGGGAAATGTCTGTATGTTTGTTTTAGATAGATAGATAGATAGATAGATAGATAGAGAGAGAGAGAGAGAGAGAGAGAGAGAGAGAGAGAGAGAGAGAGAGAGAGAGGCAATTTGGGTTAACTGACTTTCCCAGGGTCACACAGCTAGTAAGTGTTAAGTGTCTGAGGCTGGATTTGAACTCAGGTACTCCTGAATCCAGGGCTGGTGCTTTATCCACTGTGCCATCTAGCTGCCCCCTCTTGCTATATTTTTGAAATAAGTATCCCTTTGTAAAAATTAATCTGACTTTAAGTAGTTAAATGGAACTGGGGTTGCTAGTCACTGGCCCCCTTAACAAATGGAAGGGAGACACATTCAGTGATACTTGAGTTAATGGCAGATAAAAGAAACATACATAATTCCCCATCCCTTCAAAGTACCTGAGAACCCTAACAGGAATGGCCCTAAAAGTATAGGGGCCAGAGACAACCACATTATATACACATCAAAGAAAAGAGGAAAATATTCATATAGAAACACACAGCTAGTAAAGACAAAACAAAACAAAAAACTTTCACCCCTACTGCACCCCACCTCTCCCCAGAACCTTTCAAGTAGTTCTGACTCTGAGTGCCACCCAAGTTTGACAATCTCCAATATAGGAAAAGAACTTGGGATTTCTAGGAAATAAAGAAACTCGCCCTCTGAGACTTACTTTCTATAGAAATTTGTATAGTTACTCTAGATTTGTAGCAGCACCCTGGGGCTAACCCCCAAATTAGGAAAGAATTTTGTGTCACCAAAGCATCTACTCCTGGTCCCTCAGACCTACATGGTCTAGACAACTCACAGTACTAGTAAAGACTATGCAAGGTCTGTATTTACCAGCTCCGTGCCTCATTGTGCCACTGTTCTAGCTCTTTTCTTTTTTTTTTTCTTTAGTGTGGTAATTGGGGTTAAGTGACTTGCCCAGGGTCACACAGCTAGTAAGTGTCTGAGGTCACATTTGAACTCAGGTCCTCCTGACTCCAGGGCTGGTGCTCTATCCACTACGCCACCTAGCTGCCCCCTCTTTTTTTTTTTTTTTTCATCCTTATGTCCTGGCCCTCCAGCTAGATCAATGTTTCTGTCTTGGGACCCTGGCTCCTGATGGATGAGAGTTCTTCATATCTGCCTAACCTAAACCTATCCTATTGGGCCATCCGGCCAACTTATCTTCACACCTCCCCACTCTACCTTTTGCCTTTTAACTAGTGTTCCATCTGAGGCTCTGGGTATATACATAGGTGTTAAGAGCTGTTCAAACCTATCTGACCCAGACCCACCTAGCTACCTTCTGGCCTCCTTCATGCCATCCATGTGCCCTTTCTACTTCCACCCACTTATACTCTTTCTAGCTCTGGGAATAATGATCAAATCAACAGTACCATTCTCATATAGAATATACCAATGAGTTGCCCTAAGGCTTACCCATCCTTGTCTTCCCAGACCCAAACTCTCCTCCTTAGCCACTGCTTCCCAGTATGTTATCTTCCCCTATTCAGATGCAAATTCTTTAAGAGCAGGAGCTCTTAAAGGAGCAAGGGCATTCATTCATTCATTCATTCATTCATTCATTCATTCATTCTGCAAACTGAGCTGACTTGTTCATCATTCGTGGAGTGCCATCTGCTGGCCACAGACTGCTTGCTTTCCCATTCCCATTTGCGCAGAAAGACACCTGAGAGAAATACCACATACAGGATTGTATAAATGTGGGACAGACTTCTTACACTGAGGCAGACATGCAAAAATAGATAAAAGATACCCACAATGGCAGAAATTAAGGAACCATGCCACATATGCAAAGAGAACATGAATCTATTTATCTATTTAGCCTAACACACATGTTCCAACTTCTATCTTCCCTTACCCCATGCCCTAGATCATCATAGAAAGCCCCTGTTCACCCTGACCCTTTCATTGACAAGCCAGAGTTCCAGGAGGTTATCAAATATTAGTAGCTGTGTTGTACAGACTCTTTGGTCAGACAAGCTTTCATCAGAGAGAGGAATCTGTGTGTGTGTGTGTGTGTGTGTGTGTGTGTGCATGCACGCATGCGCGCGTGTGTATATGTGTTATAGTTTGGAATCTGCTAGAAAAGACAAGATGGAATGGAATGCAGAATTGTACATGTAGAGAGGGGTTTGCCTTGGCTAGGAGAAGAGCTACATCTTCATATGAAATAGAGGCAAAGGGAGGGGAATAGTATGGGAAGACATCTGAGGGATGTGAGATGAGGATAAGGGAAAAACAGGGATTTTGGTAAATGGCCTCAATTTTTTCAGTGAAGAATAAGGCAAAATTCTCAGCTGAGTGAGGAAAAGGAGTGTCACGGGAGATTTAAGGAGGGATGAAAAGGTTTGGAAAAGCCACTGTAGTAAGTGGGAGAGTGAATTAATTAGCCCAGTTCTAAGTTAAGAAACTTAAATTTCTAATCAATCTGAGCAGCACAGTTTCACTATTTTTTTTTTTTTTAGTGAGGCAATTGGGGTTAAATGACTTGCCCAGGGTCACACAGCTAGTAAGTGTTAAGTGTCTGAAGCCTGATTTGAACTCAGGTACTTCTGACTATAGGGCTGGTGCTCTATCCACTGTGCCACTTAGCTGCCCCTAGTTTCACTATTTTGTCCAGCTGCATTTTGTAGCACACATATAGAAGCAATGACAGGGATGTTGGGAATAATCCAAAAATGAAACTCTGCTGTTGTTGTTCAGTCATTTCAATCCTGTCTGAGTCTTTGTGACCCCATTTGGGGATTTCTTGGCAGAGATACTGGAGTGGTTTGGCCATTTCCTGCTCCAGCTCATTTTATAGATGAGGAACTAAGGCAAACAGGGTTAAGTGACTTGTCCAAGGGTCACACAGCTAGTGTGTGAGGACAGATTTGAATTTAGGAAGATGAGGCTTCCTGACTTTTCTCTTTTTTAATTCTTTGTCCACATTCTTCAGCACAACTGTCAGAAAGTGTAAGGAATTAATTGTGATTTGGGGTTTCCATGACTCCATCTTTGCTATATTATGGTCAGACTGAAAAAATATGTAATCTTGAAAAGCCTAAGAAAAGATGGAGATTATAGAACAAAAGGAACTCTGATCAGATTTGTCATGGATATTAGGTGGGACTGAATAACACAAAGAACATTTATTGAGTCAAAGTATCCAACAAAGTACCTAAGCCCCACCTAGGAGTTCCCCCAGGCCCATATGGGCCTGGCCAAATTATAATGGGGACAGCCCAGGGGGTATGTTGAACCAATGGGAGATTCAGCATAGCTAAGAACCTCCCTTCCTGTGGGAGAGGGAAGGGAGGGAGGGAGGGAGGGAGGGAGAGGGAGAGGGAGAGAGAGACAGAGAGAGAGAGAGAGAGAGAGAGAGAGAGAGAGAGAGAGAGAGAGAGAGAGAGAGAGGAGCTGGTGGTGGTTGACCTTTGGACAGAACCAGGAGACACTGCACAGCTGATTCTCCTTGGAACTACAGATTCTAGGTGGTGGTGAGTTTGTGTTGTTGAAGTGAGGCTGGCTCTTTAGGCTGGCTGAGTTGGAGGCAGGTTTAGGGTTTGAGTCAGTTTTTGTTCGAGCCAAGCTATTCTGAGTAACTGAGGAAGGAAATGGTACCAAAGTACTCACAGATATCACAGGTCCTTCTTTAAAAACAGCGGCATACATTTATTGTTTCAGTGGATCTCATTAATGTGGCTACCTCCTCCAGTAGTCCAAATCACAAACTATCTGTGCCTTCTCATTAATTCCAGTTTGGCTGGGATGTGATCCTTGTCTAAGCTTTCCCAGAAGTCACCCAAAGAGGATCCATTTAATATTCTGGTGGTCTGAATGCTAAATCTTTTTACCGTTCAGTGGGAGCCAGTGAAGCATTTGGGCTGTTCATCCATTGTCCCTCATCCCTCATTCTGGTTCCATGACTGTCCCATAGATGAAGTTCTTTACACCACTTGTTATTTACAAGTCATCACAGGTAATAAATATGATAGAGCTTACTTACACCCACCCTGCTTATCCTTTGTCTTTTGAGGAAACTTTGTTTCCTCAGAGATTGTGGTTACATTCTGTCATTTGAAGCCATATAGCATTACCAGAAGAATGTTGGTGTAAAAAGATTGTGTGTGTGTGAGCAATTTGAGATCATTGAAAGCACTTTGCCAATTTGCAATCTAGACTGTACTCTTGAATTATGGGTCCAGCTCATTATCTGTCTATATGATGGGCCATCCATCCAACTCTATGGCACAGTATATGATAATAACTTCTCCCATTATCCCTACTTCCAGGCTGGCCCCTGCCACCATCATGCAGGGGAACAAACCCTATGGAGAACAGGTCCAATATAACTTTGAACACCACCACCACTAATGTCAACCAACTTTCACTGACAGGATAGTTAACCTAGCCTAGTTGAGGCAGCAATGTGCCCTGAGAAAAACACAGGAGGCACTATATTCCAGGCTGGTTAGCAGATCACCACCACTGGTACCTCAGCTACCATCTTCTGTCAGACTCCAAAGAGACGGTCCCTTAAAGAAGGGAGCCACTCTCCTTGTCATTACCACTACCAACTGCCAAACAATTGCTAATGATGCCAACAACTGCTACTGATTCCAAGGGCCCTTGGAATATCAACTCCTTCCTCCATCACCCCCCACCCTCCAATCAGTCCTGCTTTCAATTGGACTGTCATAGCCATTGTCCGGGAAAGTAATACCTGTAGAGGTGAGACTTGGCATCTGCCTCTGCAGGTGCTGCCATAGCAACTGAAGACCTGGAAAACAATGTTCTTACCACTGAAATCCTTTGCATTGTCTGATAGTTCACTGTTAGAAACAAAGTGGTTTGATCAATGGAAATAGCAATAAAGACATGTTACCACCTTTTGACCACTGCCCCATTAGGGCAGTTTTCCCCCATTAGGATGTAAGCTTTAGGAAAAAAGGGACTTACTTTTCTGTTTGTACCCAGTGCTCAGCTGTGCTTAGCATACAGAAAGTGCTTAATAAATGTTTTTTTTTTCATTCATTCACTCATTTAATTTTTCCCATAGAAATTCTTAGGTCAATCTCTTTTGAGCAGTTATGGGTCTCACTGGAGAGCAATATTTGAATCTTGATATAATTGCATTGCCATTTGCAAACAGGAGCATCCAGAATACTATGCTGTCTAGAAGGGAATCTTTCCACTTGGACCTTTTCAAGATGTCCTCTTGAAAATATACGTAATTAAAATATACAATGATCATATTGATCATTTCGGTTAAAATGGTAATTAAGTCAATCAGTAAGTACTTTGCATGAGAACATTAGCTTTTAGACCTAAAAGTAACTCATACATATACGTTACACAGATATATATTCTCTCTCCTTCTGTCTGTCTGTCTGTCCGTCCGTCCGTCCGTCTGTCTGTCCCTCCCTCTGTGTCTGTCTCTCTCTCTGTCTCTGTCTCCCTCCCTCCCTCCTTTACTTCCGACCTCCCTCTCCATATGTATAGTCAAAATATTAGGAGACACCCCATTTTCCAGAACTAGGGCCCAGCAAGCAAGCTGAGTCCTGAGCTTGACATAACAATCCTTTGCACTCACCCTCTGGAAAAATCACATAATTATTGTATTGATTTGACCAGTACCAGGTGTTTTCTGAGCTCTGGCAAGTACCTGCTATATCTATGTTCTGGTCATGAAGCCTTGCTATGAATCAAACTTGTCACATTGTTGCTGTTAACCCCTCATTATCCGGGGACAGCTCACTGTGTAGCCATTGGTATGAGTATTGAGATCTCTCTACACTGCCTCGGGTCCTGCCTCTATGTGTCTATAGCCCACTCCTTGCTTGTAAACCCTTTCCCTCACTTTGAAATTAAACTTCTGTTCGATTCCTGACTCTCCTGTCTCTAGCCTGCACTATTCAGCTCCAACCATACACAGGTTAGAGTGATATGTGTATGTGTATATATATACATATATAATATATGCAATATCTAGTATATAGAATATACTATATTTATATAACGTGTGTATATGTGTCCTTTTTTTTTTTTTTGCTAGACCTATGATTTTGTCGGAGTGTAGGGAGAGCTCAGTGAAGAAACTCCCTCTTTCAATATAGATAAGAAACTATTCTTCAATTTATAATCTTGGAAAGTAGCCCGGGACACTGAGAGGTTATACAGTCAGTATATGTCAGAGGGGAATTTAAATTAAGGTCATCCTGAACTCTAGGCCAACACTTTCTCCACTATGTTGTACTGCCTCTCATATTATAAATATACAGAAGTCCATATTTATGTTTAAATAGTTAAATATCTTCTTAACGGACCAGAAGACTGGAATGAAGATACATAAAAAGCAGGCAGCTAGGTGTTGAAGTGGATCAAGTGCCAAATAGGCCCGTAGTGAGGAAGACTCATCTTCCTGAGTTTAAATCTGGCCTCAGACTCTTACCAGCTGTGTGACCCAGGGCAAGTCACTTAACTCTTTTTTGCCTCAATTTCCCCATCTGTAAAATGAGTGGAGAAGGAAATGGCAAAACACTCCAGTATCTTTGCCAAGAAAACCCCAAATGGGGTCACAAAGACTGGGACATGACTGAAAAACAACATGAGACAAAAGACAAAAATAAATCGAAAATTAGGAACATAAGTGGAAACTAACTTTCAGGGAAATAATGATAATAGATAGCCCCTCTACAATCCTTCTCCAAGTCAGAAAAAAGAAAAAACAATCTCAAATTACCTTCTCAAAACAAGTCAATACTTTTCATTTTTTTCAAGCTTCTGAAAACACATCTGTCACTGGCACCTACTATCTTCCAATGTAGCCCTTATTGCCCAGTCTGAATGTGCCTTCTCTTTCCTCAAAGTCCTCCAGGTACTCCTAATAGTCTCATTTGCATTCGCCAGTTTCACGGTTATTTGTGGGAGTCCTCCTTATTGTTCTTCAGCCTTCCTTTTTGAAAAGGACTAATGGCATCACTGGGTGATGTCTTGACTTGTGAGTGAAATGGGCTTAAGTGAGGCAGAGTTGCACAAAGCGACAGCCTCCCTCTTCCAGAATCATCAAAGTCCAGTGGCAAGACAAAAGTCAAGACTGACTGGCAATGGCCCGGGATGGGGTGGATGATCTTGGCATCTTCCACTTCTGATCAACCGAGCTCTAAGAGCTCCACAGCCCCTTTCTCAGCCACCTTCACGACCCTTGGAACAAATTGTTCTCATCTGCCCATTCCACCAGGGGAAGTCTTCTCATGCTTGGGGTATATACCTCTTCCCTCCTTAACTCACTGAGGGGGTTTGAGGACTATCAGCCACCCTAAAGGGGCTCTCCTCATGCTACAGCTTCTTGGAGCCAGAGGTGAGAATTGGGTGAATCAGGGGGCCACCAAAGGTGAATGAACCACCTTGAAAAGGGCTGAGCAAGCCCTGGCACCAGAGGAGCCAGTCCTTCCAGAATGTCCCATATACCCTCAGGGAGGCTGTGAGGCAAGTGTAGGGATCTTTCCAATAGCCAGTGACTCCCCATGCCCTGGAGGTCATTTCCCACTTTCAGTCGGTTGACAAGTGGCTTCCAGGGATGGTTCAGCGGACCTCTCCCTAGATTTCCTGCTGCGAGCATCACTAAACTCTGGAAAGCTGGGACTCTCTTACTTTTCTATATGCACCTCCCACCGGCTTTACACAGTAATGTTTAATCAACAATTGACTGATTGATTAATTACAAATCACTGGGGATCTCTCACCTCGGCCCCTCCCCATTCGTCTCTGACGAATCAGAGACCCAGTCATGGGTGCGCGTGCGCGTGCGCGTCCAGGCCGCGCTTCCTGCTTCCGTTTGCGCTCGCCTTCCCCGACCGGCGAGGCGCGGCTACGCAGCTGGATCAGATGATTTCGTTCTGACGTGGGGCGTGGCAGGAAATAAGGAAGCGGACGCTTGGTACTGGCTTCCGAGCTAGAGCGGAATCTTTGACGGTTGGAGCCGACTAGGGGGGGAATGGCTGATGAGGAAGAGGATCCGACTGTGAGTGAGCGGCCCACGCCTCCCCGGCTTCCCTTCCTCACCTCCTCTCCTCTTCCCCCTAGGAACCAGCGGCGGCCACCGGGCCGCTGAGGAGTGGAAGCGAGTGTGGGCGGGAAAATCCCGAGGTCCTAGGCCGGGGAGCCCCGGGGACTTGCGGTCGCTTCTCTCTGCCCTGTCCGCCCCCTGTCCATCCGGCTTCCCCATTCTCCCTTCTCCCTCCGTTCACGGTGTTACTCTGTTTTGTCTGCGGAGAGAAGGGGGGACGGAGTAGAAACGGGCGCCTGGGGATGAGGCCGGGCACCCTCACTATGCCCCAGCAGTCAGGGGTATCTGCAGAACATTCCCCACAAATTTAGCACGAGGCAGCCGAAAACCTCGGCCCCTGTTCATCTTGGCGTCGTCGAAGAAGTCCAGGGCACGGTCCCACAGCTGTCATTTTGGGCAAGTCTAACTCCAGTGGCCTCGGTATATAATGGAAAAATAGTACTTTAAACAGTACTTAGTTTTCTTCAAAGCTCAGCTTAAACAGCCACCTCCTACTTTGCTTGATCCCCTGCTGGTGTTTTCTATTTTGCGTCTATATTTTGAATATACTTTTATGTGAATTTTATTGTCCATATCCATAGAACCTAAATTACCTGCGGGTAGAGACTTTTCATTTGCTTTCATATCCATAGTACTAAACACAGTGCATAACATGTAATAGGTCGTATAATGAGTGTTTGCTGTTTGATAACTCCGACAGGATAATCATTGCATCATCATTACAAAAAAGCTTTGTAATTTTAAAAGTCCCTGTCTCCATATATTATTCGGAAATGATAGTGGCTTTTCTGGCTCTAAATCTGTGGGAATCAGGAGACCTCCCTTCTGATCCTGGTTCCCTTCTGTGCCCTTGAAAGATTCAGTTAATGTATCATGGTCTCATTTTCCTCCTTTACAAAATAAGAGAATTGGACTAGATGATTTCTGAGGATTCACCTACCTCTAAAATTGCATAGGTTTTAGATGACAGAAAATGTTTTTCAGACTCGAATATCATAGTTCCAACCACAATATTTTAAGAACATCAACAGATGGGAAGCCATCTAGATGAAAGAGATAAGAATAGTGAGAGGTTTGGAGCCTTGACATAGAATTACAGAAGGGAGTTTAGCTATCATCTGGTACACTTATTTTAGGGATGAAAGAAAGGTTTGCTTAAGATCATACAGTAAGTGGCAGAGCCAGGATTCAAACATGAGTTTTCTGGCTCCCGTTGTACTTTCCAATATATCACCACCATTAAAGGAAAAGTTGAAAAAACTTGGTGTGGGCTTTGCTTAGGGAAAACTAAGGAAAGACATTGATAGCGCTTTTCAGATATTTGAAAGGCACTCAGAAAAAAACAAAGCTGGGGTTTTTGGTTTTTTGTTTGGGGCTGCAAAGGGCAAAACGATTAATGATTGAAAGAGACAAATTAAAGATTTTTTATTTTATCAAAAATACATGAAGGGGCAACTAGGCGACTCAGTTGATAAAGCACCAGCCCTGGATTCAGGAAGACCTGAGTTCAAAGCTGGCTTCAGACACTTGACTCTTACTAGCTGTGTGACCCTGGGCAAGTCACTTAACCCTCATTGCCCCACCAAAAAAAAAAAAAGTTAAATGACTGGTCTGTGGTCAACTCCATGATGTACAATCTTCCTGACCCGGAGGCCATGTACTTTTCTTTTTTTTCTTTTTGCATGGCAATAAGGGTTAAGTGATTTGCCCAGGGTCACACAGTGTCAAGTGTCTGAGGCTGGATTTGACTTCAGATCTTCCTGAATCCAGGGCCAGTGCTTTATCCACTTCGACACCTAGCTGCCCCCCTTTAACGTTTCAATGCCCCAGCCAATTCTATATTGGATAAGTTGCTGAACTACTTTAGTAAAAAGGAGTCTCTATACACCAAGTTACTCACACAGATGAAATCACAGATCCAAACCCTTCCTCTCTCCATATAATACTTATATGTTTTAGTCATTTACATAATACTATATGTAAGTAAAATAAGTAGCTGTATTACCTTCTAATCTTGACTCAGTGTTCAAAGAGCAGCTGGAAAAAACATTTGTTCACTTAAGGTCCATTCTAGCACCAATATTTTAGGGTTTTGTGTTGTAAAGAGATTTTTGTATGGTTACAGAAATGGCTACCTGTATCAGTGACCTTTTAGGAACCTTCCAATTTTAGTTCATTTTTTGTACATGTGCAATTATATAAGACATGACCATATTAGCCATTTTATATAAGAAAAGTTGAATAAAAGAAAAAAATGGAAGAAAGTGAAAAATAGCATGCTTCAGTTTGTTCAATCAATATCGGTTCTTTGGAGGTGGTTAGTATACTTCATCATTAGTCCTTTGAGATTGTCTTGGATCATTGCATTACTGAGAATAGTTGTCATTCACAGTTCTTCATCAAACAATATTGTTGTCTCTGTGCACGAAGTTCTCTTGATTCTGCTCACTTTATTATACATCAGTTCATACAAGCCTTTCTGAAATCGTTCTGTTTGTCATTTCTTATTCCATCACCATTATATACAACAGCTTGTTTAGCCATTCCCCAATTGATGGACATTCCCATGATTTCCAATTTTGAGTTTATTTTTGAAAATAAGTTTTTGTTTAACATAACACTAAAAAGTCTACTTTATCTCACTTTTGTACTCTTCTAGTTTGAAGAAGATAATGAAGATGCAGGAGGAGGAGTAGATGGTGGACAGGGTAAAAGGAAAAGACTTTTCTCTAAAGAATGTAAGTATTATATTTGGCACTATTTTGATTATGGGTGGCTTGCATTGAAGATGAACATAAGCATTCCCTAAATTAAAAATGGGCTGTGCTTTAAAAATTAATTTGTTTGTTGCTGAGAACAAAAAGCACCTTTCCTTAGAAGTTATGCTATAAATAGTGTTTTATAGGTTTCAGGCCATCTATAAAAACCTATTTGACCTATGATAAACTCCATTAATATCTTGCTGTGATGCTCATTATTGTATGGAAGTGATTCTTGCTTCTTGAAAGCTCTGTCAATAGACTGTAAGCTTTAGTGGGTTCTAGTAAGGTACAGAGGCTTCATGTGCAGGTCTGAAAATAGATTGTATGTCTCTTATTTAAAAACCAGCCCAGGTAAGTTTGGAGAAACTTATCACTAGATTGTCCACAGGTTGATTAGTTTTTTCAGCTCTGGCAGCTCTCAACTATGTTCTTAAGTGTAGACGGTTTATAATTCACCCACAACAAAATCATGAATTGTCTTGTCCATAATGTACCTCAGTGATGGCAACTTAACCATCATTGATAGTAATACTTCTCTGAGAAAGCATTTAGAATTTAAGCTTTGAATGTCAGATACATGCCTCTCTCCTGTCCTGACTACCACAGTTGCTATGGGACAGTGTAAAGATAGCCAGGAAAGGCACACATCAGGAAAGGTGTCAGGATGAGGAAGAAGTAAGGGGAAAACTCCAGGCAGCAGCAGGGTCTGTGCTATTACGTGTCAGAAGAGAAGAGAGGAGAGGAATGTCTTTGGGTTCCCCTTTGAGTGCCTGTATGGTGCTCCGGTTATACAGAAACCAACAAGATATATCTTTAGGCACTATTCTGTCTTAATATTGATCACAAACCCTAAAATGTAAATGGGCACAAACTTAAAGTATTCAGGACGTCAGTGGTTCTATAATCTAATTGGTGTAGGTACTCCCTCCAAAGGTGAAGATTGCAGCCTATCCACACAGTGTAACTCTTGTCCCTATCCTCCAGTCAGTCTTCCACAAGGAGAATCCCTCTTTCATTTGGACTCTTGACACTGATAAATATCTCAGTGAGCATATACCTCCCTGTGTCATGCCTCATTTAACATTTATCATCAAAGGTTTGTCAAAACAAAGTTGTCTTTGCTATACCTTTTGAGCAATTTTGTTCAATTTTGACATGCATGGGGACACTTCTTTGGGGAAAATCTTTAAGGGAGCATTTTGCTCTGCTTGACTTTGTGATAAACAAGCACAGTGGGATCTTTTATTTTCTGCATCAGAAGTGAGTGTCGGGCAGCTAGATGGCAAAGTGGTAAAGCACCAGCCCTGGATTCAGGAGTACCTGAGTTCAAATCCGGCCTCAGACACTTGACATTTACTAGCTGTGTGACCCTGGGCAAGTCACTTAACCCTCATTACCCTGCAAAAAACAAAAACAAAACAGAAGTGAGTGTCAAATTTGCTGCCCTCCCCAAGGCTCAACTAGATTAAAATCTAATTAGGAAATGTTTAACAAAATAAATTAAAATACAACATAACATAGATAACATTAATTTGTGGTTTTTGAGTCAGTATGTCTGTAGAGAACTAAATTTGATACCACTGTTCTTCACCTATCAGTTGTTTTTTTTTTTAAATTTTTTTTAAAATTTTGTGGGGCAATGGGGGTTAAGTGACTTGCCCAAGGTCACACAGCTAGTAAGTGTCAAGTGTCTGAGGCCGGATTTGAACTCAGATACTCCTGAATCTGGGGCCGGTGCTTTATCCACTGCGCCATCTAGCTGCCCCCACCTATCAGTTTTTGATTAGAAAGATGTGCTCTGCTGTAAAAGCCTGCTTTAATCATACCATCATCAAGGATCTCCTCAATATACATGAAAATTATTCCCATAAAGTTTGTGTAGAGATGGGAGAGTAGGTGTATAGTTCAGTAGTTATTAGTATTTTCTTGACTTCCTTTTTTTGGTTACAATGAGTTCCAAGTGTTTGATGATAGCTTTTTATCTTTGAGATATTGTGAGAATTGATCCCTCATCGCCCTCTGAATTGTGTCATGTATAGCCTAGACAGCCTTTGTGCCTATTTTATGTAATCTAACTACTTCTCTTTGTTTTCTTTGTGCTATTTCTAGTTCTTTGTGGTAGAGGCTATGATGTAGTCCATTTGTAGTGGTTTTGCTTTTCTTGATGGGAGAAAGAATTTGTTTTAGAAATTTTTGCAGAGTTAAATTTGTCTTCCTAGTTGAAGACCTTCCAGTTTCATCGACAAATTCTTTCAAGATGATCTGGCTTAGACCTTACATATTTTTCTCCCCACTACTTCTCACTGTTTTATAAGACAGTGTTGCTCATAATCTCCTACCATCTTCTCTGGAATATTATAGATAAGTTTACATTATAAACTTTTGCTGCCTTTGGCTGTGATTTCTCAATTTGGGGAGACAGTGTTTTTGCTGGTTGTGGCAAGTGCTAGGTAGGCTCTTTTGCTATTCCTGTGGCAATTGACTTACATTGGTTAAACTTGCTCAGGAAATGATGATAATCAGTGATAGCGGACTTTTATTCATTTTACTGCTTTCAGGCATGTTTTAAAAGATTGGTTTGGAATTGCCTTAATTTCACGCCATAATACTTTATTCTTCTGATTTGGTCTTAATTGTAGTTTTTCGGCAAACAAGTAGAATGGTGACTCTATGTAGATAGCTGAGTTGAAAATGATTCCCTTGTTAGTAGCCAGTTTTTTTCCTTTCTGTTAGCATAACCAAAAAACTTTTTTAAAAATTTTGTTTGGTGTTCACCATTTCACCAGTTTAGCTCTATTCTTAAAAGAAAGTATTCAATATGTTAGTGTGAGTCTTCAGTATAGGCTACCAGCCTTTGACCATACTCATTTCTTTCTTTTGAATTGTTTTCCAACATTTTTTCATTAACTTCTCCTATGCCCATCTTCATGCTACAAGCATAAACTAATCTAATTTGCAACACATAACTAGATATCACATGAAATGATGTTTTGTGTTGCTTTTGGATGCACTATAAAACTAACTCTACCATTTCCTTTATTTGCCTCTCCTATAGCTTATTTTTGTGGTGTTTCAGCTTGTTCGATAAACAAAGATCTCATACTTGAGAGTACCAGGAAAGAAGTTAATGCTTATAGACGGTCTAAAAATTGATTCTTGGCACCCCTTCCCCCCCTTTTTAAACATTCTCCTGATGTCACTGAAGAATCAGAAGGGACTTCCTCAGGACGGAGGGCCATTAAAATTTTTCCTTTGTCCTGGCTAAAGAATTCATAGTCAGATGTACTATTGAAGAGCCTCTCCATACTTAACCAGGCTGGTCCTTGGAAAATAAACACTCTGTTTCTGGGACTATACACATAATCTTTTCAGTATAGTAAAAGATTATCAGAGCTTGTATTTTGTTAGCAAAGCTTTTAAGGACTTGGGGGGTCACTTCCATACCACAGAGAGACATCAGAGTAGGATTTTGTAGGGGAACCTAAAAGATCTTTTAGGAAAACTGTGCCCTGTGTTTGAGAGGTGCCACAGTATAATGGAAACTACTAGATTTGAATCCTATCTTTACTTCTTACTGGGGCAACTCTCTTAACTTCCCTTGGTTTCAGTTTCCTCATCTATAAACTGAGGATTGACCATGATAGTTTCAGAGGTCTATTCCAACTGTAAATCCTATGGGGTTTTATTAATAAGCACATCGTATGGAATATGGAAGGCCGTTTCTTTGAAGAGTGGCCACATATTCTAGTAAATGGCTGCATGTATTCAATTAAATTTATTAGCACTTTATTCTTTCACAGTAAGGTGTATGATGTATGGCTTTGGTGATGACCAGAATCCTTACACTGAGTCAGTGGATATTCTTGAGGACCTTGTCATAGAATTCATCACTGAAATGGTAAGGCGTTGGGTTTGGGGGTTTTTTAATAGTTGATTAGCTGATTGTTTGGAAAATGAACCTGAAATGTTGAGTTTTTGTTTTTGTTTTTGGGCAGTGAGGGTCAAGTGACTTGCCCAGGGTCACACAGCTAGTAAGTGTCAAGTGCCTGAGGCCATATTTGAACTCGGGTCCTTCTGAATCCAGGGCCAGTGCTTTATCCACTGCAGCGCCACCTAGCTGCCCCCTGAAATGACATTTTTAAAAAATTGATGCTGAAGAGTCCCCAAGTAGACAGCTTTTTCTCTTATCTACCTATATTGTGGATTAACAGTGCTGGTCTGAAATCTCTCAGGTTGTATCCTAAAAATCTAGATTTGGATAAAGTTTTTAAAATAGTCTATCTTTCTTAGAAGCAAGTTGTTCTGCCTGATTGTGAGAAATAGATGGGAAAGATGGAATGATAACTTAAGGGGAAATTTTTCAAGTAATTGAATTCATTGTTTCTTCTTATCTTCATAATAGACTCACAAAGCAATGTCTATTGGAAGACAAGGTCGAGTGCAGGTAGAAGATATTGTCTTCTTGATTCGAAAGGACCCAAGGAAGTTTGCCAGAGTTAAGGACTTGCTTACTATGAATGAAGAACTGAAACGGGCTAGAAAAGCATTTGATGAAGCAAACTATGGATCCTGACATCTTTTATGTTCTCCAAAGTTCCAGTATCTTCTAGGACTAGTGTATGTGTACTTGAACTGTGTATTTTCCACCTTGCCAAAAATGAAAGGTCCTGACATAATTGAAGTACTTCATACAGTTAGCTAATTATTACCTGCATCCAATTGACCCTATAAATGGGAAATGGAGCAACACTGCGTTGCCGCCTTTACTTTGACTTAATGGATTCTAAAAGTGACATTTTGGTATTGAATCGCCTGCCTCTCTTTGTTATAATTAAAATTGCTCATTGGTTTTAATGACAAGCTAAAATACCCTGCAAACCATGCAGATCATCCTGTCTTTTTGAGGTGATAAAGACAATTTAAACTAAGTAGTCTTTATGTTCTGGTCTCCTTTTTGTCACTGAAGTTTTATGTTATAGCAGTTCAGTATGTGAAATCTAAATAGCCTTTTTGGTTCTGCAATTCAGAAAACAAATTTCCTGACTACTTTCAACCTCTCAGACAGTTTTATGGATTGCTACTGGAAACTTGTGCATGCTCTGTGTTGGGTTATATTCTTAAAATTTTGTCAGTTTCTCTTACAGAAAAAGGAAAGTTTCATATTCTTTTGCATAAAGATTTGATTCTTTTGCATAAGATTAGATTTCTTAAAAGAAATCATTTGTATTCATGTCTTTCACTGGATATCAAAAGTAGTTTTTTTCTTGATGAGAGTTGCTGTTCCCTTTCAGAGTTGCACATGAAAACTCAAGATAATTTGAGATTTTTTTTGTTTCTGATTAAAAATTTTTCAGGCCTACTAGACTCATTGTTTGAGTTTTAGAAGATCTAATCTTCATAAACAGGATTTAAATTCTGAGACACTTAAAGGAATACAAATGTGGGCATTCTAAATTTTAGTAAAAATGGCAGTACTTTAACATTTGTTTTAAGAATTTACTTTATTCGTTGTGGAACTATCTGCCAGCATCTACACACGTGTAGGTGTGCTGTAGTAGCTCAGGATATGTAAGTTTTGTGTGTATTTAACCATTATGTATTAAATTATTACTGTATTTAGTTTAACATTAGAATTGAAAAAAACAATTTAGGGAATCATTGAAAAATCCTTTTTGTGTGAAACTACACTTATGTGCTGGTTAATACTTGAGAAATTCTGCTGTCCTAATTTTTTATATTAGGAATAAAAATCATTTATGAAAATTAAGCAAGTTAGTAGTTGAAATCCATTATATGATTGATTTTTAATGCGTTATCTGTGTATTCCTGGAAATGTATTCTATAATGATTTTTTTTCCCAGTTACATCTAAGGGTAGTTTTTAACATTCATTTTCATAAGATTTAGAGTTCCAAATTTTTCTCCCTCCCTCCCTTTCCTTCCCACTCCACAGGACAGCAACCAATCTGATATAGGTTATATATGTACAATCCACAAGTGCTCTTTTTATCAGTTCTTTCTGTGGGGTGGATAGTAAGTTTCATCATTAGTCCCTTGGGATTGTCTTGGATCATTGTGTTGCTGAGAGTAGTTAAGTCATTCACAATTGCTCATCGAACCTATACTGATTTTTTGGTTTTTTGTTTTTTTTTGGTGGGGCAATGGGGGTTAAGTGACTTGCCCAGGGTCACACAGCTAGTAAGTGTCAAGTGTCTGAGGCCGGATTTGAACTCAGGTACTCCTGAATCCAGGGCCAGCGCTTTAACCACTGCGCCATCTAGCTGCCCACCTATACTGATTTTTAAGAAGGTTCTCTTTTTTTCCCCCTGCCCCTTGCTATAAAATGATCATCATAACAATATAGCACTTTACAGTTACAAAACACTTTGACAGGTATCTCATTGTATTCTCCAACAATAACGCAGGTGTTATTGTTCCTGTGTTACAAATAAGGAAACTGAAAATTAGGCCAAGAGTTGGCTATAGTCACATGATCAGAAAGCAGAAATGGAATTAGAACCTTGGTTGTCTGAATCCAAATCCAATTCTGTCTCCATTATATTTCCTGAATTGATCAGAATTCCCCTTGAGGGAGGAATTCACTAATTTTGGTGTTTGTTTCCTCAGTGGAGATGAAAATGGCACTTAATAAATGTTGACTAATGAATTTCAGTGAGCATAGCTGTTTTCTACAAGTTTCTCCATGCATTCTAAGGTGAGCACTCTAAGCAAGTAGATTATACATAATAAATCATAAATGCTCTGGTATCTGTACTCTTGTTCATCAGGAATGATTCTGGGCACCTAAGAAGTTGAAGCAAGCATACTGTAGTAGGCCATATTTACAGAAGTCTTTACAGATTACAAAAGTGCTTTCCTTTACAGTAAACTTTCTAAATTAGGTAGTAAATAATTTCCCTATGTTGTAAATGAGAGATTGAGGCTAGATCACACAGCTGGTGAATGTCAGAACCAGTATTCGAACACAGGTGTTTTTGATTTCCAAGTCCAGTGTATTATCCACCATACCATGTGGCTTATAGACTATGAGCTCCTTGAGGGCAGGAACTTTTTCATTTTTGTCTTTGCATCCCTAGTGAGTGGCACACAAGAGTTGCTTAATAAAGGTTTATGTATAGCCTCCGATGCAGTGATTTTCCTGGGTGCATGAGGGATAGTGTTATGTATCATTTGACATGTGTAAAGGATTATACATGTTGAGCCTAACTGTCCTTTATCTCTAAAAAACATTTTCAGATGTGATTTTTCTGTTCATTTACTCTTCTGAAATTTTCTTAAGGAATACTAGATAATATAAACCACTAATGTACTATATTTGTGCTTCTTAGGTTTGAATTTTGATGACAGAAGGACAAGGTGGTTCATTTTTATCTTAGAGGGTTCAAGTTTTATATCTTACAGGAACTGCACCTTTTTTCTTAGGCTGTTTTAAATAAAAATGACTTTTTTTTTTTTAAAGTGAGGCAATTGGGGTTAAGTGACTTGCTCAGGGTCACAGAGCTAGTAAGTGTTAAGTGTCTGAGGCCGGATTTGAACTCAGGTACTCCTGACTCCAGGGCTGGTGCTCTGTCCACTGCACCACCCAGCTGCCCCAGAGCAATTGTTTTTAAATTAGACATGATTATTTCTTGAAAACAGATAATGTGCCAATAGTGCCAGTTTTAAGGGCATAGCGCAGGATCTGATTAAATAGCTGTATGTTACAATTAATCATTTACAAATGACTCTACACATTTTAAAATTATTTCTCCGTTTTAATGATTAGTTCTAAGATTGCATCTTCCTCCTCTACAAAAAAATGGAAGGTGATACTGAAAGTTAAAAATAGGCCACGTATTGACTCCTATGTTGTATTTTATAACATATAATAATTTTCTTTCTAAATTTAGAAACTTTTGATTGAAAGAAATTATGGATTTCATTGCAGAGTGTACTCAGGGCATGGGAGATGAACTGCTAGGGAAGAATTGTAAGCAGCACCCCAGAGCTCCCAAAGACCTTAACCCCTGATTTCTGTCTGGAAAAGTCTGGTAGTGTTGATCATTGGAGTTTAACTCAGAAATGGGGCTACTAAACTATACAAAAGGATCCGTTTGGATTGCATATTGACTTAGAAATCCATGTTTTACTGTTTTTTATTCACATTGTTAAATATTTCCCAGTTACAGTTTGGGGAGGGGGGCGGGGTAATGAGGGTTAAGTGACTTGCCATGGGTCACACAGCTAGTAAGTGTCAAGTGTTTGAGGCCAGATTTGAACTCAGGTCCTCCTGAATCCAGGACCAGTGCTTTACCACTGTGCCATCTAGCTGCGCCCCCATCCCCCAATTAAATTTAACCTGGTTGGGGCTGCACTTGGAAGTATTATATTGCATGTAACCCTTGGGCCTTGACTCCTCCGGTTAAATGATCAGGGTATTTCAACAAATTTATTTACTACTTCCCTACTATTTTATTTTAAGCTATCTCCCTGGAATTTACAGAATTCAGAAGTGGCATACAGGTAAGGATCTGTTTTCCCTATTTCAAAGGACACTGGAAATGACAAAATGTGGAACTAATCAGTTTGAGTAAAAAGTTGTATTATGTCATACTTACATACATTTAGCCTGAGATAGTGGGCTTGGCATCAGAAGACAGTTTACAACTTTTGAGTATCAATTTCCTCATCTGTAAACTGGCATATTATCTTGACTACATGACAGAGGTGTTTGTTGTTCTGTCGTTTTTAGTTGTGTCCAACTCTTTGTGATCTTATTGGGGTTTTCTTCAAAAAGATACTAGAATGGTTTGCCATTTCATTCTCCAACTATTTTACAAATGAGGAAACAGGCAAAATTAAGTTACTTGCTCAAGGTCACACAGCGATAAAGTGTGGGAGGCTAGATTTGAATTTAGGAAGATGAGACTTTCTGTCTCCAGACTCATCACTCTATCCACTGCTGCCCTAGGTGTATGTGAAAATAATTTTAAAACCATAAAGTGGCATAAATGAAAACTATTAGAAATAATTTTTATCAATTATCTTTGCCCTCCCACCATGCATAGGAAAAAATTAAGTTATCCTTTATGCACAACTGCATGACAATTCAATCAAAGAAATCCTGAACTTGCAGTGTGTAACTTATTTAAATGTTAGCAAAAGATTTGGATTTGCGTAATTTCAAGGTTAAATTTTCTTCTGAATTCCACAGTGACTGATGTGTATTTTTCTTAGGACCTGAAATTGGTATGTGTCATAATTACATGGAAAACTATCTGAAACATTTTTCAGCCCTTAATATGTTGTTTCTGTAGAGAAGTAACAGGGGGCAGCTAGGTGGCGCAGTGGATAGAGCACAGGACCTGGATTCAGAAGGACCTGAGTTAGGGGCAGCTAGGTGGTGCAGCAGATAGAGCACCGGCCCTGGATTCAGTAATACCTGAGTTCAAATCTGACCTCAGACACTTGCCACTTACTAGCTGTGTGATGCTGGGCAAATCACTCAACCCCCACTGCCTGCCCCCCCCCAAAAAAAAGTAACTGGGAAATATTTAACAAAATATAATAAAATGTTGGGGGGGAAAAAGGGCAGCTAGGTGGCGCAGTGGATAGCACCAGCCCTGGAGTCAGGAGTACCTGAGTTCAAATCCGGCCTCAGACACTTAAACTAGCTGTGTGACCCTGGGCAAGTCACTTAACCCCAATTGCCTCACCAAAAAAAAAAAAAAGTAACAGAAAGCTTGTCTTCTTATTTATTGCACATAGGGAAAAAGTAACTTCATTAGGAAAGCCTACCTAGAAACTGGCAACTACTAGTACTGAATGCCAGTAGTACAGCAGTTTTAATCTGGAAGGGACCTCAGAGCTCTGGCTTCCTGTGGCCTGTCCCTCTCTCATCATCTTATGACCTTTTTCTAACAGAGCCATCCAGACTGCTGGGGCTTAAAAACTGGTACCCACTTTATTATGACATCTTCTCATACTGCCCCCATGTTGTAATCTTTAATATAAAAATTTTTGTCAGTGTCTTATTTTTTAGGTCACCTTCATTTCCAAATATTTCTTTTCTTCTTTCCTTATGTAAAGAGGCTTACCCTGTAACAAAGAATAAAATAGGAAAAAAAAGTGGTTCAGCAAACTAACCAATCCATCGACTAAATCTGAGAGTATATGCAATGCCCTGCTTCCATAGTTCCCTGCCTCGGCAAAGAAGGAACAGAGGTTCAGTTTTTTCATCTCTTTTAATCAGATTACTCTGTCTCTGAAGTGGTCAGGGTCTTCCAAACCTGGCCTCTGAAATGAGATTTGACAACTACAGTACTAAGTTTAAATCCATGTTGGTTAAAGGTTTAAATAATAAGTAATGACTCCTTACAATATCAACATGAAAATACCTGTATCTTCAAATTATGTAATTTTGGAAGATTCAAGGCTTGTTCCTTTAAGTGAGAATGACTCGACATAGTGGCAATTAGTAGGAAAGGCAAACTGACATAATCTTAGTCAAATTAGCTTGATGTGGTGGAAAAAGTAAGATCATCAGTTTAATTAAGCTGATCTTGCAAAAATCTGGTGTTGCATTAGGAAACCATTGTCCTGCCAAGACATTTAGAAATGTCTATGGTAACTATCCACCAGGTAGCTTGTCCTATTTTTTAATCTGTTATGAAATACAATAGTCCCACAGTTCCTGCTGGCTAGACACAGCAGAAAATCTCTGCATTATTCACTCAATGAATTGTTATCAACAAATATTTCAGTGTCTGCTCTGTGTCAAGCATTATACAGTAGGAGTTTTAACAGTAGAATAACATAGCCATTGCCCTTTGGGAATTTACAATTTGGTAGGAGAACTGAGTTATAAACAAATAACTAGAATAAAAACGATATATGATAAGGCTTCCTTCGCCCCTACGTGCCTGTTCAGAATGTCACATTCAAATGAAAATCTGGCAATCTAATAACTGTCCTACTATTTTTTCTGGGCAATATTAAGATGATACCTGTAGCTACTCATTGAAAATCTATGTGAATGGTGGCTTCTTGGTGAACTGTACTGATAAAAGGTTGGAATATATGCCACCTCCTCTGAGGCCAGTCCCATAACCAGGCAATCATGCTTACAGTTTGGCTCCCAGAAGACAGCTGACTATTACACTACTCAGAGCTAGTCCTGTAGCTAATAAATGCCCACCAATGTGCTTCTCATTCACATTCATCAGCTATGCTTCAATTAGATTTTCGAAAAGGGCATATACTAAGGTGATAAGAACAATTGGTACAAAACATCTCCCCCAAAATCTGGGGTACTCTCTCCCACGAGTGCATACATGTCAATGGGAGAGTGGGTTCTTGCTGTAGAGAACACATGTGCCTAAAAGGCAAACACAAATTTTGGTTTCTAGAAGTCCTTTCTTGAGTCCATATCTGGCATTCCTTTCTGGTGGTGGTCACATTCTTTTTAAAAAAAATATTACAATTTTAATGCCTTGTTTCTGTGAAGTTTTCCTGATTCTTTAAAAAAATATATTTTTTAATAATAAACATTTTTGTTTAAAGTTTTGAGTTCCTAATTCTGTCCCTCCTTCCCTCCCTCTCCTCTCCCCTCCCTAAGGTGGTAAGCAATCAGATTTAGGCTATACATGTGCAATTATGTAAAACATTGCCATATTAGTCATTTTGTACAAGAAAAGTTGAATAAAAGAAAAAAAAATGAAAGAAAGTGAAAAATATGCTTCAGTCTGTTCCATCAATATCTGTTCTTTCTTTGGAGGTGGATAGTATGTTTCATCAATAGTCCTTTGGGATTGTCTTGGATCACTGTATTGTTGAGAAAAGTCAAGTCATTCACAGTTGTTCATCAAACAATATTTCTGTGTCTGTGCACAAAGTTCTCTTGGTTCTGCTCACCTAGGTTGAAGGTAACTGATGATGTGCCTCAAATCCATCAGTGAGTTAGGGGGATGTCTACCCTAAGCATGTGAAGACTTTGGCAGAATGGGCAGACAAGAACATTTGGTTCCAATGGCCATGAAGGTGGCTGAAGCAGGCACTTAGAGTTTGGTCAGACATCAAAGAGCCAAGGTCATTCACTGCATTCCAGCCCATTGCCGATAATCTTGACCCATGTCTTGCCACTGGAGTGACTCTGGAGGAGAGAGTGAGGCCGACAACTCTGCTAGTTCTGCCTCACTTAAATCCAATTCACTGGCAAGTCAAAATATCACCCTCATGAAGTCACTGGTCCTCTTCAAGAAAGAAGCACGAACTGCAACAACTCTGGATGAGAATTAGGTTCACAGTTTAGCTCAGTTACTACATAGCATTGCTCCCACCAAGTTCATGTCCACCTAGACTATCCTGGACCCCTGCTCTTCTTCAGGGTATTGATATTGGGCTGGCTGCAATACCTAACCTTGTTTCCTGGATTCCCAGGTCGGCATGGTTCAACAGAAAAGAAGAAAGGAAAAATCAAAGGGTCCAGGTCCATTTCTTGGGGCCCATTTGACCTGAGGGTTGAGGGAAGGGCCCTGTGGTTCTGGCACTTCCTCTTATAGCATGACTCTCTCATAAGCAGCTAGGGGGCGCTGTGGATAGAGCACTGACTCTGGAGTCAGGAGGACTTGAGTTCAAATCTCACTTCAGATACTTACTAGGTGTGTGACCCTGGGCAAGTCACTTAACCCCAACTGCCTTAAGACATCCAGGGTCATCTCCAGTTGTCCTGATATATCTTGCCATTCTGGAGGAGAGAGTGAGGTTGGTGACCTTGCACAGCTCTCCTTCACTTAAATCCAATTCACTGCAAGTCATATCACCCAATGTCATGTCCTCTTCGAAAACAAAGGACAAAAAACAATGACTCTCTGGGGGCGGCTAGGTGGTGCAGTGGATAAAGCACTGGCCCTGGATTCAGGAGTACCTGAGTTCAAATCCGGCCTCAGACACTTGACACTTACTGGCTGTGTGACCCTGGGCAAGTCACTTAACCCCCATTGCCCTGCAACCCCCCCCAAAAAACAGTGACTCTCACCACAATCTCTTTTTTTTAATTAATAAAGTATTTTATTTTTTTCCGTTACATGTAAAGATAGTTCTCAACTTTTGTTTATACGAGCTTTACAATTTCAGATTTTTCTCCCTCCCTCCCCCCTCCCCTAGACAGCAGGTAATCTGATATAGGTTATATAATATATATATATATATATACACATAATAACATTAATCCTATTTCTGCATTAGTCATGTTATAAGAGAAAAGATCAGAGCAATGATGAAAAACCTCAAAATAGAAAAAAACAACAGCATCAAAAACAAAAGAAATAGTATGGTTCAATCAGCATCTATACTCCTCAGTTCTTTTTTTTTTTTTTTCCCCTTGGATTTGGAGATCCTCTTCCATCAGGAGTTCCCTGGAACTCTTCTGTGCCATTGCATTGGTGAGAAGAATATAGTCCATCACAGTAGATCAACACTCAATGTTGATGATACTGTGTACAATGTTCTTCTGGTTCTGCTCATCTCACTCATCATCAGCTCACGCAAGACCCTCCAGGTTTCTCTGAACTCCTCCTGCTCATCGTTTCTTACAGCAAAATAGTATTCCATTGTATTCATATACCACAACTTGTCCAGCCATTCTCCAATTGATGGGCACCCCCTCAACTTCCAATTCCTTGCCACCACGTAAAGAGCAGCTATAAATATTTTTGTACATGTGGGTCCCTTTCCCCTTTCCATGATTTCTTTAGGAAAAAGACCCCAAAGTGGTATTGCTGGGTCAAAGGGTATGCACAGCTTTATTGCCCTTTGGGCATAATTCCAAATTGCTCTCCAGAATGGTTGGATCACTTCACAGCTCCACCAACAATGGATCAGTGTTCCAATTTTCCCACAGCTTCTCTAACATTTATTATTTTCTTTTTTTGTCATTTTAGCCAATCTGATAGGTGTCAGGTGGTACCTCAGAGTTGTTTTTATTTGCATCTCTCTAATCATTAGAAATTTAGAGTATTTTTTCATATGGGAATAGATAGCTTTGGTTTCTTCATCAGAAAACTGCCTGTTCATATCCTTTGACCATTTCTCAATTGGGGAATGACTTGGGTTCTTATAAATTTGATTTAGTTCCCTATATATTTTAGAGATGAGGCCTTTATCAGAAGTACTGGCCTCAAAAATTGTTTCCCAGCTTTCTGCCTCCCTTCTAATTTTGGATGCATTGCTTCTGTTGGATGCCTTGCTTCTGTTACCACAATCTCTTAATCATAAAATTATTTTATTTTCCAGTTACACATAAAGATAGTTTTCAACATTTGTTTTCATAAGATTTTGAGTTCCCAAATTTTTCTCCCTTCCCTCCTCCCTCCCCAAGACAGAAAGCAATCTGATATAGGTTACATTTTACAGTTACATTAAACATATTTCTGCATTAGTCATGTTGTGAAAGAAGAATCAGAACACTAGGGAAAAATCTCAAAAAAGAAAAAAACAAGTAGAAACAGTATTCACCACAGTCTCTTAACAGTGCCACTATGCTCCCTCAGATACATATGCACTAAAGCCATGGCTGGTGCTGACTCAGGCCCTTTTAAAGATGTCAGCAGTTCCAGTGACACAGTTGGACTCTCAACCCTGTAGTAGGCCAAACCAAGTCAGTAGCTAAATGTCCATACATGCTCCTATCACCATGATTCTTCCAGAAGCAGCTTCCTAGCATCTTCCACAAGGATGAGGCCATCTTAGCAAACTAATGAGATAATGAGAGAAATTATTATTTTTCTATTATATTAATTATTTCTATTATATTAATAACCAATAATTAAATTAGGGTTGAGGTTTTTCCTTTCTATCATCTCATTCAGGGACCAGTCCTTGCAGGTCAGTCAGTCTCTGAGGGACAATGCTGATAGATGAGATTGCCCAAATCCTCAGGACCCCACCCAATTAGAAGACCTTACTTCTGTCTAAAGTGTAAACAGAATCCAGTCTAGATGAGTTTTGCTCCAAGGAAATGAGCCCCTATCCTTGGAACCCTCCATTAGAATTTAGTGACCCAGATTATGAAGGAGAAAACCAACCAGAGTGGTCTGTGTAGGGATGGATTCCTCTGTCCAGATAGCCGGAGGCATCTGAGTCTCATGATCAAATCACATTCTCAGCAAGAGGAGCTGAAGACTTTTAGCCCACCTGCTCATTAATATATCTACTCCTTCATTAATTGTTCACTAATCAGGGTTGATTTTGACCTGTGAGAGGCACCTCCTTTTCCAAAGGTATTTAAGCATTCGGGAATCTCCATGGTTTTGTCTATGGTTACTGAGAGAACACTGGCCATCAATTTAGTGATTATTTGCTAGCCTAATTAATAAATTGATGATTAATTACCCAGAAACTCTGTCCCCTGGGCTTTTCATTCATCACAATATTCACATGTTTCAGAACCCTATGACATGAGAAAATAAGCCCTATTACATAACAAAAAGTGAATGTTTAGGGTTCATTCGGTTATGTGGATAAATTGATGATTTCCCTGGGAAAGGATTAAAGTTTGCTAATTCCCTCACTAGATCTCAGTTCACACTTCACTTCTTGAAGTGTCCTGAAGTTTTCTTATTTAGCACTGTTTTGTTGTTGTTGTTTTTATATTTAGTATTTTATTTTCCCAAATTACATGTAAAATACAAATTTTGACATCAATTTTTTTTTAAACTTTGTGTTCCAAATTCTCTTCCTCACCCCCAAGAACTCAAGCAATTCAATATAAGCTATACATGAGGAGTCATGCAAAACATTTCCACATTAGCCAGGTTGTGAAAGAAAAAAGACAAAAATAAAACTTGAGATAAAGGACCTAACAAAAAAAATTATGCTTCAATCTGTATTCAGATACCATCAGTTCTCTCTCTGTGGATGGACTGCATTTTTCATAAGACCTTCAGAGTTGTCTTGGATCATTGCATTGCTGAAAATAACCAAATCATTCATAGCAGATCATCTCACAATATTAGCACTGTTTTTAATATTCATTCTTGTAAGGTTTCTTCTGGCTTATTTCAGGGCTGTGAATTGCTTTTAATTTATAAAATTAAACTTGTTATTCATATTTGTTCACAACTGGATACTAAAATAGGCTGATAATTAAGGGTCTACTTCAGAAAAAAACCACTGATATTAGTTATAAAGATTATGATAATATTACATAATACATTTTTATAATATAATTATAATTGTTACATTATATTGTATAATACACTATTATATGACAATATAATATTATATACTAGTTATAGAGATGATAATATTAGCTAACATTTATATAGATCTTACTATATACAATGAAATTATATTCTCCCTTAAGTTAATAACTGCATTGCTTCCTTTGCAACTCCCCATGCATCTAATACAATGCACCAAATTACACAGTGGTTGCTTAATCAGAGTCAACTTACATTTATTAAGCACCAGGCACTGTGTTAAGTAAGCACTGGGTAGAAAAAGAAAGGCATATATAAGACAGTTACTCTCCTGAAGGAGATCACAATCTAATGGGGGAAGACACAAAAAGGAACCCAGAAATGGGGAGGGAGGTTAGGGGGGTAGGAGAAGGGCTTGAAGGAAGGGCAGATGGTAAGGTGTGGAAAAACTTAGGATGCAATGGCAGACAAGTCTGGAAATATTCTGATAGGAAGCCATAGAGTTGATGAAAATCCTTTGAAAACTGTAAAGCCCAATGCAAGTGTATTTATCTATGGCCCGTGCGAGCAAGATAAAATTTATAAACTGAGTAGGAATCTAAATGGAGTTAAGTTGTGATAGCAATATTGTCAACATAGTAATGCCATTATGAAGGCTTGTGTGTAGGACACAATTACAACTTACTTTTTATTGATTAAGCAATGCTACAAGTTCTTTGGCAAAGGACCATTTACCAAATTAAAAAGTCTGTATATTAGTGATGTTTGGAGCTATTTTTAGGAAAGGGGTCACTGAAAAAACCAATCTTCTTCGGGCCAAAATACAACCAATCATGTGTAATCTTTGTGAACTTTAAAGTACTATATAAGTGTTAGCTATTACAGGTTCAGTGTGTCTGAAATCTCATCATGTTACATCCATCAGTGCAGACTGCTTTCTAGGCCTTCTCATCCTCTTTGAACTTTGCAAATATTCCGATCCCTGCTAGTTCTAAATCAGAGGGGAAAGACTGATATATTCATAGCAACACATTTAGTTGTGGCCAAAAAAAAAAAATTGGAAACAAAATGGATGCTCATCAATTTGGCAACAATGGAACAAATTATGTAAATGCGGTGGACTTTATTGTACCATAAGAAATGAGGAATGTGACAGATTTCAGAGAAATATGGAAAGACCTGTGTAATATTAATAACCGATAGTACACAGAGGGTAGGGATTATTTCATTTTTCCTAGCACAGTACCTGGTACATAATAGGCTAGGGACTAGATCTTTAATTTCTTTGATATAGAGAATTCCTGGATATGGGAATTTCTTCTAACAGCAGGTCACCTGTAATTTATTATAGTTTTAAAGAATTGCCTAGAGAACCCTGGAAGGTTAAATAACTTACCCAGGGGGACACAGTATGTATCAGGAGCAGGCATGTGCTGGAGCCATCTCAAATGACTCCCAAGAGCTGATTATCAAATTTTCAGTGTGAACATATTATACCTCAGAAATCATCAGACACCACCGATTAGGTATTGAGTTATTGTTTTGTGGATTGTCTAGACTCAAGAAAGAGATGGAGGAGGGCAGCCAGGTGGTTCAGTGGATAGAGCAGGGGACCTGGAGTCAGGAGTACCTGAGTTCAAATCTGGCCTCAAACACTTAACACTTACTAGCTGTGTGACCCTGGGCAAGTCACGTAACCCCCAATTGCCTCACTTTAAAAAAAAAAAAGAGATGGAGGAAATGTTAATGTAGGTTAAACTTGAAAACATTTTTTTTTAAAGGAAAGCTGGTTGTTAAATATTGACCAGTCCACTATTGGCAGCGTAAGCCTTGAACACAGGTCTGTCTTCCTGGCTCCCAGGTCATTGACTATTTGTTGATTGACTGGCGTACAAACCAGAGTAGTATGTGTGACAACCTTTATGGGACAGACAGACAATACCAGCGTCAGTCTGGAAGGGGAAAGAGGTGGGGACGGCTTGGAAATGTCCTAAAAGACTTCTCAGAGGAGGGGGTGCTTGAGTGAGCATCATAAGATGGCAGAAGAGACAGCCAGCCTGTGGGATAGCAGCCTCCCAGCCTGGGAGAAGTTCAGATTGCTTAATATCCCCAAAAGAGCAAGTGACTTCACCACTTATGTCTTCAGAGGCAGTCAGTGTCACTCCAGGGCATCCCCAGGGCCAAGGGACTAGCGAGGGTTGAGAGCCCCTCTCCCCTCCCCGCTCCCTTCTTCTCCCCAGTCTTTCCCTCCCAGCCTCACCCTTCCCCTCGCCGCCCCTCCCTTCCTCCCCCCCCCCCCCGCACCGCTCTCCCTTGCTAGCCCCTCCCTTCTCGCACCGCCCCTCCCTTCTCCTCGCCCCCTCCCCGTCTCTCTCCCTTGCCAGCCCCTCCCTTATCCCCCTCCCCGCCTCCCAACCCAGCCCCTCCCTTCTCCCTATTAGGATTCCAGTCTCTGCCCTCGGCTCAGGCAGCAGCCTGGCCGCCCGGATTGGCGGGGTCCTGACGAGGCTCAGGGGGGTGCCGTGATTGGCTGGAGCTCCTTGGCTCGAGCCCCACTTGACAACTGCAGTCGGGGAGAGGCTGTGCGGGAGCCGCCGCCGCGGGGCCGGGGGAGGGACCGCCTGCCTGCCTGACTGACCGGACGAACGACCGAGGGACGGACGGACGGACCTCGGTTCCCAGCACTCCGCATCAGGCCCCCGGGCCCGGCTTTCTCTTCTGTCGCGTCTCTGGGCTCACACCGGAGTCCTCAGGTGAGTGACCCTTGGGGAGGGGAGAAAGGAGGCGGGGGCGGGGCGGGGCCGGACCAGGCGTCCGCATCTGGTTCCCTTGGTCACCACCTGTCAGAGGGCCCGGCGCCTGGGGCAGTGTGTGTGTGTGTGTGTGTGTGTGTGTGGCGGGGGGGGGGGGCTCCTGGGAGCTACCCGGGGCTGAGGCAGAGGCGCGCCGGGAGGGGAGGGGGGGGCTGGGCTGAGAAGGGCGTGGGCCGGCCCCCCCCCCATCCCACCTGGACTTCGGTGCCCACCCGGGCGGGGTGGGGGCGCGGATCACGCAGAGCCGGAGGAAGGACTGAGGAGCGTGTGCTCCCCTTCGTTCCTCCACGGCCCCCCCCCCCCCGGGCTGGGCAGCGACCGAGGCCCCCCGGCATCACCTAGAGATGCCCGCTAGTGGCCCGGCCTCTGCGTCTCTTATGTAAGGGGGGGCCGGGGTATTGTCGGGGCCACGGGGTTGTGGAAGGGGACGCCTGCGTGGAAGGAAAGGGCTGGGGTGCGGGTGGGGGAAGAGCTGTTCCCAGCTTTGGGAAAAGGCTGGAACGGGAGGGGCTGGGCCCTGCCTATGGAGGGCTGGCGGAGCTGACTCCTTCGGGTTTTGTTTTTTTTGGGGGGTGGGGGTAGGTGGTCGGTTACTCTGACCAAATGATTCTCCGTAACCTTCCGAAGGAAGGAAACAGGAGCGGAGGAAAGAAATCAGTCATCCCTACTAAGGGAGTTTTCTGGGCAACTTGGTTCCCTTTTCTTCGTGAAAGGAGTCTTTGTTCCATCCTGATTCATAGATTATAATCCTAGCATTTATGTACCCTCTTTCCTTTCCTTTGTTGTGACTTAATGGGATGTTTTATAATGTTGGTAGCAGGAAAATGAATCCCTAGGTTTTAAATATATTTTAAATGTTTTTTTCTTCCAAAGGCTTTTCATTGCTATATGCCTATTAAATTTTTTGTCTCTACTGTCACGTGTAAGTAGCAACTCCCCCCCCTTTAAACTAGAAAGGAGATGAAAGATAAATAGTATTCTCTGTTAAATGATATGCTCTCTAGTGTCATTTTGGGAAAATAGTGATAAATCATTTTATTTAGGGAAAGTAATTTGATTCTAAGGTGATGTGAAACTATTATATTCTATTTAAATGACTATCCCAATAATTTTATATTTGCTTTTTTTAAGGGATGGTGAATTGGTCACAGGCACTTTATTCTTTTATTCTTTTTTGCTTTTAAATAAAGACAGTAAAAGGGGATTTAAGCTAATGAGATAAACTCGAGCAGGAAATCATCCATATTCCTGGTGTGTGACAGCTATTTAATCCTTTGCTTCCCTTGCTTTGTCTGTAAAATAAGAGTTTTCAGCTATCTACCAAATGCACAGGATGTGAATATTTTAATACCACCTATGACTCCACGAGACTCTTTTTAAAAAAATGCTGCATACGGGGGCAGCTAGGTGGAGCAGTGGATATAGCGCCAGCCCTGGATTCAGGAGGACCTGAGTTCAAGTGCTGCCTCAGACACTTGACACTTACTAGTTGTATGACCCCGGGCAAGTCACTTAACCCTCATTGCCTGGCCAAAAAAACAAAAAAGAAAAAAATGAGGATAATACTTACCCATTATTTTAGTCACAGGAATATTAGTTAAATTAAATAATCCATATGACAGCAGGCTGAAAATAAGGATGCTGTCAACTCATAATTGTCCACACTAATAGAGGGATACATCATCAGGAATAATTGATGCATGAACCTGTCCTCTGGTTGGGGTCAAGGAGTTCTTCCTCATGGCATGAAAATGATTAGGGAATTAGGAAACTTGCTGTGGGTTGCAGAAGTGTTTGGCAGAACAGTTTGGGCATGCTAGAGCTTGGTAGTGGGGAATCTTAATCTGAGGTGTGTACCACTTGGCAGAGGTCTTTGATTCCCAAATGTTACATGGTCATTCTCAATAACTGGGTCAAGATTTCTTTCCTGCTTTAGTGTGGCCTTAAGCTACCTGGGGCTGTATGACATCTGGAATAAGCTGCCAAGAAATTCAGTCATTTTAAATTTGGGGATCAGGTCCTTAGATAATCATGAGTAGAATCTCTCTACAAACTTAAAATTATCTCTTAATTGTCAGATCTGATGGCTTTTTCTCAGTGCTCACCTTTTGTGAACTCTCTTTGGTATTTGATACTTTAACCACTCTCTCCTCCTGGATACTCTCCTCTCTGGGCTTTCCTGGCACTGCTTTCTCTTATTCTCAATCTCTTTTACTGGATCATTGTCCACCTCATGCTCTCTTAACTGTGGTTATTTCTTAAGACTCTGCCCTGGGTCCTCTTCTCTCTGTTTCTCATTTAGTGACATTATCAGCTCCCATTTGCAAATGACTCCCAGATCTCTTTCCTGAGCTCTAGTATTGATGGCATCACTGACTGCTCATCATATAAACTGAATTCATACTATTGACATCTCATACTTATGTTCAAAATGGAACTCTTTTGTTTTCCCTTTCCCTCATAACCTACCCCCTTACAGAACTTTTTTTATTAAGGATACTACCATGCTTGTATTTACCAAGGTTTGAAACTTTGGTGTCATCCTCTACTCTGTCCTCGCTTGGATGATGCCCCTTATCTAGAAGACTGCCACATCTCTTTGCCTCTATAGCATATCTCACTTCTCTTCCTTTCTTCCCACTCACATAGCCACCCTAGTTCATGCCCTTATCACTTCTCGCCTGGATTATTTCAGCCACCTCCTAATTGGTTTTCTCATCTTAAGTTTCTCCTCACTACAATCTGTCTGCTGCACAGAGGCCATCGTGGTTTTCCTAAGGCACAGGTTTTGATCATGCCGCTTCCCTACTCAGACTCTTCTTATTACCTCTGGGATCAAAAATAAAGTTCTCTATTTGGCATATAAAGCTCTTCACAACCTGTGACCATCCTATTTTTCCAATATCATCACATATGACTTCCCTTCTACTGCCCAACCAAAACAATCTTCTCACTGTTTATCACACACCACGCTCCATCTCCCTTCTCTGTCTTTGCCCTGACTGTCCCACTTACCTAGAATGTACTCCTTTCTTATCTGTTAGAATCCCTCGTTTCCCTCAAGGCTCAGCTCACCTTATACATGAAACCTTTCCTGATCATTACAGCTGTTAGTATCTTCTGCCCTTCCTCCAGATTACCTTGTATTTATTTAGTAAATGCACACACACACACACACACACACACACACACACTAGGTAAAGGATTGAAAGGGACATTTTGTCTCTTGATAGAATGTAAACTCTTTGGAGACATAACTTTTGACTATTTGACTTTTTCCTTTGTATCCTCAATGCCTAGTGTGTAGTAGATGCTTAATAATTGCTTGTTGATTGATAAAAATGTATGTCTTCCCCAAATGTCCTTTTTCTATAATGTTCTCATGTAATTTGAAACTTTTAAAAAATATCTTAGAATAAGTGGCTTGTCACCTTAGTGAAGGAAAACAAGTTTCATTGCATCTTATGCCAGAACTTGGCATTTATTTTTGAATCAGTGAGAGATTGTGAATGGATTTTAGTTCATTTGGGATTAGAGAGACAATTTAGATAATGAGTGGGTACTATTTAACTTTTTCTTTTTACTTGGGGAAAATGGTTACTATCAAGATTTTATTCAAAATGAATACTGTCTAAAATGTGCATATCCTTTTTTTGCTGATATTTACATATGAGTAAATTTAATTGGTACTGACAGGGTTCCTATCTTGTGACTCTTATTGACAGGATGAAAAAGACAATAGAATTTGAGTAAAATTTTCACCTGCTAAAAATGAGTTTTCTGGATATAAAGTTACAAATGCTTATTGTAGATGTGCTTGGGTTTTTGTTTTGTTTTGTTTTATTTCAAATTAATTCTTATGAATTTGTTTTAACTGTTTTGTATGTACCTTTGAAAATAACATTGGGTAGGACTTTTCTTCCTCCATTCTAAATAAACTAAGTTTTAAAATTAATGTTGCAAAAACATTTCATTGAATAAACTGTAATGCATTTTTTTAATGGACCTGTGATTTTTCACTGGCATAGAAGCTCTCCATGAAGAATTCCCTTTACCAATACACATCGGCACCTGCTTAGGAATTTATAGATTTAGAAAATTACTTGTAGCACTGAGAGATTAAGTGACTTTTTAATGACCATTGTTAAGAAAGTATGTGTAAGAAGTTGAACTTGAACCCAGATCTTTGTGACTACAAGGCTATTTGTCTATTCACTAGACTCTACCACTTCCCACTATGATCTTAGACAGTAGTAATAACTTATTGTCTAAAATATAGGTATTTGTAGCATTGTTATTTAATTCAATCATGATCAAATCACACCTGGAGTTTTATATTCAGTTCTGGTTGCCACAGTCCTTGAGAGTAATATTGACAAGCCAAAGGGTGAAGGGACCATGATGTGTGGTCTTTATTGTTCAGTCTTGTAGGACTCTTTGTGACTCCATTTGGAGTTTTCTTGGCAGAGATACTGGATTGGTTTGCCATTTTCTTCTCTGGCATGGATGAAGAAACCCAAGAAAAAACAAGTGACTTGTCCAGGGTCACACAGCTAGTTGAGTGTCTGAGGCAGGATTTCCACTCGGGTCTTTCTGACTCCAACACCACAACTCTATCCACTGCATTACCTTGCTGCACATTTGCCCTTTATTGTTTCAGAGGACAGAATTAGGACCAAGACGGGAATAGCAGATCTTAGTTTAACAAGAAAGAACATTCTAACAATTAGATTTGTCCAGTGATAGAATTGGCTTTCTCCATAAGAAGTGAGTTCCTTCTCATCATTTACGATCAGTATTCTCTAAGTGTCCATTAGTCAGAGAAGCTATAGAATCATTTACACTGTGGGAAGCTGGGCAATAAGGATGACTTTTAAGGGCTTTTCTAACTCTACAGTTATGATTAATGTTTGCATGTGTATGTATACATATACACATATGTGTATATATAATTAGTATAAAAAGCCTAAAGTAAAAAACTTAATGGAGGCAGCTAGATATCTCAGTGGATAGAATGCTGGCCTGGATTCAGGAAGACTGTAGTTCACATGCTGCCTTAGACACTCATTTGCTGTGTGACCTTGGACAAGCCACTTAACCTCTGTTGCCTTAATCCACTGGAGAAAGAAATGGCAAACTGTTCCAGTATCTTTGCCAAGGAAACACCATACGGGGTAATGAAGAGACTTGACTGAATGACTGAATAATAACAAAAAAACCCTTAATGGCTAATTTTATAATATCTACCCCATTATGAGGAACACTGTGGATAGAGAGCTGGCCTCTGAATCTGTCAGACCTGAGCTCAGCTAAGTCCTACATCTTTCATATATTGTCACTGTGACCCTAGGCAAGTCACTTCTGTGCCCCAATAATTCTTTAGGACTGTAAGTTGCTGAATGTTTGCATTGGTAGATGAAATTTCCTTACCTGAAATTCACTATACCATTCACAGGTCAATTATTGGAGGCATTGAATATAGACAGCTTTTTCCTAGGAGTTTGACTGAAAAGGAGGAGTGCTATAGGACATTAGCTTGAGAGGTAAATGAAGATTTTTTGTTAAGTTTAGAGGAGTTCCAAACAGAAAGAAAGAGCTAGTAGATACTGAAAGATTAAAAATGAAAGAGAAGGAAGAGACAAACTTTAGAACAAAGTTTCTTAACTTTTTTTTGTGTCATAGACCGCTTTGGCAGTTACGTGAAGCCTATGGATCACTTCTCAGAATAAACGCCAAAAATGCAATATATAAGATTTCAAAGGAAATCAGTTAAATTTAAATAAAAGATGAAATTTTTGCCTATCCAAGTGTACAGATCTGGCATGGATCCCTTGTAGATCTGTGAATCTCAGACAAAGAACCCCTGTTTTTTTTTTTTTGTTTGTTTTTGTTTTTTGTTTGTTCGGTGAGGCAATTGGGGTTAAGTGACTTGCTCAGGGTCACACAGCCAGTAAGTGTTAAGTGTCTGAGGCCGGATTTGAACTCCGGTACTCCTGACTCCAGGGCTGGTGCTCTATCCACTGTGCCACCTAGCTGCCCCCAGAACCCCTGTTTTTGGAGGAGAAAGGAAGGGGGATGTAGTTAAGTTCACAAGTAGAGACCTTGGCCTATTTCATTCTTGCATTTTCCTACATCTCCCCTCTCCCCCCACCTTCCCTTCCCAGCTCAAGTTTTATCTTATGACTAATAATGAAATATGAATTAAATAATGATTAGAATGTCACAATTATTGAACTTTTATTCAAAATGCAGATATTGAATTTTTTTTAGATTTCTTATTCAAATATTCCTATGTTTAAGATTTGTTTAATGTCTAAATTATTATAAACTACATATAATTATAATTCTAAATTTAGCCTGTTTTGTTATTTTTTTGGCCTGGTTTTGTATGGATATATACCCTCCCTCCCTTCCTTCCTTCCTCTCTTCCTCTTTTTCTTTCTTTCTTTTGTGGGACAATGAAAGTTAAGTGACAGATAGTAAGTGTCAAGTGTCTGAGGTCAGATTTGAACTCAGGTCCTATTGAATCCAGGGTCAGTGCTTTATCTACTGTGCCACCTAGCTGCCCTCCACATACATTTTTTAAAGCTCAAAAGTAAAAGCATAATTATCATAAACCTTTGACTTCTTATTTTTTGTTTTCTAGTTTTTTCTCCAAAGGAAATTTAGATTTAGGTATTATGGTTTTGAGAACTAAGGTCTAGAGAGTTTAACATTAGACATTAATTTTAGAGACAGTTTCTCACAAAGGGAAACTAGAACTTTAATTTCTAGTTCATTGCTTTCTTTGATGAATCCTTTGTTCCTCTGGCAAAAAAAATGCAACAGAGAGTCTAGTCAGCCTGACAATACAGATTTCAAAATGACTAGCAGAGCAGATTTTGGTTTGGCAATTTTTTGTAGACATTTGTTATATTCTTTTTTTGGATGTGATCTAATTTTAAACAAAACAATGTAGATGATATAAGTTGAGTAAAAGTGTAACAGCTAGGGAAAAGGGGAAGAAATCTCTGTGTCTTTTTCTCTATTCAGACCACCAGTCCTTAGAGAATGGTGATTAACATCAATTACATTTTACTGTGATCAGTTTTTTGTGGGTGAGTAGATGGTGGTATATATTTAGTCATTTAAAGCTTTCCATTGTCATATTTATGTAGCATTTTTTTATACTTTAAAAAAATGTAAGGTAATATTTTTCCTCTCCTCTAACTTTAATTTATTTTGAAATAACAGATTTGTTTAATTTGTCTCATTTTTGTGTTGCAAAATTCAGAGTTCATCCTGCTTTTAAAGATGCTACTGTTACTAGTCCTCTGAAATAGAATATTTAATACCCTCAAGATGATTCTTCAGTTTTTGTATTTGTACTAATTTTTTGAAGTATAAAATAGATATTTTATGATTTACCTAAGGAATTAAACAACTGGAAATAATAAGCTATGCTGACTGAAGATTTCATGGCATTTTCATGACAATATATTTTCATAGGTTTTTATTAATAAATAAAGTATCTTAAAATACTCCTATAAATATATACTTTGTAAAATAGATCAACATTTAGGTCAGATATGACGATAACTGTTATAGGTTCTAGCAAAATAGAAATGTTTAGTTTGGGGTATGACCTTTTTAAACACATATGAATTGTTCTTCAGCCATTAACCTGCCAAAGTGATTGAAAGAAATAGAGAGCATAACTGAGAAGAGAAAGTATCGTAGAATCTAAAAATTGGGAGAAATTTCATAGTTGGGAGAATTGTCAGTAGGTGGATCTGAGAAGGGAGACTTTTCCAGGTATATAGAATGTCGGGTGTAAAGACATCAAGGTCGAAGAGTACGGGATGAGACTGGGGAATGCCTAATAGTTCAGTATGGCCAGATTTTTGAAGGTCAGTATGTAATGCTGGAGAGGTGAATTAGAGCCAGATTATGGAGGGCCTTGAATGCCATGTCAAGGAATTATACTTCATTTGGTGGGTAGTGGGGAGAACCAAAGGAATATTTTCATACTATTTAGATGGATCTGTGATCTCACAAATGTGGTTATTCCCTCTTATGATATATGTAGTAAACCTTCTATGCCTGCCTATCCTGTGCAACTCTTGTCCACAGCCTTCTAGTAAATCTGCCACAGGAGGTCTAACATACTGGGATTTTTCCTTTTGTTCCCTTGGTATTGCATATTGCCAAACCAATCAAACTACCAAAGAATTATTTTGTAGAGCTAGGAAAAAAAAATAACAAAATACTTTTGGAGGAAGGAAGAAAAGATCAAGAATCTGTGATGGGTAAAACTAAATGAGTGTGGTCACCCTACCTGTCCCCTATATGGGGAAAACTAACTAAGACAATGGTTTAACAGTTTAGGTATTAAACATTTATTAAAATATATTTGAGGTTAACAAAAAGAGGGGAAGCTAGGTGGTGCAGTGGATAAAGCACTGGCCTTGGATTCAGGAGGACCTGCATTCAAATCCAGCCTCAGACACTTGACACTTACTAGCTGTGTGACCCTGGGCAAGTCACTTAACCTCAATTGCCTCACCTCTATATGTGTGTGTGTGTGTGTGTGTGTGTGTGTGTGTGTGTGTATATATATATGTGTGTGTGTGTGTGTGTGTATGTATATATATGCATATATATGTCTATAAGAGGTTAACAAAGAGAGAACAAGAATAGGAATCCCCTAACTACCTCACCCACTCGTGGTTCAGCTGCCAACCCCATGAGGTTCCAACCACCAACTCCCAAAACCAACTGACAAAAAAACCCAACTGCCTTATATACTGCTTCAAGCTGATTGGTTGAGGGTGGTCACATGCTCACACAGCAGGGGGCCCCTTTGATATTAATAATATTCTCACAAATTTCAAGAGAAATAATGATAAAAGTGGGAAGGAGTAACAGTACTGTGAGATTTAAAATTGGATATTAGATCATAAATCTCCCCTCTTTAACTTTTCCCTTAATTTATCTCCCAGACTAGTAAATGGAAGAAGCTTCTGGTTTTCTAGTTAGAGTTTTATTGTGTGGTAGTTACCAGGTGATGTTGATTAGAGGGATAGGGAAGTAGAAATACAAACAAATAATCTTAAGTCTAAGCTTAGTCTATATTCTGTATAAAACTCACCAAAAGCCCAAGGCCACCTTTGGGGAGAGAGAGACCCGAGTCAAGCGTGTGCTGCTAACCGCGAGCCAGGCCGAGTCGAACTCCAGTCAGCGTCTGTCTGTGCAGCGCAGCCAGGGGACCAGCAGAGCAGGAAAGAGAGCCCACTTCCGTTCTCTCCTTGCCTTTTAAGCTCCCACCCCGGAAGTCGAGTGCTCAGCAGGCGGACTGGCGTGTGTAGCTCATGCTGTTGGTCTCCTCCCTGAAAGGGTGTTCCTTAAAAAAACTGGTGTCTCTCCATTATCGATAACCGACTGTTAAAAAACTTTTTACCACAGTACCTTATCAATTCCAGATCTAAAACTACATTAACAAAACAATAATCATCAGAACTATTTGGTACTAACTAAAAAGAGTGATTAGGTACTCAGCATGTAGAAACAAATTACTTTTCATAAACACAAAGACCCTAACTTCTGGGATAAAAACTCTGACAAAGAACTCCTAGGAAAATTGGAAAGCAGTCAGAGAGAAATTAGAGATAGACTAACATTTTACATCATATGTCAAGATAAGCTCCAAATGGCCACATGACTTAGGTAGTGTAATGATTGGAATGACGCCACCTACTGGAGACTTGCTGTGGAGAGCTCCACCATGAGGAAAATGCCTCAGAGGCATTGTGGCTTTTCCTTGGCGTCAGGAAATGACGCTTGCTCATGGGTGCTGTCTATCAAGTCTACCAGCCAATCAACTGGAGGAGCCTCCTATGGTCTGGGAGGAGACAGGAAGGAGGAAAGGGAGCCTGCACAGAGGGCGCTGGCCCTTTTGGCTTCCGGACTTGATGGTGGTGGCGGCAGAGGACTTCACAGGAGATTTGAGGAAAGATAGGAATGCCAGACTGTTAGAATTCTGTTCTCAATCTTTTTTCTTTCTATTTTCCAATAAACCCTTAAAAACCTAAACTCGTTTTATCAGTGATTTTTAGTCAGTTTCCCCCAAACTGGGGGAACACATTAGAATCCACATTTAGAATCTTAAATTACACAGTTGAAAAGGTCACATCATAAACAAATTAGAAGATCAAGAAAGAAATTACCTTTCAGATCTGTACATCATGTTATAATTAGAATTATTGGGGCAGCTAGGTGGTGCAGTGGATAGAGCACCGGCCCTGGATTCAGGAGGACCTGAGTTCAAATCTGGCCTCAGACACTTAACACTTACTAGCTGTGTGACCCTGGGCAAGTCACTTAACCCCAATTGCCTCACTAAAAAAACCCCAAACAAAACAAAATAATTAGAATTATTTTATCTGATAAAGATCTCATATTCAGGATATATAAATAATTGAATAAAATTTGTGAGAAATAGAGATGTTCCTCAATAGGTAAGTAGGCAAGAGATATGAATAGACATTTGGTGCCAAAGGAAGAAATCCAAGCTATCAATAGCTATAAGAAAAAATACTTCAAATCAATTATAACTAGAAAAATGAAAATGAAAACAACTCTGAAGTTCCGTGTCATACCAATCAAATTGGCAAAAGGGGAAAACCACAGATATTAGAGTGGTTTTGAGAGGAGTAGCCATAAAATATTACTAGCAGAATATTGCTGTTAAAAATGATGTAGGAGCCAAAAAAGGGTTAATAGAAAAATCTAAGACCCAAGCTCTAATACAGTTCCTAGCTCTAAAAGGGAGTCAGATCCCAGTTAATGGATAACTTATGTTAGGTTTTCATACCCATAGTGATCAACATCCATAACAGACCAGAACAGGTCAGGTCAAAATAACAATAAAGGAAAAAGACAACCTATAGAAATTCTAATGAAAAATGATTATATTTTGAAACTAGCCATGGGAATCAGAAAGAGACATGCGCAGAAAAGGCCAAATTTGTCCCCAGATTCACCTTATGACGTGTAAACCCCCAAAACACACCTCCACTGTAAAAGGTACCCGCCTCAGGGGTTGGCTTAGGACCCTCAGGAACTCCAAGTTAGGATAGGCCCTCCCTTGTAACACCCCTAGGTGGAGAATAGTATAATGAGTAGAAGAGGCTCTCCCCTGTACCTCCCCAAGGTGGAGATTATTATAATGAGACCGATAATCAATTTATCTATAATATAAATATAACTGTCTTTTCTTTCACTGTTCAAGAGATACCTTTCCAATCTTCTGGTTCTCTCCCTGTGGTCACCCACAGTATTGCAATAAAACTTGGGAAACTGAATCACTGAGTCTTGTAATTCTTTTGGGACAACTCATGATCAATTTGACCCCAAATTCTAGCCCACATCAAAAAGGATGGGTCTTTCTCTCAAGGCCTGTGTCATTAAAAACATTACTTAAATTTCTCAAGGGTAATCTGGTTTGCTTTCCTCCCTCTGGTGAGTTTTGGACCCAGCTTATTATCCGTTTGTAGTGTCTGTCCAAGATATGTGTACAAACAGCTAGGAGGCACATTGGATAGATTGTTGGAATTGTAGTCAGACTGATCTGAATTGAAACCTGGCCTTGGACACTTAACTAGCTGTGTAATTACCCTGGGAAAGTCACTTAACTTCTCTCCCTCAGTTTTCTTAAATGTAAAACTCTAGGTTAGGGGATTCTACAGAATAGATATAATTCATCCACTTGTTTTTTCCTGGGGATGGTTAGGTAAAGGCTTTTTGAAATCTTTGAAACAAAAATTAGACTTGTATGTTAGGAAAATTACTTGTGCATCTGTGTGAAGGATAAATCGGAGAGGGAGAGACAGTATGGGAAGACATTTGGGAAACTGTTACCATAGACCAGGAAAAGTGATGAGGGCCTGAATTAATGTTTCACAATGGGAATAGAAAGGAGGGAACTGGCATGAAAAGGATTGTGAAAGTAGAGTTAGTAGAAAGAGGGAAGCATCTGAGTGACTAGGAGAATGGTGGTATACCATCATAAGAAAAAGGAAAGTTGGGAGAAATAAGCTTGGTAAAAAAATATGAATTCAGGTTTAGATATGTTGAGTTTAATATAATGGGAGAATTTCCAAGTGAAAGTGTTCATCAAAGACTGGAAATGCTGGACTGGAATTCAGGGAAATTTAAGTCTAAATATAAAAATTTGGAAGTCATCCATATAAGGCTGATATTTGAAACTCTTGAAATGAATGAGATTGCCAAGAAGTTTGCAGAGATAGACGAGGGCCCACGACAAAGTCCGGGGATATGCCTAAGAGCCAAATAAAGGAGATTTAGATTCATTAGCCAAGTAGTTAGAGAACCTTAGGAGGCGTCAGATGAGAGAGATTATAGAAAGAGAATCAGATTAATGACTAATTGGATGCGTATTGGGGATGAGGAGAGAAGTCAAAGATAGCCTGAGGTTAGGAAACTGTGATTAGGTAATCCCATTGACACAAATATGGGCCTGGAAGAGAAGTAAGATGAAGAGATGATGAATGTGGTTGACCTTGAGTATTATTGGTGGATTTTCAGATTGAGCCATCCAATAGGCCTTTGAAAATGTGACTTTGGAGCCCAGGAGAGAAGTAAAGTCAGAGATAAGGATTTGGAAATCATCTACATAAAAATAATAATTGAAACTGTGCTTTTAGATGTGGTGGCAGTGTGATGGTGTTGAGAGAGTTGAGAAGGCTGACTCCAGAGCCTTGGCAAGTACAGATATTAAGGTGGTGAGAAGAGGGGCTAATGGAGGAGAGGAACAATCTAAGAAGAGCCATAAAAGAGCAGTGTGAAGGAAAGCAAGTAAGGAGATTATATTAACAAGTACAACTTCATTTCATCCCTCTCACGATGTTTTCTTCAAATTCGAATTTTCAGATATTTTCATTATTTCCTAGTTCACTCTCAAGTTATTTCACTCTTGCAAGGTTGAAAAGAGAGAGTTTTTGGTTAGGGAAAATTAATGAAGAATGTTTTAAATACTTTTTCCATTAAGGTGGTAGATATCCAAATTGCCAAAAATTGAGTTTCAAAATTCCATTACCCTAATATTAATTCATCATTTTTGTTCCCATCTTTTGCCCAGCTAATTTGAGTTTCAAGTAAGTAAAATGAAACAAATATTTTGAATGCTGAAAACTTTAAAGTTTTGGGGACATTTTGAATGAAAGTAATCTACACTTTACCTTTGCAGAACAGAAATGTTTGATAGGCTTTAATATTTGAATGTCTAAATTTTTTTTCAGGTAATCTCAGCATTTCTTTCTATAAATTAAAATCTTACTGAATGTATTCTTTGAAGGGAGAAATCACCCTTCTATTAGCCCTCATTATCATCTGCTTAGAATATTTGCAATAGATTAACAGGTCTTCCTGCCACTACTCATTTCCCGTTAAAAACTGGCTCTGCTAGGTCCGTTTTCTTTATGCATATTGTGAATAAAATCGTTCTTCTGCTCAAAACTTCTCAGTGGTTCCTAGTTGCTCAAAGAATAAATAAATTCAAACTCTTTAGGCATTTAAGAGGTCTTCCACAACTTTTACAACATTTGCACCATTCACCTTTACTTTTTGTTGAATCCAAATTGTATTATTTACCACTCAACCTTAGTGTCCCTTGTTTTCCTGTGGTTACTGTTCCCTGTGCTTGGAACCTTTTATCTCTGCCCCTCCTTCCCCACCCCAACACACACACACACACACACACACACCCTCATACTCATACTCATACTCATACTGGTTGACTCTATACCTGTTGTTTATAGTCTTAAGAACTCAAATATTACTTTCTCTAAGAAGCTTTCCCTAATCTCTCTCCATTCTCCCTCCTTGAAACTCAGTTCTTAATTCTGAGGCCAGCTTTTTGTCAACTACTCCATGCTATCTTTTCAATACATTGCCACTGTATTTAACTTCTAAATTGTATGGATGGGGTCTTACTCAGCACATCAGTAATCCTTTTTACTCCATATTGGTCAGTATGACCCCCAAATGCCTTAGCAACCGTGTTGAAGAGACTTATAGTTGGCATTGATCATGGCACCACTTATTCTTGTGTGGGAGTCTCCTCTTATGGGAAAGTAGAGATTATTGCCAATGACCAAGATAAAAAGACCATAATAAGCCATGTCCCCTTCAGTGACACAGAATATTTAATTTGTGATATCACAAAGAATCAAATTTCAATGAACCCCACCAACAGTCTCTTGATGCCAAACGTTTGATTGGTCGTAGATTTGATGATGCAGTTATATAGTCATACATGAAGCAATGGCTTTTCACAGTGGTGAATGATACAGGCAGGCCTAATATCCAAGTGGAGGATAAAGGGGAGACCAAAAGTTTCTATCCTAAAGTATTTTCTCTGGTCTTGACTGAGATGAAAGAAATTGCTGAAGCTCACCTTGGGAATACTGTCACAAATACTGTCACCATAGTACTAGGCTGTTTCAGTGATCCCCATCATCAGGTCACCAAAGATGCTGGAAACATTGATGGTCTCAGTGTGCTCTCAATCTTCAGTGTACCACCTGCTGCTGCTATTGCTTATGGCTTGGACAAAAGTGCCAAGAGAAATGTGTTGATCTTTGACCTTGGAGGTGGCACTTTTAATTTCTCCATTCTTCTTTATTGGATGGCATCTTTGAAATCACGTCCACAGCTGGGGGTGCCTACTTGGGTGGGGAGGCCTTTGACAACTGCCTAATCAACTATTTCATTGCTGAGTTCAAGCTAAAGCACAAGAAGGACATTAGTGAAAACAAGAGGGCTGTCTGCTAACTATGCAGCCCTTGTGAATGTACTGAGCATACCCTCTCTTCCAGTAGGCCAGTATTGAGTTTGACTCCCTCTATGAAAGTATTGACTCGTATACCTCTATAACCCATGCCTGCTTTGAAGAACAGAACGCTGACCTCCTTTGTGGCATACTGGACCCTGTGGAAAGTCCTAAGGGGTGTCAAAATAGATAAGTAACAGATTCATGACATGATCTTGGTGGGTCACTCAACTTGGATCTCCCCAATCCAGAAACTTTTGCAGTCCTTCTTTAAAGGAAATCCACAAGAGTATCAGTCCTGAGGAGGGTATTGTCCATGGTGTGGCTGTCCAGGCTGCCATCTTGTATGGAGATACATCTGAGAATGTGCAGGACTTGATGCTTTTGGATGTGACTCCTCTTTTCAGTAATGAAACTATTGGTGCAGTTAAGACAGTTTTGATAAAATATAATACCACCATCCCCACCAAGCAGACCCAGACCATTACCACCTATGTGGACAATCAGCCTGGGGTGCTCATTCAGGTTTACAAAGATGAGCAGTGACAAAGGATAACAACCTGCCTGGCAAGTTTGAGCTCACAGGAATCCCCCTTTCTCCGGGGTGTTTCTCATTTAAGTAACATTTGACATTGATGCAAATGGAATCCTCAGATTGTCTGCGGTGGATAAGAGCACAGAGAAGGAGAATAATATCATCATCACCAATGACAAAGGTCATTTGAGCAAAAAAGACATTGAATGGTCCAAGAAGTTAAGAAATACAAGGCTTAAGATGAGAAGCAGAGAGACGAGGTATCCTCTAAGAACTCTCTTGAATTTTATGCTTTCAACATAAAGGTTGGGGGCAGCTAGGTGGCGCAGTGGATAAAGCACTAGCCCTGGATTCAGGAGGACCTGAGTTCAAATTTGACCTCAGACACTTGACACTTAACTAGCTGTGTGACCTTGGGCAAGTCACTTAACCTTCATTGCCCCAAAAACAAACAAAAAAACCATGAAGGTTATAATAAAGGATAAGAAACTTTTTTTGGGGGGGGAGCAGGGCAGTGAAGGTTAAGTGATTTGCTCAAGGTTACACAGCTAGTATGTGTTAAGTGTCTGAGGCTGGATTTGAACTCAGGTCCTTCTGAATACAGGGCTGATGCTTTATCCACTGCGCTACCTAGCTGCCCCAAGGATAAGAAACTCTTAAGGCAAAATTGATGATGAAGATCCTTGACAAATATAATAAAATAATCAACTAGCTGAATAAGAACCAGTTTGCTGAGAAAAGAATTTGAACGTCAACAAAAAGAATTGATGGTCTACAACCCTATCATTACTAAGCTGTACCAGAGTACAGTGGGTAGTATGCCATACTTGGTGGGTTCCCTCATCTGGAGGTACTTCTGGATCCACCATTGAAGAGGTCAACTAAATAGATTAGAATAAAGAGTATTCCAAACTGCTTTACAAAAATTGAAGGACTCAAAATTTGTAGCTAAGGCAGTAGTGAATTGCAGTTTAAAAGTAACATTTAAGCTACTATATAAATCTGTCTCACTGAATATTTGAGTGTGTGTAGAGGGAGAAAAGTGTACTTTATCTGTAATGTTTATAAGTGGAAATGCAATTTTGTCTTGGAAAATAAAATCTATTTAAAATTAGAACCATAAATTTTTTTGAGAAATTTTGTTTTGTGTTTTAATCATAATTTTCTTTTACATAATTACTAATTGTTTCTATAACTCTTTGACTCACTCATTTTTTAGGATTTCATTGTTTCCATTTGGGTCTGTATCTTTTGTTTTTGCTTCCTGAAATGATTACTATTCTTGTTTTGTTATGGTGTATAAAGGATGTATTTACTATTTCTGCCTTTTTACATTTGTTTACAATATCTCTGTGCTCTAAGTTTTATGAAAATTCTGTGTGGTGCTGAGAAAAAACATATATTCTTTAGTAGTCCCATTCTGAAGAAACCATATATCTTTTAGTACTAGTTTTCCCAGCCATTTATTAACTTCTGCATTTTTTCTCTTCATTTATCTTTCCTTTAGACTTTTCTAAAACTAAGAGAGGGACAATGAAATCTCTTGCTGCTATTGTATCTTCTTGTGATCCAGTTAACTTATCCTTTATGAATTTAGATGCTAAAGCATTTGGACCATATAAGTTTAATATTAATATTATGTGATTCAATTCAGTATTATGTAGTTTTCTTTTATAAAAATCTCTTTTTATGTTGTTAATATTTTGTTTTTGCTTTGTTTGATAGCATGATTTCAACTTCTCCTTTTTTGGATTCACCTGATACATAGTAAATTTTTTTCCCTATCCTCACATTTTTATTCTGTGTATGTCTTTTTAAATGTATTTCTTGTAAAACAGATTGTGAATTTTGTTTTCTTATCCACTCTGTCACGTTTTTTTTTTGTTGTATTGGATGGTTTCATTCATTTACATTTAAAGTTGAGAGTTAGGTTTATGTTTTCCTCGATTCCTCCATTGTCTCTATATTGTGGTATGGTTTTTTTCCCTAAATTAGCTTTTTTTCCTCCTCTTCTTGTGTAAAACATAGTATTATGTTTTTTCAGTTATTTTAGCTTTATCTATTTTAAGGCTACCCTGTTACCACTGGTTCTCTTCTCCCCACCCTCTGGATCCCTTTCCCCTTCTATTTGTTACCCCATTTTGTGACTCCATTTGTTATGCCCATTTATTTCAGGTTTGTAGTTTTGCTTAATTAGTTCCTTTTTTCTTTCTTCCTTTTATCTAGTTATTTAATTCTTCTCTTTTTTCCCTCAGTTAAATAATTAAGTAAACTCTCCCTTCCTTTTCTCCCCTGCAGTTTGTTTTTGTTCAGTAGTTTTTTAAATTTAATTTTCTGCACCTTTTTCTAAAAAAGTTTCTTGATTATTCTCTTCATTGTTTATCTTCTCGTTCTGTATATTCTAGACTTTTATTCCCTGATTCGTATAATCATATTTACTTAGTCCTCCTTTAGTCTCTGTATTCCTCCTGGAACTAAAGCTTCTTAAGGTACATATTTTGGGTTTCCTCTTCTAAATAGTTTCTATGTTGGGCAGCTAGGTAGCACAATGGCCCTGAAGTTGGGAAGACCTGAGTTCAAATCTCACCTCAGACACTTACTAGCTGTGTGACCCTGAGCAAGTCACTTAACCCCAATTGCCTTAAAACACATGGGGGTGGGGGGCAGCTAGGTGGGGCAGTGGATAAGGCACAGGCCCTGGATTCAGGAGGACCTGAGTTCAAATCTGGCCTCTGACACTTGACACTTACTAGCTGTGTGACCCTGGGCATATCACTTAACCCTCATTGCCCTGAAAAAAAACCCAAAACCTTAGTTGGGATGATGATTACTACAAAGATGACATCAGTGTCCCTGATTATGCAATTCATTATTTTATTTTATTTTTTTTACAAAGATTTTGTTTTTATTTCTATTTAGACAGGGTGGGAGGGAAAAGAGAGTTGGGCAAGGGTAGCCAAAAATAATTTCAAAGGAAAGAAGATAGGATCATTTTAATTAATTAATTTATTTTTGTTTGTTTGTGTATGTATGTATGTATTTATTTATTTTTGCAGGGCAATGGGGGTTAAGTGACTTGCCCAGGGTCATACAGCTAGTAAGTGTCAAGTGTCTGAGGCCGGATTTGAACTGTAGTTCTCCTGAATCCAGGGCCAGTGCTTTATCCACTGTGCCACCTGGCTGCCCTTGATAGGATCATTTTGAAATGGAAAGTAACAGAAGGAAAGCCAGAAAGAACCATAGACAAGGAAAATTTTGTTAGTTTTATGTGGAAACATTACATATACATATATACACATGCATGTAGGGCATATGTGCCTATACATACACAAACACATATGTGTACATGTGTGTACATGTACAGCAGCTAGGCAGTACAGTGGACAGAGCCCCGGGTCTGGAGTATGGATGACCTGAATTCAAATCAGACCTCAGACACATACTAGCTGTGTGACCCTGTGAAAATCACCCAACCCTGTTTACCTCAGTTTCCTCATCTATGAATTGAGCTAGAGAAGGAAACAGTGACCCACTCTAGTATCTTTATGCAATTCATTATTAACCATTTATATCCCCTTGGTTATTTTTTCCCTATTTGCCTTGAAATCTCCTCCCTGGGACATGCCCTTCTTTTTCTGGTTGTCATTTGCTCCCAGGAGCTCTGATTCCTCTTTTTCTGAGACAAGACTAGTGGTTTCTTAAGTAGTAAATGTAGATATAGATTATATCCATTGTAAGGTCCTCTTCTCCCTTTAGAGATTAGGGAAATTTACCAGTGGTACCCCCTCCTACTACTTAAACAGAATTTCCTTCTTTGTTTCTGTATATTTTAATCCTTCCTTTTGTCTCCTATTCTCTGGTAGGGTCTCTTTTTCCTGAGAGACTACAAGAGTTATTTTCTTTTTGTTGTTAGCCTTTGATTTCTTAGGATATATCACATATTCTCTACCTCCTTCTTCCACTCCTTCCCCCCTTACATGCTCTTCAATTCTGTAATTTAGTTCCACAAAACAAACATTGATTCACCTTGTGAGGTTTAGTCCATAATATCTCTGATATATTTTCCCACCATCACTTCTATATGACTTTTGCTTTTCCTTGTCTCCTTGTTCGCTTTTAAGGGGAAAAAAAATCTCTTAATGGTCTCTGATGTTATTTTATTGTTGTTCTGAGTTACTGCATTTATTTATTTGCATATATATAGTGTCTGGGGTGTGTGAAAAGTAAATAATTTGTTCACGTCTGGTTTTCTTTTTAGGAATTCTTCAGTAGCCATCTTTTTTTTTTTTCATTTAGGTTTCATTTTGTAGGGTTGAGTTTTCAGCCCAGTTGCTCTTCAGAACACATTGTTTCATTCCCTCCTGTTTTTTTCTGGTGGGTGCAGAATAGTTTTGTGTTATTATGATTTCCTCTTTATTTGAAGATCTTTTACCTGGTTCCGTGAAGAATTTGTTAGTTGCCATTGGAATTAATAAATTTAATCACTTGGAGTTTGTAACATTTTTTAAAAATGGAAACAATTTATGGATTCTTTTGAATGGCACTTTGTTTTCTGTGTTCAGAAGTTCTGGGGAGTTCACTTGTATTATTCTTGCATTATGGTATTCAAGTTTTTTGGCTTATGATCTTCTGGGAGGCTTGTAATCATTGTTTATCTACACATTCTGTTTTTGAGATCATTATGTATTGCTTCTAAGGAGATCATGTTTTCTTTTGATGTTATTGCTTTTCACTTCTGTTCTTCCAGATTGACCTTCACTTCAGTATTTTTACATTTTGGTTCTCTTTCATTTGGTGAGATTTGCCACTGTGGATTCAAATTTTTTCTGGTCTGCCAATTTTTTTTGTTTTGTATGATAGAAATGATTGTTCTCATGATTTTTATTTCTCTTTTAAACTATTGAGGAATATTAACATTTGGTTTTGTAGGGACCAAAATTGGGGAGTGTTAGCTAGGTGGCTTGCCGCAATATTGGGGCAAGGAAGGAGACCTACAGCCTCCCTCAAAACCAGAACAGGGTTTATTAACAAGAACGAACTTAAAAACACAAGCAAGATCAGTAGAGTTAAGGGAAAGGAAAAAAAATGGGGGAAGGGAAATGAATAATACCACCGTCCAGGGATCAGCTGAGAACACATGGCTGTGTCCTGTCGCTTTCCAGTTTCTTTTCTTTTTTCTTTTTTTTTTTTTTAGTGAGGCAATTGGGGTTAAGTGACTTGCCCAGGGTCATACAGCTAGTAAGTGTTAAGTGTCTGAGGCTGGATTTGAACTCAGGTACTCTTGACTCCAGGGCCGGTGCTCTATCCACTGTGCCACCTAGCTGCCCACCCCCCTTTCCAGTTTCAAGCTAGAATGGCGAAACTCCTCCCTTCTTCTTCTTCCCAGCAGACCCCAGACTGACCACACACAGCCCCAAGCCAATTGGCCGGCAGCCCTGACTGACAGTCATATGACTGCCCTCACTGGGCTTCCAGTCATTGTAATTTTGCCAGGCCCATGTAGGTGTTTGCGAGTGGTGATGATGTGAGGTGCCAGTGCCATGGCAATGGCTACAACCAGTGGGTGGAGCACCATGCCATTTACAGAGGCGCTGCGCCTGAGACCCAGGCCAGTGTGCATGCTGAGGTTTTTAAAATTCTGTCCAAAAGATGGGGTCATAAAAACCTCAAATAATAATTGATTCTTTACAGTTCCATGCTCTCTTGGGAATCCATAGGATCACCTGAATAATAAGGTGTTGATTAATTTTCCTTTGTCTTGCAATATTTATTATTAGATGTCTGGATTATTTAAGTTGATCTGGAGGCCATATTCCTTTCTGTTATTAATAGCTTCCCCGTTAGTTTGTCTGCTTATGTTCAAGGGCTTTAAATGAGTTTTTTTTCTCCTGAGAACTTTTAGTGATTTCAGTCTTTTCCCCATATATTCCTCTATTGCTCACTTTCTTCTCACCCTTTGATGGTTCTTTCCCTGAGGACTGGATCTAAGAGCTTTCAGCATCCTCTCACCCTGGGTAGTACATGTTTCATTGCCCTCAGTCTCTGCCCTAGGTGAATTCTGTGGGGAACAGAATTGGCCCCAGCCTGTTGCTGGACTGTTTTCCTTATGATTAGTGAAGTGCCACACAAGTACATGCACTGCCAGAGCCTGGTGGGCAGTTGGTAAGGGGGTGCTGACTGATTAGGGGTTAGGAATTAGTCTTCTCTACTATTTATTGAATTGTTATCTCATTAGGATTCTTCGTGTTCTAGACCATGGACATAGCTGAATTTGCTTTATTTTGCATATAATTTCTATTGTGAAGAAGTTTGAACAGTTATGAAGATAAAAGAATATAGCATTTCCTCCATCTTGTTGGTCACAACAAGATGTGGTAACTGGGGAACTCTTCCTCTACTTCTATAGGATTATAGAAATAGCTGTAACATTACTGATTCCATTATCATTGACATGCTCCTTTTTAGAGCTTTTTAGTTACTGTATATTGTAGCTTAATGATTATTCCATCAGTTTATCAATTATAATTCATTTCATCAAACATTAATTAAATACCTATTAAGGGCCAGGTATTATACTAGATATTGGGGATACAAAAAACCTAAACAGCCTCTGTCTAGGGGCCTCTAGGTGCCACCATGGAGAGAGGTCTGGGCATGAAGTCAGGAAAACCTTAGTTCACATCTACTGTGTGACCCTAAGCAAGTTTCTTAACCTCTGCCTCAGTTTCCTCAACAAGCACCTATCTCTAAAGGTTGTTGTGAGATCAAATGCAATAATGGGTTTAAAGTGCTTGGTACAGTGCCTGGCACATAGAAGGTACTTAATAAATACTTATTCAACTTCCCTTTCACAATGTCTTATTCTCAACTTGCTTTCCTTCAATTGAATTATCCACCCAAGTTGCTAAGTCTTGTCAGTTCCACAATAGCTCTCACATTCAGCTTCTCTCTACTCATACAACCACCACTTTTCTTTAGGAACTCATCACCTCTCAAGTAGACGGCCTCCAATTAGAGGCTTTCCTATCTTAAATCTCTTCTGACTTCAAACTATCCTCCAGTCAATCAGCAAGCATTTTAAAAATACTGTGAGCTCTGTGTGTGTGTAAATAATCTCACAGGCAAAAGATGAGATTTGAGTTTAGTCTTGAAGAAGTCAGAGAAACTGAGAGGCAAAGATGAAAAGGGAAGGCCTTCTAGGAATAGGGGACTGTCAGCCAATACAAAGGCATGGAGAGAGGAAATTGAGTGTGGTGTTTGAGGAACAAGTAGGCCATTGTAGCTGGTTCAAAGAGGGGAGTAGGTTAGGTAAGGAGGTAAAATGTGAGGAGACTGAAAAGGGAGCAGTGGGTCAGATTGTGAAGAACTTTAAGTGACAAAGAAAAGACTTTATGTTTTATCATGGAGATATTAGACTGCTGCCACTATAGTTTACTGAATTGGGAGATGACATAGTCAGACCTACCAATTGGGAAAATATGGCCACAATATGGGGGATGGATTGGAGAAGAGACTTGAGGCAGGGAGACCAGTAAGAAGGTTATAAGAATAATCCAGGTGAGATGTGATTATGGGTTTAACCAGGGTAGCTGTGGGAGTGGAGAGGAGGGGACACAGAGGAGAGATGTAGTGATTTTCTGTAAGGGCTGATCTAACCATGTTACTCCCCTTCTTAACCTTCTGTGGCTCCCTCTTCTATGTAAGCTCCTCTGTTTGGTTTTTACAACTCTTTGCAACCTGGCCCTAACCTATCTTCCTAACTTCGTTACATATTACTCACCTTATCTCACGCTGCAATCCAGCCAAACTGGCCTTCTCTCTGTTCTTTATATATGAGCATTCTATCTCCTGTCTCTTATTGCATTTCTTCCTCACCTCCACCTCATAGATTCCCCCCCTTCTTCAAGACTCAGGCCAAATGACACTTCTTACATAAAACCTTTTGTTATAGCCCTCAATTTGCTAGTGCTACTCTCCTTTTGTATTTATTTAGTTTATACATGTGTATATGCATACACATAAATTTACTGTTGTCTCCCTGGTAGAATTCAAGCATCTTGGGAGCCAAAATTGTTTCATTTTTTGTTTTTATATCCTTAGGGCCTAGCACAGTGCCTGGCGTGTAGTAGTAGGAACTTAATAAATCCTTAATTAAAAAAATTAATCCACTCTACAGAATTTATTGAATTGATAATTGGAAAGTCACACCTATAAGAAAATGGAACTCATTCTATCCTTAAGCAGTGGACTGGGTGCAGGGGAGGGGGTAGGAAGCAGTAATTGGCCTTGTTTGTCCTTTTCTGAAGAAGGCCATGACATCATGGGGTAATGTCCTTTCAGGGAGGTGCAGAGGGTAGGGATTCTGGCAGCCTGCTGCACTCCACCACCACACACACCCTCACCTGAGAGTTCAGAGGTATGGTCACCAAAGAAACATTGGCCTGGTTTTGGTCACAGAACTCAAACAGATCCCAGATCTAGACTAGGATGGACAAAATGAGAGTTGAAGGAATTCAGGGGCCCTGAGGGACTAGGGAGCCCAAGGGGCCACTCTATTCATTTTCATCTCATCATGATTTATCAGTAGTTGTTTCTGTTAAAATATAATCAGTTTCATTTTTATGTAATGTTATTCAGGTCTTTTCATATATGGCAACTTCTGATTCTTTTCCTGAATAAAATATTCATGATATATAAATGTGAGAATTTCTGTGTAATTCTACAAAATTTTGGCCTCTTTTATTCTCAACTTCCAAAACTATATTTTCCAAATTTTTTTCCACCTATAGCCATCAAAGAGGACATTCAGGTAAAAAAAAATTCTTTGATATTTCCTATTAGAAATATTAGTATGACTTAAGATTATACATCTTTATTTCTGTCTCAACTCCATACCCACATGTAAGTAATCTAGGATAATTCAGTTAAAGTCCCACTAGCATTTCAAACCCTACATGTTTAAACTGACTTCAATCCAATTTGGTCCTTAAATAAAGGATTATAATTTAGATTACAAATTCATAGAGGGCAGTATATTTAATTTGTGAAGACAATAAATGGGTAGGCAATATTTATTTTTTTAATTTGGATAAATGGGTAGTTTAATATAACTTTTAAAAGCCTGTAGTATAAAATCTCAAGTAATTTTATTAGTATAGTTTCTGTACAGTGTAACTTAGAAATAAAGTAATAGAATCTATATTTTGTCTTTGATTTTCTTTTTGTTATGTAGGTTATCAACAATGACTGCTGAAGAAACAGTAAATGTGAAAGAGGTTGAAATTATCAAGTTAATCTTAGACTTCCTGAACTCAAAGAAGCTTCACATCAGTATGTTGGCTCTTGAGAAGGAAAGTGGAGTTATAAATGGCCTATTTTCAGATGATATGCTTTTTTTGAGGTATGTCTTCATGAATCTCTCAGATTTTAATATTCAAAGAAATATTTTAAGGATTAATGAATTTATAGGCATGAGATATTGGTTCATTGTTATGAAATGTTAAATGAAGACTGGACTTTCGAGATAATTTGACTCTCTTATTTTACAGATGAGGAAATTTAAGATTTAGAGAGGTAAAGCTTACAGCTATTGCCCAAGTAACAGTAAACTAGAAATGGAACTTAAATCCAGATTGAAATCTAGTACGTGCTAATGTGAAATCTAGTGTATGTACTGTTGAAGGATGCATGCCTGCCTATCAGCAAAATCTTTACTATGTTGCTATTTGTATCTTCCATAACCCTTTTGAACATAATTTTATTTTAATACAGTACAATTACTGATACCTATAATGAGCTCAGGTCATTAAAGTTACACCTTTTCTAAGGCATATAAGGTTACAATATATTTTATAAAGATTTTAAATTCAAAATTATTTTCCCTAATGGAGAAAATTTTGCTACTGAAGGTGATTTATTCCTTGAGGATAACAGAGGATAACAGCAACCAACATTTAGAGTGTACTTTAAATTTTGTAAACTCCTGTGGTGAGCATAATGGGAGGACTTGCACAAGAGGCACACAGACATGGGTGGATTGCAATCTGTAATGGAGGGAATATCCAAATTGTTATCACAAAGCCATTTGAGTTGAGTTAGAACAAAATGCTTTTATCTATGTTATTTCATTTGATCACCAAGCAAGATGTGGAAAATCTATGTTTGCTACATCTAATGTTGGTATTTGTTATGGAACTTAAGGGAAAGATATCTATAGTAATCGTGAAGTCCAGGTGTTATTTTTAAAAGCCAGATTGCCAATTTTACTGTAGCTTTAGAAGGACAGCAGATACTTAACCAAGAAACTGGAGTCATCTTCAGGTAAAAAATAAGTCTGTCTTGAATAGACTGTAAAAAGAAAGTTCATAATTCGACATTAAAATGAGCCTTCTACTTTGTATACATCCTAATTGGGAAAATTACTTAACCTTTGTTAGGCTAATTTTCCTCAGTCTCAAAGATCCTTTGTTCCTAATCAGCTGTCTTTTCAGGGATTAGATTAAAAAACACATGGTACCTAATGCAGAAATATGTGGGTTTTTTCCCTTCAATTTTTTTGGGGGGTCAGGGCAGTGAGGGTTAAGTGACTTGTCCAAGATTACACAGCTAGTAAGTGTCACAGGCTGAATTTGAACTCAGGTCCCCCTGAATACAGGGCTGGTGCTTTATCTACTGTACCACCTAGCTGTCCCCAGAAATATGTTTAATGTGATTGTACATATATAACCTATATCAGATTGCTTGCTGTCTTTGAAAGGGGGGAGGGAAGGGAGGGAGGGAGAAAAATTTGGAACTAGAAATCTTACAAAAACAAATGTTGAAAATGATCTCTAGGGGCAGCTAGGTGGCGAAGTGGATAGAGCACCAGCCCTCAGGAGTACCTGAGTTCAAATGTGGCATCAGACACTTAACTACCTGTGTGACCCTGGGCAAGTCACTTAACCCCAATTGCCTCACTAAAAATAAATAAATAAATAAATAAACAAACAAATAAATAAATAATGATCTCTACATGTAACTAGAAAATAATAAAATACTGTTATGATTAAAAAACAAGCAAAAACTACATGGTACTTTGTATCTTGAAAAGCCTTGGCCATGGATTGTCCTTTCTTAGGAACAAACATTACTTTAAAAAGCTTTATTATATTAGCAATTTTTTCCCTTGTATTTTCATATATTTTATGGAATCTAATGAACATTGCCCAAGCCCAGGGAGGCTAGTTAAAGGTGCAGTTAAATAACCTTTGCTTAGGCAATCAGTACCTGTGGGGTCTTTTTCCTATGAAACACTCATTCCAAAAGCAATGTACCCACCCAGATATAGGAAGATGAGGAGACTTGAATCCCTGGAAAGCCTTTGTCAGCACATAAATGGATAGGTGTCAGAGATACATAGGTCAAAGGTAGAAGGATAGAATGTTTTGTCTCAAATAATTAAGAGAATGTGTTTCACAGAACTGCCAGGTTGGCAGAAAATAATAAAATTATCTTTCTAGAGGTTTAGGCTCTCATATATCTTAAGATGTGATCCAGTAATCACCTCCTCTGTAGATGTCAAGATAACAATTTTTTTTTATGTACTTCTGTGAGTTGAGCTATTAACTGAGTTACTTAGTACCACTGTAACCTGTGGCAAGTCTTTTTTCATAGCACTGAGTCTCAGATGGGGCTTCTCTATGGCAGAGGCTAACCGTCAGTTGAAGTTCATCTGTTGGTAAATATACTACCCAGCTTTCTCTTTTGTCCTCTGGCTGGGTCAAGCATAGGGCATCTGGATATAGTCTTTGTGTCCTAGTGGGCACAGAGGCTTAAATTCTTGAGAGCATAGGACAAGTGAGAATTATGATACTTAAACATATTCTAATTCAGTTAAAAGCATTTATTAACTGCCGACTTTATCAGAACATTATTAGGTGTGGATGAGGTATAAAGTTTAGATGAATCATGGCTCCAGCTTTCAAGGAGTTTACATTCTACCAGAGAGTTATAACGCGCAGATAGTAATAATACAAAATGATACATAAATCCATAAAAAATTCCAAAGTACTAAGAACATCATAAGTGCATTGGAAGCAGCTATTATTAAAGGATTATTAATAAGAATTAATTTTTCCATAGTTTATGATTTTTTGGAAGTGCCCACATTTAAAAATTATTGTGAAAAGACTTAGATTTTACTCCAACCTCTTGAAGCAAAAGAAATGCCAATCTTATTATCTGGCTTAAAGTACTAACTTCCTAAATCCATCTTGTCACCTTTTCCTATTTTTAAATAGTGCAAGTGAAATCTGTAAGTGTTGATTACTAAGATAAGTATATGGGTGTTTAATTTTTAAAAATATTCATGTAGGCAGCTAATCCTTGATGGCCAGTGGGATGAAGTTCTTCAATTCATTCAACCCCTAGAATGTATGGAAAAGTTTGACACAAAAAGGTAAGATTTCATTTAAAGTTTAACATTTGATCTTTGATAATTCTTTAGCTTCCTCAAACTACTCCCTTCCTCCCTCTTCCTGCCTCCAATAGGATCAGGCTATTCTAGAAATAAGTTCTACTTCTTTTGAGTTTGAATGTTCTTAGAGGAAAAATATCATGCCTATTTTAGAATAAGATTTTACCTGGTTTTGTAATATGCACATAAGATTTTTTTTTTTTTTTTGGTGAGGCAATTGGGGTTAAGTGACTTGCCTAGGGTCACATAGCTAGTAAGTGTTAAGTGTCTGAGGTCAGATTTGAACTCAGGTACTCCTGACTTCAGGGCCGGTGCTCTATCCACTACGCCACCCAGCTGCCCCCACATAAGAATTTTTTATCAGTGATGTTGCTGTCTAAAAACATAGCTTGTTTCATAGTGTTTATCTATATCAGCTATTGTTTTATTCTAAAATAGCTTATGGAATATTTAAAATACTGTTTTATCTGAATCATAGAAGAGCATTAATTTCTTATTTTCACTTCTCAGTTAACTTGTAAATCCATTTTAGGAAATGTCTTCTGAGAAAGGAAAATTATTCTCCCTCCTTAGCACTTCCATAGGGTAGCAGTGAAATGTTTAGGCATAAACTCAACTACATAGTCTCAAAAGTGGGCTTGGTTGAGAGGACACTAGTTGAGCCAGGTCATCATCACATGAGAGTAAATATTACCTATACACAATCTTGTAAATAAAGGGGAAAGTGTTTTTTCCAACTTTTAGTAGGATAGATAACAGTATGACTTCAGGATTATGGACTGTCCAGCTATAAAGTTTTATCCTGAATTATGTAATACCTTTCTTTGGAGGAAAGGGCAGGTCACTGGCTGTAGTGAGATAGTGATAGAGCTGTGGATTAATTTTATTGAATTGGGTTAGCTGGGAGCAATCATTTGAAGAAAATAATCCCCATAAAAGTGAAGAATAAATGAATTAATGAATGATTTTAATAACCTGTTACAATACTGTGTTTGAAAAGGATAACTGAAAAAGGAGTTGGACTATTATTTACTCAGTGTTGGGGAAGAGCCAGTTTATTAGAAATTTTTTTAAAAAAAAGACAGATTAAAAGGAAAAAAGAACTTTGCATATTTTGGGTAAGAAGACTATTTTAAGAATAGGGATGGAAACAGGACACCTGGGGTATTATTTTGGGTTGGAGACTTAGGCTGGCAGAGGACTCATCATGGGGATTTTGTGCTAGGTAATAAAGATATTATAAAGTAATAGAGCCACATAATCTATAGTTAATATAGCTTTTTTTTTTCCGGGGCAATGGGAGTTAAGTGACTTGCCCAGGGTCACACAGCTAGTAAGTGTCAAGTGTCTGAGGCCGGATTTGAACTCGGGTCCTCCTGACTCCAGGGCTGGTGCTTTATCCACTGCGCCACCTAGCCGCCCCAATATATCTTTTTTAAAAAACATGTTTTGAGGGCAGCTAGGTGGCGCAGTGGATAGAGCACCAGCCTTGGAGTCAGGAGGACCTTAGTTCAAATCCGGTCTCAGACACTTAACAGTTACTAGCTGTGTGACCCTGGGCAAGTCACTTAACCCCAATTGCCTCACTAAAAAACAAACAAACAAAAATGTTTTGGATTACTTATAATTAAATAGCTATTATTTCTGAAATTACACACTTCTATTTGTAATTATAAATAGTCCAAGATGACTTGAATTTGATAAGGGAAAGGTGTAATACTTGGAGCTAGAAGCATCTCATGGTGGCAGCATTTGATATGAGGATTACTTATCTCTAGAGACCAGAGTTTTAGTCCTGCAGTACCAGTTTTTTTTTTAATTAATAAAGTATTTTTTTCCTGTTACATGTAAAGATAATTCTCAACTTTTGTTTATACAAGCTTTCCAATTTCAGATTTTTCTCCCTCCCCCTTCCCCTAGACAGCAGGTAATCTGATATAAGTTACACACACACACACACACACACACACACACACACACACACAAAATAACATTAAATATATTTTCCTGCAGTACCAGTTTTAAAAGCAGTAGCATTACTGGTTTATTTTTATTTTATTTTTTTGGCTGTTAACATTTCTTGAGAGCCCTTTTTTACTTGAAGTAAAAATCTGGGAGAGAGGACAAGTAAGAGTATATAATTTCTGAAAAGAGAGCAAATAGGAAATCTTTTTTTTTTCTTTAAAGTATTTGAAATTTTTAAAACTTAAAATTTTTTAGTAAGACAAATTTCTTTGCAAATTCTGCCCTACATTAAAAGTTGCAATTTTTTTTTGGGGGGGGGGTAGGACAATGAAGGTTAAGTGACTTGCCCAGGGTCACACAAGCTAGTATCAAGTGTCTGAGGCTGGATTTGAACTTAGGTCCTTCTGAATCCAGGGCCAGTGCTTTATCCACTGCGCCACCCAGCTGCCCCCCAGAAGTTGCAATTTTTAATGAGTGCTTCACCAGGTTCATGCTTATTTTTCTGATAAGTCATTGTCTCATTTCCTCTTAGCAGCCTTGCCATCTCTTGATAAAATAGGTCCCTATCAGGCCTTCTTCATACCTATAATTAAGAAAAAAACAATGTTGTTGTTTTTTAACTCATGCACAGGCTTTTACTACATATTTTGTATTGCTTGATATTTTATAGGAAAATTTTCATTTGGAGTTTATTTTGGAAATTAAGAGAGTACTCCCAGGGGCAGCTAGGTGGCGCAGTGGATAGGGCACTGGCCCTGGAGTCAGGAGTACCTGAGTTCAAATCCGGCCTCAGACACTTAACACTTACTAGCTGTGTGACCCTGGGCAAGTCACTTGACCCCAATTGCCTCACTTAAAAAAAAAAAAAAGAAAAGAAAAAAAAAAAGAGAGTACTCCCTCAAGTACAGTGTCATAATTAATAATAGCAAAATCACTGCAACAGTTGATTAGAACTTGAGCATAAAAAGAAATGTAGAGGATTTCTAAATTAAATTCATTAAGTTTTAGGCACATTTTACTTATCAGGTATTTGTTTGAAAACCTATCCTTTAGGGGAAGCTAGGTGGCGCAGTGGATAGAGCACCAGCCCTGGATTCAGGAGGACCTGAGTTCCAATCCAGCCTCAGACACTTAGCACTTACCAGCTGTGTGACCCTGGGCAAGTCACTTAACCTCAATTGCTTCACACCAAAAAAAAAAAATAATAATAATAAAAGAAAGAAAGAAAACCTATCCTTTAAATACAAGTCTTTTCTTTCTTTCTTTCTTTTTTTTTTTCAGGGCAATGAGGGTTAAGTAACTTGCCCATGTTCACATAGCTAGTAAGTGTCAAGTGTCTGAGGCCGGATTTGAACTCAGGTCCTTCTGAATCCAGGACTGGTGTTTTATCCACTGTGCCACCTAGCTGCCCCCTAAATACAAGTCTTTTAAAAGAAATCATTGTTCTATTTTTTTTTTAACATGGCTTTCATAGCTTCAGAAACTAGTTCTTTTTTTTCATATTTGGAATTAGTAGATAGATGTTCTCCAGGGTCATTTTTAATGATTTTTAAATATGTCATACTTTATTTGTTTACAGATTTCGCTATATCATCCTGAAACAAAAATTTTTAGAAGCCTTGTGTGTAAACAATGCAATGTCAGCTGAAGATGAACCTCAGCATGTAAGACTTTTATTTCTGAAGGTTTGCGCCATGGTTTTATCTTTTGGGGGTTTTGTTCATTAAAGCAAAATAATAGTAGCATCAGTTTTAGTACCTTTCATCATTTTTTCAAAATGGTACCTATAACCTGCTAAAAGGTTTAAGTCAAGATTACCAGTAATGTCAGTTTCTTTAGTTATTTTTATTAGAGATAGATTCATTAAATGGTTTACTTTAATAAATATTTATTGAGTGCCTAGTATGTATAAGGTACTGGAGATTCAAAGATAAAAAAATGAAGCTAACCCTTAAAGTCTATAAAAGATAGATACAAATAAAGCAAAACAAAATCAATGCTACAAAAGTGTTATATATAACATGCTATATAAGTTCATAGATGGAAAGATCACTTCTAAACAGTTTGATCTTTTAATATCCCTCATGAAGTCTTTTTCCTGTTTAGTTTTTTATGCTTCTCCAGGGCCTTGTATTTGCAAGTCAAATTTTCTATTCAGTTCAGGTCTTTTCATCACAAATGCCTGAAAGTCCTCTTTTTTCATTGAAGTCCCATTTTTCCTCTGAAAGATTATACACAGTTTTTCTGGGTATGTGATTTTTTTTTTAAACAGTTTGATCTTTTATGAAAGATCACTTCTAAGGTGGTTGAGGTAGACTTTTCAAGGAAGGTAGCATTTGAGGTAGGTTGATGGTGTGTAGAATTTCAACTAGTGGAGATAGAAGGGAGAGGGTGTCAAAAGGTGATAGAATGGGATGAACAGAGGTTCAAAGGGCAAGGGAAAATGCAAGGCATATTTAGGGAATGATGAATAGTTCTATTTGACTGGAGTATAGTGTATATTAAAGGGAGCAATGGTTAGAATCACATTTCAGTAGACCTTGAATACCAGACAAAGGAACTAGGACTTTATTTGGTAGATGGTGGGGATCACCTGGAACATTTTTAGACAATAGAATGACCTAATCATAACTATGGTTTAGGAAGATAATCTGTTGGCCATGTGTGGGATGAATTTTCGGGGAGGAAGGCTAGAGGACATTGACATGTCATACCTGGATTTTACATTAACTTCCCTCTCATTCTCTGTGCCTCTAGGTTATTCCCTCTTCATCCTGTATGCTACTAGTAGATTGATATTTTTTATCTCCTTGCTTTCATCATCTTATTCTTCTACTCAAAAACCTTCAGTTGTTCTCCTTTCCCTTTAGGACAGAAGCCAAACTTCTTAATCTTCTCAAAAAGTCAAATAAGTGGTACAGTAGATGGGGCTTTATACATGGACTCAGGAAGACCTGGGCTCAAATTTAGCCCCAGAAACTTACTATGAGCACTGTATGAAACTGGGCAAATTAGCTAACCTCTGTCTGCTTCAGTTTCCTCATCTTTAAAGTAGGTATAATAATAACACCTACCTCCCATGGTTGTGAGAATCAAATGAGATTACATCTGTATAGTGCTTTGTAAACCTTACCTTACAGCACCATAGAAATACTAGCTGTTTTTAGCTATTATTATTTTTAATTTGACGTTCAAAGTCTGCTATAATATGACCCATACTTACTTTTCCCATATCATCTCTTACTATTTCCCTACATGAACTATTTACTTCAGCTAAATTTCCCTTTTCATTGTTTCTCAAACATGCCTTGTGCTCTGCTCATTTTTCATCATCTTTTATACTGTCCTCTATCTTGCCATATGAAAATTCTACCCAGAGGGAATTTTAGAAATTTCATTTTATTTTAATGATACTTTTATTAATAAATTTCTCTGAAAATAAAAAATAGTCCCTGAAAACATTTGAAAAACACAGAAGAAAACTGTAAATGGTTTCATATCTAACTGTTTAATTTTAATATCTACCATTTACTGGAAGAAAGGCTATGTCCTTTAACCTTATCAAGGTAAAATCTAAATTTTGTCTTTATTGACAGTTGTACTCAGTGCGTGTATTCTTTCTTTTCTCTGTGTCATTTCATATCTTTCAACATATCTTAGAAGTCTTTATAGTCATTGTTCCATAACTGTGTAATAATATTACATTATAGTCTTCTGATACAATTTATTCCACCATTCTCAAGTTGGGCACATGCTCTGTTTGTAACTTTTTGCTATTACACATGGTGCTGCTATGAACTTTCAAAAAAATAGGACTTTTTGGCTTTGGAAAATTTCTTTAGGGTATAAACATAATAGAATTAGTGACTCAAAGTTTTCATCTTTTATCATCTTCCAGTTTCACGAATATAAAATGATAACTCTGAGTTGTGTTCATTTGCATTTCTCTTTTGATCACTGATATTGAATACTTTTTCTAGTGTGTTTGTATTACTTTCAAAAAGTATTCCTTTAAAACCTTTGACTATTTATGTTGGTTCACTTAAGATTTTGGATGTCAGATTTTTATTATAGACATTTAATGCAAATATATTCTTGTTCTGGCTCCATTGCTTTCTTAATAGTCTTTGTATGATGTTTGTAAAGGTATTACTTTTGTGCAGTTGTATTTTGAATAAAGCCATGACAATGTTAAATTATAGAAATGGACTCGTACTCATATGGCAATTGATTTGTATTGTAATCATTTGTGTATTATTTATCTTTCTTATTATACTGTAAGCTCCTAGAGGGTAGAGATTGTATTTTATATCTCTTTATATTCCCTGTATCTCCTAGTATGATTCCTTGAACATAATAAATGATCATGAAATATTTATAGACTGAAGGCAGAATTTAAAGTATAACCCCATGCCTCAACTATCTTTGCCAATGAAAGAAATGATGTCATAAATAGTCTAAAAGAGCAAATAATTAAAAAATTCAATTTTGGAGTGTATTTCCTCCCTTGATTTAAATCTGGTTTGTCTCTGAATCATGAAATTTACTTTGTTAATTTCTTCTTTTGTTTCAACCCAACTCGAGAGGAAATATATGATTTCTACCTTTCCTGACTCCCTTGTCCTTATTCCATATTAAAAATGAATTAGCATCACTTTCAAACTAAATAGATTAAACTTTCTCTTTTCTCTAAGTTTGTTTTATATATTTTTAGAGATTAGCAGATTAGTGTTTTTTTAGATAATTTTGCTGATAGTAGAGCCCTACCAGCTCTATTGTACAAGGAGAGAATCTCAAACTATTTTCCTTTAATGCTTCCATTGGACTAATATTGTATCTAAGTGAATATGAACAAGTAGTGAAAACATAAACATGTTTAAATAAGAGATGTTCCAAAAATTGAAAGTAACATGATCAATAATTTGTTGATGTAAAGGTGATTTTTTTCCCCTTTTACTTCTGGTTTTCTGCTCAACAGATTTATCTGTTTCAACCCTGCAACCTCTTTCAGCAGAGTCTTTGTAATTGATAATAACACCAATTTGGAAAAGGTTTGGTGTCAAGGCATGGAAGGGGTTGAGTATGACTTTGTATAAATACAGTATTCTCTGAGTATGATCACATAATTTATGACCATATTATACCTATGAACATTACTTCTCCTTTCTGCTTTCTTCAGAAAACATTCACTGAGGCCTAATGTCTTTCCTCCAATCACTTTCTTCCTTCCTGATTAAGGCCATCATAAACCTTGCTCTGCCTCTGTCTTTTACCATTGTCAACTCAGTTAATTCTATCTCAGGTAATCTTTCTCATATGTACAAACACACAGTCTTTAACCTCATTCTACTGTCCCCTCTCTTGTACAGAACAAAATTTTGTTTTCTTATTTTAATTAATTAGTTCCTGCTTGAAAAGCCTTCAAGAACCCCAAAGAGACATTGCAGTAGGATTTTAGTGGAGAGAGTTCTGACACTATGAGGTGTTTAAAAGAGTATTGAGAGACATGATTTTGAGTAATTTAATAATTTTATTAATAATGTTAGCATTTTAATAAAAGGATTGACATTTGATCATCTCTCTTAGACTAGAGAACCCCTCATGACAGAAGGCTCACAGTTTATATGCCTTTCAAATCATAGGTGTTCCTGAGGGTGGTAATCAACTCTAATTGGTTAGCAGTTAATGAGAGAATGAATATTACAATAAGAGGGTAGACTATATTACAATGAGGGTCTTGGGGTACAGTGACTTGGATCACCCAATTTCCATAGCACCTGTGTGACAAAAGAGAGAATCCACATTTTCCCAGACCTATCTGAGTAAACACAATAAGGAGAAATCCATCCATTAGCCTAAACTTGGAATTTCTTTTACTGTCTTTGAACTCAGCCATCCTGGCTTGGTAACCCTTTTTAGAATGATTTCCCAAACCACTTGATTTTTGGATGAGGAAGTAATATAATACAATAATTAATCCTAATACAATAATTAATTATTAATACCAGAGAGAAATAATCATTTCTCATAACACACATATGTAGATACATACATGTGTACATATACATCTACTGATGGACAAACTCTCTAACTTGCCAATTCAAATGCGTATTTGTAATCTGGGCCATAGAAAGTTTGTTTTTTTGGTATTTCCTGTGTGTCTGCTGATCATGCCTAACTTTTGAGTGATTCTTTTTCTTTTTTTTGTTTGTTTGTTTGTTTTTTTGGTGAGGCAATTGGGGTTAAGTGACTTGCCCAGGGTCACACAGCTAGTAAGTGTCAAGTGTGAGGCTGGATTTGAACTCAGGTCCTCCTGACTCCAGGGCCAATGCTTTATCCACTGCGCCACCTAGCTGCCCCGAACAATTCTTTTTCAAGAGGTTCTGTAATATTTTGGTATTTGATGCAGTTATCACAATTTCATCTATAAATAGGAGTATCTGGACTCTCCACAGGGTATCTCAGTTTGGACTCTATGCAGAATCTTCCCCATCACAATTAATAGATACTTTTCTTTTATATATCTATATCTAGATATTTCCCTGCTTTATGCTTTTTGTCTGATGTTTGTGATTAGACAGTTAAAAACACAGTTATTTGTTGCTATATCTTTTAAGGAATATGGAATGATTTTAATGTATGGACAAGACACCTTTTTAAAAAATAGCCTGTAGGGGCAGCTAGGTGGCGCAGTGGATAGAGCATCGGCCTTGAACTCAGGAGGACCTGAGTTCAAATCCGGCCTCAGACACTTTACACACTTACTAGCTGTGTGACCCTGGGCAAGTCACTTAACCCCAATTGCCTCACCAAAAAAAAAAAATAGCCTGTAAAATGGCATTGTGTTCTCCTAAATCACATGGTATTTCATAAACAAATTACAAAAATACAGTCTACATCTTTTAATCAGTTGTGAAATGGTAAATGTGGTTAGAGTTAGAACCCCCAAGATAGAGTAGCATGTGTACTACAGATCTCATTATCTCCCCCCCCCCAAAAAAAAAATCTTTTCTTTTTCTTTCTTTCTTTCTTTTGTGGGGTAATGAGGGTTAAGTGACTTGCCCAGGGTCACACAGATAATAAGTATAAAGTGTCTGGATCCGGATTTGAACTCAGGTTCTCCTGAATCCAGGGCCTGTTGCTTTATCCACTGTGCCACCTAGTGGGGCCCCCTCCTTTTCTAAACTTTCCTATTGCTAAGGGCACCACAATCTTCCTGGTCACCCAGGCTCCCAAAATAGGTTTCATCCTCTACTCTTTACTTGTATTCATCTCACAAATTCAATCAGTTGCTGAGTCTTATAGTTTTATAACATCTCTCCCAGAAGTTCTTTCTCTCTACTCATGAAGCCACCATTTCTGGGTCAGGCCAAACCTGGACTGTTACAATCACCTGGTTGTTTTCCCTGCCTCAAGTCCCTCCCTAGTCTGTTCCATCGTCCACTTAGCTGCCAAAATGATTTTCCTAAAGTATAGGTCTTATCATGTCATCTTCACTTGCCCCCTACTCAGTAAATTCCAGTGGTTCCTGTAACCCCCGCAGGATCAAATAGAAAATCCTGTTTGCATTTTAAAACCCTTTAAAACCTGATTTCTTTCTACCTTTTTAGTCTGCTTACATTGTACTTCCCTCCATGTGCTCTGTGATTTGGTAACACTGACTTGCTCTTCCTCGTACAGGATGTTCTGTCTCCTGATTCCCTGCCTTTTTACTCGTTTGCCCCTCATGCCTAAAACACTTTCCTTCCTTCCCATTGCCCCCTGGATTTCCTGGTTTCCTTCAGCACTCCGCTGAAATCCCAACTTTTGCAAGAGGACGTTCTGTACCCCCCACAACCTCTGGACCTTCTCTCCGAGATTGTCTCCCTTTTGTACTATATATAGATCTTGTATGTGCATAGTTGTCTATGTTTTCTCCCATTAGAACATAAGTTCCTTGACATCAGGGGTTGTCTCACTTTTTTTATATGTATCCTTGATGCTTAGCAGTCTTGGTGTATAGTAAGCATGTAATAAATGCTCCTTAAAAAGTCATTCATTCATCTAACCATTATCTTATCCCCTCTGTCCTACTTTATGCAATACCTAGTCAAAGGAGGCTCTCCACCAGATTACCTTAAGTCCACAACCAGGACAGTCTAACATAGAGAATGTGAAATTCCTCTATAAGTTTATATTCTTTATGTATATGTGCTACCCATTCCTCTTACAACTCCATTATCTGATGATAGGAAATAGATACAAGTACCTGAATGGCCATCTAGTCTAATTTAAGTAGTATAATTAGTTGAGCAGTGAGCTAAAGTAAACATTTAGCTATACACTACTTGAAAATAATTGTTCTTCAACTTTCACTTTTCTTTTTTTATATGTGATATATTTTACCAAATTCATTCTTTATATTTCAATTAAATTTTAATTAACAGGCACTTATTTTCTCTCACTTCCACCTCCCATCCCACTGAAAAAAGAAAAAGGAAAATACAAAATCCTTGTAACAAAAATGTATTGTCAAGCAAAACGAATTCCTATATTGGCCAATATACACTGACCATGGCCAAAATTATGTCTTATTCTATATATTTAATCTCTGACCTTTCTGTCAGGAGATGGGAAGCTTCATCATAATCCTTTGGAATCATGGTTGGTCAGAGTTAAATCTTTTTACAATGTTATTTGTTATACTGCCTTTCCCTGTGCATCATACAATTGTTCATTTACCCAAAGATCTCTGGATAAGGACATCTGCTTTCTTGTAAGATACAGAACCAAAAAACTAACAGTTTTTATCAATAGCCAAAAGAGCCCTATTGTTAATTCCCTCGGTTTCAAAGGCTCTGTCTTTCACTGATGAGGTCTATCCTACTACAATCATCCTGCTATATCCTAGTAATTCAATTTTCACTTTTCAATATGTGGCAACTTTAAAATCCTACAAATAACCTAAACTCCTCAAGTTATGTATGTATATATCCAGTCCCAAATCTGTTAAGGTATTTTAGTATGAGGTCAATCCTACTGCATGACTTTAATATTTCCTGTAGTTTAGAGTTGAAATTGTATTGACTTCTATGAAGATTGTTATTTCAGAATGATCTTGGGAGTCTTATGTTGAAATTTTGATTAGGGAGGTAGGGGGAGCAGAGTTTAGCTGCTCTTAGGAAAAGATATTTTCATATAATATGATGATATCTTGTGACACTCTATTTTTTCCCTTTGTAGGTAATACTACAAAGACTAATTTGACAAAATCTATTTGAAAAAGAAGTCCTATCCTGTGTTTGTGATCCCATAGTAGTATCCTTTTAAGAATGGTCAATTTTAGTATTTTTTCTTTACAGTTGGAATTTACCATGCAAGAAGCTGTGCAGTGCCTCCACGCCTTAGAAGAGTACTGCCCTTCTAAAGATGACTATAGCAAACTCTGTCTGTTACTTACTTTGCCTCGCCTGACTAATCATGCAGAATTCAAGGACTGGAACCCCAGCACTGCACGCGTTCACTGTTTTGAAGAGGCTTGTGTTATGGTAGCAGAGTTCATCCCTGCTGACAGGAAGCTAAGTGAAGCTGGTTTTAAAGCAAGTAACAATCGTTTATTTCAGCTTGTAATGAAGGGACTACTTTATGAATGTTGTGTTGAATTTTGTCAGAGTAAAGCAACTGGAGAAGAAATCACAGAAAGTGAAGTACTTCTTGGCATTGACCTTTTATGTGGTAATGGTTGTGATGATTTGGACTTGAGTTTATTGTCATGGCTTCAAAATCTTCCACCTACAGTCTTCTCTTGTGCTTTTGAACAAAAGATGCTGAATATTCATGTTGACAAACTTTTGAAACCTACAAAAGCTGCATATGCTGATCTTCTTACTCCTCTTATCAGCAAACTTTCCCCTTATCCTTCATCCCCAATGAGAAGGCCTCAGTCAGCTGATGCTTACATGACACGCTCTCTGAATCCTGCTTTAGATGGCCTAACTTGTGGTCTAACTAATCATGATAAGCGAATCTCAGATCTTGGAAACAAAACTTCTCCAATGTCACACTCCTTTGCTAATTTCCATTATCCAGGGGTACAAAACCTTAGTAGAAGTCTCATGCTTGAAAATACAGAATGTCATAGTATTTATGAAGAATCACCTGAACGGTAAGTATCGGTTTATAAAAATTGCTATAGGGGTGATAGAAAACAATTGATGTTTGTGCAGAATGAACCTTATAGTTATATTTTTTTAAATTAAGTTGTATTTTGTTTTCATGAAGATCCTATTTCTCTCTCTCCCACTTCTTCTCTTCTCCCTCCTCAATGAGAAAGCAAGAAAAACAAAACCCTGGTTAAAAACATGGATAGATAAGCATGGCTATGCTCCCTCCTCCCCCATCCCCCTAAAAAGTCTCATTCTGCACTCTGAATCTATCACCTCTTTAATTAGGAGATGGGTAGTATGTTTAATCATGAGTCCTCTGGAATTGTGGCTAGTAATTGTGATCAAATGTCCTAAATATTTCAAAATTGTTTGTCTTTACAATATTGCTGTTATTGTATGTTATTCTCCTAGTTCAGTTCTTAACAACCCTTCTCAAGTTTCTCTGAAACTATCTCCTTCATTATTTCTTATAGCACCAAGTGTTCCAATCACATTCATATACATATATTATTTGTTCATCCATTTCCCTATTAATGGTGTCCCCTCTCCAGTTCCCAGTTCTTTGCCACTGTAAACAAAACCTGCTATGAATATTTTTGTATTTATGTCTCTTATGGACTTATGTCTTTCCTATATTTGATTTCTTTGGGATTTAGATGTAGTAGAGGTATTGCTGGGTCAAAGGGCATGTACATTAACTTTTTGGGCATATCAACCTTACAGTTCCTGAGACTATTACTTTAAAATTAAGTCCTGGGGCAGCTAGGTGGTGCAGTGGATAAAGCATTGGCCCTGGATTCAGGAGGACCTGAGTTCAAATCTGTCCTCAGACACTTGACACTTACTAGCTGTGTGACCCTGGGCAAGTCACTTAACCTTCGTTGCCCCACAAAAAAAAAAAAGTCCTTATATTTTTTAACTGAACTGCCTGTCATAGTGCCTGGCATACAGCAGAGGCTTAATAAAGGTTTGTTGATTGGTTAGTATTTTTAAGTAACATTGGATAGAGTTATTTAGAGGCATGGGAATAGTAACAGTAATAGCAGACATTGATACAGCACTTTTAAGTTTTCAAAGGACTTTCCATATATTATCTCATTTGATGCCTACAGTTATATAAGGTAGGTACGACAGGTATTGCTCTCCTCATTTTACAGAAGAGAAAGTTTACCTTCAGTGAGATTTAGTGACTTGCCCTTGTGATGGAATGAGTCAGTGGTATTAAATTCAAATATAAATGAATTCATGCAGGCATACTTTGTTGTAGTTGTTCAGTCATTTCAATCATATCCAACTCTTCTTCACCCTATTTGGCGTTTTCTTGGTAAAGATACTGGAATGGTTTGTCATTTCCTTCTCTAGCTCATTTCACAGATGAGGAAACTGAAGCAAATAGGGTTAGTTGACTTGCTCAGAGTCATACAGCTAATAAGTGTCTCAGGCCAGATTTGAAATTACGAAGATAAGGGGGCAGCTAGGTGGTGCAGTGGATAAAGCATTGGCCCTGGATTCAGGAGGACCTGAGTTCAAATCGGCCTCAGACACTTGACACTTACTAGCTGTGTGACCCTGGGCAAGTCACTTAACCCTCATTGGCCCTCTGAAAAAAAAAGAAATAAGGAAGATAAGTCTTCTTGATTCCAGATCTGGCATTCCATGCACTGTACCACCTAGTTGTCCCTATATATTGACTTAGAAAATCATAAGTTGACATTATGTTGAATTGTATTTTTATTTACTTTGTCAAGCATTTCCCAATTGCATTTTAATTTGATATCTGATTTGGGCTGCTACACTTGGGAGTTTAGCAGGCAGCATGGGCCCTGAATTTGACACTCGACCTAAGTGATTTCACAGGCTCTCTCCAATTCAGACATTTTTAAAACAAGAAGTACTACATCCTGAAAACAGTGACTACCTTAAAACAACAAGTCTTTTTCCTTCCCTTTAATCCTATTTTCCCTCACCTTGTACTCCCAGAAAGGAATGGTCTCTCCCCATACCAAAATCCCTACCAGGCACTGATACCATATAGAGGGGAATCTGGCCTATAATCAAATCCATTTGTTCCTGCAACTTCCACAGCTGCCTCTAGAGGCTCCTTTTTGTGAGAAGGGTACTTGTGGGGAAGTGGAACAGGAAGAGAATAGGCATTTATTAAGGGCCACCTTTGTGCCAGGCACTGCACTAAGTACTTTATAAATATTAGCACCCTAACATCTCAGATATAAAGTGGGAGAGTCTTTAGTGGCAAACTTCAGCAGTCCTGACTTTTAGGCATGATATTTTCTTGAAACTTCATCTTAAACCTATTCACTATCAGGGGAATATATACTCTTTTATCTGTCAGTACATTGGCAAAAGCTTTTTAATAAATAGGGTCGTCTTTGCATAAACCGTTAGTCAGCATTGAATCAAGTTGTGATATATGAAGTGACAAGAAGTGAAGACTGCTTATATTTTTAAATGGGTAGTGGTAAGGACCTGGTAAACTGGAAAGCACCTTTTAATATGCTAGGGACTGTTCTAAGTGCTTTACAGATATTATCTTATTTGATACTCACAACATATAGAAATGGAAGATTTGCTTAGGTGCATTATTATCGCTAATGTATGTGTATTTTAGGACTTGAATATATTTAGTCTATCTTTAGAAAGTAGTTTTCTCAATTGCTTTTAGGCACTTACATACTAATTCATCTGTTAAACTGCAAATTATGTATCATAAGTAGAAACATCAGTGGACATTAATTCCTTAGTCTTTTTAAAGTCAGTGATTAATTTATATTTTGACTATTTCATAGGTTTACACTTCTGTTTTCCCACTTAATTTCTAAATTCATTATTCTTTCCTTAATAGCTAACATCTACATCATGCTTTACATTTTGCAAAGTACTTTACAGAAATTATCTCTTTTGATCCTCACTACAAGCTTGTTAGGTAGGTTCTATTATAATCCCCATTTTGCAAAAGAAACCATCTCAGAAGGATTAAGTGACTTGCCTAAAGTCATATAATTAGGAAGTGTCTAAAGAAGAATTAAAACTCAGCACTTCCTGACTCTTATTAAGTGCTCTATCCATTCAGCCAACTAACTACCTTATTCAGAGAATAAAAATAATAAAATAGAGCCTTGTTTTTCAAATTTGGGTGCTAACATATCCATTACAATAAAATAGTACTTACAGTCAATACATAATTATTCATATTACAATGACTTTTAAAAGAATGAATGGATAAAGCATTTAGTAAGTGGTTACTACGTGGAAAACAGTGTGCTAAGAACTGGAGATACAAATAGAAAAGATAGTCTCTGCTATCAAGGAACTCAAGATTGCCAATAGGGGAGACAACACACACAAAAGTTTCAGTTGCCAATCAGATGGAAAAGGTCCTGTGGTCCTTAAGGTTTAGCAGCAAAGCAGATAGTCCTGCCTCTTCTTTAATGCCATTTGCACGAATAAAATCATAGCAGTTTCTGATGTTGAACCATCAGACCATGCCAGGGACTGTGGAGGCAGGAATTTTATTTTCTGGGTTTTCAGAAGCTGTGGCTATAGCACCAGGAGGAGCAGTTACCAGCCTACATCTCCACAGAGTTGCTTTCTAAGGTGATTGCTATGGGCTCTAGCATTTGCTATTCTGAAGGCTCTTGGGTTTAGGGTCCTGGGCTGCCTCCATCAGGGTCAGAGGAGAGATGGTTTTTATGGTGCTGGTGGTAGTTTGACTTACCTGATACATGCTGCCTCCTGTCTTTCCCTCAGGGTGGCTTGCTGCTTCAGCTAGCTGGCTTGCCTGCCCTTTGAGTGTAAGATGGTTGGAAAGGCTGGCCCATTCTTCACAGGAGTTGCTTCCCTGAAATGGTAGTGTTGAGGGCTGGAATGGGAAGCAGGATGAGTGGTCTGGGCTACAAATGGCAAAACTCAGGATCAGTGGGCTGCATCAGCCCAGACCGGATGAAAATGTAATTGGGAAGTGTGTAACAAAATAAAAATAAAGTAAAACACAGAGGATGTCAGTTTGTGGATTTCTTAGTCAATATGTAGCCTACAGAGATCCATTTCTGTTTGAGTTTGACACTGCTGGTCTGGAGGGGTGATGCCCATGGTCTGCTGGTAGCAGTTGGTCAACTGCTGTTGCTGGTGATAGTGAAGAAGCAGCCCTTCTCCTGGATTTCTCCCTTTGATGGTGGTAATGGGAGCTGGGCTTTAAGCAGGTCTGGTAGTTTGGGGGACACAGCTGCTCCTAAGGCTCTTGGTTTAAGGTCCTGGTCTGTCTCCATTTAGATTGATCCTTGTTGAGGTCAGAGAGTAAGAATTACCAACATCTCTGAAGAATTTAAGAAATAACCAGACACATACATTGCAAGCAGATTCTAAGTGATACCTACCAGAAAAGTATATATTCACCTTTTGCGTGTATTAGGTACAGAGAGAATGAAGAAAGTTTTTCAGGAAATTGTAGGAAGATAGGAAAGAAAAACATGGGGTAGTCCTTAAGACACTGAGAGAAACTATTTGGGGAGAGGATATACCACAGTGTTACATAAATTTAAAGCAGGAACGGACCTTCGAAATCAGTCATTTAGTTCAGGTGCCTTACTGAAAGGAGTTTGGAGCACACAGGTGTTAAGTGACCCATCAGAAGTTACATAGCTAATTGATAGGTATAGTACTCTTATTTTTCCTAAATCAATTTTCAATCAACTTTTTGAGTTGCATTTGTCTTAGGTGAGAAAAGTTTCTTCATAGCTCCTTTGTTAAGATGTTTTCTGTTAAAATGTATCTATCCTCACACTTGTTTGCCTACACTAATTTCATCATTTTTGTTCCTTTCGTACTTTTTGGAAAGAAGTGATACTCCTTCAGAAGCACAGCATCCTGTGAGCAGTGAAAACTTAGAGCAGGGTTCAGCTTCAGAAAAAGAGCCAGCAAATGGAACACAAAATCCTGTACCAGCCAAACAAGAAAAAAATGAGGTAACATCAGTGTCACATGATGTCATTTAAATAAGAACAGGGACTTGCTGATTTGGAACTTGACTATATTTTTCTGGTACTCCTTTGGGGGAGTATATTTAGCTTTTTCTTTTGAATGGCTCATTCTTTCCCTTCCAATAAATATAGGGCATTAAAAAACTTTATCATGAATGATTGGACAATATAGATTTGTAATAGTGTAATTAATTATGTTTTCTACTTAGGTCTGTGTATCTCCAACCCAAGAGTTATAGAAAATGGATCAAAAATAGACTTGAATTTTCAGTTATAGCTTGTAATCTTTTACTAACTGGCATTAATGAGAAAGCTACTATTTACACTATTAATATAGAACCCTATGTACTTGACTTTGAGCTTTAAGGGTTGCTAGGTTGTTCTTTCTTGACCTTTCTTACAATCCTGAAGAAAAACTATATAGTTTTTTTGTTTTTGTTTTTGTTTTTGTTATGCGGGGCAATGAGGAACTATATAGTTTTTTAAATGGGGTTTAAATTTTATTTTATGTAGAGTCATTAAAAAAAGGTCTTGCAAATTAAAATTGTTTAAACATTTCATGGTGTCAATTAAATTTCTTATTATTTAAAACTGATGATAATGTTATGGTTGCTCTTTCACTTAAATATTGCTGTTAATGATTAGTCGGAGGAAGAAATCATTTTATGTACTATTGATGGGAAATTGTTAGAAATAAACATTTCATCATTTATCTAACTCATTCTGTCTGATTTTTCTCAGTAGGAAATGCCTAACTCTAGTGGTGAATAATAAATTCAGCTGTAGCACTTGTGTTTTTAACAAGTCAACGATTAGGTCATGGTATTTTTGCTACTGCCTTTTTATTTTTGGTAAGGCAATTGGGGTTAAGTGACTTGCCCAGGGTCACACAGCTAGTGTCAAGTGGCTGAGGCTGGATTTGAACTCAGGTCCTCCTGAATCCAGAGCCAGTGCTCTATCCACTGCGCCACCTAACTGCCCCTTGCTACTGACTTTTTTTTTTTTTTTAAGTGAGGCAATTGGGGTTAAGTGACTTGCCCAGGGTCACACAGCTAGTGTCAAGTGTCTGAGGCCGGATTTGAACTCAGGTACTCCTGACTCCAGGGCCAGTGCTCTATCCACTGTGCCACCTAGCTGCCCCTTGCTACTGACTTTTGAGAATGGTATTTGAGAATAGTCTCTCTGTCTCTCTGTATCTCTCCCTGTCTCTCTTCCTTTCTTTCCTTCCCTTCTTCTCCATTTAATACATATGTTTGTATTATATATATATATTTTTTTTTCTACACACACACACACACACACACACACACACACAGAGAAAATCTCTTACAAGAGAACTCTTAGCATTCTACCATGTCCAGCCCTAGAGCTGGTCATTTTGTTCGAAGATGCTTTCAGTGCACTGACCTGTTAACTCTTATACAGCCATTCCAGAATAGCATAGGCCTGTTATGACCCTAGAATGGAACCCATCTTGGTAATAGAACCTTTTGTTGCCAACTATAGAATCTTGTAAATATTAATCCACCTTCAGCACCTTTCTTTAGATGTCATATAACTACTTTGCCAATAGGAAGATTGAAATAGTTAACTTTTTGTTTTTAGAGGTCTTTTGAGACCATACTAAAATACTTCTTAGGGGTGAAGTTTTGTTAGGTTTCCTGTCTGCAACAACTAAGGAATTTTAATGCTTAAATTAAGCATGTTGGACAAGACTATCGAAACATTTTGTGGAATAGTAATATCCTTTGTATAAAAAATTAAACTTGTAGATCATAATAAGAGAGGAGTTTTTAATTGCTTTTTCTGTTAGCACTGATGAATTTGTTTTAAGCCATCTAGATTTTCTTGTTAGGTTTTCCTTGTGACCACAACCTTGTATTGTTTTTAGATGGTTGGTTGGGGTTAGGGGTGTACTCTGTGACCTGGGAATAGACCAAAGCTAATTGGCCTACTTGAATATTGAGCCATGCTCTTGGCCTTACTGGTATGATAATATTTTGCATAGAACAGTATAATCAATATATAATATGTATCTGTCATAGTCTTTTAAAATGTATTAATTTTAATATAATATTCTAATTTTTTTAAGCTTCGTGATTCAACAGAACAGTTTCAAGAATATTATAGGCAGAGATTACGCTATCAGCAGCATTTAGAACAGAAGGAACAGCAACGACAAATTTACCAGCAAATGCTACTTGAAGGAGGTGTAAATCAGGAAGATGGTTCTGACCAGCAACAGAATCTTACTGAGCAGTTCCTTAATAGGTTGGTTTTTTGAACAGTTCTTTCCATTTAAAAAAGTTAATTAAGTTTTTACAAAATGCAAGTATGGAATGACTTTTATTAATATAGCTAAACAGTGGGAGGTTCTCTTATCTTATTTCCAGTAATTTCTCATGTCTTAAAGCCCCTTAAATGTTACAGATTTTCTCACACTCACCAAGCTCCTATTCCTCTTGTGTCTCTATACAGGCACACTTTTCTCAAAGTGAAGATCAGGGCTCAGGGCTGTGCCATTCAGAATCACATTTTTCAGAACTTTGTCAACACTGTCCTCAGGTGCTGATACTGTTTTATGGGAGGGATCAGGACTTAGAACCCAACACCGCCTTAGAGCTTGATGTGTCAGTGAAGTACATCATACTCTATATTTTACCCCCCATCCACTTTCTCTGCACTTCCACTTTTCACCAAGGTTCTACATCTGGCTAAATCACCTTAAGTAATAACACCCTGGAAGCTTTCACAAGTTCCTTATCCTCTAATCAAACAAGGGTTACCAGTGGCATGAGAATGTCTGGACATGCTTTTCTGACCTGGGGATTAATGAACAATTATCAATAATTATGAGTACCTTTCACCTTCTTTAAAAAGTATCTGCCTTTCAGGTTAGGTATTCATAGAGCCAAACATCTTATAGTTATAGAATTCTACAGTCATCCAGTCTGATCCCTTCCTTTATCTAAATCATTCAAAACCCATTTATCCTTCTTTTAAAATATCACCAGGGACAAAAATCAGTTGTTAGTGTTTTTCCCCTCTTCCAGTTGCTTTATATTTATTAATTTGTGTGCATGTTTTTCTGTCTTTTGCCTTCTGACCCCTCCTACCTCCAATTCCCAATAGAATGTAATTTCTTCGAAAGTAAGGCTTTTTTGTCTTTATATCCCCAGTGTGTAGCACAGTGCCTTAAACATGTACTTGGCATTTTATTAAGTGATTGATAAAATTTCAATTCATTGAATTCTGTAACTTCTCTTGTAGCATAATCTAATTTAGTGCTATCAGGAAGTATATTCAGCATTGCTTATACTTAGAGACTTACAACTCTGGCAAGAAACAGTTAAAATATTGTTATTCTAAGAATAACCACGTTTATACATTAGAATGGCCTTATTATTCCTCAGCACTTTTTTCTTTTGAATTTATCCCTATTAATTTAATCTTTTCCTATCTAACAAATTTTCTAATTCTTTAATAATTTTGTTTTTTCTTCTCTAGACCTTCTAAATGTTCTGTATGTCTCATTATGTCCAAAAAGGATGCAGTCCTTTATTAAAAGGCCTGATTAAAATTGAGTTTAATACAGGGGTTCTTAACTTGGAACTTTAAAAAAACTATTTTTTTTTTTTTGGTGAGGCAATTGGGGTTAAGTGACTTGCCCAGGGTCACACAGCTAGTAAATGTTAAGTCTCTGAGGCTGGAGTTGAACTCAGGTCCTTCTGAATCCAGAGCTGGTGCTCTATCCATTGTGCCACCTAGCTGCCCCTAAAAAAACTATTTTGATAAAACTTTACTTCAATATATTTATTTCCTTTGTAATCCTACTATTTTATTTTATGCATTAAAAACATTATTCTGAGAAGGAGTCCATAGGCTTTACCAGGCTGCCAAAAGGGTCCATGACACAAAAAAGGTTAAGAACCCCTGATTTAATGGAAGAATTGTTTCCTGGTTCCTGCCATTCCATCATGCCAGGTCTCCTGTATGGTCTTCAGCCTTCCTCAGGAAGAGGTGAAATGCTATTCCATCACACTCTAGTCTCCTACCCTTGAAGGAAGAGGAGAAAACATGATTCCATTGTGCCAGGTCTCCTATGTAGTCTCCCGGCTCCCTCAGGAAGAAGAGAAATGCTAGTCTCCTACCTGGTTTCCAGCCTCTCTTGGGAAGAGGAAAAACACCTTTCCATCACCAGACCCCGCCTTTGCAGAGTTGAGGACAAAGGATATTGCATGAAGTCTCTAGCCTGGTCACTGCCTTGGGGGAAGGGGAGGAACACCATTCCTTTAGCTCCAGTCTCTTGCCTTCTCTCCTGAAGCTGCCTTAGGCCCTAAGGAACTCCATCCTGAGGTCAAACATACATGGACAATGAAAACCTACCTGAACTTGTTCTTCAGTGATTAAGAACTTTCCCCATGGCCAAACCATTCCCACCCCAGTGATTCTGAACTTCCCCCAACCCTGCCCTATCCCTGATTCCTATTCCCCTCAGCCCAGCACACCAGTGTCACCCTCTAAAGCTGCCCATCCCTTTTCTGTGCTCATCAGAATACCTGTTCCATATATAACAAGCCTGCTTTCATCTTCAATCTTTTCCTTTCCCATGCTTTCTATCTTCTGGCTCTCTCAGAGACCTGGTTCTTTCCTGGTGATTCAGCTTCACTAGCCTCAATTTCCAGCACTGGCTGCTGCACTTGGACTTATTTCCCCCAACTCACCGGAATACTCCTTGCTCCCTATTGCCACTTTCTCGTTCTTCCCTTCTTCCATCACTCAGTAACCTCTTTTTCTATTAGTTCATGCTATTACTATCTACCACCCAATCAAAATCCTGGTAACTGTTGTTTACAGACCCCCAGGTCACTTCCTTTCCTTCCCCAATGAGTTTGATACCTGGCTTATAATTTTTCTCTCCTCCCCAACTCCAGCCCTCATACTAGGGGACTTCAACATACATATTGGTATTCCCTTAAACACCCTAATCATCCCATAACTTACTCATTTCCCATGAGCTGCTCCTTCAGCCCCACACACCATAGTCGTGTTCTTGATCTTGTCTTCACCCACACATATACCACTTCCCTTCATGAACTCTGTTACTCTTTGCCCTCTCTGTGACCTCTAATCCCTCTACTCCTCAGTTTTTTTCCCCAGGACATTACTCCTGCACTAGCTATACTCTTCTTTCTTCCCCCTTTGTTGAATCAGTTCAACTCTATACTATCTCACTACTCTTGAGTCGATTGCCCCTCTCCTTATGGTATCTCTGATATTACCCTCTCAAGCCTCAGCCTTGGAACATGCCTTATCATCCATTGCTGCTGCTCCTACACATATCCTCAGTGAAGCTGGAGAAAATCATGAAACACTACTGACTGGGTCCATTACAAATTATGTACCATAACCTGAACTTCACTATGGCAAGGCAATCTTTTTACGCCTAATTAACTCACTATCCCACTCTCCACAGCAGTTCTTCAAAACCTTTTCATCCACCTTAAAACCTCCCCTGCCTTTCCCTCCTCTGATCCTCTCAGTTGAGAACCTTGCCTCATATTTTGTTGAAAAAATTGAGGCCATCATTTGCCAAGTGCTCCTTCCTCTTCCCTCCTCCTTATCTTGTCACCTTATCATAATCACCCATATGCGCTCTGTCATTTTCTCCTGCCTTGCATAATGAGGTGACTATGCCAAGGCAAACCCTTCTACATGTAAAAGCGATCCAATTTCATCCTTTCTTCTCTAGCAGATTGCTCCCTTTATCATCCCAACCCTATCATTTGTCTCCAATTATTCAATTGGCTGTTTCCCTACTGTCTACAAACATGCTTATGTCTTCCCCAGCCTCAAAAAACCCTTTCTTGATCTTTCAGTTTCCTAGCTATCACGCCATAGCTATCCTTCCTTTTGTGGTTAAACTGTCTACGATAGGTTACTTCACTTCCTTTCCTCTCACTCTCTTCTTAACTCTTCATGTGGCATCCATCCTCATCAATCAGCCAACATTGTCCTCTCCAAAGTTACTAATGATCTCTCAAGTGCTGAATCTTAAGACCTTTTCTCAGTCCTAATCCTTCTTGACCTCTTTATATCCTTTGACGCTGTTGTTCATCCTTTTCTCCTTTTGATACTCCCTCCCTCTAGGTTTCCTTGACACAAATCCCTCCTGGTTCTCCTTCTACCTGTCTGACTGATTAGTCTTCTTTGATGGATCTTTATCCAGGTCATGTGGGTGCCCCATAGGCCCTCTCTTGGGCCCTCTTCTCCCTCTTTAATATATAGAATTTCACATGGAGATATCAACTCCAGTGGGTTTAATTTCCATATTTATGCTTGATGATTTTCAAATCTACTTATCCAGCCTTAATCTCTATGCTAACCTCCAGTTTCACATCTCTAATTACCTTTTGGATATCTCAGATGATATGTCCCATAGATTCTTAAAGTTATTGATCTTGAAAACAGGATGCAATTAAGGATTATAGGTCTCCCAGAAGAAATGATAAATGAAAAACCTGGACACCACATGTGGGAAATAACACAAGAAAACTGCCCAGAACTACTGAATACAGAAAACAAATCCGTCATTGAAAGAGTCCACCAGTCCCTTCTAGAAGACAAAAACCACTTCAAACTCCAAGACACATAGTGGCTAATTGAGTAATTCCAACAATAATAGCTAGTTTATATACTGCCTCAAAGCATTTTATAATATTGTTGTTAATTTACTTAGCTTTGAAGTAGGTACTATTATTTTTATAGATTAAGAAACTGAGGAAAAGAAAGGTTAAGTGAGTTTTCTAGCATCACAAGCTAATAAGTGTCTGCGGCCAGATTTGAATTCAAATTACTTCCTGATTCAAGGTCGATGGTTTTATCCACTGTTAACCTAGCTATAAGTAGTCAAGAGAAAGACCTTCAAATATAGAGGAAAGAAAACTTGAATAACACAAAACTATTTTGTACCCACTAGAAATTGTAGACAAAATGGAATAATATATTCTGAACAACTGAAGGACCCTCAGATGCAACCTGAAATCACAGACCCTACAAACTTGAGCCTAATCACCAAGGAAAAAAGATAGCTATAAGGAAGGAGTAAGAGCCCAAGCAGCAGCTACAAGAGCAGGGGCAGTAGGTACAGGACAGAGGGATAGGGAGAACCCAAAAGAGACACAAAAGCAGCAAGAGTCAAGGTGATTGTCATGATGCTGCCATGAGTAGGGTTCTCTTCTACAAACCCCTAACCCCAGAGGTTGGAGGCAGTAGTTTGGGGTCCACCAGCAAGAGGCTGTGCCTTTGTGGAAATATCATTTAGCTAGGCTCTATTACAAGATACTAAGTACGAGATTATGAAACGTCGTCGGTCAGTAAACATTTATTAAGCAGTTACTATGTGTTAGGCACTGTGCTAAGCACTGGGGCAGATCAGAAAAAGATAGCTCCTTCCCTCAAGGAGCTTATAATCTAATGGAGGAAGATAACACAAGTGGAAATGAAAAAGGGGAGAGGAGTGAAGGTACCCTATGTAGAGGCATGTGGAGTCCAATTCAAGGAGAGCAGGTGGAAAATGAAGAATTAGTTGGCCTGAGAGCCTTCTGTAAATGGAGGCATTCTTTGCTCAGCCCTCCAATGAGCGGGGCAGAGGGTACTGAGGATACTGATGAGATGTGAATACCCAAACTTATGCAATCTTCAAGATGATGAGTTTCCTGGTGATGGAATATTCTGGGAGCATGATCATGGCATAATCCAGTCTATGGCGTATAGCTGGTGGGAAAAACCCCAACAATTTGGCACTTTGAAAAACATTTTGCTGTGGAGTATTTCTGCATGAACTGAAATGTAAACCACAATTCCAGTAAAGTTTCCTTCACCCTTCTCCCAGAGGCACTCCTAACGATCTGAACTTTTCTACCATGCTCCCAGCAGCCTTCTCACACTAGAAACCACCTTGGAAGATGCTTCCTCGTCTTAGGCCTTCCTTCTCCAGTTGATAAATTCCTCTCTTTTGAGACAGCCCCCAGGCTAGCCATGCTGACTCCACTTCTGACTCTCTGAACCTCACTATCTCCACACTCCCCCAAGTCACACTTTTCCTTTTATGGGGCTTGCCTTTCTCCATTAGGAAGTAAGCTTCTTGAGGGCAGGACTATCTTTTTTTTTTTCCCATGCATTTGTATTCTGAGGACAAAATATAGTGCTTGGCACATAGTAAACAGTAAATGTTTGTTGTTGACCTAGCTGACTTCTAGTAACAAATTTTAACAGTGTAAAAAATATGAGATAAAGAGGATGAATGGGAGCTTGTTTACACTAGAGCAGAATTTCATAGGGCAGAATAGTTCAAACTTGGCAGAGAAGTAAAACTAAAACTGTATAGGGATTTGAGTAAGGGAAAGAGATATCCAGGAAAAGGGAGTTTTCACCTGAGCAGCTGGTGATTTTAGTTAAAATACAATTTAGGTGAAGAGAAGATTGGGAAGATGGAAGGATTTTCTAGCCATAGGACAGGAAGCAAAAATAAATGAGACATGAAAACTTCACAAATTAGCTAATTATTCCCCATTAAGCAGAGTTTCACTATACTAGATTTTTTTTTTAGTATCCGCATTGTCTTTGATTCATTTAAATTGTGACTCATTATGTTGGATCCCATGCTTCTGTGACTTGTGTTTAATTACTGTAGTCATGACCTGGTTTATAGCTATGTAATTCATTTTTTGTCCCTATAGTGTTCTTTTTCCCTCTTGAATTAACTGTTTTTGATAAACTATTTTTCTATCTTGATAAGGTTATTTTGAAATCAGTTTCATTATTTTAAACATTGCAATGACACTGAATTTGATGATTCATAAATTTAATAATTTCACAGTTAATTTAATTATTTTACTAAACAAAATAATGCTAGACCAAGAACTCTGGGACCCTATGATATGCCCCATTAGGCTGACATGACCTCTTAATTATTTTTCTCTTACATACAATACTAGCTATCTTCTTATTTAGGGCTTAAAGCATAACTGATCAGAATATGTATATATTATTCCATTCCTTCAATTTAATAGCCATTTCTAAATCAGCCCGTAGAAATTCATGGAATCTTATTTAATGTACTTGTTATTATTAATAGTCTTGTGCTTTTCTAGAAATTTGCAAACAGAATAGTTGATTTATTCCATAATCTTTTTTGTCTGGATAATATATTTAGTACTTTAGTATTTCGCTGGAATATTATATACTGAAATGTTATATCACTGAGGTTAGTATTCCCTACAATGGATAGGTTGTAGCCTATCCAGACCTTCTCATCTCATGTTATTTTTCTTCATGTTCTTCCATAAATCCTTCAAATGGGGTAACTGATTTAACAGTTTGTGGATTATTCAGATTCCTCATTCTCTAATTTTCCCACTTTACTACCTGCCTTAATTGGAAGCATTTAGCTATTATGTAGCAACTTATCTGCATTTTCTTTATTTTTTTAAAGAAAGTTTTGTAATTCCTTTTATTTACATGACTGTTGCTTCCTAATGGCTTTCTTTTCCACATCCAAGAGAACCCTACTTTATAATAAAGAAGTGTAGTACTTATCACTAGGTGTAGAACATTCTAATTTGAAGAGAAATGTAATTTATTCTATGCCAATGAGTAAGTGGGGATCTAGGTAGCACAGTGGATAGAGTGCTGTACCTGAGTCAGGAAGACTCATCTTTCTGAGTTCAAATCTAGCCTCAGACACTAGCTGTGTGACCCTGGGCAAGTCACTTAACCCTGTTTGCCTCAGTTTTTCATCTGTAAAATGAGCTAGAGAAGGAAATGGCAAACCACTCCGGTATCTTTGCCAAGAAAACTCCAAATGAGATCATGAAGAGTTGGATATGACTGAAACAACTGAATGACAACAAAAAATGAGTAAGTAGGTCTTAGTGAAAGACTTTGGTGAAAAGGACACCAAAGGGTTCAGGAAGAGGAGATGAATTCCGATCAGTAAATTTTGAAATGTTTTTTTTTCTTTTACTTTTCTACGGACTTTAATTTTTGCAATCTATATTTCCTAATTTTCTTCCTTTTCAGGAATTTTATGGGTAAATTGGAATTGGCTCTAGAATTTCTCCTGTCCCCCTCCAAAAAAGTAGATTTTATTTAATCATCTTATTGACATTTTACTTTTCCTTGAGTGTGACAGAAAATGTTAATATTACATTTAGTATTAACTGCTACTGTCTCTTAATCATCTTAGCAATGTCAGACTTCCATTAATGACTTTGTTGGCTGGAATTATGGTCTTGTGGTCTGATGCCAGCCTATAGTTGCTTGGCAGTCAGGATAGCTGGACCACAATGTGGGAGTTCTCAGTCTGAGAGTATTAAGTCTTCCAAGGCCTAGTCTCTGGAAATTTGGTGGGCTGAAGAAGTATGTAGTCTGGTAGTCTGGGCCAGCACACCTACTAGTGTACAGGTCTATCCACCAGACCTCTAGAGACCCATGCCTTGGGGAACTTAATCATCTCAGTTTTGGAACTCCCACCCTGAGGCTCAGATATCCTGATAGTCAGTGAGTAAAAATTCATATAACTCACTGTCTCAAATTAGCACTAGAACATTAGGCCATGCTTCTAGCCATGCACTGTGCCTATCATCTTGTTATGTGCTGTTTTTCTGTACCAGAGCCAAGGGTTACCTTTACATCATGATTGGGTGCTACAATAAGATTTTAATTGAACTTTCAATTTGGGGTTTTTTAATATTAATTAATGTTAAGCATGATTTTAAATGGCAAATTCATTAACAAACTGTTTTATATAAGAAAAGTGATGCTAAAATAAAGGAAAAACTTCTGCTTTCAGTTAAACTTTGAATATTGATAGCACTAATTTTGACAAATCTGATGTTACTTTGTGCTATAAGAAATGACACCAATTTTTAGTAAATTGGCCAATCATTGCTTTTCATCAATGCTTATTATTTTCTAATATGCAAACTTACTACTGATGACCTATGGCAATTTTTTCTCTTTCAAGGATTTCATCCTTTTTGAAGTGATGAATATGACTGGGGTTTTTTGTTGTTGTTTTGAAATAATTGTCTTACAGATCTATTCAAAAGCTTGGAGAATTAAATATTGGTATGGATAGTCTTGGTAATGAAGTACCAACACTTGGCAAACAGTGTAATGGAAACAAAGGGAATGGATCTAACAACACTTCTGCAACTAATTTTGTAACACCTCCTTCAGACTCTAATCAGAGGGTAGCACCAGATATACAAAATATTAATTCAAGCACTCCTCTTAACCATGGATCAAATCAGATACCTCTTCTTGAAGAGTCACCTGTCCGTGGGAACCAAATGTAAGTAGTGAGTTTGTTCACAACTGGAAATATTGCTGTAAAACTGATAGGTAGCACTTCAGGAATTATTTGATTGCTTCCCTTTTGGAAGGGGTGATGGTGCACCGGGGCCTCATCTGTTTCCACCCTTCCACTCCTTTTCCACTCCTTTTCACACATCTGAGACTAGCTTACTGTAATCCAAGGGCATTATAATGGTCTTCAGGTCTAGGTATCCCCCTTCTCAAAAGGTTTTCTGGAGTTTATATCAAACAAAAAGTTAGTATAATCACAATGGGTCAGAGCCCCCAATTAGGAAAATTTCTAACATTCAAACAGAGTCTTTGACCTAATCTAAAACTTTGTATTTCTCCAGCTAAGTCCTTGGTCTCTTTATGTTTGAAACAAAATCAAGATACAGGAAATATTTAGGTAAAGAGCAAGGCAGTGTATATACACAGTGTCTATTATTGGACAGGCATAGGGAGGAGAAGTTTTTTTATGACCTTTCCTCAGGTCTTGGAGAGATGAGTCAGCCTGTGGCTTTGACCTGACTCCTCTTATAAGATATTTGCATGGCCTGATGGTTCCTTTCTCTGCTCAGCCCTCCTTCCAGTTTCTCCTTTTGGTTGCCTCCATACCACAGATTCTTTCTAGCTTGTCTTCCTCACGTCTCTGGCAGATCTGGGAAAGCTGTCTCCTCACTGCTTCTCAGTTCTTGCAACTCCATATCCTTAATCCAAGTCTGTCTCTTGCATACTGTGTGTATCCCTTTAAGAACTCCCAAGTGCAAACCACATCTGTCTTATGACTTGACAATCACAGCAGTCTGAAATTGCTCTCAAGACTAAAAGAGAATGCTCGTCCATTCTTAACTACAGATCTTAGTATGCCAATCAGTTCTCAAACTGATGTTACATTGCTAACATTAACTAAGTTGATTCTGTAAAAATATTAGCATAATGCCTGGCACATAGTAAGCTCTACATGTACATATTTGGTTACATGTTGTCTCTGCCGATTAGAATGTAAGCTCCTTGAGAATAGGGACTGTTTTTTTCCCTTGTATCCCTAGTGCTTATCAGAGTGTCTGGCACACACTGGTGCTTAATAAATACTAAGTGACTGATTGGGCAGAATGGTATTTGCCTCCTCTCCTTTTGAAAATTTGGTTACTGATTGACTACCCAAAATGCATTTCCCTTTTCTGTGCCTTACTACCCCTTTTATATCTACCCTCCAAAAAATACCCATAAGAAAAGACAGGCAACCGCTTGAAGAAAGTGGGGGAAAATCCTCTTCCTCCCTTCACCAAATGAGTCAGATTTAATCTCCAGAATATTACAGTTGTGGAAATTCATACTTAATGACAGATATTTTTTGGTTTAATGTTCTTTTTGAGGGAACAGCAGGAGAGCTCGGGCAACTTTCTGGCTTCTTTCTGCCATCTTGGCTCTACCCCTCTTGACAGATATTTTTTGGAACATAAAAAAAAATGTCAAAATTTTACTATTTTCTTTTGCACCTACACCTAAGTCTCTTATGTCCCTTGCAAGATATACTTGCCTTCCAATTGTGTTAAATAAATTATTGGGGGGTTAGACTGGGTTTTCTAAAATATTGCTACTTATAAATTAACTTATAAAAACTGATACTATTACACCAGTTTTGGAAGTAGGCATTTATTATTAATTATTAGCACATATTATTAAAGTATTGACCACGTGTCTCCCTAACTTCCCCACTAATCACAGATTTACAAGCCTAAACAATTACATACCCAGCATATTGAGCCAAGAGGAGAGTGTGCGTGGACAGTAAGAGTCCCAGGAAGAAAAGAGCCAAGAGAAAGACCCTCATGTGTGCCCACGGATTTTATCCTCTTTTTCGTAGAGGCGGGTCACTATACATTGATCTAAGCTAATTGGTTAGCATCATTCAGTTCCACTGATTGACATGACTTGGGGATGGTCTAGAGATCAAATTCCAGCCATCTAGGTGTGCTGCTTCCCCTAGCTAATCAGAAGGATCAATCTGCATTCCTTTAGTTAAGTCGAAGGCTCATCGCAGGCTGGTTTCTGGTGAGGGGGGGAGAGCAGCTAAGACTAATAGCTGTGTTTCTCACAGAAATCCATTATTAGTAATTATTTTCTCACACAATTTACCAGCTAGATAGCACTCACTTTGTAATGACTCCCTCTCAGTGATAAAAACACAGGTATAAGCTTTGTTATCTCTGAGTCTTCAGTCTTTTCTGCCATGGACACACACCATCACTCTTCACTGCCTCACCCATATGAGGATTAGGGCCAGTCAATCAGCCAGCATTTTTAAGCACCTACTGTGTGCCAGACACTGGGAATATCAGTGCAAACAAAAACAATACTCCTTGCTCTTAAGGAGCTTTTCATTCTGTTGGGGAAAACAATATGTATGTGTATTAAGTATATACAAAATAAATTCAAGGTAATTTGTGTGTGTGTGTGTGTGTGCGCGCGCGCGTGCGCGTGCGCGCATGTGTGGTTGGGAACATAAGAATTCTGTTAAGAACACAATAAGGACAGATGCAATAAGATAACAATTCATAGTTCTGGAAGTCATAGCATTTATAGATTTGCCAGCCCTGACTAGTGTCAAAATGGGTAATTTTTCTTTTGTCACCATTGAATGGTACAAATAATTTGTGTGCCTCTTTTATAGTGATGGAAAGAGGGTTTTTTCATATTTTTTGAAATTAAATAACTTTGAGAATTATTCAGTTGAAAAAGAACAAACTTGCAGTTTGAAAATCAAGTGCTTATAGTCATTATTCTGAAATTATCAGTATCAACATTCCAGCTTCAAGCATTAATTCTGATAAATACAAGGTGTCCCAAAAGTCTGAGTGCATCTTTAAGTTTTATAGCTACCCTGTTTGGGTATGGTTTACCCCTCCTTAGGGAGGCTGGTGCTCCATTCTTCACCTGTGGGGGTTTACATATTGATGCCAAACCTACTTGGGCCACCTCATTGCCTTAGCCTACCTACAGCTCAGAACTGATTTTTTGTTTCATGTCTGTGGGGAAAAATAGTAGATGAAAGAGATGTAATATTTTGTTTGGTATATGTCTTTTGAAAAAAAGAAATATTCTAATCATTTTAAAGTCACTTACTAATAATTTTAAAAATGGAGGAGAGAGATTTTGTTCTTAAAACTACACTAAGACTTTCGAGACACCTAATATTTCTTTCTCTGAATACCTGAAGAATTAGAGTTTTTATTGCCACACAATTGAGTGTTACATCATTTGAAAATATTGGGAGGAAGCCTGTCTCTGTTCTAAGTTATTGGGGACCTTAGCTGGAGTTTCTAATATATTGCTACTTATAAATTGGAGACTATTACACCAGTTTTGGCAGCAAGCATTTATTAAATCATATTAAATGTTAGTAAAGAGTTGACAGCATTTAACACAAGCCGAAAACCTCCAGCATCGCAGAAATAGAGCACATGGCTCCAGAGTTCAGAGGTCCTACATTACCTAGAGCTAGAAAATGAAGAGAGGGGGGACTTGTGCCTACCTCTTTAGGTGTCCCAGGCCAAGAGAGCATAAGCCTCCAGCAGCCCAGAGGAGTGGCTGCTCTTACACACTACTCAAAGCTAATTGGCTAGCATTGTTCAGTTTTATTGGTTGACGTGATCTAAGGGTGGTCCATATCAAAATGAGCTTTACTGTGCTGAGTTCAAGGTATAATAAAAGACAATTTGCATTTCAGTTGTCTCTGGGCTGGGCCTGAGAAACCAGCCAGAGTTCCTGAGTGTGTGTGGGGTCTTCTGGGTCCCCCCCCAAACCCATTATTAATAATTATTTTCTCACAGTGTAAAATGTGTAAAGTGCTTTGCAATCCTTGAAGTAGTGTGTAAATGATAGCTGTTATCATCATGATAGTATCACAGTGTTTAGCACAGTGCCTAGCATAGTGCAGGTACCTAGAGATGTTTATTGATTCATCATCATCCTCATTGTTGCCTTCATGTATGTTGGGCTTGTTTACCAATTATTTGGAAAGCCTCTTATCTTATTTTTGAAATCATGCTAAAACATTATACTATCACTAGAACCATGCTAGACATATATGCTCAATTAGTGCCTGTTGATTGATCTAATAAAAACTAAAGATTGAAAACTACCAATTGATCTTATTTCTGTTCCGATATTCAAAACACCCTGAATTTGAATTTCTGTTCAAACAGCTCAACAGAACATTGTGTCATTCAGCCACATTTTTCAGATTCTTCAGGTCCTCTATCAAAGTCAAGAGCAGATGAGGTAATACTTCTAAAAGTTTTCACTTTCAAAAACATATTAGTAATTCAGCCTTCCTACTTGGTTTAATTTACAGTCTTTTGGTTTGAAAATTTCACTGTTTGGTAAAGCATTATTATTAATGACAGGTTGTGGTCATTTCACTGACTATTCATTTCACTCCTACCCATTTTCCCTTTATCTATCTTGTGGAGCAACCCATCACTTTTTTTAATGTGGTTATATAGAAAATGCAGTTGAAATTTATAATGATCAAAGAAGATAATAGAGCAAATATGATAATGAATGTGAAGTGCTTTGGAAACCTTAAAGCAATACGTAAATTTGAGCAATTATTATGTATATGAGTGATTTTATACGTATCCCACGAAAATTCAAAGGAATACAAATTATTACACAAAATTAGTTTTAAACATAACAAAAATATCCAGAGTAAAAAACAAAAAATATTCACAATAAATTTCAAAAACATATTTTGCTTTTACTTTGGAGCCATCCATGTTAACATTTAATCTTTATGCCTCCAACTTCTAAAAATACAAAAATACTGCTATTTTAATTTTCATGGAATTTTACCTATATTCTCAGGCTACCATTCCTGATTTAAAAAAATAAAAACTCAATTTGGTGATATACATTTGTTTCTATATCTTGTTACTGGGAAAGAAGAAATATGATGTTATGAAAAAACATGAATATTTCTAAGCTTAGTTTTCTTGTGAGGAAAGAAAAATAAAGTATAAAAATTAGGGAAATTTGAACCTTATATAGTGAAAACATTAAATTCTAGTTAACTGAGACTTATGACAATCAGACAGGAATCAAACTTTAACATATAGTTGAAATACATTTAAAACTGAATATATATTTAATTTTTAAAATATTCCTTCCATAGGGTGACAAGTCAAAGAAACAGTTTGTTTGTATTAACACCTTAGAAGACACACAAGCTGTTCGAGCAGTGGCTTTTCATCCAGTTGGTAGTTTGTATGCTGTTGGTTCAAATTCAAAAACTTTGAGAGTATGTGCTTATCCAGAAGTCATTGATCCTAGGTATGTATAAATGATGACAATCAAAAAAGGTCATCATTGTTTTAATAGTTTAATTGTCACATTGGCCCTTCTCAACTGTCATTGTCAGACTTCTCCTTCAGACACTAGCAGTGTGACCCTGAGCAAGTCCCTTAACCCTATTTGCCTCAGTTTCCTCATCTATAAAATGAACTGGAAGAAGAAATGGCAAACCACTCTAGTATCTTTGTCAAGAAAATCCCAAATGTTGAAGAGTCAGGCACAATTGAAACAATTGAACAACACAACAAATAATAATAATTAATATATATGTAGCATTGCATTTTAAGGGTTACTATTCTATTAAAATATATACTGGCCGGTCTTCCCCACCCTTAGGAAGCTCCTGGGGGCTCACCATATTGATGCCAGGCTTAGTTTGGACACCTAATTGGCTTAGCCCATCTACAGCTCATAACAGATTGTTTATTTCATGTCTGTAGAGGAAAATAGTATATGAAAGAGATGTGGTATTTTGTTTTGTATTTGTCTTTTTAAAACAGATATAATCTAATCATTTAAAAATTACTGTGTTTGGGGGCAGCTAGGTGGCACAGTGGATAAAGCAGCGGCCCTGGATTCAGGAGGACCTGAGTTCAAATCCAGCCTCAGACACTTGACACTTACTAGCTGTATGACCATGGGCAAGTCACTTAACCCCCATTGCCCTAGGAAAAAAAAAAAAGCAAAAAAAAAAATTACTGTGCTAATAATTTTTTTAAATGGAAAAGAAGAGAGAGATGTTCTTAGCTAGATGGCAGCTAAACGTCATAGTAGATAGAGTTCTGGTCTCTGAGTCAATAAGACCTGAGTTCAAATCCTGCCTCAGATGCTTACTAGTTGTGTGACTCTGAGCAAGTCAGTTAACCGATATGAGCCTCAGTGTCTTCATCTAGAAAATGGGGATACTAAAAGCACCTGCCTCATAGGATTGTTGCAAAACTGAAATGAGACCATGTGTAAAGTGATTTACAGACCTTAAAGCACTATGTGAATGCTAATTGTTACTTTTATTATTTTTCGTAGTATACCACATTTTGCCCAGTGAGCCTTTAAGCCAGATGTGGATGAAAGAAAACTTTAAAAAGGAACCACTGTCTTAAAATATCAAAAACACTTGAATAAAGTCAAGTCTGATATAGTAAGATTGTTCTGACCCTTACATTCTCCAGGAACATTATTAAACCAGAAATAAATTTTAATGCATTAATAAACATTTCATAGATTATTATTTTGAGCAATTTGTCAACATGGAGAAAGTTTACAGTATATATCATAGTTACTGCATCATAGTTACTTTTCTCTTTCTAGTGCATATACCTCTCCCAAACAGCCAGTGGTACGTTTTAAGAGGAATAAGCATCATAAAGGATCAATCTACTGTGTGGCTTGGAGTCCTTGTGGACAATTATTAGCTACTGGCTCTAATGACAAATATGTCAAAGTACTACCCTTTAATGCGGAGACTTGTAATGCAACAGGTAGGGCACAAGGATTTCTTATAAGTGTGTATACTTTTAATTTCTCCATTGTGCCTCTGACAAAACACTTCATTTTATGCTTATTTTAACTGAAATTAAGGAACTTAACACATGGTTTTCATATTTTAATAGCTTAGGTCATGCTTTTATAACAGTGAATTTTTTTCATTCGTACACTTTAAATTTGACAAGATGTTGTTTGAGCCTGGATATATTTCTTAAAATAGGGATTGTACAATTAGGGAATTAGTTAATATCTAATTAATATTTCTTTCATTTTTCTGTTTCTTTTCTTCTTTATGATGAGATCTAAAAATGTAGCACTAGCCCTATAAGCTTTCAGTTTCAGTGATGTGAAAGAGGAGGGGGAGGAAGAGGAAAACATCAGTTATATTATTATAAGATGATTATGAATGAGGACCAGTCATAAAAGTCTGTTCTAATAAAAAAGTGTTGTTAATCTGACTCATTTATTTTTTCTACTTATTTTGCTACTGTATCATTTTTCTTTAAGAGTTATGAGGAATTGATGCCTTGATTTCTCAAGTTTATGTTGTTGTAATTTATCCAGAGAAATTAATTGGCTAGGAAAATCTAGTTCTAAATTAGAAAACACCTTGGAGAAACTCAAGTTATATGTAGTAGGATGTATCCGATTTAAGATGGCTCTAAAATCTTAATTTATCACAGTAATATGCACAGTATTCCTTCAGTTTTAGTCCATCCTCCTCAGAATAGGAAAGAGGCACCCAAAACAAGTTAAATGATTTCTATAAGGTTAAGCAGCTAACAGCAGAGCAGAAGTTAAATTTTACTTATTTGACTCCAAAATCAGTATTCTTTTCCTCATATCATGCTGCCCCTATGCTCTAGTTCTTATGTTTTTCTTTTTTCAAAATTTTATATTACTGTTTCAGGACCTGATCTGGAATTCAGTATGCATGATGGGACCATTAGAGATCTGGCTTTTATGGAAGGTCCAGAAAGTGGTGGAGCTATTTTGATAAGTGCTGGAGCAGGAGATTGTAATATTTATACTACAGATTGTCAGCGAGGACAGGGCCTCCATGCTCTGAGTGGTCACACTGGTATGTAATGCCTGATTTTAACTGTTTTATGAGAGCCAGTTTTAAGAAATTCATTATAAAGTTAGTAACTATGAGAAAACATTGAAACAGAAAACAGAATTTTTAAAAAGGTATATATAAAACTGAAAACCTCCATAATTTGCAATTTAAAAATATTTATATATTAACTTTAACAAGGTAGCAACTGTATTATTCTGGTGGTTCCCCCCTCCCCCCATGTCCTCTTCTGAACCTATTTTTTCTTTTGTGTATGTTTCTGGATTTTGTTGATTTTGTTTATGGTGTTTACATTGTTGTAGTCATGGTATGGTTGGAGGATTTTGTTTCTGTTTCTTCACTATGTATTACTTCATATTAGACTTAATATATCTTTCACTGATATTTTCCCTTCCTTATGTGGTACAATATTTCATTATTTTCATATGCCATCATTTATTTAATCATTCCCCAGTTGCTGGGCACATGGGTTGTTTCAAATTAAGTCAATAAGCATTTAGTAATTAATTAGTCAGTAAACATTTATCATGTGCCGCCATGCCTGGCACTGTGCTGAGCACAAAAAGAGGAATGCCTTCAAGGAGCTTATGGTCTAGGAGAGACAACATGCAAGCAAATATCTACAAAGCAAGCTATGTACAGTATAGATAGGAAGTAATTAACAGAGGGAAGGCACTAGAATTTAGAGGGGCTGCAAAAGTCTTCCAGTTGAATGTGGGATTATAGTTAGGACTTATAGGAAGCCAGGTAGGTCATTAGAGTAGAGGAGGAAGAACATTGCAGGCATGGAGGAAAACCAGAGAAAATGCCCAGAGCCACAGAATAGCCAGGAGGCCACTATGACTGGATCGGAAAGTACCTGGTAGAGTACAAGATATAAGAAGACTTCAGAAGTAGGAGGGAGCTAGGTTATGAAGGGCTTTGAACATCAAACAGAGGGTCTTGTATCTGCTCCTGGGGGCAGTGGGCAGCCACTGGAGCTCACCTAGTTATTTATTTATTTAGTCATTCGCTCACCCACCCATCTATTTATTTATTTAATAATTCACTCATCCTCTCACTCTACCCACCCATTGATTGATTGATTCATTTATTTACTTGTTTGTCCTTTTATTTTTTGTTCATTTATTTATTTAAAGGGTGTGTGTGTGTGTGTGTGTGTGTGTGTGTGTGTGTGTGAGTGTGAGAGAGAGAGAGAGAGAGAGAGAGAGAGAGAGAGAGAGACAGTTGTACTTTAGGAAAATCATGTTAGTGGCTGAATGGATTGGAGTGTGGAAAGCCTTGAGGCAGGCAGACCCAACCAGCAGCTTTTGCAGTAATTCAGACATGAGGTGATGAGGGCCTGTGCTAGATTTGTGTCAGGGTCAGAGCAGAGAAGGGGGCATATTTGACAGATTTTGCAGAGGTGAAATCAACGGGCCTTGGAAATGGCTTGGATAGGGGTGAGGGATAGTGAAAAATAGTGAAGAGTCCATGTAACTCCTAGGTTGTGAACCTGAGGGACCTAGTGGATGTTGTCCGGGACAGTAATAGGGAAGGTAGGAGGGCAGGAATGTTTAGGGGGAAAGATAATGAGTTCTCTTTTGGACATAACGAGTTTAAGATGCCTACTGAACATCCAGTTTGAGTAAATGCTTACTATGTGACGGTGGTGTGCTAAGAGCCAGGAAATAAAAATAGAAGCAGGAAGAAAGACAGCTTTTAGCTGACGTGTTAATGGGGGAAGACCAGGAAAAAAAGGAAGCTGAAAGGGGAGAGTGGGTAGATGGGTGGAAAAAGTAAAGGGTGAGATGGTAAAGTAAATTCAGAGTCAGGAGTGGAGTTTGGAGAAGAATGAAGACGTGGCTGGCCTATGCAGCTTCATTAAAATGGAGTTATGGTGGGGCAGCTAGGTGGCGCAGTGGATAGAGCACCTGCCTTGGAGTCAGGGAGGACCAGAGTTCAAATATGGTCTCAGACACTTAACACTTACTAGCTGTGTGACCCTGGGCAAGTCACTTAACCCCAATTGCCTCACTCAAAAAAAAAAAAAAAAGGAGTTATGGGAGGAACCTGCCAATCAGAGGAAGAGACCACAGGAACAGTATGTACTTCCAGTAGGAAAAGTCCAGGCATGGAGTGAATTTCCACAAGGAAGATTTTGCTTTGCATTATGGAAAAAGTCTGGAGAGGGGGGTCAGAGTGTAGTCTGTACCGCAGACCTGTTGATCTGTAGCCAGCTCTCTCAGAAGCTTTCCAAAACAAAAACAAAAATTTTTTTGGGTGGTCCCCCCCCCCCCCCCGCCCCATGATGATGGCATCAGTCGTACATCAAATCCTTAGGGTATAGGTTTAATAAGAAAAATCACTTTGATGTCTATTTTATTGTGGAATTGTCATAATGACCACATTTCATCTGAAGAGATTTCCCCATTTTAAGATACACTTTACTGTTTTAAATTGTGAAATTTGAATAATGATGTACTATTTTTTCTACCCCAGATTTCCATTAATTAGGCTTATATCTTTTTTATCAGTATTTGGTGTTCATAATGAATGCTCATCATGAAGCATTGTGAAATACTACATTACAGTTTGACTAAAGAAAGATTATTTGATTATCATCTTTATGTACATGGTTTGCAGGTCTTTATACCCAGCCCTAGTCTTTTTCTGAGTTCTAGAGTTTCATTACCAGTTGCTTTTTGTACATCTCCAACTGGATGTCTAGTAGGCATCCAAAACTCAACATGTCCAAACAAAACTCATTGTCTTTCCCCCAAACCTTCTCCTCTTCCCAGTTGCCTTTTTACTTTTGAGGGCACCAGCATTTTCTAAGTTACCCAAATTTGCAACTGTAAGGTCTAAAATTCTAGCTGCGATGTCTAAAATCTAATGAGTGGTCGCCTTAAATTAGAAGCTTTAGCAAGAGTTTAGCCTTTTAAGTATTTATTGAGGTATATTAGAAGTTAGTGAAGAGAGAGAAAGAGGTAAAACAGCCTTTGTCTAGCTATCTAAGAGCCAGCATCCATCCTCCCGCCAAGCCCCAAGTCTGGAACCAAAAAGGCCCTCTCTTTTCCGTGGCTTCTCCCAGAAGCCCCCTGTGAAACAGGAAACAGGGCCCTCCACACACACATACACAGCTCCAAGCTAATTGGCTATTAGCACTGATTGGCACGACTTCTTGATGCCAATCTGACCTTCAAAACCTCCAGAGGTCACCTCACTCTTTCTCCTCATGGCGGAGCTTCCCTGCAATATCTTTCTCAGCAGGTTGGTAGTGTTCTAATTATCACACAACCAACCTCACTGTCATTTTCAACTCACACTCATCCCTCTCTTCCATTCTGTGATACTTCTCATCATTTATACTTTTACAATGTCTCTTGTATATATTCTTTCCTACACATACAACAGCCATCTTATTTCAAGACCTCACCTCCTCTCACTTAGATTATTGCAATAGCCTTCTAATTGGTCTCCCTTAAGTCCCTCCTTAAGAAGCAGCAGCTAGGTTGTGTAGTAGATAGAATGCTGGGCCTGGATTTTGGAAGACTCATCTTCCTGAGTTCAGATCTGGCATCAGATACTTACTAAGAGTGTGACCCTGGGCAAGTCACTTAACCCTGTTTTGTTTGCCTCAGTTTCCTAATCTGTAAATGAGACAGAGAAGGAAATAGCAAACTACTCCATTATTTCTGCCAAGAAAATCCCAAATGGGGTCCCAAAGAGTCAGAGATGAATGAAAAACGATCAGGCAACAATAGAAAGGCCCTCCCCTTTCCAATCCATCCTCTACACAGTTGCCAAAGTTATTTTCCTAAAGTGCAGGTCTGACCATCTCACCTTTTTTTTTTTTTTAAACTCGGTAAAATCTGGTGGCTCCTTATTTCCTTTAGGTTCCAACATAAAGATCTTTATCTTTTAAAGTTCTTCAAAACCTGACCCCTTTTTTATCTTTCCAGGCTTCTTACACTTAACTCCCTTCCATGTACTATATAATCCAGCCACACTGGCCTACTTGCTTTTCCTTGCAAAGGACATTCTATCTTTGGTCTTTGTGCTTTTGTGCTAACTGCCCTCCTTTTATCTTCCCTGGCTTCCTTCAAGCCTCAGCTCAAATGTTACCTTCTTGAGGAGGTCTTCCCAATTTCCCCAAGCTGTTAATGTCCTGCCCTCTCACCCATTCCATCTACTCCATATAGATCTTGTTTATACCTAGTTATTTACATATCTCCTTGAGGTCAGGGACTATTTTTCATTTTCTTTTTATCCCCAGCACCTAGCATAATGTCTGGCAATAAGACAGTAATGCTTGTGGACTAACTCATTAATAGTGTTGTTACTACTAATAATAACCACTAATGTATGTATTATAGTGTTTTAAATCATTTTACACGCCTAATCTCATTTGAGTCTCACACCATTCCTATGAGGTTGGGTACAGATATCATCCCCATTTTACAAATGAAGAAACTGGGGCACAGAAATAATCATTTCTCTCTCTCTCTCTTAATTAAAAATATGCTACCCAGTTTACCAGGATCTATGTGTCAGAGGCAGGATTCAAACAGAGGACTTTCTGACTCTTAGTTCGGCACTATCCATTCTGCCACAATATAGCCTGTTAGCATTATGTTTAGTGTTAGAGACCTTACTTCAAAGATCTAGGGTGTCACCAGCGTTGTGGTTTTCATGACTCTGGTAAAAAAAAAATCATCATGGAATAACTCATCAGGTGATGGTGGGCCTTTGTGAACTACCTAGGTTGGATCTCCAGTAATAGATATGCTGTCCATCACCAGGCTGATATTTAAAACTCTTACAGCTTTCTAGGAGCATCACCTTCAGCTACACAGTATCACCTCCGCACTTGGACAGGACAGGAGAATGTAGGATTTCTGTGTAGGGTTGTGTTTATTACTGCATCATAATTCTTTGAAAATATAGTTTATCCACATTTGAGACATATGGTAATTCACTGTTAAACAGAATAGTCCGTTCCCTATCCATTTCCAGTTATGGACTACTGTTTTACCTGTGTTGGAGGGGATTTTATTTTACACTAACCTACTATATGATTTTTTTTCCCATAGGTCATATTTTAGCACTTTATACTTGGAGTGGATGGATGATTGCATCTGGTTCCCAAGATAAGACTGTTAGATTCTGGGACCTGCGAGTGCCCAGCTGTGTTCGGGTTGTTGGCACAACATTCCATGGAACTGGTAGGTTTTTCTTGAACCTAACTAAATAATTGTATATGATATCAGAATTTTAAAATTTACTCTGAAATTTTTTACTTCTATTCTTAGTGATAGGAATGATAATGTTGATACTTTATGTTCTTATAGAGCTTTAGTTTATTTCTAAGTGGTATCACATTTCTTGAGGGTCCCTTCCAGCTCTCTGTGGTCCCCCCTGACTATAACATTTTTCTTCATAACAATTCTTTGAGATAAGTAGGGCAGTTGTTATTACTGAGCCTAGAGAAGTTAAGGGACTTGCCCAAGGTCCCATAGGAAGTTTTAACCACTGTGCCATCTAGATGCCCCCCCCTCTCTTTTAATGAAAAATACGCTATCCATAATTTGTGAAATATCAACACTGGATTACCCTCACCATCTGCTTTCTTTTTTCTCTGGCTCATGTAGCTGAACAAAGCTGGTAGAAGTCACTCAACTGGGTATACTACAAATATATGTCATGTAGTTTCTACTGGGGCTGTCACCACAACACGGCAATACTTCTGTTTCACCCAAATGGATGATTCTATATTCCACTGTACACAAAAGCTGTTTCAAACCATCACCTCTCAAGCTTCCAGCACCACCTCTGTCCCCAGTTATCTTAGCTGAGGACCACACCTCCTACTTTACCAAGAAAGTTGAGGCCATTTGCCATGAACCCTTCCTCTTCCCTTCTTTACATCTTACAAACCCTTGATATCCTCCAACATTCTTTCCTCCTTTATTCCAATTTGTGTTGAAGATGTCCTTCTTGTCAAAACCCACTCCTCTACATGTCCCATTCCTTCCTTCTCCAGAATATTACCTTCACAATCATCTTCTCACATGCTCTGTCCTGAAAAAATCCTCACTAGACCCTACCATCCCCTTTCATTTCTTAGCCAAATTCCTAGAAAAAGCTTCCTATACTGGTTGCCCTCACTTCTCAACCCTTTGCAAACTGGCATCGCACAATTAACAAGCATTCCTTATGTACTCACCATCTTTTGGGGACTGACAATATAAAGACAAAAACAAAGACCCTGCTCTTTAGAAGTTACACTTTATTAGAAGAGATATGTGTCTAAATTACATATTTACATATAAAATATATATTAGATGTACATAAAAATAAATACATATTTATCTTTGAGTAGTGGAGAGGGCACTAGGAGCAAAAGAAGCAGAAACGCTTCATATAGAAGGTAGTACTTGAGCTCAGTATTGAGGAAACAAGGGACTCTTTAAGAGGTAGAGGTGAGGATGGGGCATATTCTATGTATGAGAGCTGACCGATGAAAAGGCAAGGAGACAGAAGATGTAATATCAGTCATAAAAAACATAAGAAGGCCAATTTGGACGAATAGTGAAGTGTGGGAAGGGGAAATATAATAAAACTAGATAGGTAGGTTGGAGAAAGATTTAGATTTGATCCTAGAAGCAATAGGGAGCTATCTGAGTTTGAGTGGGGAGTGACCTGTTTGGATCTGTGCTTTGTTAAAATTACTATGGCAGTTATGTTGAAGATAGATTGGAGAAGAGAAACTTCAGGCAGGGCAACCAATTAGAAGGCTGTTGCATTCTCACCTGTAATTCAGGTGAAAGATGATAATGGCCTGAGTAGCCTAGCCTAGCCATTAGGTTGTGTAAGAAGGGATGGATTTGAGAGATATTACAGAAGTAGAAATTATAAAATTGGCAGATGATTGGATGTGTAGGGTGAGAGAGAGTGAGGAATCAAAGTTGACCAAGCAAGGTTGTAAACCTGGGTGACTAGAAGGATGCTGGTACTGTTAGAAAATAGGAGAGTTCTAAGTCACAGCATCACTCAAATAGTAATGTTCTGTTTTGAACATGTTAACTTTCAGTTGCCTATGGGCCATTGATTCTGAAATGTCTGATAGGTAGAGATGTGATTGGAGAATGGGAATGGGTATATAAATCTTGGAATAATTTGAATAGAGATGATAATTAAACCCTTGGAAACTGTTGAGGTCACCAAGTGAGAGTGTAGAGAGAGAAGAGGGCCTAGGATAAGCCATGGGGTACACCAAGCGTTAGAGGGCAGGGTATGGATGGTGATATTGAGAACACGTTAAGACAGGAGGAGAGCCAAGCGACATTAACATCACAGAGCCCAGTGAGGAGAGAATATCCAGAAGGAAAGAGTGGTCATTAGTGTCAGAAGATAAAGAGGTCAAAAAACATGAGGATTAGAAATGGCCATCACATTTGGCAATTAAGAGATCACTTAACTGCTCCCTCCAAAATAATGATCTCTTGTTTTTGTTTTGCTTTTTAGTGAGGCAATTGGGGTTAAGTGACTTGCCCAGGGTCACAGCTAGTAAGTGTTAAGTGTCTGAGGCCGGATTTGAACTCAGGTCCTCCTGACTCCAGGGCTGGTGCTCTATTCATTGCGCCATCTAGCTGCCCCATGACAATACCTTTTAAACAACTTCTGGTAGTAATGTTTTTATCAAAATGAACCAACAGGAGTCGGGCAGTTGTCATCCTTTTTGGTAGGTGTTGGGAGGTTCTCTGTTATGTCTTAGACATGTCTTGGAAAGATAACAAACTTCTTTGTTGTTATCAGGTCATCAGATGGTTGCCTCAGTACCACTAATACACAGCTTTGGTAGTTTGGCTTTATCATTTCTTGGAGGACAACTCTTCTCTTCTAGAAGAGTTTTAAATTTGTTTTTTTATTAAAATTTAAACAGTTTTTTCTTTTGTTTTTTGACTCAATGTAATATTCTTCTACACTCCAACCCTCGACAAAGATGGGGTTTCCCTTTCTGCCTCTTCAGTGTCTTTTTTTCCCCCTTGTTCCCTTTCCCCATTAAAATCTGACCTCCAGATTTAGAGGAGGAACACATAATTTTCTTTGATAATCTGGAGTGTGGAGAGGTGTTCCTTAAACTCCTTCATCTTATCATCTTGAAGGAAGATCACACTATATCTGAAGAAGTTGCTTTGTTATTTTTAGTTTTATGCTTATTTCAATTTATTTGAGTTTCAATTTATTGAATTTTTTGGTTGATGAGAGTATTTAGAGATAAATTTTCCCTAAGGACTGCTTTGGCTGCATTGCAAAAGTTTTGTTTTATTGTCATATTTTTGGCATTTTTCTTTGATAAAATTATCTTTTGTTTCTATGATTTGTTCTTAGACTCACCAATTCTTTAGGATTAAATTATTTAGTTTTCAGGTCTTCATTTGAATCTTTTCTTCAAAGGCCCTTTATTGGTTATAACTTATATTGCTTTGCTCCCAGTAAAAGATATCCCTAACATTTATTTATTTATTTGCTTGCATTTCTATGTTTTTTTTCTTATGACTGTGTACATGGTTGGTTTTTATAAGGGTTCCATGTACATCTGAAAAATATGTATACACCCTTTTTTATTCCCATTGGGTAATCACCAGAGAGGCATTATATCTAGTTTTTCTAAAATTCTATTCAGATCCTGGTCTCCTTTCTCTTTTATCTTTTTGTTAGATTTGTCTAGGTCTGAAAGAGGCACACTGAGGTCCCCAACTATTGAATTAACTTTTCCTTTAAGTACTTGGATGTTGTGCCATTCTGTGTGTATATGTGTGTGTGTGTATGTGTGTGTGTGTGTGTGTTTGTATAAAAAGAAAGAGAGAGGGAGAATGAATTGATTTGAGTTCTTTACATAAGGTGCTTTTAAGCATAGTATAGTTCCCTGCTTAACTCTTCCTCTTTCTTTGTCCAAGACCATGATTACTACCCTTGCTTTTTAAAAATTCACCTGAGACATAATAAATTCTATTCCAGTTCTTCATTTTAACTCATGTATGAATCTTAGTTTCAAATATATTTGTTCTAAACAACATATTGTTGTATTTTACTTTCTTTTTTATTTTTTTATTTTTTTTTATGGGGCAATGGGGTTAAGTGACTTGCCCAGGGTCACACAGCCAGTAAGTGTCAAGTGTCTGAGGCCGGATTTTAACTCAGGAACTCCTGAATCCAGGGCCGGTGCTTTATCCACTGCTCCACCTAGCCGCCCCGTGTATTTTACTTTCTAAACCATTTTACTAGCCTCTGTTTTATGAATGATTCTCCCATTCATATTCATGGTTAGAATTTTTGGTTTGGTTTTTCCTTCCATCATATCTTCTTATACTTTTTCTTCTCTTTACCCTTTACTCCTCTTTTTTTTTTTTTGGCGGGGCAGTGAGGGTTAAGTGACTTGCCCAAGGTCACACAGCTAGTGTCAAGTGTCTGAGACTGGATTTGAACTCAGTTCTTCCTGAATCCAGGTCCAGTGCTTTATCCACTGTGCCACCTAGCTGCCCCCTTATTCCTCTTTTTACAAAGAAGAAGGTGGGGGGAGGGGAGAAGAAGGAATAAGCATCTATATAGCATTAAGTACATGCCATACCCAGTGTTAATCACTTCTCAAATCTCTCATTTAATCCTCTTAATGACCCAGAAAGGTAGGGGCTATCATTAAACCTCTTTGCACAGTTGAGGAAATTGAAGCAAACAGAAATGAAGTGACTTGCCCAGGGTCACATAGCTAATAAGTATCTGAGGCTGGATTTGAACTCAGGACTTATTGATTCTAGGCCCAGCACTCTTCTTTACACTTCACCACCTAGCTGCCTCAGGTAAAAAGAGAAAGTTGAAAGAGAAGGAATGTGATCAACACTAATAATCTATAATGGAAGTAGTTTTTTTTTACTCCTTTGCCCTTCTTTTCACCAAACCTACACTCCCATTCACTGAATCCTAACACTTTTTTTTTCTCCTTTTAATCGCCACTCTGAAGTTAGTTTTGCTATTTCCTCTCTGACTCTGCGCTTTCTATTAAACCCTCATCCCCTCACATTGTCGCTGTTTGCTGGTTGAATTTAATGTATTTCTATATCAGAGCAAAACTATATTTCCTCTCAAAGAATACCTCCTTGAAACTTATTATCTTTATTCAAGGAACATTGTCTTTGACTCAAGTGAGACCAAGGGCTTTAGGCTGGGACACCATCAGAATACCATTTTTAAATACTTTATAACACAACTGAGGATTTAGTGCTATATGCTTCTGTAGATAGTAGATATCTTTCTTATATGTACTTTTAATTTTCAAATCTTTTCATTGTTTTATAATATTTCTTGTCATCTCATGGAATTGTGTAATTCTGTTTGCTCCGTTCTGTTTTTTAAGGAGGCTACTCCCTGGGTAAGGTTTTCTACTTTCTGTTTTGAGCTGTTTATTGTCATTCCAGTTTTTCCTCAAGGGCTCTGATTTTACCAGTTACTCTTGGAGTCCTTGTGGCCAAGCCATTCTTTTCTTTGAGGCTTTATTTATACTTGTAGAGGTGGTATCTTCTGCATTAACCTTTTGGACTACTCTTAACCTGTACAGCATTTCTTAATTTTGTTCAGAGTTTTCTTCTATTTGCTCATATCTCCAATTTTGGTTTCTGGATTAGAACTAGAGCCCTCTGCTTGCTCCTATAATCTTGGATGAAGTACATAGGCCTCGCTTGGTCCTATTCCATCTGTAGTCTGCAGTTCTTGGTAGGTTGGCTGATACTAGGCTCTGCCTTGTGCCCAAATCCCTGGCTTTTACTGTAGTATCCTACTGGCCCTATTTGTGGGCCAGCCTTTGACCATTTTGTCTCTTTTTACTTGCATAATCCCTGCTGTGGGAATTGGCTTTATTTTTAGCTGGGGCCCTAACACATTTCAGTTGGATGTTGGAGATTATGCTGCTCTTCTCAGGCATCCATCCCTACATGTTTACTCATTGAACTTGCCCTGTCTCAGGCTGTGGTTCAAAGTGCTATGAGGCAGTCACTTTTCACTTCATAATATCATATTGGGGGATGACTTTGTCCCGTACTTCTTCTCCAACAGGCTAGGGCCCAAGATTCTGCTGACTTCAGATTCTAGTTCCTGGAGCTTGATCTTGCTTCTGGTTCACTTCAGAACTCAATTATTAGAGGTTGTGCTGACTTTCCTAGAATTTTAGAACTTACAGTCCACAATTCCTTGTGCACCAAAATGGTCTTTTCTGTGAATAGATAGGCATACCTGGTGGTAGAAACTCGGGGGGGGGGGGGGGAGAAGCAGCTTTCCCTCTGAAGTCACCCAGATCCCATTGACCTATTTAGCCTTGAATTTCTTTTTACACTTATCTACTTCAGTCTTATTGTAAGTTAGAGAAATAGAAACATTATCAGAAGATGAAAGGTTAAATCCATGTTCAGGGGCTTCCAAAGCAGCAAGCTTAGCAACAGCATCAGCTCATGCATTCCTTTTTGAGACAGGGTCACTTTTTCCTGTGTGAGCAGAGTTAGGGTTAGGGTGAATCTTCAAAGCAGATAAAAGAGCTTTAATAAATTCTCCATTAGCAATGACTTTGCCAGCAGAGGTTAAAAATCCTCTCTGCAGCCATAATAGCATGGCAGACACTAAATGCATATCTGGAATCAGTGTAAACAGTAGCACTTTTCCCTCTGTCTAGAGGATAGGCTTGTGTGAGAGCTACAAATTCGGCAGCCTGCGCACTATGATGGGAGGGCAGAGAAGCTGCCCAGATAGTATCATAATTAGAAACTACAGCAGCACCTGTATAGCAGATTCCTTCATGTATAAAAGAGGATCCATCAGTATAGAAAATAAAATCAGGGTTCTGTAAGGGTGTGTCAAAAAGATCATCACGAGGTTTCTCAGCTATGTCAACTAGGGAGGTACATTCATGCAAAGGCTCTCTTGAGAATGGCAGGTCAGGGAGCAGTGTTGCTGGGTTAAGGACTGTACAACACTTTAAAGTGGTTCTCTCATTTCCTAGCAAGGTTACTTCATACCTAGTGAGCCTTTGATCTGAAAAAGCCTGTGTCCTATGATGCAGTAAGAGAGCCTCAACTTCATGCAGGCACTGTATTATTAGAGGGTTACCTAAGACCAGATCTGAGGCTTTACCTACCAGGAGGGCAGTAGCAGCCACAGCCCATAGGCAGGGTGGAGCTCCAGCAGCTACAGAGTCAAGTTGAGTAGAATAATAGGCTATTGGGCGCTGGGCAGGTCCTAATTTTTGAGTCAGGACCCCAGAAGCTCCTCCTCTCTGTTCATGTACAGAAAGAGTAAAAGACTTACTGTAATCTGGGAGTCTTAGTGCAGGTGCTGATAAAAAGGCTTGTTTTAATTCTGATATAGCTGAAAGATGCTGGGAATCCAGCTGTAAAGGTTCTGGGACAGAATTTTTGGTTAGAGATATAAGAGGTTTAGTAATTTCACCAAAAGAGGGTATCCATTGTCTCCTATATCCAGCTACTCCCAGAATAGCCCTTAGCTGCTTCTTAGCAGAGGGAGCAGAAAGTTGTTGCATAGTCTGGACATGCTTAGGAGAGATGGATCGTGTGCCAGCGGCCAAAACAAAACCCAAATATTCCACCCAAGGTAGACACCACTGTACCTTTGACTTGGAGACCTTGTGGCGTCTCTGGTGCAGCTCTAGTAACAAATGGCATCTGTCTTCCTGGCAAATCTCAGCATTGGGTACAGCCAGGAGTAAGTCATCTACATATTGAACTAAGGTGGAACCTTTAAAGGTAATGGAGGCTAAATGCTGTTGTAAAATTTGAGAGAATAGTGTGGGACTGTCAACAAACCCCTGTGGGAGTCTGGTCCAAGTCCACTGTGTATTTTTCCAGGTGAACGCAAACAAGTATTGGTAATCTTTTTTTTTTTTTTTTGTGGGGCAATGAGGGTTAAGTGACTTGCCCAGGGTCACACAGCTAGTAAGTGTAAAGTGTCTGAGGCCGCATTTGAACTCAGGTCCTCCTGAATCCAGGGCCGGTGCTTTATCCACTGCACCATCTAGCTGCCCCCTGAGTATTGGTAATCTTGATGTACTGGTATCTAAAAGAAAGCAGAACAGAGATCTACCACTGTGAAGCATGTGGCTTCACACAGGATTGAGAAAATGATAGTAGCAGGGTTGGGCACTATTGGAAGTCTAAGTATAAGGTAAGAGTTAGTTGCTCACTGATCTTGTACAAAACAATAATCAGGTTTGCCATCAGGCCCAGCCTTGGGCTTCTTAACTGGCAAAATGGGAGTATCACACAGGGAATGATGGCATGGGACTATGATACCTTGGTTTGTCAAAGCCTCAATTATAGGTGCAATTTCCTCAGTAGCTTCCCTAAGTAAGAGATATTGTGGAATGGATGGTGCTGTGTGAATGGACTGACACAAGAGGGCTAAAGATCCTGGGGTCTGGAAAGGTAAAGTCTTCAGATTCCACCGTCCTTTCCCCTCCCCTACACCATCAGTCCTCTGTTTCTCTCTGAAAGGATCTATAACTGTTTTGATTTTGCCTCTCTGTACCTCTCTGAGAGGGTCTATAACTGTTTTGATTCTGCCCTCTGAATGGGTTTCTAAATTCACCAGTCATCATCTAAGTTTCCTTTACCTAATTCTACAGTACGGCATTATGTGTCCCTGTCTGTTGCAGTAGTAGCAAAATCTAGGGGGTTGATAATGATTCAGGGTTTGATAGTGATTCTCAGCTACTTGACTTTGTTGCCTTGTGGTTTCCTGTAATGGAGCTAAAATGCTTTGTCTATTCCTTTCTTCCCTCTCATTTCCTTCATAAATATATGTTGGTATTTCTTTAATTCTGCCAATACTCAGGGCATTCCAACCTGGACACTGCTTTTCAAAATATTTCTGTATTTCTGGCAATGATTGGTGTACAAAATGGTTAGAGATAAAATGGGCATCTCTAGAATCTAATGGGTCCAATCTAGTATATTGTTTGGCACTCTTACACAATATATCATAGAATCTATTAATAGGTTCCTGAATTGTATCTATAAATTTTTCCCAGTTATCAGTCTTGCTAGCACAGGATTCCATTGCCTTCAACAATGTTTTCCTTGTTTCTTGCAATTGATCAAAATGTTCAGGGATATTGGGGTCCCAGTTAGGGTCTTCTAAAGGTCATCGAATAGTAACTTTTCCTGATGTTTCTAAGGAGTTCACTGCAACTAACATATCAGCTCTTTCCTCTGGGGATAATATAGTTTCCATGAGAACAGTAACATCACCCCAAGTGGGCTGATATCCTCTGAAAATTGCTCTAAACTGGCTGATAACCGTTGTGGGATCCTCATAAAATTTAGGAATATATCATTTCCATGATTGAACTCAAATCTTTGGGCTCAAAAGGTGTATATTGTCTGAGTTTTACTATGGACCCTTTTGGTCATGGGTGAAGATCTCTTGAAGGGGAAGAATTTTGGGCTTTTCTGTCTCCTGCTTGTCATTTCTTATAGCACAATAATATTCCATTACAATCATATACCACAGCTTGTTTAGTCATTCCCTTCGACTTCCAATTCTTAGCCTCCACAAAAAGAGCTGCTATAAATATTTTTGTACAAATAGGTCCTCTCCCTCCCACCCTTTTTGGACATTTTTGGGATATAGGCCCAGCAGTGGGATTGCTGGATCAAATATGCACAATTTTATAGCCCTTTGGGCATAGTTCCAAATTACCCTCCAGAATGGTTGGATTAGTTCACAACTTCACCAGCAGTAGATTAGCATCTCAGTTTTCCCACATCCCCTCCAACATCCAATATTTTCCTTTTTTTCTTTTATTTGCCACTCTGATAGGCATGAGGTTGTACCTTAGAGTTGTTTTAATTTCCATTTATCTGATCAAGTGATTTAGAGAATTTTTCTCATATGACTATAGATAGTTTTGATTTCTTTATCTAAAAATTGCCTTTTCATATCCTGTATACATTTGAGAAATGAGGCCTGTATAAGAGATACTTGTTACAAAAATTCTTTCCCAGTTTTCTGCTTTCCTTATAATTTTGGTTGCATTGGTTTTGTTTGTGCAAAAGCTCTTAAATTTTATATAATCAAAATTATCTGTTTTACATTTTGTAATGCTTTCTATATATTCTTTGCTTCTAAATTCTCCTGTCCATAAATCTGACAGAAACTATTCCATGCTCTCTTAATTTACTTATGGTATCACCCTTTATGTGTAAATGATGAACCCATTTTGACATTATTTTAGTATATGATGTGAGATGTTGGTCTATACCTAGTTTTTGCCAAACTGTTTTCCAGTTTCCCCAGCAGTTTTTCTCAAATAATGAGTTTTTGTTCCAAAAGCTTGGATCTTTGGGTTTATCATATACTAGATTGCTATAGTCATTTACTATAGTGCAATTCGTACCTATTCTGTTCCATTGATCCACTACTCTATTTCTTAACCAGTACCAAATTGTTTTGATAATTATTGCTTTATAACACAGTTTGAGATCTGGCATGCCTAGATTTGGTGTCTTTTAAGATATTTACTGAAGTATAGGCATGAGCTTTCATTTTACCATCTTAACTGAAAGTCTTTTTTGAAATCTAATTTCATAAGTGTTTCCTGTGTATCTATGTTAGTGTTCTTAGACTACTTTCTCTTTTCTGCCCTGTTGTAATTGTTTCTCTTGTAACTTTAGAATTTCATACTTGAGAACATTTCTTTCCGCTTGTGCTGATGTAGTTTTCTCATCTACACATGTGGATCCTAATACCTTAGTGCTCGCCTGAGTTTGTTGTTGTTAGCCTTGAATTAATATCTGTAAAATCACTTTTCATATTTGTACATTCAGAGTTAAGAGGGTGAGCAGGGCATGGACTTGGAATCAAGAGGACCTGAATTGAAATTTTGCCTTAGTCACTTAGTAGTTGTATAACCTTGGGCAAGTTACATAGCCTCTCTCTGCCTCAGTTTCCTCATTTGTAAAATAAGGGATTGGACTTGATGGTGTCTATGATCTTTAACAGTTTAAAAATCTGTGGGGGCAGCTAGGTGGCGGAGTGGGTAAAGCATGGGCCCTGGATTCAGGAGGACCTGAGTTCAAATCCAGCCTCATACACTTGACACTTACTAGCTGTGTTACCCTGGGCAAGTCACTTAACCCCAATTGCCTCACCAAAAAAAAAAAAAAGGACTGTAGGATCACAGATTTTTAAATGAATACTATACTGTAGATTTACTTATTTTGGTTTTTGTCGTTTTTTGTTGTTGTTGTTTTTGCAAGGCAGTGAGGGTTAAGTGACTTGCCCAGGGTCACGCAGCTAGTAAGTGTCAAGTGTCTGAAGTCGGATTTGAACTCAGGTCCTCCTGACTCCAGGGCCAGTGCTCTATCCATTGTGCCACCTAGCTGCCCCCAGTCCTTCTTTTTACATCTTTTAAGTGCTATATAAATGTCAGTTGTAATAATTCAGTCATTTCAGTTGTATCCTACTCTCTGTGACCCTATTTGAGGTTTTTTTTTGAAAAGATATTGGAGTATTTTGCTATTTCCTTCTCCAGCTCATTTTACAGATGAGGAAATTGAGGCCAACAAAACAGGGTTAAGTGACTTTCTTATGGTCATACAGTTCGTAAGTGTCTTGAGGCTAGATTTGAACTCAGGAAGAGTTCCTGACTCCAGACCTGGCACCCTGTCCACTCACTGTGACACCTAGCTGTGATAATTATTATTTTTGCCTATTTCACTAGATTATTATGAGGAAAGAGCTTTGAAAATCTTAAAGTGGTCTTTAAAAGTGAGTTTTCATTATTTTTGCAACAAATTTTAGTTGATTTTAAAAATGAAATAAATCTCTAATTAAAAAAAACAAAACCCTTTCTTTGTTTAGGCAGTGCGGTGGCATCAGTTGCTGTTGATCCTAGTGGCCGTCTCTTAGCTACTGGTCAGGAAGATTCTAGCTGTATGTTGTATGACATCAGAGGAGGACGAATGGTACAAAGTTATCATCCTCATTCCAGTGATGTTCGCTCTGTTAGATTCTCTCCTGGAGCTCACTACTTACTTACAGGATCTTATGATATGAAAATAAAAGTGACAGACTTGCAAGGTAATTTATCTTAATACATCTTTTAGATTCTCTTTATCACCATTTTCCCTTTCTTGTTAGTTTAGTATTTACATTTTCCTAAAATATTTTAAAATTTTATTTTTATGGCATTAAAATATTCCCAGAGGTGTTTCATTATGTAGCCTACTAAACAGTATTCTAACCTTTAATAATTGCAATAGTTGCTTTGATTTATTAGTACAGAATTATTTGTTTTGTTAAATAGCTGAATGCAGTTATGAGCTGAAGGATGGTAGAAGATTAAGAAAAGAATATATTAATCTTTTTCATTCTTATGTATTTCTCTCATTACAATGCTTTACACATGATAAGCACTTAATAAATGGTGTTGAATAAATTAATTGTCTATGATAGGCCTGTAATTAACAGTTTCTTTAACCCAGTTTCCTTTATGCAAACATTATCCAATCATACTGTTCAGCAGTTTAGCTCTGTTAATGTTATCTAATTATAGTAATGTAGCGTGGTATGTATTTTAATGGTTTACTAAAATGCAACTTAACATTGCATTTATGTTGAGTTTGAACTACTAAATAAGGAAATCTTATTCAGAAACCTACAGAATTTACTCAGCTCATTTTAATAGCTGTCAATCCAATTTTTTTTTAGGGGACCTCACCAAGCAGCTTCCAATTATGGTGGTCGGGGAGCACAAGGACAAGGTGATTCAGTGCAGGTGGCATACTCGAGATCTTTCCTTTTTGTCATCATCAGCTGACAGAACTGTAACCCTCTGGACTTACAGTGCTTAGAGTCCACCTGTAGGCAACCTATGCACATAAAGCACAGAGATTGAAGATGACTGACTTGGGTTTTTGCGTTTTTTTTGGTGGTTTTTTTAAAAAAAGGAGGGTTTGAACAAGCAGCGTCTGACCAGGAAAGGGATTTAGCAAGGGGAGGCACTTATCACAGTTTATTTCATTGCTTAGGAGGTGTGGCTGTGTTTAGTATTACTTTGCAGTGCTTTCAGTCTTCCATGTGAATTCATGCTGCTGTGACCTATTGTAGTCTTGTTGCCAAAGTATGTTGGAGAAACCCGTAAGATGTCACTGTGCACTCAGAGTTAAGGTTGATAATGTGTTTACAATTTAGTATTAAATGCATTCCTTGTTCTTTGCCTAAATGACAGTTTTCTATATAAATTTAAATTGAGCTATACTTTAATAAAATTGATATATGTAATTAAATTAGTTCCAGACAGATTAAACATAAACACAAATGAGTTTTGCTGTTCTCACAGTTCCATTGTATGCATCACTATTTAGGGGGAAGATTTTTGTATGCCTCTCAAAAGTTTCATGGTTGTTTTTAATATGTAAGTGTCATTATGGGACTAAAAAATGAATATACAACTGCTTCTTGGTTTGATTCATTATGAGGTATATGCCTTTTACACCAGGGAGATGATGATTATTTTGTTTTCTGATCTGTTTCAGACTAAAAGGCAAAATGTGTTTGCTTAAGACATTTAATTTCTTTTTTTTTGAACGCAACAGTATACCTCCACTCTAAAATGTACTGTAGAAGAAGCAGATGATCACCATTTATCTGATGCGCAGCAGCTGATGGTACAATCTACTAGTGAGCATTTTCCTCCTCTTAAACCATTACAAACTTAACTAGGGACTATAGCATGGCTTGAAATGCTATGTCTGCATGATAATTAAAAAATGGAAAATATTGACTTGGTCCAAAAGCTTCTTTGGATTTTTTTTCTTGCAAGGTTTATGTAACACGGAATTACAATTTTATTTCTACAGAACTGTAGATCCTAATGTTATGTATTGTTATATTTTCATATTGTACAGTTATTTTACTTTAAATTATGATAGTTTATTATTTATTTAAGATGCAGTTGAGCTTTGGTTCTGATAATTGCTAAACTGTCTGTGCACTGTAGCAAACATTTTTAACTATTGTATACAAGTGGAAAAGGGTATTAGAAGTGTAACTGTGCTATAATCTCAATAAAGACCTCTTGACACGTTAAAGAAGCCCAATTCACAATTACTATATTTTTCAGTTTTTGTAGTATTTTTGTTTCTTAGATTGACTTGGAGTCAATGTCATCTAATGGGAGAGTTCTGTTTGGGTAATTAGATAAAGTTTCTAATTCTTCTGGTTTGTTTCTGTGAATGATATGAAACCGGGAGGTATAGTTGTTGCATTGGACAATAGAATCGGGATCCTAAAGAATCTCAATAGACTGAAGTTAATACTAGGCCAAATAAGGAATAAATGTGAAGTCCTGCTATTAAATTTTTAAAAAAACTGTACAAATATAGTATTAGGGGAAAGTATCTAGTAGTTCATGTGTGGAAGTTTTAGTACATGTAAAAAGATAGCACTTAATGCTTAGTCCATGATGGTTGTGTGCCACATGTCCTCAGTTCCATTTTCCTTTCCAGAAGTAGTCAGCAAGTCTTTATTAAGTACCTGTTGTCTGTCAGCCTCTGTGCTAAGTGCTGGAGATACAAAGAAAGGTCAAAACAGTTCCTTCTCCATAGAGCTCACCTCCTAAGGGGGGAAATAACATGAAAACAACCATGTACAAACAGCATACATGCAGGATACATTTGGTGTGATCTTAGAATTGAGGAGTACCAGGAAGGCTCTTTGTAGAAGATGGGATTTTAGCTGAGACTTGCAGGAAGCCGGGGAAGGAGAGTAGCCCAGACATGGGGTGGGGTGGGGGTGGGTCAGTGAGACTGCCAGTAAAAATACAGAGTTAAGAAATTGAGTGTTTTACCACTTAGCTAATTTTTTTTAAAGGCATGTGCCAGTCTGACTTCAGATTTTTTTTTTTTTTGGCATCAGGAACCCATGGAGATTCCCTAATGTTATAAGAGTTGCCATCTACTTCCTGGTAGAATGGACGCAAGAATGAAATCATGGATCCTTGAAATAACTAGAAAGAAGAATGGAAGCTCAGAGATGGAGGAGAGGAAGAAAATCTGGTGGGGCGGGTACAGAGTACTAGACTGAAACTCAAGTCTTGACAGATTAGGATTCAGGTCCTAGCTCTGGTACTTATTGGCTCTATATGTGGTCTTGGCAAGGCACCTCACAGATCTAAACTAAGAAGAGACAGCTTCACTCAACATATTCACTTCAGGGGAAGGATGTGTAATGGAGCACTGGACTAGGATTCACAAAGACTCCACAACCCCTTCTTTTTTTTTGGGGGGGGTGAGGCAGTTGAGGTTAAGTGACTTGCCCAGGGTCACACAGCTAGTAAGTGTTAAGTGTCTGAGGTCATATTTGAACTCAGGTCCTCCTGAATCTAGGGCTTTATCCATCTAGCTGCCCCACAACCCACTTCTAAGACCTACCAGCAGAGGGACCCTAGGGGAAGTCTCTCAACCTCAGTTTCCTTACTTGTAAAATGGGGATAATTCCTATAAAATCTGCCTCAGGCCTATTGTGAGGCTTAAATAAGAGAAACCATTTATTAAGCACCTACTAAGTGCCAGGCACTGTGCTAGATGCTGGGGATACAAAAAGACATTCTCTGCCGTAAATAAACATTTAATGGGGGAAAACAATACGCAAAAGGGAGTTGGGGCAGGGAGGAGGCATCGTGGTGTTGAGGGAGCTAATAAATGGTTCAGAGGCCTGTTTTTGGATGAGAGGAAACTTCTGTTCAGTTGTGTCCACTCTTCAATCTTGTCCACCCCATTCGGGGGTTTTCTTGGCAAAGATACTGGAGTGGTTTGCTATTTTCTTCTCCAGCTCATTTTACAGATGAGGCAACTGAGGCAAGCAAGGTTAAGTGACTTGCCCAGGTTCACACAGCTAGTAAGTATCTGAGGCCAGATTAGAACTCAGGAAGATGTGTCTTCCTGACTAGCACCTTATCCACGCCCCACCTATCTGGCCAAGAGAAAGCTAAAGCACACCAATTAGAACTAGGCATCCCAGGGGGTAGAATTCAAGATTGAAGGGGAGGAAGGGGGAGATAGGAATGATAGATGGAGTGGAGACAGCATGGATGGTTGAAAGTCTTGTGGCCATCCAGTTCTGAGCAAGAAAAGTTAAAAGCTCATCTGTCAGAGACTGCTGTCACATGAATAAAGTCCAAGGTTCTAGTGGGGAAAAGATGGGAAAGACCTAGCTGCTCTGCAAACTCTAAATCATATAAAGGTTTGCTAAACACAGGGGTGGTTAATTTAGGGTCTGTGCACTTATGTCATTAAAAAATATTTTGGGGCAGCTAGGTGGTGCAGTGGATAGAGCACCGGCCCTGGAGTCAGGAGGACCTGAGTTCAAATCCTGCCTCAGACACTTAACACACACTTACTAGCTGTGTGACCCTAGGCAAGTCACTCAACCCCAATTGCCTCGCCAAAAAAAAAAATGATAAATGTATTTATAACTTTTCTAATCTTATGTATTTTATTTTGTGTGTTTAAAAGTATTATTCTGAGAAGGGGTTCATAGGTTTCTCCAGACTACCACAGGAAGCCGCCACCACACACACAGAGAAAGTTGAGGACATTTGTTTAACAGCCAAGTCACTTGGTCTCACGGGGACTCCACTGAGGTGGTTTCGACCCTATTATTTTTAAGGTTCCTTCCAGCTCAACATTTTGATTCTGACACCACCTCCCTCAACGTCCTCTAGTGCCTGCCTTTATATATAAAGGACAGAGAGTACATTGTCATCTCATTCCACTCTGCATCCGAGGCTCTCCCTGGTTTCAACTCCACAGGACAAGATGCCCTTGGCATCCCATTCCCACCCCTCTTTTCACCCTCCTTTTGTATGTCCTCTCTCCCTATTAGATTGAAAACTCCTTGAGGGCAGGGGCTATCTCCAGAGTTTAGGACCGTGCCTGGCACATAGCGGATGATTCTGACTGAATGTGGTAAGCCTAACCAGGAGAACAATTTGTACAATGAATACCTTGTAAAAACAATTTTGAAAGTCTTAGAAAGTGATCAACATAATGACTAACCATGACTCTAGAGAACTGATAATGAGGACCGCCTAATCAAGAGACTTAATATAATAGAAAGACATAATTTTGAACCTGACCACTATGGGAAATCTTTTCGAGTATGCATATTTGTTGTACCGGCACATAGTAAGTAGGTGCTTAATAAATGTTGTTTGGGGTTTTTTTCCCCATGAGGGTGCTGTGGGAGAAAAAGAAAAAAATGATTATTAATTTTTAAAAATTTTGATTAAAAGAGAAAAGGGTGCCGTGATCCTGGACGCGTTCCCTCCAAGCCCCAAAAGGAAAGGTACTAACTGGACATTATCAGAGTCTGAGGCGGGAGGGGAAGGCCGAATACATTGATACAATTCGGCGTTCAGCGCACGCGCGGTGGATGGATTGCTCGACGCTCCCTACACCCTAGGCCCTGACGGCGCGTGGGAGACGGGCTCCGCCCCCTTCCAACCGTCATTCTCCGGCGGCGACGCTGGCTGAGTAGGTTGAAACTGCGGCCGAGGCCGGTGCGTTTATTTTTGTTAAGCGCCGAGACTGGAGGAGGATGTGTCCCGCGTGTTTTTAAGACTCCGGGGAGAAAGTGAGCCGCGAGGCCGGGACTCCTGGGTGGGCATCGGCGCCCTCGGGGAACCAACCGAGTAGGGGGAAAGAAAGGTGCCTCCTCCATCAAGTGTGAGAGGGGTGAAGGGCCCCTGTTTGGGGTGCGCTTGTTTATTAGGGATCCCCGCCGCCCCCCTCTCCCCCCTTCCCCGACCTGGGTCCGGAGCCCCCATCGCTCCGTCCTGACCCGACTCGGGGCAGAGCCGAGGGAAGGGTTTGAGTGGGGATCCCTGCGCCGCTTATTAAGCCCGGGAAGGCGGGAAGGGGGGGGGGCGGCGAGCTGGGCCGGGCCCGCTCGGGAATCCCGGGGCTCGGTTGGTCCTGAAGGAAAGCAGGAATGGGACCAGGTGTGGGTAATTGAGGGCGCATTTTGGTGTTGGAGACCCAGAGAGAGGGGACGTTCTCTTCCTCCCCCCCCCCCCCCGGGGGCGTTCAGACCCTGAGGGCAGGGGCTGCCTTTGCCTCTTTGTATCCCCTGCACTCCACCTAGAACGCTGGGCCTGGAACTCAGGAGGCGATTAAGAAACGTTTATTGATTGACGTTACCCGGCCTTCCATAGGTTAGGGGCGGGACGTGTGCTTTCATTTAGTAACTCCCAAGTGAGGAAACGCCAGCTACCAATGCAGATTGGCACCTTCGCCGCCGCTTCCCGCCTCTGAGAGTTGCCCGACTCGCCCAGATTCGATCCACCGGTGTTTGTCAGGGGTAGGGGATGAACCCAGTTCAACTTGGCGTCACCTGCTCTCTCCTGCCACTACTCCATGGTGCCTCTCATTCCTCCCATAGCCTTAGTATTTGTTCAATTTTAGCTGGAAGCTTTATTCAGACAAATCAGAATTGGGTTGTAGGCCACCCCTCCTTATATCCCTTGTACTCACGATAATAACCAGTGTTGAGCACAGTTCCTGGCACAAAGTAGGTGCATAATAAACGTTTATTCAATGAATGAATGGATTTATCTGTACATAAAACCTAGTTGGGTTTAGGTATATCCAACCACCCTCTCCCTTTATAATTATTAATCTAAGGCTCCCAGACAGTAAATAAAAAGTATACCAATAGATTAACTTTTTTTTTGCACACTTTGTAAAACTCAACAAATAAGCAAGAAGAAATAGAGCCGTGTGATCAAAGCTATATTTTAAAGATATGTAAACCTTTCCCCCCTTCTACCTTCCCTATTCCTGTTCAGAGCATCCTTCCTTCGCCCCCTAGTCCCTCAGGCTCACAACCTAGGAGTTAGGAGTCCTGCTATCTTTCATTCCCCATATCCAGTCTGTTGCTAATGTCTGCTGATTTCACCTCTGTAACATCTTTCTAATATGCTCTCTTCTCCTCTGACCCTACTGCAATAGCTGCTGGTGGGTTTGCCTGCCTCAAGGCTCTCCCCACTCTTATCCTCCTTCAGCTATCAGAATGGTCATCACCTTAAAACTCAGGTCTGACATCTCACCCCCTCAATAAATTTCAGTGGCTCCCAATTGCCTCCAGGATCAACTACAAAATGCTCTGTTTGACCTTCAAAGCCCTTCATAACTTAACCCCCTCCTACTTTTTTATCTTTTTAAAAAAAATTTAGAATCTTATTTTTCCCCCAATTACATGTAAAAAACAGTTTTAAAGTCCATTTTTAAATTCTCTTCCTCCTCCCCCCCTTAAGAATGCAAAAAATTCAATATAAGTTATACATGTGTAGTCATGCAAAACATTTCCACATTAGTCAGGTTGTGAAAGAAAACACCAAAAATAACTTAAGAAAAAGAAACTTAAAAAATATGCTTCAATCTGTATTCAGATACCATCAGTTCTTTCTCTGGAGATGGATCACATTTTTCATAAGTCCTTCAGTTATCTTGGATCATTGCATTGCTGAGAATAGTCAAGGCGTTTACTGCTGATCTGACAATATTTCTGTTACTTTGTATGTAGTGCATCTCACTTTGTATCAACTCGTGTAAGTCTTTCCAGGTTTTTCTGAGAGTATCCTGCTTTGTCTTAATACACCCAACACAAACTCTTCATTTAGATTCAGTGACACTGGCCTCTTGTCCTAGGAAGTAGGCACTCCATTTCTTATTTTTCAGCAATTTTTTCTAGCTGTCCCTCATGCCTGGAACACTCATCCTCCACTCAGAGTATTCAGCTTTCTTTGTCCCTAAAAGATCGCATCTTTTACAGGAAGGTTTCCCCAACACCCCCCCCCCCTTAAATTATTTCCTGTTTATCTTGTACATAGTTTGCTTTATATATATTTGTTTGAATGTTGTCTTCTCCACTATTGTAATTGTAATCTTGAGGGCAGGGACTATCTTTTGCCTCTTTTTGCATCCCCAGTACCTAGAACAGTGCCTGGCACATTGTGGTTGGATAATAAATGTAAATTTTAACAAGATAAAAATCCTTTAAACTACCTTCTCAGCTCTATTTCATCTGTACTTATAAAGTGTATTGCTATTTTATATAATCTGATCCCCTGGAGCAAGTCATTTCACCTGTCAAGGCTTCTGTTTTCATCTTAAGTAAAATGAGATGGTTTGGTTAGATCAGGGCTTCTTAAACTTTTTCCATTCCGTACCCCTTTTTGCTTGAGAAATTTTTATGCAACCCTGCGTATATAGATATGTAAAATAGGCATATTTCAGCTTTTATTGTAGCCAAATTTTTCTCAACCCCCGACATTGTTACTTAACCCCATATGGGGTAGAGACCCACAGTTTAAGAAACTTTGGGTAGATGGCCTCCAAGGTCTCATCTCTAAATTTATGACTCTTGAGCTTCAGGAAGTCGTGTAAGTCTTCTCTCCGCTTTGCATTTCTTTGTATAAACTGTCCCGTATTTTTTGTTTCCAGTGCTTGTCATTTTTAATGAAGCAGTAGTTCCACATTGATGCGCAACACTTTGTTCAGCTGTTACACAGTCTTTGGACATATACAGAGACATTTTAGACATATACATCTTATTTTTCAAGAATGCAGATAAACTGTGACTATATTTGTACAGGTAGATCTTTTTCTTCCCCTTTAATTACACCATTAGGGTGTAGTCACTTTAGTATAGGAATTCTTAGCATGGATAACTTCTCAGAATAATGTTTTTAAATGTGTAAAATAAAATGCATAGGATTACAGAGGAAACAAATTATATTGAAATACAATAATCAAAATGTTTGTTTTTGTTTTAAGAAAAAAAGACAAGTTCATGAGCCCCAGAATAAGAAACTGTACTGTCAGAGAATCATTGAATCAAAAAGTATGATCATTTTGGTCATGTTTTGTTTCTAGTAATTTTTTTCATTTTGTGTAGTGGAAAAAAGACTATTCTTGGACCGAAGAGAACTGAGTACAAATCCCAGCTTTGTCTGACCATGTGCTAATTTTGGGTAAGTTTATTAGCCTCTCTGAATGGAGGTTATGTAAAATGAGGATAACTATACTTGAAGGTTAAGTGGTTTGTAAACCTTAAACAATATTGGTATGGGAAAGTGTTCCCTAAATTCAACACCAATTTGGTGAGCTTCTGGGATTGGGTGGCCATCAGGTCCTCAGGGAGGGGCAGACTGACCAACTATTAAACAGAGCAGGCCATAACTATTGTGGGCAGAAGTGAAATGGGCCTGTGAGTAGGCTGCTGCATTTCCAGACTAGGAGAACCAAGGAAAGACCCTCTCAATAAATAAATAAGTGAAAAAATGAATGTATCAGTAAATAAATAAGCCAGCCAAGCTAGGTATGCATTAACATTTTAAATTTTTTTCTCTTCTCAATAATTAAAGTGCATCCCCTTTTTAAACAAATTCTTGATAATTTAAAAATGTTCAGGACATTGATGCTACTGGAATTCATTGAATTAAAATGTAAGCTGTTAATCCAGACTTATATTTAACCATGCTGCTATCCAATATTCCTTATAATTTTTATTGAATGATTTTTCTCCCTAATGTTTTTTATGCTTGGTTTTATCAATCACTTATATCTTGTTTACATTTGGTTATATTTCTGGTTTCTCTGATTGGTTCCATTGATCACTTTTATTGAATGCTAAATGTTTCAGAAAATTATGTTTTAACAGCACTAGAAAAGGAAGGGACTTTGCAATTATCTATCATCTACTGTGTTTCAGGACTGTGCTAAACACTTTACAAGTATCTCATTTGATCTTTACAGATATTTTAGGAAGTAGCCATTATCCCCATTTTGTAGTTGAGGAATCTAAGGCAAACAGGTTAAACGACTTGCCCAGGGTCATAGAGCTACTAAGTGTCTGAGGCCAAATTTGAGCTTAGGTCTTCCTGATTCTAGGTCTGTCTCCCTATTTCTTGTGCCACCTACCTGTGTTGGAAATAAAGCTATTACTGCCAAACAAAAGTCTGATATTTAGTGCTATTTAATCTGTAAGGCTCTCTAAATTTCAGTTCCCCTTTTTTAAAAAAATAGAAATTTTACCTTGCAGTCACCATCACTTCTTTCCCCTTTCCTTTTTTCTATTTTTATTCTTTAATCTTTATGTTTCCTTAATTTCTTTTTGCTCTTCAATTCATCTTTTGCTCCTTTTAATCCTTCTATTATTCAGTAATTTGGTCATTTAGTTCTCTATTTTTAACTCACGATGAAGGCTTTTAAGTTGAGGAGGGGATAACTAGTTATCTATTATAAAACAGTTAAATCTCCAGAGTCAGTCCAGTTTAGCTTCAAATAATCTTTTTTTGGGGGGGGGGGGCAGTGAGGGTTAAGTGACTTGCCCAGGGTCATACAGCTAGTGTCAAGTGTCTGAGGTCAGATTTGAACTCAGGTCCTCCTGAATCCAGGGCAGGTGCTTTATCCACTGTGCCACCTAGCTGCCCCTCAAATAATCTTTTGATTTGTATATTGTGGGAGCCAAGATGTCAGAGGAAAGGCAGTAACCTCTTGGAGCTCCTGACATAATCACTCCAAAAAACTTCAAATAATGCCGTAAGATTTATATATTGTGAGCAGCTAGATGGCGCAGTAGATAGAGCACTGGCCCTGGAGTCAGAAGTACCTGAGTTCAAATCTGGCCTCAGACACTTAACACTTACTAGCTGTGGGACCCTGGGCAAGTCACTTAACCCCGATTGCCTCACTAAAAATAAATAAATAAATAAATAGATAAATAGATAAAGATTTATATATTGTTACCCATAAATTCAAGGTCCGTTTGACTTTTAAATATCTACCCTTTTCTGGCCTCAGACACTTGACACTAGCTATGTGACCCTGGGCAAGTCACTTAACCCTCATGGACCCCCTCTCCCCACCCCATCTACCTTTTTTTTTTTTTTTCAAAAGGAAAGTTAAACTTTACTGGGAAACTTGGAAAGTTATGTGATTTAAAGTATAACGTTTTTGGTTATTTGTTATTTTTTATAGACAAATCTGGTGACATTCTGATTGATGATTTTTGATATGTGATTGTTACCTTTCTGGAAGTCTAAAGGATTGTTTTCCTCCATCTGTTGTTTTTATATCTAATGAGGACATATCTAGGTGAGTTTTGTTTTAAGTTTCTTCTGATTGAAGTATTGTAGAACACTTGGTATTTGTAGCATTTTGCTTTTTGTCAATAGTTCAGAGAATTTTTTTCCTTTTATATTTTCTTTTGACTTTTTAAAAAATAATAAATTCTATCCCTCTTTCCTTCCCTTCTCCCCTCTCTATGGTGGTCTGCATTCAGATATAGGTTATACATGTGCAATTATGTAAAACATTACCTTATCAGTCCTTTTGTATAAGAAAACCTGAATAAAAAAAGGAAAGAAAGTGAACAATAACATGCTTCAGTTTGTGTTCCATCAATATCAGTTCTTTCTGGGGAGATGGCTAGTGTGCGTCATCATTAGTCCTTTGGGATGTCTTATATCATTGTATTTCTAGCAACGAACATTTTATTTTTTCCACTTATATCTAAGGGTAGTTTTCAACATTCATTTTCATAAGATTTAGAGTTCCAAATTTTTTTCTCTCCATCCCTCCCTTTTCTCCCCCCTCCACAAGACAGCCACCAGGTTATATATGTACAATCCACAAGTGCTCTTTTTATCAGTTCTTTCTATGGGGGTGGATAGTAAGCTTCATCATTAGGCCCTTGGGATTGTTTTGGATCATTGCATTGTTGAGAGTAGTTAAGTCATTCACAATTGCTCGTTGAACAATACTGCTGTCATTATGCACAATGTCCTCCCAGCTCTGCTCACTTCACTATACATCAGTTCGTGAGTCTTTCCTGGTTTTTCTGGGATCATCCTGTTTGTCATTTCCTATAGCACAAGACCATTCCACTACAATCATATACCACAGCTTCTTCTGTCATTCCTCAATTGATGGACATTCCCTTGATTCTCAATTCTTAGCCACCACAAAGAGTTGCTATAAATACTTTTTGTACAATTTTCCCCCCTTTTCTCTTTTTCATGATTACTATTGTTAACTGTTTCCCTTCTATCCTATTCCCTTCCCCATATATCATTGCATTTCTGAGAATAGTTGAGTTATTCACAATTCTTTAGCAAACAGTATTGCTATCACTGTGCACAACATTCTCCTGGTTCTGCTTACTTCACTATACATCAGTTCATATTAGTCTTTCCAGGCCTTTCTGAAATCAGCCTGCTGGGGGTGGCTAGGTGGCGCAGTGGATAAAGCACCAGCCCTGGATTCAGGCGTACCTGAGTTCAAATCCAGCCTCAGACACTTGACACTTACTAGCTGTGTGACCCTGGGCAAGTCACTTAACCCCCATTGCCCCGTAAATAAATAAATGAATGAATGAAATCAGCCTGCTTATCATTTCTTAGAGCACAATAATATTCCATTACAATCATGTACCACAGCTGGTTCAGACATTCCCCAATTGATGGGTATTCCTTTGATTTTTCAATTCTTAGCCATCACAGAAAGAGCTGCTTATAAGTATGTTTGTACAAATAGGTCTTTTTCTCTTTTTGGGGCAGTGTCTTTTAACTCTTTAAAAAAAAAATTAGTGTTAATTTTTGCTTGCTTTAAAAGTATCATCCATTGAGGGTATCTCTCAGATGTTTTGTTTCTTTTTCCATATTTGTTCGTTTCCACTGTTTCACTTGTTCCATGTATAAACATATAAACACATTCATATGTGTGTGTATATTATATTGATATTTTTCTGTGTTCAATTTCTTTTTTTTTCCCCCTGCGCTTCTGGCCCTGTGTTCAATTTCTATTTTAGTTAATTTTTATTTTCATGAATTGTTTTAAAGATGTTTTCCTTTTTGGAATTTTTTATTGCTGGTTTTTTGAGCAGTATATGAGGAACCAGACTTCTAAAATCTCACTCTTCTATCATGGTTGAATTCTTTTCTTCCTTTAATTCTTCAGATTCTGTTAGATAATTTTATTTATACTTTAGCATGGTCCCCAGCTCCTCATTTTGCAAAGCACTAAGAGTAATAAACACATAATAGCATATCAGCATTTATGACATAAAGAAACTTCAAAAGAGGCATCCATAAACAAATATTTAAAAAATTATTCATAATAGCCTACAAGCAATCAAAATATTTCTCTTCCTTCCCTTAGTGGTCCTAGAATTCTCCAGACTCAACACACCACTCTGGTTTGGAGCCCTTCTTTCCCCTTTCCAAATGCATAGTAACACAATTTACTATAGAGAATTGCCAAATGGGTATCTGATAGGAGGCCATTGATTTTCACTTGATTTTGTAATTTAGTGTGTTTATAAATTGATTCGGAAGTACCTGAGTGATTCATTGTTATTTTGTTCTTTGTTACATTTTAAATGCTAGTCTCAGGTTTTCTAATTTTCTTCATCTTCCCAAGGAGGGCTCACAACTTCATTCTCCAATGAATTTTTGAGCCATATTTTTACTAATTATACAAAGTTGTTTTTTTAATCCTTCTCTGTGTTATTCTAGTATTAGGTATGCTTTTTTCACATTCCTTAGTTAAATGAAATTTAAAAAAAAACTTAAAATCAGAAAGAATTAAACCATGTTTTCTTTAATAAAATGATCGTTTTAAGTAATGCATATGGATATTTTCATTTTATTTAGGTTTTTCATGATGCTGAAATCTTTGCTCTTATGTATATTTCTGTTAATGGTACCTGGTTATGCTCAAGATGATGAATGGATTGATCCCACAGATATGCTTAATTATGATGCTGCTTCTGGAAAAATGAGAAAAACTCCTCAGGTATCTTCTCATGTGTGTGTGTGTGTGTGTGTGTGTGTGTGTGTGTGTAAGAGAGGAAGAGACGCTTTAATTTTATAGTATAAATATTATAATTATGTAGGGCTATGAGAGCACTGCATTGAGTATTATCTTTGCCTAGTAGAAGTAAGCTTGAAGATATGCACAGTTTTCCATTTTGTCTTTATGTTTCCAGCATGTAGCATAGGTAAATTTGCCATATACAGATTAGAGATACTAAATAAATGTTGAATTGGATTCAGTTTTAAGTCATTAATTCTTAAAACCGACATGGTTATTTCAGGTTTTGCATGTGTAAATAAGCTCCCTTTAAAAATTATTTAATATTTAGATTTTTTCCACTAATTACATGTAAAAACAATTTTTTAACATTTTTTAAGATTTTGAGTTCCAAATTCTCTTTTCCCCTGCCCTCCCTCTTCATTGAGAAGGCAAACTATTTGATAGAGATTATACGTGTGCAATCCTGCAAAATATGAGAATAAGCTCCTTAAGTAATAGGCAATAATGTCATGTCAAATCTGGGCTATTCTTTTAACTTGTATTTGGAAGTAGAGGTTGTCAAGGGGTATAATAACATCCATTTACAAAATCATATTGAAACTTTGGATCTAATTGACTGAAAGCTTCTTAGCATCCAAAGTTAAGAGATACCTAAAAATGAAAAGGGATGCCTTATTGAGAGTAGCTGACATTTATTTTAAAACTTTAAGGTTTACAAAGGTTTTTTTTTCCTTCCATTCCATTTGAACTCTTCAACAATCCTATGAGGTCTGTAGTACATTGCTCTTGTTAAGTAGTGAGCACCTCATCACTAGAAATGTTCAAACAATTAGATGGAATTTCTACATAGGTGAGGAGTTTGGACTGGATGGTCCAATTAAAAGATACTGTGATTCTAAAAAATTGAAACTTTTGTTTGTTCTTTTGTAGGTGAACTATGGAAAACCAGAGAAAAAGGAAATAAGTCTTGCAGATTCCAACTTATCGTGTGCTGATGAAATGTCAGAGTGTTATAACAGACTTGATTCTTTAACTCATAAGGTTAGAGTTTTTCATTCAGAATTTTATGCTAATTAGAATGGGTATATTAATAGCTTATGAATAGGTAATTCAGTTTTGTCCTGCAACAAATGATACAATTGAATTTATCTCAGCAGATGTTGATTTGCTATTTATGGTGGTGGTATTATTAATTCTCTTTATGAAAATATTAACATTTAACTTATTTGATAATTTGAAAATCAGTATAGAGAATAAAAGCTACATATTAACATGCACAAGGCAGTGGGAAAAAATGATAGGGACTGGACCTATAATTTTGCTGGAATAGTGAAACTTCTCTCAGAATTTAGAAAGTTTTATTCATATTTCATTTTAGATTACATTTAGATTACTCTCACATTGTGAAAGGTTTTTTATAAAAAGAGTAAAACAGTTAAGTAAAATTAATAATACAGTGATGGGTATATGAAACTTCAGTCAACACTTCAGCATTCCCCCCCATCACTATTTTTAAAAATTAAGAGAAATCAATTTTCCTACTTATCTTCCACTGCATTGGAGAACATTTTTATTATTATAAATACACTTAATAAAATTCTAATTCCCACAGTGGTTGAATGAAAAGAATATGTATATCTCATTTTGTACCCTAAGTTTTTCACATCTCTATAATGGATAGGATATTTCACCACTAGTCCTCTGGAATGACAGTCATTTTATTGATGATAGTTCATTCAGCTTTCAAAGTTGCTTTTTTTTGGGTATAAATTCTTTATTTGGTTCTATTAATTTTATTTTTAATAATTTTATAAGAATTAAAATTTGGTCATGTTTATAATATTAATGACAGGGAATAAACTTTGTGCTTCTGCTTACTACACTCTGCATTAGTTCAAGTAAGTCTTTCCATTTAAAAAAAAATAATTTTCGTTAATGTTTTCTGTTTCATATATGACCATAGTGTCCCACATTTGGTCGGTGTGTTCCTGCTTTTACCTCTCCCAAGAGCCATCCCATAAAACAAATAGTGTTTTTGGTTTTTAGGGGAAAAAAATCAGCATAACTGATTGATATATATTGAGAAAGGCCAAAAATACATGCAGTGAATGGGTAACATCTGTGAACTTCCCACTGCCACCAAGTTGTAGGTTGGGAGTATTTTCTCCTGTCTTTTCAGTTGAGTTCCACTTGATTTTTATAATTTTGTTATGTTTACTTTTGATTCTTTGGTGGGTCATTGTTCTTTCTATACATGTCTTTTGGAAATCGGCTTCCTCATTCATGCATTTTCTAAACTTAGTTTACTGAGCATATTCTGTCTCTCCTCTGTAAACCATCAATATATCTTATGCTGACCTCTCCTAGTATGCAGTACATTGGCTGAATATTTTAGAATAAGACAAATTTCTCCCTGCTCCCAAAGTAAAGTACATAACCATGGGGAGGGGGGAGGTCAGGGACTGGGTTCCCTCCTGGAGGAAGTTTCCAAGAAGTGCCTTCATAATGGTCCTGTTCTGGGGTTTCTTCAACTTCGTCTGATACTGGGTCAATAGTCAGAATGTTTTCATTCTTGGAACAGAAGCCAATGGAAAATATAAGCCAGAGAGGCTCTAAAAAGGAGCTGGTGAATGTGTACATATGGCAGCTGTTCTCTGCATCACAAAACATTATGTCTCCTGCCTCCTAAGGGAATTCTGGTCCTACGCGTGGGTCAGACTATATACTTACTGTGTATAGACTCAAGAGCCACTATTCAGTAGAAGAACGGTGAAATTTGGCCAATTCTACTCACGGAGTTCTTACAAAGACCAACATCCCAAGCAGAATTGTTCCCCAATGTCACCTCCCAATAATGTCCCCCAGACTTGAAGCTCTGAGTTGCTAGAACAGGACCACATAGGTCAGATCTCTCTACAGTACAGTGGGGTTTCTTCCATGCATCTCTTTTTCTTATTGTTTTCTTATCTCTGGATAAGATGATTCCAAGATGGACATTTTCACGATCCATACTGATTTCCTCATGGAATTTTGTCTTGATCATTTTTCTCTGATTCAGGCTTCTTCTCAAGTAAGGTTCAAGCAATTTGAAGGACAGTGCCACTCTGTACAGTTGTTGATTAGGCCAGAGATTTTGCACAACAGAAATCCTCGGCACTCAGGATATTTAAATCTGTTCCCACAAAGTCATATGAATGTGCTATTGGATACATTCTTTGCAAATTATGACCACATTCTATAAATGTGACATTTGTGAAGAAATCTAGGCAGATAGAACACATCAGCTCTGAATCCATGATTCTTCTGATGCTTCTGATTTGGGTCTTTCCCTGTGTTTGGAGCTCCCGGTCAGTTTCAAAACTCTGTCAGTGCAGGTTAGCACTATCTCTGCTACTTGCCCCCTTGGAGAGTTAGTTACTCAGTGCATCGAGGTACATGACTAGTTCTTATGCCGTGCTGTCTTTGATTCAAAACCATAATATCTAGAATTAAGGATATTTTGTAAAAGTAACCCTTTAACATAAAAAGGACAATTTAACTTCTTAGTTCTAGATTTTATGGCTTTGAATCAAAAATTGTACAAAGAGGGCAGCTAGATGGCGCAGTAGATAGAGCACCGGGCTTGGATTCAGGAGTACCTGAGTTCAAATCTGGCCTCAGACACTTATCACTAACTAGCTGTGTGAGTCTGGGCAAGTCACTTAACCCCAATTGCCCCACAAAAAAAAAAAAAAAATTGTACAAAGAAAACCGATAAACACAACTCTTAAAAACTCCCACAGGGGGCAGCTAGGTGGCGCAGTGGATAAAGCACCGGCCTTGGAATCAGGAGGACCTGAGTTCAAATCCGGCCTCAGACTTTTGGCACTTACTAGCTGTGTGACACTGGGCAAGTCACTTAACCCCAATTGCCCGGGTGGGGGGGAACTCCCACAATTCTTTTTTTTTTTTTTTTGGCGGGGTGGGGCATTGGGGGTTAAGTGACTTGCCCAGGGTCACCCAGTTAGTATCAAGTGTCTGAGGTCAGATTTGAACTCAGGTCCTCCTGAATCCAGGGCTGGTGCTTTATCCACTGCACCACCTAGCTTGCCCCACAATTCTTAGCCATTGAGTTAGCAGCCAGGGCGGAAGTAGACTAGCATTCCAGGAACTTTTTTTGTGTATTTAAGTAGTCATGTTTATGAAGAGAGACATGATAGTATAAGGACCAGAGGGAGTTCCTGAGTGTTTGGGGCAGGGGAGCCCTCCAGGATTTGGCTTCAGACACTAAGTAGAAGTCCCTTCACTTCTCTTGACTGTCTTTTCCTCCCTCACAGAGGTGTTAGGAGAATAAAATGAGGTAATATGTATAAAGTAAGTATATTTAAATAGTAGCTAGTATTATTATTATTATAACAATTATTGCTGCTGGATCTGCTTTTCCTATTCATAATCTGACAGATTCTTCTAAAATAGATTCTGGTTGTTTACTCAAAAAGAGATAGGAAGGAAGCTAGCAAAAACCCCTAGTTTGGTTAGTGACCTCTGAGTTTGTTTCCTACCCATGGACTTACTTTTCCCCTTTGCATAAAAAACTCTTGAAACTTATGGGGTAGGCAGGCCACATACTGATGGCGTAGTTCATAAATATAACTATAATGAATTATTTATGGGTCACCTTAATTTTGTTTTGGTTGATGTGCTTGATTAGAAATTTCATCTTTATTTGTTATTAAATTTTGTTGACAAAGACTAATTTAGAATTTCATGTATGATTTCAGATTAATGAGTGTGAAAAGAAAAAGAGAAAAGACTATGAAAGCCAGAGTAATCATGTTTTTAGGCGATACTTAAATAAAATTTTAATTGAAGCTGGAAAACTTGGACTTGTGAGTATTTGGCAATTGTTACATTAATCAATGTAATATTTTATTCTTGGTAAATTATAGTTATATAAAAAAATTTCTAAGCAGAAAGACTAAATTAGAAGCAGAGGCTGTCACATAATCTGTAATCTGTTGGGTCACATAGGACAAAAAAATTCCCTTTCATTTGTAAATCTAGACATTCATTTTATTCTTTTTACATGTGTTTTTGTTCATTTTAGTACGTTTACATATAAGAGAATAGCTTGTTTGATAAAGTTGGGATAGTATTTTGGACGGTTTGAAATTTCATAAGTAGATGGCTTTTCTATTTTTAAAAATTTTTTTAAATTTTTATTTTTTTGAGTGGGGCAATGAGGATTAAGTGACTTGCCCAGGGTCACACGGCTAGTAAGTGTCAAGTGTCTGAGGCCAGATTTGAACTCAGGTCCTCCTGAATCCAAGGCCAGTGCTTTATCCACTGCGCCACCTAGATGGCTTTTCTAAATAAGCTTCAGTGGAGTTCTCAGTCTTTTTTTGATTTGACTATTTCAACACTTTGTTGGTCATGTGTAGTTTTTTTTTTTAAAGGAAAAGAAATTAATTTTTCCCCATATCTTTTTTTGGGGTGGGGGTGGGGGTGGGGGGCTTTGAGGGTTAAGTGACTTGCCCAGGGTCACACAGCTAGTACGTGTCAAGTGTTTGAGGCTGGATTTGAACTCAGGTCCTTCTGAATCCAGGGCTGGTGCTTTATCCAGTGCACCACCTAGCTGCCCCTCAAAAAACAATTTTTTAAATAGATTTTTTTTCTCCTGCTGCTTAATGTGGTAGCTGTTGCTTTATGGAATCATTAATACAAATTCACAAGTATAATGTTAACTTCCCTAAAACTTGACTAATTGGAGAATTAAAAATCAAGGTACTTGATACTATTGAATATTATTTTTTAATTTTATGAAAACATTTTAAAATTGAATTTTTCACTGGAAGTTGGCAAATGAATAAAGATAACAGGTTTTACACTGGCTGGCCTTGGACATGTCAGTAATAATCATGGTGCTGAGTCCAAAATTTTAAAGGTACTTCTGATTGCTGAAAATTCTTAAAAAACTTTTTTTTCCCTTAACTTAAACACCCTAAAAAAGGGCATTTCCATTCACACAGGACACGAAAAGAGGATTCTGTATGAAAATATAAATCTTCATTTCATACCGCTTTTTTGAAAGGAATGTAATAAATTCTTTGAGTTGTTCTTTAAATGGTTTATGCTTCTTTCTGAATTTCCTCTTATTTTCTTCTGTGCATTTAAAACATGTTAACAATTTCCTGATTTTTTAGGGGGTGGCTATCACTATTGCTAATTCTCCTTTCCCTCCCCCCAACAAAGAGTGAGAAAAGGGAAAAAACAACAACTTTGTAACAAATAAGTGAAGCCCGCCCAGCAAAATGAATACATATTTCTTGTGGATTTAACAGCTTCATCCTTAGATCTCTGTAGACATGGCTTAGTCAGTGTTTTGTAAGGTTCTTAAGTCTTTCAAAGTTGTTTTTCTTTACAGTGTCCTTATATAAACTGTTCTCCAGATTCTGCTCTCTTCACTTTATCAATCACTCTTGTTCCCAGTTTGAAATAGTCTCTTCTGCCCCTCTTGTAGTGCCATAATATTCCATTATATTCATATACAATCTGTTCAGCCATTCCTTTTTTGTCTAAGAGGCAATCTGAGGCACCCTTTAGATTCTAGTTCTATTTGTCTCCTTGCTGCTTCCCTTTGTTTTGCTTGTTATGCTTCCCTCTGTGGTATCAATCTCCTTCTTAACTGTTGAGTCTGCCTTCCATCTACTTTTTATATCTCTCATATGTACTACTTTATGTTGTGTATATTGTGTGTCTCATTAGAATGTTAGCTTCTTGAGGGCAGACACTGTTACTACTTTTTCTTTGTTCTCCAGATGCTTGGCACAATGCCTCTAGTAAGCATTTAATAAAACACTTATTGAGTAATGTACATATATAAACATATGCAAAAGAAATATACAGTATGGGGGGGGGGTAATTCACTAGCAAGTGGTCCAGGGGTATGTGTGAGAAAATACTTCATGTGGGAAGAACATTTGATCTAAATGTTGATGGGAACTAAAAGTCCTGAGAGTGAAAAGGCAAGGAGTGAGTGCATTCTATGCATGGGAGGGTAGACTATGCAATGCTAGCACAGAGATCAGAGATGGAATATTGTGTATAAGGGACAGCAAAAGGCCCACTTCAGCTGGACCATAGGAATGAATACATGAAGGGGGTAATGTATAATACCCTTAGGAAGGTAGATTAGACCCAGACTATAAAAAAATTATAGATGTCAAATAGAGATATTGGCATCTTTTAAAAAAAAAAAACCAAAACAAGAAAGGATTTCTTATTTGAATCAACTCATTAATGAATATAAATCATCTCTTCAGAAAGTGATTGCAGTCAACAGAACCCACTGTCCTAGAAAAGTTATAAGCAAATTGTATGTTTTCTTGAGTTTTCATATTACTGTTTTCTTTTTGAGATAATTTATTTTCATTGTTTGCATTTTTTACCAGACTTAAGATTTTTCAAAATATCTCCAACAAAAAACATTGTAGCAGCATAGATTTAGAACTGATGGGGACCTCAAGGACCATCTAGTCCAACCCCCTTATTTTATAGTCACCGAGACCCAGGAAGATTTAGTGACTTGACCAAAGTCACATGTAGGGGCAGGAATCGAAGCCAGGATTTCTGACTGTAGAGCTACTATTTCCACTGTACTGCCTTATTGGCAATCTTGGAGTGAACTTTTTTAGGGAAAGCAAAAAGCAGATTATAGTAGACAGTATGAATAGGATGTGGTACAGAAATAGTGAGTATAGACCACTTTTTCTAAAAATTGGGAAGAGGAACTGAAGAAGTGACAATATAGAATAGAAATGCCACAGGAAAATGTTACCCCTAAATTTTCTTTGTTGTGAAATAAAACTTGTAAGTACTCTAGGCTTAATTTATAAGTAATTCCAAATGTGACATTATTTCTTCCAAATGTTTCTTATTGACTGATATTCTAAAATAAAATTGTTCATGAAAATTGCCCAACCTAAATTTAAAAAAATTCTTTTATTCAGCCTGGTGAGGATGGAAGTGATAAGCATTATGATGCTGAGATTATCCTTAAAAAAGAGACATTATTAGAAATTGAGAAGTTTCTCAGTGGAGAAGACTGGAAATCCGGAGCTTTAGATGATGCGCTAAGTGACATCCTGATTAATTTTAAATTTCATAATTTCGAGACCTGGAAATGGAGTTTTGAGACAACGTTTGGTGTGGATCCATATAGTGTGTTCATGGTAAGATGAGTAGGGAATTTATTTCTTTAGTTTTTATGATAAAATAATAAACATCAACAAAACATTCAAATATATAAAAATAAAGAGTACAAATAGTTATGTAACCATTAATGTATAATGCCATATTGCTTTCCAAAAAGATGGTACCATTTCACAGCTGTCATCTGGGTGGTGCAGTGAACTGAGCACTGGGCCTAGAGTCAGGAAGACCTGAGTTCAAATTTGGCCTCAGACATTTAGCAACTGTGTGTCCTTGGACAGGTCATTTAACTTTTTTGCCTCAGTTGCCTCAACTGTTAGATGGGAATAATAATAGTACCTCTCTGCCAGGATTGTTTTGAGGATCAAATGAAATAATAATTGTACATTTCTGGCACATAGTAAGCACTATATAAATGCTAACTGCTGTCATCATCATCATTACCTTGAAAAAGAGTTAGGGGTTGGGAGAATTAACAGTTTAGAGGGAGAGTATTACAATTATGGGGCATAGCTTTTGTGAGGTTGAAGGTGGAGTGTCATGTAAAGGGAATAGCAAGCAAGCCAACATGGCTAGACTGTAGGGTAGGAAGGGGTGTAATGTATAATAATACTTTGTTTATAATATTTATAACATGATAACATTGTTTATGATAATATAATTAGAATAAGGCTATAAAAATAGGCTGTAGCTATATTATGAAGGGATTTTCATGGCATACACTGGAAAGTTTGTATTTGACCATAAGGGCAGTTGGAAGCTTCTGAAGATTCTTAAGTCGAGGAGTGACCTGGTCAGGCCTTTGCTTTTTAGCAGCTCCAGGGAGAATGGAGTGATGAGCGGGGGGAGTTGGAGGCAGTGAGATCAGATGGGAGGCTGTTGCAGTGGTCCAGGTGAGGAGGGATAAGGGCTTGGAAAAGGGCGGTTATGGAATAGAGAAATAGGGATAGATTTGGCAGATGTTGAGTAGGTAGAAACAACAAAACCTGGCATTGGGGAGGGGGTGGTGTTTGTGTGAATAAAAGTGAAGAATCAAAGTGGACTACAGGTTGCAGATTTAGTTGACTGGAAAAAATGGTGCTGCCCTGCACAGAAATAGGGATATAAGGATCAGTGTGGGGTAGGGAGGAAGGTAATGGATTATGTTTTGAATATTACTGAAAAAATTGCGGGCATCACTCTGAGTTTCCTCTTTTTCCATTCTTGTGTACTTGATCTCTTCCCCTCCAGTATTTCCTAGCAGTTTACAACCTCAGGCATTTCTTCTTGCTATTTATATAGCTTATATATCTTCAACCTTTCTCTGACTGTTGTTTCTTTTCCTATTGCCTTCATATATGCCCAAGTCTCTCCCATCCTTAAAAAACTTGCTGTAGATCTGACCGTAACCTCAAGCTCTCATCTTATATCTCTTCTCTCACTTCCTCCTCAACATTTTGTAATCTGGTTTTTGATCTTATCACTAAAACTGCTTTCTTCAGCTGTCTCTTAATTGCAAAATCTGACAGCCTTTCTCAACCCCATTAACTTTCTTGACCCCTCTGTAACTATTGACACTATTAGCCACAGTCTTCCTCATGGATACTTTCTCCTCTGCGTTTTTATAACATAATTCTTTTGATTCTCCTTCTACCTGCATGACCACTCCAATCTCCCTTGCTGGTGCACACTAATTGTGGGTGTTCTCCAGGGTTCTGTCCTCTCTTTCTCATCACGTCATCATAGGTTTAATTATCTCTTTGCTGATGACTGATAGATTTCTATATCCAGCTTGTCTCCTCCCTGAACTTTAGCCCCATATTACCAATTGTTTATTAAACACTATTGCCTATTGCATATTTGTTGTTGTTGTTGTTGTTGTTGTTTTTGGTGAGGCAGTTAGGGTTAAGTGACTTGCCCAGGGTCACACAGCTAGTAAGTGTTGTGTCTGAGGCCGGATTTGAACTCAGGTACTCCTGAATTCAGGGCCGGTGCTCTATCCACTGCGCCACCTAGCTGCCCCTGCCTATTGCATATTTTAAACTTGATGTCCCTCATCTTAAACCCAACATTTGCCAAACTCATTATTTCATCCCCTTCCCTTTTTCCAGACTTCCTTATTTCTGTCAAAGACACCATCCTTCTATTCTCCCAGGTTCTTGACCTTGGCATTATCCTGGACTACTCATTCTCTCTCACCTCACATAACCAGTCAATTGCCAGATCTTGCCATTTCTATTTTCACAACATCTTTCTTATCTTATCACTCCACTTGAATACAGCTACCACTTTAGGTCAGGTATTCATCACTTTTCCCCTAAATTATCTCAACAGCCTGCTTATTGGTCTCCCTGCCTCAATTCTCTTGACTCTTCAATCCAACTTACACACTGCTGCCAAAGTAATAATCTTCCTTAAGTACAAAACTGATCCTGTCTCTGTCCTACTCAGTAAACTCCAATGGTTTTCTGTTGCTTCTAAAATGAACTATAAACTACTCTGTTTAGATTATAAATCCCTTTACAAGCTAGCTCAACCTATCATTCCAGCCTCACTGGACATTATTACCCTTCCAGTACTCTGCAATCCAATTGAATTATCCTTCTCTTTCTTCCTTACACACTATAATACATCTCCTATTTCTTTGCCTTTGTACTGGGTGCCTTCCCTGCCTTCTCACTTCTACCTCAAGTTCTTTTCTTCCTTCAGCACCACTCAAACTTGACCTTGTACATGAAACTTTTCCTGTTTTTGCTAAGCTGCTGAATCCCTCCCTCCCAAACACCATGGAATTTGAATACTTTGTATTTTTTTTTTGCATTTGTTCACTTTCCTTATTCTGTCTGTAAATACACACATACACACACGTATATTTATGTGTGTCCTTGTCTTCCCCATTAGAATGTAACCTTTTTGAGAATAAGGACTTTTGTATATGTATTCCCACTGCCTAGCATAGCGTATTGCTCATAGTAGGCACTTAATAAATGTGTGTTTATTGATTGTATATCTCAAAGTGGGCAGACAGTTGGATTATGTTAAAATCTTTTCATTTTGTGAACCATAAGATATTTGAGGGTAGGGGAATCTTTGCATAATAGTGACTTCAGCTTCTGTTTCCTTTGTTTTTTTAGGTACTTCTATGTGTGTTGTGCATTGTTATGATAGTAGCTACTGAATTATGGACATATATTCATTGGTATACTCAGTTAAAACGGGTTTTATTCATCAGCTTCCTTGTCAGTTTTGGATGGAATTGGATCTATTTATATAAGGTAATGTAAAATAATCATTTGTTAAGCAATGTTGACCTAGTTGGGGTTTTTTTTTACCAGTTAGTTTTTGAAGCTTTCTCTTAATTTTTCATCTTTTTTCATTTTTATTACATAGGTAACACCAAAAAAAGTCACATAGTGACCACTGTAATTAGTGATCTTAAATCATACCTAAATGCAGTGGAAATATGATCTTATATAGTGAATAAAGAACAAATGTTTTTTGTTTTTATAAATGATAGACCTTTTTTTTCCTTTAAGTTTCTTTTAAAACATACTTTGGTTTCATAATGATGGAGTGAGTGTGTGAAATAAAATTGATTGTAATGTGTTGCCTAATTGACTTAATGGTATCTTTATCACTAGCAGTTAAAAACTTTCCTTATCTATCTTTATTAGTTAGCCTTTGCAAAACATCAGGCTGAAGTTGCAAAATTGGAACCATCAAACAATGTTTGTGCTGAGAAGATGGACTGGGTTGGAGGCCTATTTGGTGAGACCCTTTGTTTGCCTTAGCATTTTTTCAGGGAGAAAGATAACTGGATCATGGTTGTTTTGTTGGAATTTCTAAAAGCCATAATCAGCTTTTTAAGTTTGTAAACGTTTCTTAGTAATTCCTTTTGAGATTTAGAACCAGGAATTGTTTAGAATTTTTATTTCATGGGTTAATGGAAGAAATCCAGTTTGCCCAGTCCAAGTTGGAGATAGTTTCTCTGTGAATAATGAGACCCTTCAGATGCTCCTATTTTAAATGAGATTGTGTTGGTTTTGGAGTCTTCTCTAGGAGATATGTAACCACTCAAAAGAGTTTGATTTGACTGTCCATGTAGAAAGACCAAGTCATCTGTCTCTCCAGATTCTGACATATATTTGGAAGGAGAACTATAGAACTTGTCCATTGGTATGTGTATTTGGGAGCTAGAATTCATGTAGATAATGAGTTGGGACTGGAATTAAACAGGAAAAGAGTGACAGCTGATAGATATGCCAGAGCATCCCCCCAAAGGAAGGTCTCTAACATGTTTGGTGGACCTCTTGTGGTGAACTTATGGAAGGACATGAAAGAAGAGTTACGTAGTGTAGACAGGCATGGATAGGCTGCATTCTGCATCATTGGAGACTCCAAAATGAGTGAGATCACAGATCCAGTCAAGTATTTTAAATTGCCTAGAAGCTCCATTTTTTTGTTTAAAAAAATATTAGCTAAGGACCAGTTATAAATAGTCTCCCTAAGGCAGTATATTTCTCGTAGATATATATTTTCTTGCAATGGCTTGTTAATTCCCAGTAGTTCATCTCCTTTTTCTTATAGAACAATCATATTGTACATTTTAATTTTTTTACTAAAGTGGAAGAAATTTCAGCTTAAGTATTTTTCAAAACTCAGTGACAGATATGAGTCTGGAGATAATTTTCCTCAGTATCCATTGAGTATTGATTTCATAACCAGTATAAAACAAGGAGACATACTCACTTAAGGTATTTGTCAGTGGCTTACAAAGTGCAAAGCCCAACATAAAATGATTCCCTTTTGACATAAGGTTCTCCAAATGCTTCTGTTCCTGAAATCATATTAGAGCTAGAAGGGACATAAGGTGTCAGCTGGTTCAACTCCCTCATTTTATAGACAAGCAACCTGAGTATCCTAGAGGCAAAGTGATTTTGCCAAGGTTACTTTGCTGGGTAAGTGGGAGAGCCCAGTCAAATGCTTTCCCCACAGTGCCTCATTGGCAAGTGAGATAAGCAGCTGGTACATAGTAGGCACTATATAGAAGCTAGCATTGTCGTCATCATCATTATCATTATATCATACTAATTGCATCAACCCTTGAAACATAATAAGGCCTCATGGTGAAACCCCCAGAAATGCCAAAGGGATCATTCTAACTGTCCAGGTTGAAAAAAACAAGTTAATGAAAAAATACATAGTACTCAGACTCTGGCATACGGCTAGAGAAGTTGACCCATTGAATGACTCCATTAATATGTATATCTTGGTCCAGAATTGAGCAAGAAGAAGAGATTGAACCTAATTGAACCTAAGAATATCACTGAAAGCTGACAGAATTCTCCTGGTGATACACTTTGACTGAAAATCATGGAACAACATGATCTCCCAAGAATTAGTTACAAGTAAACCAAATGGCAAGGGAAAGATTCATAATGAGTGTGAATAGGGTGCAACATGTTACTAATAGTGACTGTCATGCACAAAATGGACATAATGGTGGAAAAGGAGGTGGAACTGTTGTAGTAAGCATGAAAAACCATAGATAGGAGTCCTGAGTGCTAGCCACACTGGTCCTTTTGAGCTAATTAAAAAAAAACCACCTAGAGAAGGGATGTCAGTATGTTGAATGAGCCCTCAAGTTGTGTAGGGGGAGGGGTGTTTCTTTGTGAGGTGAGGAGAAAGAAAGGAAAGAGTCTGTGACCAGCATCGGAGGGGGAAGAAATGCTCATGCAAATACAGCAGGACCAGAGGACCATAGAAAATTTTGGTCTTGAAGCCATTTATTAGGGTCAAACCATGAAAAAAACATTCTTATAAATAAACTGTTTGGGTTGGAAAATTGATTAAAACCAGGAATGGTTTAACTTTGGGGACTTTGTTAGAAGCAAATTAAAAATTCAGCAGATTTTTCAAATCAAGGTATCCAAAGTTATGGGAAATTAAATTTAATACAATTCTATTTCCATACAGAATGAATATAAAATTACTTTCTTCTGGGAAGGCTATTCTTATCTAAAGGGCAGCTAAGTGGTGGAGTGGATAGAGTGTTAGACCTGAATCAGGAAAACTCATCATCCTGAGATCAAATATAGCTGTGTGGCCCTGGGCAAGTCACTTAATCCTGTTTGTCTCAGTTTCCTCATTTGTAAAATGAGCTGGAGAAGTATTTAGGCCGAAAACCCCAAATGGGGTTTTCAGAGAAGAATTGAGCATGACTGAAACAACTGAACAAACGTTCTTATCTAAAATGATCTATTTAGAAAAATTAGTGTGAGTTGATACCTGTATTCCTCATTTAGAATTATATACATCCAATTTGATGAAAAATGTCTTGTTTTCAGACCCATTATCATTGCTAAAGCAGGGCTTATGGCTAACATACCATTGTTATAAAAGAAGAAACTTGGGCAAACAGGTTGTGTGAAACCAGCCATTTTTTCCCTTATGCCAATAATGCCTTCCATAGTGTGCTCTTCCTGCATAGAATTTATTGGCTTTGGAGTGTTCTTGTGAACTCTGCTTCCCCTTCCTATCTAGCCCTTTGGATGAATTCTGGCTCAATCCAGCACAGCCTGTGGTTTATTGTCACTGCTACTTCTTGAACCACATCCCTTTTCTCATAGGAGTGTTCTTCCCTCACGCCTCATTGATGGTATGTGTGCATTGCCCTTATTTTACCCTAGCACTGGGGATTTAACACTGAGACTTTGGAATCATTTTCAGTTAAGAAGTACCAAATCTTAGAACGCACTAAGTAAACAAGTAGAAATTAAGTAGAAAATTAGGAATATTGGGAAACTTCTTGAAAAATTATATAGAATGGAAAATGAAGAGGGGAGAATAAAACAAATGGAACAACTAAAAATAGTGAAACTTGTTACTTTATTAAATTCAGTATTTTTTTTCTCTTTTCTTTCCCCTAAATAGAATGGTTTAGAAGTTCATGGACATTTCGTGATGATCCCTGCCAAAAGTATTATGAACTACTATTAGTTAACCCTATTTGGTTGGTTCCACCAACAAAGGTATAGAATATACTTTGTAAAAATTACTTTTTCAGATTGGGTTAAGAGTCCCTGTGTAGTCATCACAGACTTATTAAGCGTTTTAAAGTCTTTCCACCATGAAGCTTTGACCTGTCTAAAGACCACTCTAATTTCAAGTAACAAAATCATTTTCATGGTGATGCTGGTTTGTGTGGGAATGCTAGCAAAAGTCACCTGACTTTAGTACAGGTACACAGTGACTCTGGCTCACTCTGTTAACATTTGTCATTTGTCTGTGGTAAAGAACATAATTAGTGTTGCTAATGAACATCTGTTGTTACAGGCCTTGGCGATTACTTTTACCAACTTTGTAACAGAGCCGTTGAAGCATATCGGACAAGGAACTGGTGAATTTATGAGAGCACTTATGAAGGAAATACCAGTATTACTTCACATTCCAGTGTTGGCCATCATAGCTTTGGCTGTTCTGGTTAGTATAAGCCATTGTTGCTACTCTGGCTTTTAGAGTCTAAGCAATGCTAAAAATTTGTACTAGCCTTGTTTGTATAATAGTATAATTTGATAAGAATGTCAAAAGTAGGTGAGACTCGGAGCAGCTGGATGGTGCAGTGGATAGAGCACCAGCCCTGGAGTCAGGAGTACCTGAGTTCAAATCCAACCTCAGACACTTAACACTTACTAGCTGTGTGACCCTGGGCAAGTCACTTAACCCCAATTGCCTCACTAAAAAAAACAACAAAAAAAGGAGGTGAGACTCATTTTCATTTACACAGATTTTTTTGCCTTAAAAGCAAGTAATTTTATAGTTTGCTTTTTGAAGTTTTAGAAATAATAACTTTAGAAATAGTAACTGATAACTTTTATTTGCAAACTTATCATTTGACTGTGGTAAATTGGTACAGATAAAATCATTCTCCCAATCAACAAGCATCTCTTCAGTTCTGGTGTGTCAATCACTGTGTTGGGTGCTTGTGATACAAAGACAAAAGTGATGCATCTAGTTTTCTGCTCTTAGGAGTTTACTGTCTAGCCAAGGAGGTAACAGGTGTGTTGTGAATATATACAAGTATGTATAGGCAAAATAGATACAAGGTAATTTGGGGGTGGGGAAGGTACTTGCAGCTGGGGGTCAAGAAAAGCTTCATGTGAAAGGTCATACTTAGGCTCAACCTTGAAGAAAACTAGTGATCCTAGGAGAGGGATGTTAAGAGGGAGGGCATTCCTGGCAAGAGGGATAACCAGTGGAAAGGTGTGGAAAAAGGAGATGGAATAGCATGGGGAATAGTACGAAAGCCAGTTTGACTGGACTGTATAGTAAATGGAGGGGAATAATGTATAATAACAGTGGGAAGTTAGGTTAGAGCCAGATTGTGAAGGATTTTAAATCCCAGATAGTAGCTCTGTTTGCTTTTTAAGGAAATAGGAAACCGCTGGAGTTTGAGTTGGGGAGGGATAAGGTCAGACCTTTGCTTTAAGAAGATCCTTTAGCACCTGTGTGGAGGATGGATTGGATTAGGGAGTGGCTGGAGGCTGGGAGACCAATTAGGAGACTGTTGCAATAATCTAGATGAGAGGTAGTGAGGGCTTGGGACTAGGTTGGTGGCTGGGAGTGGAGGGAAGGAGTGGAAGAGAGGGGTTTATAGAGGAGTACCTTCAGGACTTGGCAGCTGTGAGGGAGGGAAAGGGAGGAGATGATGCTGAGGCTGTAAACTCACAGGATTAGAAGATGGTTTTGCCATCCAGAAAAAATCTTGAAGTCTGGGGAAAGAGGAGTGCTGTTTTGGTAAATGAGAGTCCTTTCCTCTTGGTTGGGGAGGGGTAAGGGTGAGACTTTGTTTTCACACTGGTCTATATATAATTTTAAACAAATAATCTAAAATGTATACTTTAAACATGTACCTTATGGAAGCCAACTCTAAGCAATACATAGAAACATGTTTCATAAAGCTTTAACAACATTTAAATTTCTAGCCTTCAATTTAACTATTGGAAGCTAGGTGGCACAGTGCTGGGCCTGAAGTCAGGAAGACTTGAAATCAAATCTAACTTCAGACAGTTCCTAGCTCTGTGACCTTAGGCAAGTTACTTAACCTCTGTTTGCCTCAGTTTCCTCATCTGTAAGTTGGAGATAATAATAGCCCCTACCTCACAAGGTTGTTGTAAGGATCAAATGAGATAACTGTAAAGTGTTTAGCACTGTGGAAGTGCTATGTAAATACTAGCTATCATCATTATTTTTATTTCTAGTTCACTGAGAACATTCTGTTAACTATTGAGTGATTTCATAAATTAAATCAGTAACCTGGTTCTATTCTCCCCTGCCCCCAAAGAATGCGATTCTCATAAGTAAACTGCCATTTTAAGATGTTTATATCTTTGCATATCAAATTACTAAAAGTGCATGTGAATTTTACTGGCATCCTAAATAATACTTTTAACTTAATTTAGTTTGTTATATGCTACATTTAATAAAAACTTTAGGGTATGTATGCGTATACATTTCTATACATATATATACATATATGCATGTGTGTGTTTGAGATATAGGTACACACATTATTTTATAGTTATGATTTCTATTTATTTTGCTTATTAGGGTTTCTGCTATGGTGCAGGAAGTTCAGTTGGTGGATTTAGATATTTAAGAGACTCTGAAAGAGAACCTCACCAGGCACTACATCAAGGCAAAGGAAGACCACAGGAGGAAATTGATTATAGGCGCTATGGTGGAGCAGGTGATACAGCTCTCTGTTGTCGAAGCCATGTTTGTCAGAGAGATCAAGGCCCTTATTGCAAAGCAGATGAGTGTAGAGGAAATGTTTTGAGAGAGAGATCTGTTGGCTTAACTGGCAGCATGAACCCTGAAGTACTACAGGCATTTGACATACCAGATGCAAAAGCAGAAGAGCATCCCAAGGTGGTACCCCGTGTAAGTCAGCAACTGTTTTATTTTGGTGTTTCTTCATACTAAGTCTAGATCCTTCTAATTGAGCTTTTATACTCTTTTATGCTACAAAAAATTTGTTTATCTTTTTAGTCAGCAATAAAGTTATACATTTAGTGACTTTCTCTTCATCAATTTAAAAAGTTAGCCCAGTCTTCCAGAAGGAGATCAAAGGTTGATAGCTGATTTTAAATAGTTTACTTTCTGCAAGGAACTGAATATTGTAACAAGGTAGCTGTTGAAGACTGCAATTAATGAGAAATTTCACTGAAACCATAAAACAAAATAAAACTAAAAGTGCTCTATTGGAAAGCAAAAAGTTGAAAGTCACTGAGTCCCAAGGAACTACATATTGTACACACAGATTTGGAGAAAAGGGATCTTTCTGATTTTATATTAGTCTGACTAGAATATTACCTGTTAACTGTGGAGAAAAAGTAGGATTAAAACTTTTTTTATGAATCCCTAAGTGGCACTTTTGGGGGATGTATCTTTCTCTTCCTTTGTAAAACCTGAGAGGCCTTTGAAACTTAAGAACAAGGGTGGGGAATTGTTTGTGGAATCTCTTACCTTGGAAATCTTTAAAATAGAAATGCTACTTATTTGCTGCCAAAAGGCAGCATTTGAACTAAATAATCTCTTGAAATTTTACAATCCTCATATGCTAATAATTTTAGGGTTTAGTCACTAATATTGGTAGCTTCCTTGTGCATAATATTTGAATAAAATAGTTCATTTCACTTAATATTGACTATTTGGGAGAATTCTGGAAGCTATCAAGTTTTAATTCTGTGAATAGAGGGCAAGTCACTTAACCTGTGTACCTGACTGAGAATATTTTGAGTAAGCTAAGCTTAACAATATTTCTTAGAATCTTTATTTTTGACACAAAAGTGTATGCATTTGGAATGTGAATTTATTCAGTCCTATGACTCCCATTCTGTTAACTACTAATCCTCCAGGCTAAATTAATTTTTTAAAATTTAAGTATGGATTCTCCATTTCACAGCAGAAGTCACTCATTTCGAATAAAAATCCAGAAGAGATTTGTGAAATCCCAGAAAACAGCAAAGTGAAAGAAAGTAAAAGTAAAACAAGCCATTCGGCAGAGCCATCCTGTGAGCAGCAGACCACCCCAGGGAGTCAGGAAGGCGAGCTTCCAGCAGGTGAGAACCTGCTGAGAGATGAGGCTAGAAGCAGCCTCCCGAAAGCTGGGGTGAACAACTTATCCACTGTCTCAGCTGGGAGATTGGAAAAGAATCAAGAAGACGCACTACCTAGCTAGGAGGAAGAGGCTGGCATGGACAAATGTGAAAATGTTGTGGTCTAGCATTTGGTTCTGTTTTAGGGTTTTTCTTATCAAGCATTCTGTATTCTCTATTGCTCTGCTGGTATTCTCTGCACAAGTGCCAACAGGACTGACAGAAGTGAAATTACTAGCTCCTATAGCAAGTAAGTTTGTAAAAGTAGGTGAATGTATTTCTACATTTAATTTCATTTTTCTCCTTTTAGTATTCTGGCATTTTCAGTTTATTAATATTAATTTTGGAGGAGGATCTTACCTCACATTCTAAAATGGAAGTTAGGTAATCAGAGCTATTGATGGTTTGTTAAATATCACTAGTTCTGGTTAGTTAATGAAAAGTCATAATTACAAAGTATTTTTAAAGAAATAGTTCTAAGGTATATACAGTGAACAAAAATTATGTATAACAATATTGCCAAATAGATGCCCTCCTTCTTCAATGGCTTTAATGAACAGCAGAGAACAATTGACAGTGTGTTGTATGCAGATAGTGCTGCTAAAGTGATCAAGTGCTTAAAATTAAGGGGTTTAATTTCTTAAGTGGGACAAACATTTCTAGTCCATCATCAGGGAGTGTGCTTAGTTTTTCAGACTAAAGTTTACTCTTGAATGCACCTAAACTTATTTTCATCTTAGCTCTTTGAAGCAGCACTTTGCACTGGGTATTCCGCACTGCCCCAAATCACCAGCCAAGGCGGGATTTACATGTAAACCTTTCTCTATTAGACCCCCTAGTCTGAGCATTAACAATTGTACAGTGAGTGAAACCTTCAGGGCTATTGAGGTTCTAGAGTTATCTGCCCAGATGCTGACTGCTCTCAGACCAAAGAGTTTATTATGTTCTAGTTGTTCCTCTTTATTTCATCTTTTACAATCAGGTTTTTTTTCTGATACGTTGTGAGAGCATAATAAAATTGCCAGGGGGAATCCCAATAAACAAACTTGTCTATCATTGTAGTTACTGCAAAGTCAGGAGACTCTAGCCTAAGAATAATCAGAAATACAGTGCGTGAACTTTGGCAAAACTAGTGTTGTAAGTGTGGTCTTTTTTTGTTTCCTCTTAGATTGAGGGTACTAAAAGTGTCATCCCGATAAAATTACCTATATCATCTCTAATTTGCTTGACCCAACTATGTTTTCATAGAGTATGTACAACATAGTCCCAGTCTCACATTACTAATTAGTGGAGTCTAACTTAGAGGTTTTATTTTATTGACCATTACATACAGCATAGAACACTAAGGCTTTTTTCTTAGCAGGATACAAATACATGGAGGAGTCTTTCATTCTGCCCGGAAAATAAATTAGAAGTTTTGTGTATTGGTTAAGGTTTTTTTTTCTTTCTTTTTGTAAAATACCAGGTGCCCTTTATCTTAAGCACATTTGTTTAGCAGTTTCCAAATTTAAATATTCTCTTAACTAGGAAAATTTGGCATTTAGTTGTGTCTGAGAGCCAGCATGGAGTACTGGATAGAGATCTCATCTTAGAGCCAGGATGACCTGAGTTCAAGTTCCACTTCTTAACACATACTGATGTGTGACCTTTGGCAAGTCACTTAACTTCCCAGTGCTCTAGGTATCAAACTATAATTATATAGAAGGTTTGGATCTTCATTATTAGAGTGGAGTTTCCTCTTAAAATTCCCTATACCAAAGAAATCCCAGGTGTAGTCCCTGCCTTTATCCCTTAGTTATCCTTTTTTAAAGCTTATATAATGCTTTGGGTTTTCAAATCCTTAATTATTTCCCCACATAGATATTGTTAATATTTTACTTTATTCACATTTTCCGTTAAATATTTGGTCAAGGAAAATTTTCATTTCTAAGTTTAATTTTACTGCGCCATGGTTACAAACATAAGAACACATTATTTTTGTATAATGCCTAGTTAATGACATTTGATACATAAATATTGATTTAAATTTTTTCACACCTTTTCAGGAAGACATCTAACGAAAAAATATTGAGATGTACTTTGTCATAGACTTGTGGACATGGAAAAAAGTTGAGAGAGGAGTAGTTAGTTGTTCCCTTGAGCCCCATAACCAGCCTAGGATTTTAGCTGATTGTACCGTATTTTTAAGTCATTATTTTTTTTAAAAAAACATTCACCATTTTTTAGAGACTCCTATCACTGGGGTTGTAAAAACAAATTGTTGCTGAACATATGCCCTCATAAAAGATTGATTTTGTAAAAACAAGTTGACTACATCATTTCACTATATAGTTAGTTGGTGGGGAGAATTGAATCTTGTGTATTCTTAGTCACTCTTTTCCATTATGGTTTCCTTTGTGGTTCAGACACATTGAGACAATTATGTTGCAGAAAAATCACTGGGAGTAGGTTGAAGCTTTTAAAAATAGTTTTAAGGAAGTACAGTTGATTTTTGTCATTTTGTGGTAGTTATGTTCTATAAACCCCACAAACACTAAGTTAGCCATTGCTTCTAGGGGAAATATAGGGATAAGTTCCTGTGAACCTCTGATCACAACATTTACTTTAGCACTTTCTGGAGGGACCTTATACAGAAGGGCAGATTTTCTCTTCCTTCTTTTGCACTCACCATATTGTTGATTCATTAACATTAAACTCCCACTACGTTACTGGTGCCTGAACACAGCTTATTTAACACGTGTATTTGCTCCAAGAGGCACTTCACAGACTTCTTGCACTTAGCAACACAAGGCAACATTTCAATACAGTGTTTGAGGGCCATTTTAAACAGCAGATCATCTGCAAAAAGGTGGAAAATGTGGCACTAAATAGACTGGGAAAAGGACCTTGATGATAGTAGCATGAGAACTGAAATAAGAGGCCAAGAATAGCCTTGTTTAACTTTGGCTGGGAACCTGTGCAACAGGCAACTCAGATACTTTGCCACTCAGTGCATGACTAAAAATACCATGAGTGCTGATTTCAAGGTTAAAAGCTAATTTCAGTGAGTAGGTAAATTTGAGAATATGGAATCAAGAAAGAGGATTACCTGTAATGTTTATAAGATCTTTTAAGAACCAAAATGTATTCATAATAAATTTTTATTTTTATATAAAGACTAAAGTGAAAAGTTTTGGTTTATCACTTTTTTGTAAATTATATTTGAAGTTTCACAAACTAGGAAATCTGGCAAAAAACAAGCATTTGAGCTGGCAAGCTATTTTAATACTAATGCAGGAAGTGGCTACTTACGAAGCTTGTGTCTCTAGGCAAGTCACATAATTTCTGTGCCTCAGTAAAAAGAGGGAGCTTCATTTGCTGGACTCCCGTTGAACTTTAAATCTGTGATCTTATGAAACTTTGCCTTCATGTCCATAGTTTCTGCTAACTCATCCATTTTCTTTACATTACAACATGATTTATGTGGGTTTATTTTATATCCTGCAACTTTGCTGAAGTTAATTGTCTCGATTAGTTGGTGGTTTGTTGTTTTTTTGGGTGACTCAAAATCTCTAAATAAACCATAGCATCTACAAAAAGTGATTTTGTTTCCTCTTTCCCTAAGCCTGTTCTTTCGGTTTCTTTTTCTTGTCTTTTTGCTGTAGCTGCCATTTCTAGTACAGTATAGCTATCCTTGCTTCATTCTTGCTCTTATTGGAAAGGCTTATCTCCATTACAGATAGTGCTTGTTCTTTAGACAAATCCTATTCGTCATTTTAAGAAAAGCTTCATTTATTCCTGTGATTTCTAGTGTTTAACAGGAATGAATTGTATTTTGTCAAAAAGCTTTTTCTTCTCCTACTAGAATATTATTTTTGTTGGACTTCTAAGTAATCTGGTCAGTTATGCTTATAGTTTTTCTAATTTGAACCAGCCTTGCATTTCTGGTATATAAAAATCCAGCCTGGTTGTAGTTACAGCATGATCTTTGCTATGCTATATTTCTGTAGCCTCCTTGCTCTAATATTTAAAATACTTATATCAATATTCATTAGAGAAATTGGTCCAGTTTTCTGTTTTGATTCTCCCTTAGCTTAGGCATCAAGACCACATTTGTATCACAGCAAGAATTTTGTAGGTTCCCTCTTTTACCTATTTTTTTCCAAATAGTTTATGTAGTATTGAAAATAATTGAATAACATACACACTCACTTGTGTGGAGTAATCTATCTAAACCTGCAGGAAAGTAGGAGGGGTGAAAGAAGGGAGGGCAGATTGGGAGAGGGGGCAGTCAGAAGTAAATCCCCTTTGAAGAGGGATAGGGTAAAAGAAGATGGAATAGAGTAAATATCATGGGGAAGGGAATAGGATGGAGGGAAATGTTAACAATAGTAACTGAAAAAGAGAAAAGGAAAAAATGTACAAAAATATTTATAGCAACTCTTTGTGGTGGCTAAGAATTGGAAATCGAAGGAATGTCCATCAATTGGGGAATGACTGAAGAAGCTGTGGTATATGATTGTAATGGAACATTATTATGCTATAAGAAATGACAAGCAGAATTTCAGAAAAACCTGGAAAGACTTATATGAACTGAGCAGAACCAGGAGAACATTGTGCACAGTGACAGCATTATTGTTCTGTGAGCAATTGTGAATGACAACTACTCAGCAATACAGTGATCCAAAACAATTCCAAAGGACTAATGATAAAGCATACTATCCACCTCCAGAGAAAGAACTGATATTGATTGAACACAGACTGAAGAATGCTGTTTTGTGCTTGCTTTTTTTTTTACTTGAGTCTTTTTTATATAAAATGACTAATATGGTAATGTTTTACATAATTGCACATGTATAACCTATATCTGATTGCTTACCACCCCAGGGAGGAAGGGAGGGGAAGGAGGGAGGGAAGGAATGAGAGAGGGATAGAATTTGGAACTCAAAACTTTAAATAAATAGAGAGGGGCGGCTAGGTGGCGCAGTGGATAGAGCACCGGCCCTGGAGTCAGGAGTACCTGAGTTCAAATCCAGCCTCAGACACTTAACACTTACTAGCTGTGTGACCCTGGGCAAGTCACTTAACCCCAATTGCCTCACCAAAAAAAAAAAATTTTAAAAAGAAAAGAATGTTAAATAAATGGAGAAAAATTTTAAAATAAAGAAAATAATTGTTCTTTAAATATTTAGCAGAATTCACTTTAAAATCTCTGCTTCTGGGGCCTTTTTAAAATTGGGAGTTCATTTATGCTTTAATTTACTTTTCTAAGGTAGGGTTAAGTATTCTATTTCCTGTTCCATTCATTTTAGTGAGGCAATTGGGGTTAAGTGACTTGCCCAGGGTCACACATCTAGTAAGTGTTAAGTGTCTGAGGCCGAATTTGAACTTGGGTACTCCTGGCTCTGGTGCTCTATCCCTTGCGCCACCTAGCTGTTTCTGTTACATTCATTTGAGCAATTCATATTGTAAATATTGGTTTATTTCATTTGTCAATTTTATTAGCTTACATAGTTGAGAGAAATAGCTCCTTCATTGCTTATATTAATTGGTTGTGATTATATTGGTTTTGTTGTTTTAAAAATTTTTTTTTACTCAAATTAGCTAATGGCTTATCTGTTTTATACTCCCTTCCACCGAGAAAAAAGAAGTTTCTAGTTTTATTTCTTGAGTGATTTTTTTTAACTTCCAATTTTGTTAATCTCTCCATTGATTTTTCAGGATTTCTATTTTAGTGTTTAATTCCTTGTTTTGCTCTTTTTCATTAATGAAAGAATTTAGAGATATATATTTTCCCCCAATGACTTTTTTGGCTACATTACACAGATTTTGGTATGGTGTGTCATTGTTGTCTTTATCTTTAATGATGTTATTGTTTCTGTAATTTGTTCTTAGATCTACCCATTCTTTAGATTTAATGTCACTTAAGTGCCAATTAATTTTTAATCTTTGCTTCAAAGTCCATTTATTGAATATAATGTTTTATTGCATTATGGTTGGGAAAAGATATGTTTAATTTTTCGGCATTTGTGAGGTTTTGTAATCAGTTTTTTTGCATGTCCCATGTACAGCTGAGAAATAGGTGGATATTCCTTTTTTTGTTCCTATTCGCTATTTTCCAGAAGTCTTAGTTTATCTACCTTTTCTAAAATTCTATTCAGATCCTTAGCTTTATTTTTTGATTCAACGTATCTAGGCCTAAGAAGGATAAAGAGCAGTTAGGTGGAACAGTGACTTGCACCTGGAGTCAGGAATACTGGAGTCAGTTTAAATCCAGCCTAAGATATTAGTTGTGTGACTCTGGGAAAGTTACTTAACCCTGTTCGCCTCAGTTTCCTCGTGTGTAAAATGCTTTGGAGAAGGAAATGGCAAATCACACAAGTATCTTTGCCAAGAAAACCCCCACTGGCCTCACAAAGAGTCAAACATGACTGAAATGATAAATTGAGGTTTTTTCACACTTTTGTTTAACTTTTTCTTTAAGAGTATGGATGCTATTCCATTTGGTGCATATATCTTTAGTATTGATATTAATTCACTGTTTATGGTACCTTTTAGAAAAACTTCTCTCTCTTAGATTTATTTTTTGCTTTTGCTTTGTCTGAGATTGATTACTACTGCTGCCTTTTTTAAACCAGGTCAGATGAGAGTGAGGTTCTAGTGTCATATGCTCCTTCCTGCTGTGGGATTGCTTTGACAGAGTGAGGGCCCAGGTGAGATTAAATGACAGTTTTTCATAGATGTAATCAGTGCAGCTTCATGAATGTGTTCAAGTCTGTTCAAAAGTATGTGAATAGGAGAGGAAAGGAATAATCCAGGGTTGGCATTTGGCAAGACCTAATAGGTAATAGGGTTAAGGGAGCAAAGAATTGAAGAATAAAAAGACAGTGTAGAGTTGAACTGGTTTGCACAGAGTAGTTGATAATGGGAAGGGAAGAGAATATAGCTATTAAATAGCAAGGGCAATGATTTGGGAAAGAAGAGTATAAAGAAAGATCACCATAAGGACAGAGTTTAGGGGGTCATAAGGGGCAGCTAGGTGGCACAGTGGAGTCAGGAGGACCTGAGTTCAAATGCGGCCTCAGACACTTAACACTTACTAGCTGTGTGACCCTGGGCAAGTCACTTAACCCCAACTGCCTCACCCCCCCCCCCATTAAAAAAATGCATACAGAAAGATGGGAATGATTATAATGGGATAAAGGAATTTTGGAGTTTATGAACATGGAAATTGAACATTTAGGGGTAAAGACAAGGTCTAGGGAGTTCTCCATCTCCAGGGGTAACTATAGAGTCAAGACTGTAAGAGCCAAAACAATGAGGCCAAAGCAAGGACAATGGAATGGCAGAACTGAACTGGAGAAATTAGAGTTTGTGGTCGGCACAAGGGTAGGAAATTATCAGAAAGGTTTTATTTCAGAGTTTTGTTTGTATAGGTAAGTTAAGAATGATGGTGACATCTAGGGTATGATTGAGGGTGGCTGAAGTGGAGAAAAGATGTGGGGGCTTAAGGTTGATAAACTAAAAGACTATGATCTTAGTTCAGAGGAACAAAAGAACAAAGTCATGCATTGAAATTCCTATGAATGAGGGCAAGGTAAGTTATAGACTGCAGAATCTGGTACTAAACTTATTTTGAGAAAGGGTGGAGAAAACAATCATAACAGGCTGGTGTATTATGGCAACAGGGATTTGAACAGCGATACAGATGGATTAAACCTCAGAGTGAGGTTACAGAATGAAAGTCTAAAAATGGTAGTGGAGTAGTTCTCATTGGGGTGGGTGGTCAACTATGGGTGATATTTTCTGGAGAGCACGGGATAAGATCTAAGATGGAGTAAAATTGCAGAAGGATGTGGAAATACTGGAGGGATGAGGCTCAGAAAGCTCACACGCACAGCAAGCAGCTGACCTTCTTGAATTTTTGGTACCTAGAGATGTGGTCTAATGGAAAAGAGTATGTGCTGGGGTTTGAATTTCTTTATATATAAAACAGATAAAATGGGGTAGCTGTGCTACCCAATAGGACTGTGAGAAGGAAAAAAAAGATTATGCAAAACTCTTTGTGAACCTTACAATATATACATATCATTCATTATTATTATTATCCACACAGCAGCCTTTTGGATTCATTCAGTCACTCAAGAACTTAGTAAGAATCTAAAAGCATCCAGCTATGTTAGCTAGTTCTTAACTTTGGAGCCAAGAAGCACAGTTGTAGTTCTTCTATGTCATAGAGCCTTCCAGGATCTGATGACAGTGAACATAAGCATACACTACCTGCAGGAGTTTGTGTCCCAGCAGGGATTTTATCAGAGGAGGTAAGCTGAAGTACATACTTGTCACAAATGTATACAGATATGGAAAAAATTCCCCCAAACTTGCTACATGAGCAAAGTTTATTCCTCCAGAGTTTCCTTTGTACCAGCTCTGGCTTTAAGACAAAGTAAAGAAAATGGGGCAGACTAATTAAGAGGGAAAAAAATTCAAGATCTGTACAAGACATGTTTCTTACAAACAATCTTTTTACATTAATGAAGTACATTATTTTAAAGGAGCACCCTCCCACTACATACACACAGTCAAGTATAAAAAAGTACCATTGTCCATCACTAACATAAAAAATCTCTAGTGAGAAGATAAATTCCTAATCTATAGCTTCCTATTTTACAAAAGTACAGAGAAATTTCAGCAAATTGTCAAAAAAATACAAAAGTTAAGCAGTGACCACATGCTGATACTGCACCTTACAAATATACTCAATCACTATGCTCAGAGGAATGTTAATCTCTGTATCATTAAAAAATTAAAATATTTACATAATTCTAAAAAAACCTGTAAGCTGTATAATCAATTCTTCTACCGTGCTACAAATTTTTCCCTTTAAGATAAAGGTAAATTTATTTTCCCTGCAGTAAGTATGAATTAATGTACAATATTAGTGGTTTCCTGATTTTCCTTCTGATTTTTCAAATTCCAACAAGGCACTGCTTTGCAAAAGGTCTTTTAGTCCAAATTTGGTGTCTCTGTTCTGGTCTCTCTGTAAAAGAACTCTCTGTTCATCCATTCTTTTCGCCTGAGACCGTAGAATAAGGCTAAAAAAGTCCTCATCTGGTACCGTTGGTCCCTTGGTAGCAGCAGGTGGTGGAGCACATCTCTGATCATCTAACCTGGAGCCCTAAAGATACAGGAAGAGGAGATTCAAATGTTACCAAGGCAAAGGAAAACCATAGGACACAGGGTTTGGGCAGCATTATTTCGCTAGTCTATTAAAGATTAACTAGCAGCCATCTCTGATAATGAATGAACTAAGTTTTTCATTTTAAAAATATCTACTAAGGAATCAGAAAAGGAAAATAAACATGTAGAAACAACTTGATCAATTTAGTCAAATGCTTCTTAAGTGTAATGAATCACAACTACTGGATACATTGTAATTATGTAATGTAATTGTGTTCAGTTTCATTATTCAGATTATTACCTAAACTGAACACAATTACACTGTCAAGCTTCTCAGACAGTGAGACTGGGCTGCTATTTTTCATACTTCTAATGGAGAATTAGGTTTGTATAAATACAGAGAAGACATGTTGCAGGCCGCATGGCTTTCTGTGTGAAATCTGTGTTTTGTGTTGGCATTGTTATTACCCTTTAGTTTTTTCAAAGATGCTTTATGTTTACAGATTTGGATAGGCATGATAAATCAGTGTTAACTCTTAGCTCTATGATTTTGTTTTTATTTTAAAATGTTAAAAGTTTATTTTTTTAAAAACCCGGAGTTAAAACAACATGGAGCATGACGGATACAACAAAATACTCAGGTAGCTGAAATTGTTAGGTTCTTCAGAACAGGCTGCAAAGACTATGGAGCTGAATGGATCTCAATTAGCAGGCAGGCCTCTGAAAGCATGTACTGATGCTGTTAGGGCCAGATCCCTGTGAATAGCTGGGAATGACCCCTAGCAGCACCTCTAAATATGCTACTGGTCTCACCAATATTTTAAAAGCAGTTTAGACGCTGACTTCTAATTGTGTTGAAAACAGTATAAAAATTCATGTAAAAACATGCACATTGGCCGGCATCATAATTTTCAGTTTCCTAGATGGGTCTGAGACACTGTGGCAAAAACCAGCCACTTTACTCTGTAGCTCTGGGCAAGTGTGTTCACCTCTGTTGGGGTCCTCAGTTTTCTTATCTATAAAATGAGGGGGCTGGGCCAGATGACCTCAAAGGTTCTTTGTGGCTCTGAATCTGACTCTCCAACCTCATCTGTCTCATTTCTTAGTCATGGGTATTTAGCTGGTTCACTCTCAAAGAGCCTCGATGGTCAAATGGGGTAACCTGTTCCTAAAACAATGCCCAAATCGAGTAAAACAAGTCCTTTCTAGTGTCCTGGATAATTTTAAAAGCTGCAATACTTCATCGGCACCTAGGGCTGTGTATGACAAAAGAAATTTAAGATATACTTGGCATTTTACGAGGATATCAAAGAAGTCATCATGTGGCTCTTTGCTGTCACTGGCAATCAGGTGCCCAAGTACTGATGGATCGCTGTCGTGAGTTAGGCGAAGCCCTGGCAGGTTGCTGAAACTGGCCCGTTGGTCATCCAGACGACGGCTCTGTGAGCTGGCAAGCAGATCCAAAAACTCATCCGTGTGAGGGGAGACGAGAGAGACAGACAGTGCTAGGAAGGAAAAAGGAAACATTCTAAGTACAAGAAGAGTCAAAGATACCATCCCTTCCCTCTCAGAACATCACTGGAGCCAAACCTAAGTGATACCAGTGAATCTTTACTTTTACTCTCTTGGGCCTGGAATACTCTACTCTCTCTCACCTTCTCTTCTCCAATGATCCCTTGTTTCTTCCCAGATTCAGCTGAAGCACTGTTGTCTCCAGGAAGCCTTTCTAATGGCCCAGCCTCCCCCTGAAAAACCTGCTCTGTACACACCTTTATGTAGGCCATATCCCCACTAATAACAGGCACATTGAAGGCATCTCATTTTTGCCTCTGTATCCCGTGCATGGTGTCCATAGGTGTTTCATAAATGCTTGTTTCACAGACCTGGGCAAATTGCTTCTCTGCATTTGAGAGGCAGTCTGGGCTCTGAACAGAGTGCTGAGGTCCTAGACAGGAAGACCCGGGTTCAGCTCTCCAGGTCAGCTCAGCTAAGCTGTGTCACAGATCTGTGCTGGTGGAACAGAAAAGCCTGGCTCTTTTCTGGAGGTATTGTATTCTAGTCAACTGCAGGCTTTAACTCTACCAGGGCAGTGAGGTGCTCTCTCCTTCTTATCCTGTCCTTTTTAGTCCCAAGATCATTTTTGTTGGCAGCAGAATAAAAAGAGGAAGCTAAGAGCCGAGGAGTGTTGCCTTCTCTCTTCCTCAATCATCCCCTCCGAGCAGTGATCCTAACCCCTGCTCAGGTGGTCCTCCTGTTTCCCACAGTGTTGTCCTTGTCTTTCCTTGTGATTGTCAGTAGTCCTGACACTGTATGTAGGTCTGTGCCACACTTCCGTAGTCATCCTGTTACTTGAGATGTTCTTCTATACTGATTAGTCCTTAGCAGGGTCTCAAAACAACCGTCCTGTTCCTTCTCATCAGAACTGTTCTCCTTTGTGTCTTCAGGACTTCGTTTTTGAGGCCTTCCTATTTCTTCTTGGTCTGACTTTTCCTATTTTAGGCAACAGAATCCTCTGAAATTGGCTCTTTACATAAAATCTCGGGTGCCTATCCCACTTTCATTATACTCCGATGCCATTAATCCTAAGATAGAGTGTCCAATTCTCAGTGTTCTCATCCTTTCCATTCTAGCAACCACGTTCCTCCTTTGGGGGGGGGGGATATCAGATCCAGAACAACAGTTTCCCTCATTGATTTCTCCACTTAAGGTATCATTAAGGCAGATCAAGAAATTGTCAGGTGGGGGGCAGCTAGGTGGCTCAGTGGATAAAGCATCGACCCTGGATTCAGGAGGACCTGAGTTCAAATCTGACCTCAGACACTTACTAGTTGTGTGACCCTGGGCAAGTCACTTAACCCTCATTGCCCTGCCCCGCCTCAGCCCCCCTCCCCGCAAAGAAATTGTCAGGTGCTGCTGTGGATAGAGAGGAAGCTTCAGCTGTGTCTAGAGTAGAAGTATCAATTCAGGCCTCAGAACCAGGTTAAAATGTAATTGGGAAATGTTAAACAAAATAATTTAAAATACAATACAATATAGGTGATGTTTGTGGTTTTCTTACTATGCAGCCCACAGACATCTGTTTCTATTTAAATCTGACACCAGGGATCTAGATTACTGAAGTCCCTGTTCCTACTCTATCATGTATCTTTACCAGGCTAGTGATCTGGTTCTCAGATTCTTCATCTATTGTTTTTTTTTCTTTTTTGCAGGGCAATGAGGGTTAAATGACTTGCCCAGGGTCATACAGCTAGTAAGTGTCAAGTGTCTGAGGCCAGATTTGAACTCAGGTTCTCCTGAATCCAGGGCCAGTGCTCCATCCACTGCGCCACCTAGCTGCTCCTTCTTTGTGTCGTGGAAGCCTGTAGTAATACTCCAATGACCTTCATAGACAGAAATCATTTCCATCCTATTTTCCTCTTTCTTCACCTTAGGTACTTATGTATTCTCAAAATACAGTATTTCTTCCCTTTGAAGTATCCCATCCATTTGGAGAAGGTTTTTTTTGTGGGAACCCATCCCAATCACAGAATCCCATCAGGCCTCAGATACTGATAAGGCCAAATATGTCTCCCTTGTTCATGCTACTTGTCAGCCATACTTTGTGCATTTGTGTATGACAATGTCAGGCTAAAGTTTCACTGCTGGCCTTTTCTATTTTGTTTGCTGTGAGTTTCTGGATGTCCCAAATTCTCATTCTTTCCACTAGAGGAATAAGAATCCTATGCCTAGGTGTCGTACCTTATTGTTGGTCTCCTTTCCTAACCCCAATAGCACCAATCTGAGTGGAAACAGCTTAAGTAACTTACATTTTCTCCTTGTTTTGGGGGGAGTGGAGGAAGTTGCAGCTGATGTCGTGTGGCAGTTTTTGTCCTTTAAGCAGCACCTCTGGTCATCCATCCTGTTACTTTGAAATCGGCTTAACAAATCAAAGAACCCTTCATCTCCAATTGTCTCAGCACTGATTTTCTGAAAAATTAAGAGAAAAACAAATGCAACTTGAGAATTCGGCATTCTTCTTAAAACAGGAATCCCCAAATGCAAAAGGTACAGAAAGTATACCTTTCCATCCCTGGGAGGACAAATCAAGTTGGTACTATGTGTACTAAGAAAATAAAAAGTATCATTACAATCCTAACAAGTATTTCTACATTTTAGGGACTTTATAACAACTTTTTATACTAGAAAATACTGACACACAAGAAATACTGACATACTCAAGGGAACACTCAAAAAACTAGCTGTATAAATACCAGCATAAAGACATGCATCTTTGACTCAAAATCAGTTTTTAAAAATCTGCTGAAAGAATAAATGCTTAAATCTTTCAGAAAATAACTGCTAAAATCATTAAGGCAGAAACAAACTTTCCTAGCCGAGTTATTTCCAAGGCCTTGTCTGCACTAGAAGTGATAATGATAGCTGACATTTATATAACACTTGAAAGTTTACAAATCACATTACATAGTTTATTTTCACATGATTCCCAAGAGAATCCTGTGAGGTAAGCGTTGTTTTTACTCTCATTTTATAGATAAGGAAATTGAAGCTCAACAAATTCAAATTTGTTGCACATGGTGTGAAAGCCTGGGAGGAAACGTATTTTTATCCCTTTATTAAGGAATTTATTTTCCTGATTACTGTTGGATCATGGAATATTTCTAGAATGATGAAGAAAATGTTTAAGATGTGGTTATTTGGGGGCAGCTAGGTGGTGCAGTGGATAGAGCACCGGCCCTGGAGTCAGGAGGACCTGAGTTCAAATCTGGCCTCAGACACTTAACACTTAGTAGCTGTGTGACCCTGGGCAAGTCACTTAACCCCAATTGCCTCACTAAAAAAACCCAAAACAAACAAGATGTGGTTATTTGGATTACATCTTTATTGACTTTGAAATATTAAAAAATCCATGACTTCACTGGTATGGCTTTTGGATAGTGGATCCCCTCCATCATCACAGATTGCAATCCTTTGGTGATTAAATACCTGAAACATAGCTGGGCTGGTTAGTCTTCAAATGCCAGACCTATAGTCTTTATCACTGAGCCCAGCTTTAAAGACTTCACAGACTTGTAGGACCAACCAAAGCTACTCTCCTGATGGCCTTGTGACTGAGGAGCAGGTACAGAGGGTAGACTTGGATTCAGGAAACCCTGGGCTTAGATCTTGCTTCTGACACTTAGTAGCTGGGTAAACATGAGCAAGTTATTCTCTGGGGATAATATTTGTAGAAGCTACTTCACAGGGTCATTAAAACTTTAAAAAAAACCCCAAACTTTAAAGCCCTACGTCAATGCTGTTATAATTCAGTCACCCCCACACAATGAGAGCTATGTAATAGATATTTATGTAAAATTATCATGTAAAATCATAAGAGAAATAAATTTGGGTTTGAAGTCAAATGACCTGGGATAAAATCTCAGCTGTCACTTTTCCTGACCTTGTGGGTTTCTGTCCTCTGTAAAATGAGGGGCTCAGAACTAAGGTTCAGTGTTATCCAGAAGATCTCTATATACAAAGAGCAAATGTAGTCACACAGCATATACAAACAGCTCATGTTCTACGTGCCTTCTTTAAGAAGCAAAACACCAAGAACAAAACAGTAACGACCAACTCTGTAATAAAGCTCGATTTGGAGAATCTGATGAAAAAAATGTTAAAAGCTCTTCCTGAAACATTTACTGCATAGCACAGGAACTCTGGAGCCACTGACTGCTGCCAGGGCATGCAGGCTGGACAGCAAGTGCCTCATCATCGAGGAGGAGACAGAAGGGACGGGACTCGGCAACCAGCATGACTGCGTTTTCAGGTGCTGGCGGCAGTGAGAGGACTGTGGTTCCACAGCCAGACCAAGGGCTAGAGGTGCAGACTTTGAATCATGTGCATGACACCAAATGCTGAGGCCAAGGGAACAAATCAGGGGGCTAATGAGAGCGGGCAGAGAGTGGCTGCTTTGGGGAGGCAGCAGGAGGGAATCAGGAGCACTTGTTACCAAAATCAAGGGGAGAAAAATGAAGAAAGGAAGGTGGGGAGAGGTGAGATGCCAGATAAGAGAAAGGTCTCTGGATGTGGAGATTAGACCCTCACTGCTGCACTGGGCTTTGCAGACCTTCAAGCTATGTAAGGGTGTGCTGTGACCAGAAGGGGCCAGGCTGGTCCTCAGATAAGAAAGCCAGCGTCAGCTGCCTGCCATCACGGGGTACTGCAGTAAGACTTTAACACAGGTAAAGAGACTGGGGCGAGGGACAGCTGAAGTCTCACTCTGACACCTACCAGTCGTGTGGCCAAAGGCCCCAAGTAACTCTGTACGACCAGCTGATCGCCACTGGTGGAGGGAGTTTCCTCCCTGGCAGTTCCTGAAGCAATGAAATCACAGGCCCAGAAGAAAACCCTGCCCAAACCCAAACTCATTATAAACATACCCTCTGAGAGCTTGGAAGTCGGTGATCAAGAGAATTACTAGCATCTTGCAGAACTTTAGTGGAAGAATTATTTTTGTACTTCTTCCCCTTTAGCCGGTTTACAAAAAGCAGCTTTGCAGACGGTTTGGCAATAAGAGGTTTCTGCTTAGCAAGAAGTTCACTATTCCAATTCTGAACCTACAAAATTAAGCACAAAGATAAGAGGTCAAGAAGAAAAAGTAGACTCATTTCATTCAAGGGCAGTCTTATCACTAATTCTGTGAAATCAATAACAGTTAATAACAGTTCAATATCAATCTGGTTGTCAATTTCTAAGACAGCACCTACAACTGTTTGACCCTAGGCTATTGACATTTTAAATTCCTATTAGCATATTTATCAGACTTAAATAAAGGCAGAAGTGGCAAAATTATACAATTTGCAGATGATACAAAACTATCAGGAGAGGTTTCAAACTACAGGATAAAAAAAGATCCTGACAGGACAGAGTCTTGGGTTGAATCTAGTATTCTGAAATCTAAGATGCACAAGTACAATGCAGCAGGGCAGCTAGGAGAGCTAAGGCAGCCTTGGGATGTGCTCAGAGAGGCAGAGAGGCAGCAGCCCCCATGCCCTGGCCCTGGTCAGAGGGCATGGGAAGCACTGAAGCTGATTAGGACATGGATAAGATGAAGAGCATTCAGAGGACGGTAACCAGGATGAAGAAGGGCCCAGAGTTTGTGTCATACGAAGATCAATGATTTAACTCTTGAGACATGATCGTTTTCTTCCAGTACTTTAAGGCTGAGGCTCGAATGAGATAATCTCTGTCAAACACTTGGCACTGTGCCTGACACACAGTGGGCACTATGTAAATGCTATTGTATGTATAAATTGTAAACATTGCAATATCAATCATCATCCTTCTTCTCGACCTGCTGTATGTGACATTCAAATCAACAAAGATTTAGTAAGCACCCACTGCATGCCAAGCACCGTGCTAAATGCTGGAAGCACAGAGGCAACAAAGCCTCTGCTCAAGTAGCTCACAGCACCCAAACATCCATGTGCAGACAAGACACAGACTAAGAGAGCCTTCACGGGGACGTGGGACACCTCTCTCCTGCTTCACTTCCTGCCTGTCTGACTGTCCCTTTGCAGTTTCCTTTGATGGCTCATCATCCCCATCATGCCCACTAAGTGTCCTGGCTGCCCGACTCCTCTCCCTCTGGTCTGTCTTTCTTGGAAACCTCCGAAGCTCCTCTAGGGTAACTATCATCACAGATGATAGCACATACAGATGACTCCCACAGCATCACTGTTCACCTTCTGGGCACTTGAACTGGAGACCCTGGAGATATCTTAAACTCAGCAGGTCCAAAACTGAACTCACTACCATTTTGGCTAAGCCCACCCCCTTCTTCCAAACTTCCCTATTTCTAATGTCTCAGGCTCAAAATATGGGCACTCTCTTTGCCTCTTCACTTTCTCTTTATCAACAATATCTCCCAAGATAAAGTTTCTCTTGTCAAAGTAAACTTAATTTAGGGAAGATGCAGGAAACTGTCTCTTTAAAGATGTACCTTGAATTTTAAAAACGATTTTTGACACTAAAAGTTGTTGCAGTTCAAAAATACAAGTAAGCAAATTATCTTTTGCTTGTTATTTTTGATTAAAAATATCAATTGCTATGTAATCAATTACTAACAAATTTAAGTTTTGCAATATTAATTCCTCAATTCTTGAAAAGTCTTGGCAACTATATCACTAAATTATTTTTTAATTGACAAACTCCTTTATGAAGACAAATTTTTAACATTATCCACAGCTGTAAGACTGTAAACCTAGAATCAAAATGCCCCCTCCCCACAATCCACTGAAATTATTCAAACTGAGTATTTACTCTATTAAGCATTGTCTTTACCAAAATTCTCAGAATCAAAAAAATTGCCAACCTTCTCTGGTGTTAACTTCATAAGTTCCATATTTTCCATACTGTGTCGGCGTCCTAGCTTAGGGCGTGTATCTTTGGGGGGAAAAATGTAAAGTAAAAATAAACCAACCTGGTTGCAGCAAGGTCCTTCAAATCATAAATTCAACACACCGATTCTACTCACCTTTTGAGAATGATGTAGATTCCTGAATGTCAGAAAGGAAATGTGTATGAAACAAAAACAGGCCAAACTCTTCATTCACTCGAGAGAGTTTAAGAAGAATCATTTTCTATTCTAACTACATAAAAATAGATTGTTCACTCCCTCTAAAGTGCTTTGATTTGGAGAGTTTATATTATGACTTGAAACTCCACCCTCTAAAATTTACCCTCTAATTTAGAAGGGCATTTTACAATAACTGGTTTTTACATTACACATACTGTTTCTAAAAAAAATGAGTTAAAGTGGTTTTAGTTAAGTTTTTAACATTTAAAGAAAAGGGGCTGAAAACTTTCAGTTGAGAAAAGCAAAAGAATTATAATAATAAAGCATTACCAAGTCATGACTCATCTTTGTGCTATTCTTCTCCACTATAAGATCTCATGTGGAGACAGTAACTACCAGAAAACAAGCTAAAATATTCAGAAACTAGGGTCTCTACAATAGGGACCTCTGCTTCTCTCTCTCTTTTTTTTTTTTGTGTGGGGCAATGGGGGTTAAGTGACTTGCCCAGAGTCACACAGCTAGTAAGTGTCAAGTGTCTGAGGCTGGATTTGAACTCAGGTCCTCCTGAATCCAGGGCCAGTGCTTTATCCACTGCACCACCTAGCCACCCCCCTGCTTCTCTCTTAACTGTCTAATCTAATGGCTTTTTCACAATTCTTCTCTTTCCTGAAACATGAGACACGGTTGATCGTCCTTGCTCAGATACCCTCTCTCCTTCAAGTTTCTGTGAGAGGGCTCTGTTTCTTCATCCAACAACTTTAGACATATCTCATTTGAGCCAGTCACCCGTGCGGACGAGATGAGCGTCCTCCTCGACACCTTTCTCAGATGTATCTAAATCTGTAGCAAAGTCTTGGTTCTGTCTTCACAGATTCTATCATATATATGCCCTTCTCTTCATACAGACCCTCCTCACCTCTCAAATAAGGTGCTCAGTTTAGCATTTAAAGCCCGTCACAGCCTGGGCCCTTCCACCTTCCAATCTTTACACTTTATCCCCTCCACACACCCTGTGATCCAGCTTCACGGGTCTCCTTGTTCCTCACACAGTCCCCTCCATTTTCCACTTTCTTGCCTTCACAAGAGCTGTCCCCACACGCTGGAATCCTCAGCCCACCAAAGTCCAACTCTTAGCTTCCTGGGCATCTCAGCTTAAATCCCACCTTCTGCAGGTCATTCCAGGTCCCTGACTGCTGGCGCCTTCCCTGTGAGCTTTATTCTGAATGTACCTTATATGAACACAGTCCCCCTTTTGAATGTGAGAACCTTAGGGGCAGGCACAGTGTTTTTGCCTATTTAAAATTCCAGCACTTCATACAGTACTTAGAACATAGTAAGCACTTAATAAATGCTTGTAGAAGACTAGAGAAAAGGATACTGCCATACTTCTAAGAAGATGGAAATAACTATAGAAATACCAAAAAGAAACAAAATTGCTTAAAAAGGAACAGGAGAAATAGAATTCACCAAAATGACAAAGAATAGATTAGAGGAAAGTTCTGATGAAATAAACATATATTTAATAAAACATGGGGTAAAACACAAAGAGAGATGAACATGGAGCAAACATAAAAAACAAAATGAGAAATTCTGAAAGATATACTTAACTGAATAACAGATATTATAGAGAAATTTTAAAAATTTGAATTCTGAGATAAAAGTCCTAGGAAGATTTAAAGATCTGAAGAGAGCTATATAGAACTCAATAGAAGATAATGAAAAAATGTAAAAAATGGAAAGTAACTGATGATGACAAGACCGGCAAGTAACTAAAAGTAGAAAAAAAAAAGCAATTCAAAGTGGAAAAGCAAGTTCAGGGAAGGGAATTAGGAGTTCTATACATTTTCCCAAGTGGTTGTTCCTTCCTTGAACTTGGAGGGGACTGAATCTAAAAAATTTTTTAATGCTTCTTTGTGAAATATCTTAAACAGAGCAACACACAGATGGTATTCAATAAATGTGATGCTGAACATGTCCTCATCAAGAACAGATCTTTTATTTTTTATTATTTTATTTATTTTTTGCAGGACAGTGAGGGTTAAGTGACTTGCCCAGGGTCACACAGCTAGTACATGTCAAGTGTCTGAGGCCAAGATCTTTTCTCTTTAATAAATTTTAATATGTAAAAATGACAAGATTTTTTTTACCTTAAGAGTTTTAATGTTGGCCAAAGCATCTCACAAATAGAACTTTCCTAGACTCCCTGGGGGGGAAAGGGAATATATACAATTCAAACATCTTTAAAATAATATAGTAGGGGCAGCTAGGTGGTGCAGTGGATAAAGCACCGACCCTGGATTCAGGAGGACCTGAGTTCAAACCCAACCTCAGACACTGGAAACTTACTAGCTGTGTGACCTTGGGCAAGTCACTTAACCCTCATTGCCCACCCCACCCCCCCAAAAAAAGCAAGTCAGGTAAAAATTAGGCAAATCTATCTAAATAAGGAACTTACATAGATTTTTAATTCATGAAAATGTTGCATCCTTGTATTCACAAGCAAAAATGATCCTACTAAAAATTAAAATTCATAATGTGGAAAACATAAGCTTCAAACTTTCCTGATGTTCTTTTACATTTGCATATCTAAACACAGGCACATACATAATTCCAGATAACAATAAAACTGGTTTACAAAAAACATGTACTTACCACACAAGTTGTCAATTTCATTGTTTTCAGACATCATTGAATTATTTGTGCTATAGCTGAGACCAAGCACCATTTGAAGATCCGAAAGATTCAGTCTAGCTGTTAGTTCACCACTCCTGTCCCCAATCTACAACCAACAAGTACTTCAATTTTAGAATCACTACTGAAAGATCAGGAATGTTAAAGATTAAGAATACATTTTTGCTTATTTGATGGGTCAGTAATTTGACAGAATTCCAACTAATTAGTCATCTAAAATAAATATACTATTTTCCATACTTTTCTAAAAGCAGTATAATCTGAAGGATTATTAAAAGAATTATTTATTATAGGAGTAGAAAACAGAACCAAACTCTGGATGAGAAAGTAAGTCCAATGTTCCCATACTCTTATTTTTAAGACTATACAAAAACCCCCTTCTCCTGCTACCATTTCCCAACCCTTCATTCCCATCCACCTTTGCCCCACTCCTCCTAAGTCCCTGTCCCACTCACTCTTCCCTTCCATTCCACTGTGCTCTGCAGAGCCTCTATCTTGCCATTAACACAATTCCCTTGAGTCCAGATTTCTTCTTCTGGTAACAATCCTATCTCCTTGAATTCATAGAAATGTGGCTTCCTCCAGAAGACAATGAATCCCTGCACTACTGTCTCCAGTACCTCAGACGTGAGTCAGGAGAAGAAATACTTCTTGGCCCTCACTGACACTTTTAGTCACTCCATCTGCTAATTTCTCTGGGTCTATTCTCCTTCAGGTTCATTTTATTCATCTCTACCTTCCTACCTAGATCCTGACTGCGACTATCTACCAACCCCAATGCAGATCATAAGGAGGTTGGTCCCTGAGTCATTCTTCTCCCTCTACCCCATCCCCTGCCTTCCCTCACACTTAGGAACTTCAATATAGGTGCTGAAGATCCCTCAAACACTTTGGGCTTTAAATTCATCAACCCCTCCATAACCTAGAACTAGCTCACTTTGACATCTCCTCACCTTCCCAACCACTGGTATTCTATTCCATGACCCAGAATTCTTCAACTCTTCTCTCTAACCACCATAACTTCTACTTCTCTTTCCCCCACTCATTTCTCCTAAAACTAGTCTTCATTCTCATTGAGACCTTTAGTCACTCCTGGTCTGGCCTCACTTTTCTCCCTTGAAAAAGTCTGACCTTATAGTTCATCAAATTCTCTTCCTCCTAAATCCCTTGCCTGTCCTGTTGACACTAACCGTGTGTATCTCCAACCCTGAGTTATCCTTGCTATTCCCTTTTCTGCTTCTATTTGCACAGTGTGGCAGGAAGTCATCCAACTGGGTTAGTTAGGAACATTTGAAATTCATGTTCTCTAATCTCAACTAGGCCTTTCTTTGTTGGTGCAATAACAGTCTCTTATTCTTCCCTAATGTCTATTCCAAACATTCTCTTTTCAAACTACCTATGGTAGCTACCAGGTCTAAGTCCCACCTACACCATCTCTGGCATGTCATTATCTCCTCAGTACCCCAAGATTTGAACTCAGGTGTTCCTGACTTCAAGCCCAGATTCACACCATGATGCCTCTCATTTGTGTCTATCTACATGCACAGACAGATAAAACAGATGGATAGATACAGATACAAACATGTTTAGATATGTATCGAGGGTGTCCGAGTGTGATCTGCACATATACTAAATTTCCCTCTCCAACAGGGTGCAAAGTCCTGTAGGGTAGGAGCTGCTTTTTGTTTTATCTATCTTTGAACTCTTGCATACCACAGGCACTGAAAAAATATCCGTTGGATCAGAGTGGATGAAGAAATTAAGACTCAGTAAGTCTAAATGATGCAGTGGATAGGAGTGCTAGGCTTGGAGTCAGGAAGACCCATCTTCCCGAGTTCAAATCTGGCCTCAGGCACTTACTGTGTATCCCCAGGCAATTCACTTCACCCTGTTTGCCTCAGTTTCCTCATCTATAAAATGAGCTGGAGAAGGAAATGGCAAACCTTTGCCTAAAAGTCCTCAAATGAGGTCACAAAGAGTCAGACACAGCTGAAACAACTGAACAATCACCAAAAAGGGGCTAAATGATTACCCAAGATCACAAAACTAACAAGGAGCCAAACCTTGACCCCAAGACTTCAGCATCCTACTATATGTTCTTCCTACTGTGCTGTTTTCTCTTCAGTAACTTAGCTTCAGCAGAGCATACATAACTGTGCAGAAGAATAAGAATGCTTTAGGATCAGGCAAGGTGGGTGAAGGCTGGGGTAAAACAAGGCTTTTTATATATCTAAGGAATGTTATACTTCCACATGTTATCTTGCCCAAAATGGCCAGTGATTCAAACCCTCAAAAGGTCCCTGTTTATCTTCTCAAATGAGTATCCTATAATTGACAAGCTCATCAGCAATGCTGAAGCACCCAGGACAAAAGAATAAGGAAGAAACGTGTTTGTGTTCCTCTTCCCCATCCCACCCCCCACTCCCTGGCGTCAAAGTCAAAGCAGCAGTTCCATAGGCAAGTTTTATAGTTTCTTACATCTCTTGAAATTTCCAAGTGCTTCTCAGCAAAATGCATGGCTTGATCATGATTTCCCAATGCTGTGTAGGCATTTCCTAAACTCCAGCATGCTCTTCCTTCTCCAATTCTGCAACACAATCCAAGCAAACGTTTATGGTTCCAAAATGAAGTTTTCTGATGTACAAGGTTAGGATTGACTGGCAGGACTTTTAAGACATCAAGAATACTTTGGGTTTATGTATTCTTTCATTCGAAGAACACACTAAAATCACAATATTACTAAAGTATCAATACATCCAACGAAACGAGCTCAAAGCTACATTTATTAAAGAAGCAAATTCAGGGGGCAGCTAGGTAACACAGTGGATAAAGCACTGGCCCTGGATTCAGGAGTACCTGAGTTCAAATCCGGCCTCAGACACATCACTTACTAGCTGTGTGACCCTGGGCAAGTCACTTAACCCCAATTGCCTCACCAAAAAAAAGAAAGAAAGAAAGAAAGAAAAGAATAAATCTGGCCTCAGACACTTACTAGCTGTGTGACCCTGGGCAAGTCACTTAACTCCCATTGCCCCTCCAAAAAAAAAAAAAAGAAGCAAATTTAAAATAAGCAACACTCCTAAAGCATTAAAGTAAAGATTTCTGGGTTCATTATCCAACAAAATTTACCAGAGCTACAGAAAACAAGTTGATCATTTTTACCTATCCTTCAGTTCTTGAGCGATAGTCAGGTGTTTCAGGTGATAATCAATGGCTTTTTCATAGTCCTGAAGTAAAGTATAAGTGTTCCCAAGGCTATAACAAGACTGTGCTTCTACAGCTCTGTCTTTAAGCTGTCGGGCCAACTGTAGTGTTTTCCTGAAATCCAAGAAAGTCAGTTGTAAAATAATCATAATTGTCTATAAATTACAATACTAATTATAAAACTATAACTAAAATTTTTTGCAATCTGTCTGAAGCTTTTAACATACAAAACAAAAATCATTAAGTGAAGTTGTTAAGCAGAAAACAATAAAATAAACTAAAATAGCAAATTCAGACTACTGAATAACAGTTGAAGATACTCTTTTATGGCTGCCCCACAAAATGTGAAAAGAGTACTGAAATTGTAATGATTAGTATGTTAACTTTCAGTATTTATGTGTTTTTTATGTTTCCCTCACCTTGGTGACTATTAAGATGTTGTTTCTAGTTCATCTAATTCAACTTGATTGTTTGTTTAAATTTTGCCAAGATTAAAATGCTTCATTAATTAAGGTAAGGCTAATGTTTAAATTTATGATTTCTAAATAAAATGGGTAATTATGGATAATACAAGCATATTTACACACAAAAATATAGCCACATTTCATAGATCAAATGTGTCACCATCATCAATGTTCATAATTTTAGATTTGATCTTTAAAAAGTTCTTGGTTATAAAGTAAATTTATTTCCCACATAGCAAAAATGTAATTATGAAATGTGACTGACTATAAATAAGATCCAAGGATGATTTTTTTTTTTAGTAAGGCAATTGGGGTTAAGTGACTTGCCCAGGGTCACACAGCTAGTAAGTGTTAAGTGTCTGAGGCTGGATTTGAACTCAGGTCCTCCTGATTCCAGGGCCGGTGCTCTACCCTCTGTGCTACCTAGCTGCCCCCAAGGATGATTTTTAAAGATATTCTTAGACATATATGGGAATCACAATGGAAATTGACAATCTAAACACTTTTGGAATGGTCTTCAGAATCTGCTGCATGTTCTTCTGAATAATCACTGGTGGTGGATCTCATTTGGGGCACTAGCTAAAAGTCTTTTCTAGGTCAAGTCTGGTGAATGAGGTAGATAACCAAGCTGAGTGATACTACTTGTTCTTCAGCCCCATCCCTAGGGTGCTAAGTTATCACAACAATGTTACTTCACAATGGAACAGATTTCCTGGTATAGCTCATTAACAGGCTCTGAAGGAGCACTGCGCTGCCATATGTTAAAGTTCCAATATGTTTAACTTAAAAAAGAAATCTGAAATAGGGTCTCATCACTGTGGCTTCACATCTTGTTTGGTTGACATATAGCATTCACCTCGCAGCAGAACCCAGCAGCCTTCAATACTATGTAACCTGGTCAATCTTGAAAACAGCTTTATACCCTTTGGCATCAGCACACAAGATATTTCATATTTAAGTTCCAATTCAAAGCACACTATATATAAAATGATACATTTTGATTTACTTTTGAGGGATTTTTAACATCCAACCATTAATATAATCAATGTTTAAAAACAAGTATATAGGATTAAATGGAGTAGCATATTACAAGCACTTGGTTAAGTATCTCAGTGAAACGTTTAAAAGATTTCAGGTTAGAATCTCAACGACAAACTGATATCCGTATAAACGTAAAATCTAGACTCTTTCATCTTAGAAAAAATGAATAATTATGAAATTTGTAAGCTCACAAATGATCTGTTTTACATTTATCAACAGAAGTATTGTACTAACTTGTAGTAATCTGCAGCAGTTTCAAATTCACTAAGGAATATATATGCATTTCCAAGGTTGCTGTATGCTCTTCTCTCAGCAGCTTTATCTCCAAACTCTTTTGCAATCAAGAGGCGCTAAAACAGAAAATTCCAATTAGACATGAAGAAAGTAAAAATCTGTTTCTCTACCTTAAACCCCACAATTATAAAATGAGAAATAATAAGTGGTTTGATTACAATTCAGGTAGAAAAAACATTTTTTTTCGGGACATTTCATCATCGTACCTGCTCGTGGGACACAACGGCATCTCTAAAGTTGCCAAGAAGGTAATGTGTATTTCCAAGATTCCCAAAAGCACGCCCCTGAGCTGCTCGGTCCCCTAAAGCAGTCACTATTGATAGATTTTCCCTAAAGGACAATAAAAATTATGAAGAAATACAGTTGTAAATACTTGGGTTCTCTTAGATTACAACTTTAATTCAAATAAAAGTAATATGCTAGGGGGCAGCACCGACCCTGGATTCAGGAGTACCTGAGTTCAAATCCGGCCTCAGACACTTGACACTTACTAGCTGTGTGACCCTGGGCAAGTCACTTAACCCCCATTGCCCCGCAAAAAAAAAAAAAAAGTAATATGCTAAAGTACAACACATTTTTAAAAAACTAAATTCAAAAGAATGCTGCTCTATTTCTTTAGCTCTCTTACAACTAAAGAATTCTGTAAAACTTTGATCTAGTACCAAATTGCTAAAGGTAGTAAACATCCATGACTACATTAGGAATCTGACTCTTCAATAGTGAAGTAAAAAAATAGGGAAAATGTGAAAAATTATTATTTAAAAAAATCAACTTCCCACATTTCTTATAGCATGACATGCCTGTTGGCTTTAGCAAAAGTTGACTTTTCTGTGTGGTTGGATGGAGCTACTTTATATTAAAACCCAGGACATTAACAGTATTTGCCAATAGGTGGCACTGGTTTGCTTTAAGGTTTCAAAAGAGGGGGAAAAAACCCAAACAGGGCATACGACTTTTCTCATAATTTATTTTTGTCTCTTTAGTCGTTCTGCTCTTAAAATCTTTGCCTGCCTTCCAGGAATCACCCAGGTCAGTGCTTACATATGATTCAGGGTTTAAGGAAGGGGACATGTGAGTAGCAGTAAGGAGGAAGAGAAGGGGAGGAAGGGAAGGAGGAAGAAAAAGAGGAGGGGAACATGGCTACTCACTCATAATAATCTGCTGCTTTCTGCAATGCAGTTTTCACCTCTTCTGGAAATTCTCCTGGGTCATGAGAGCCAGGACAGCCAACACTTTTTCCTTTAGAGTGGTATACATTTCCAAGATTATAAAGCGCTCTTGCTTCCCCAACCTAAATTCGGATGCCAACAAATTGAGTACATTTTAAAAGTATCAGCCAGCTATTAGAATAAGCCTAATATATAACTATTCTTAACTTGTAAGTCACAAGAGAGTAAAACACTACTTATTCTCTCTCCCTCCTATCCCTTGAGAGGAGAAAAGAAAACCAAACAACCAAAACCTTCTACGAACTATGCATTCGAGCGAAATGAATTCCCACACTGGCCACACTGAAAACTCTGTGTCTTATTTTGCCCCGCCCTGAGTCTATCACTTCTTGGCCTGGAAGTAGGGAGTATGCATTATTAGTACTGTGGAATTAGGATAAGTGATTGCCTTGATTAAGTCTGTCAAAGCTGTTATTACTGCTTAAGTTGTACTCTTGATTATGCTAACTTCAGTTCATAAAAATCTTTCTAGGAGTTTCTAAAATCATCCCTTTTATCATTTTATAACATGATAATATTCCATCATATTTATATATCTCAATTAGTTCAGCCATTCTTCAAATGAAGGGCTCCCCTTAATTTCCAGTTTTTCCCACAAGAAAAAGAGCTAAAATATTTTAGCACATATGAGTCTTTTTCACTCTTTTTCTCATCTCTTTGGGGGTACAATATATGCAGAGTTTAGTGACTTTGGGGGCACGATTCTGAATTGCTTTCCAAAATGACAATCAATTCATAGATCCAGAAGTATGTTAATGTGCCTGCTTTCCCAAAGTCTCTTCAACAGTTGTCATTTTTCTTTTTTTGATGAACTATAATTGTTAGCAATTTACTGTACTTCTTTATATGGTTCTTGATAACTTGGGTTTTCTCAGAAAACTGCCTGTTTGACTATTTGTCAATTAGGGAGGGAACTAATTTTTCATAAGCCAGGTACCAATAGCTAAGGAAAAAATCTTTTTAAGCACCCATGGATTTTTTCAAATATTTTCTTTGCTATTAAATCCTAGGTGAGTAAAAAGGTGATACTATCTCTTCCTAGCAATTTTTAGAACATTAATTTTAGTCTTGGAAGGGATCTTATGTGTCATCACACTCTAACACCCTTTATACAGAGGAGGAAACTGAGGCTCAGAGAGAGATTAAATGCTTTGCTCGAAGTTGCATAAGTGGTGAGTGATAGCCAGGATCCAAACCCAGATCTGCTAACTCTAAATCCAGCACACTTTCCATGCACCACAGTATTTAATATTTCAATTTTACCTTATCATCAAGTTCCCTGGAGATATCAAGGTGTCTCTGACAGCAAACTATAGCTTCATCAAAATTGCCAAGAACTTTTAAGGTGTTTCCCAGGTTACCACTGGCTTTAGCTTCACCTAATTGGTCTCCAATAGTCCTGAAATTATAGGAAAGTATGCCAAACAATTTCAAAAACAGTACTTTCATCTGTAAAATCTGTTCCTTTTAAATAAGAGTAGAATCATAGAATTTAGAGCAAAGCGTTTGGCTTTCCAGAGGATAAATCCTCATATAATGAAAAAAAGTCAGTCAATATTTATTAAGTGCCTTCTATGTGTAAGACACTGTGCTAAACACCGGGGGTACAAGAGAAGCAAAAGGTAATCCTTGCCACCAAGGAACTTACAATATAATGGGGGAGACAACATGCAAACAAATATCTACAAAGCAAGCTATATATACAAGATAAATAGGGATAATTAACAGAGGAAAAGTACCAGAAGTAAGAAGGCTCGGGGAAGGCCTCTAGTAAAAGACAAGACACAGCAACATGATAGGCCGGTGCTTTTCATTTTAAAAATTCATGAAAGTCATAAGATTTCTTTTAAATGGGCCATCTCATATTTCTTCAGGATAGCAATACGGATTGGATCTGGGAGATCTTTTGTAGGGAACTCCTGGGTAAGGAAACTCCTTCAACCCATGAAGGATTTCACCTTCTCTTAAACCTTTGGTCTTAGAGAATTTCTCAGAGCACTGAGAGGTGAAGTGACAAAGTTAGCCAGTGTCAGACAATAGACCTGAACCCAGGTTTTCCTGACTCTGAGGTCTGCTCTCTATTCACTTGGCCATGCTGCCTCTATATTTTTTAGTTAATTTATGTCCACTTTTATAGCATTCAAGCAAAATAAAGTTTTAGCTTCAAAATGAAGCCTTAGAAGGAGAACTCAATTCCAACCAACAAACATTAGTAAGTATGTCTTATCTGGGTACTGGGAAGACAAAGGCAAATAGGCCTTGATACAATTCTGGACTCTTACAATGTCCTCCCGGTTGGTTCCACAGCCTCTCCAGTTCACCGTCTCCATGGCTACCAAAGGGCATTCAGGTGTATCCGACTATATCACTCCCCTGTCTCAAACACTAGTGGCATCCCATTTATCACTAGGACAAAACAAAAAGCCCTTTGCCTTCTCAAGCCCTTCACAATCTGGTTCCAACCTCTCTTTCCAGACTCTTTATACATCACTACCCCCTTCTCACATTTAATAGTCTGGTCAAACTGTCCTTGCTACTCTCTACCCATGGTACACTGCCTCCCATCTCTGCCTCTGTCCAGACCACTTCCTTGTCTCGGCCTAGCAGAGGCCAGATCTTTCAAGATCCAGCTCAAGCTCCACATAAAACCTTCCCCTATCCCAAATTCTAATGCCCTCCCTTCCTAAATGACCTCAGTTTAGTTTGCATTTATTCTAGATATACTTTTATATGTATATATTATCTTCCCCTATAGGCTATAAGCTCCTTGAGGTGGAAACAGTCCATTTTGTCTCTGTATCCCCAGTGCCTAGAATACTGCATGGCACTATTGCTGATTCTTGACTGACCATATACAGGGCAAACAACAGGTATGCTGGTAAGTTGTTTGTCCTCTGAGTTTGAAGAGGACCAATGGCTCATGGGTGAAATGGATTTAAATGTGGCAGAGTTGCCCTAAGTTGTCAGCCTCACTCTCTCTTCTAGAATCAATGAAGTCCAGTGACAAGACAAAGTCAGGATGACTAGAGAAGTCTGGAATGCAGTAGATGAATGGTATCTTCACTATCTAAGTTCTAAGTGCCCCACAGCGGCTGCTGCAGCCACCTTCATGGCCACTGGAACAAACTGTTCTCATCTGCCCAGTCTGCCAGGGGAAGTCTTTACATGCTTAGGGGAGACATCCCACTAACTCATCGTTGGTTACCCTCAACCTGATTTAGTCCCATCTGCCAAAACAGTTTTACCTGGGTGTGACTCCTGTGTATGCTATGGCTTCTTGGAGCCACAAGTCCAAGTTGGGTGACAGGTGGACACTGAAGGCGGATGAACCATCCTGAAAAGGGATTGGCAAGCCCTCACACCAGAAGTGCTAGTCCTCCCTGAGCACCTCATATACCCCCAAAATGTAAACTAAAAATGTAAATTATGTATGTAAACATACACACACACATTTCAAGAGAGAGAGAGGCTAATAACTTGGAGGACTAGGAAAGCTCTGTATGAGAAGTGGTGTATTAGCTAGGTTCTGAAGGAGTCAAGGAAGCTTCTAATACTATTTGTGTAAAGGCACAGAGATGAGAGATGAAACACTGAGTTGAGGAGAGAGGTAGCAAGACTATTTGACTGGAATGTCAAGAGTATATAAAGGGCAGAAATATGAAACAATGCTGGAAAGGCAGGGGAAAGGCAGCCAGTAAAAGGCTTTAAATGATAGGCAGAGAAAGGCAATATGGACTCTAACTGTAGATACATTTTTTAAACGCTGGCAATAAGTTTTCTCAATCAAAGGTGATTCAAAAAGAGTATATAAAAATCTAAAGATATTACCGGGCCAGTGTTAAATCATGATGATGGTACTCCAAAGCTTTGGCATAGTCATGTAAGTAGAAGTAGGCATTGCCCAGCTGGCTATAAATAGCACTTAATGTTTTTAGGTCTTCAGTTCCAACTTGAACTGCAGCTTCAAAGAATGACACCCCAGCACGACAATCTCCTGCTTTGCATAGTCGTTCTCCTTCCAGAGCCAGCTCCAGGCAAGAAGCTTCCATTCTATCAAAACAGTACAGACATTCACAGCATCTCATTACAGATGGGGACAGGTTTTTACTGAGAGTTAAAATGATGGCATTAGACTTGAAAATAATCTTTAAGCTCTAAATTTTTCAGCTCTAAATTCTAGAATTCTAACAATCTGATTATAGAATACATGGTGGCAACATTACCCACCTTCTCTTGTTCAAAATAGCTGCCTCTAGAATTAACCACAAATAGTATTGATTTGAACAAAGCTAATATGCTTATCACAGTTTCCTGAACTACAGAGTCTGTTATATTAAGTGACCTATTATCACACAGTTAAGAGCCCCTGTTTGTCCAAAAATGGAACCTGTTTTAGTGGGATATCATCTATGACCTCATTGTTCTAGAGTCTTTTGTGCAATGTCAACCAACCCTCTACCATTTTATGACACCTGGACCCAGAGAAAGAATGAGAAGAAGAAAGGTTATGTCAAGTGTAGTTCCTTCTTGAGCAAAACCTGCAGGGAAATTAGGGACTTGCCATCTACAAAATCCCTTCCTGTTTTTACATATTTACACATTAGTGTGACATTCAAGCTTTCTTATTTCTCCAGGGTGGTTACCACCACCTTGGACTTTCCAACTCTATGAAATGAAGTGAGCATATGCAAGATAATGACATACTAGGGACATTTTAATAATGCAACTAAACCATCAAAACAAAGCACTTAGAAAAAAAGTATTCAAGGTTTTTAAAAGCATACATATAGGGGGCAGCTAGGTGGCTCAGTGGATAAAGCACCGGCCCTCGATCCAGGAGGACTTGAGTTCAAATTCAGCCTTGGACACTTGACACTTACTAGCTGTGTGACCCTGGGCAAGTCACTTAACCCTCATTGCCCTGCCCCCCCCCCAAAGCATACATATAACTCTTGTTTCCCTGAAGCAGAACTGAAAAAAGATGGAACAAAAAAGCCAAGGTAAATTATCCCAAAAAAACCCCCATAAGCCTGAACACCAGCTGGACACCCATCACAATCTTATTTAGATCACTAAACATTTCAAATTTTGAAAAAAGTATCACATGGTCTTTCTTATAAGGGTCTTACTTTAAAGCTATATAAGGAATCAATTTAAATTTGTAACTTAATAGCCAGTCCCCAATTTACAAATGGTCAAAGGATATAAACAGGAAATTTTCTTTTTTTAAAAAATAATTCAATTTTATTTTCAGTTCCAAATTCTCTCCCTCACCTCCTCATCACTTACCCACTTAAGAAGGGAAGAAAAATAAAATTCAAAACAAATTTCCACAAAAATGTGGAACACTTCAAAAATTTGTAATGTGTAATCTTTGCATAAGGTCTCTAATAATCTCCTTATGCCAGTTTAAGTATATGTGCTGCCAAAGTGAGAAAACAAGCAGTTTTCTAAGGAAAAAATCCTGGCTTTCCACAATCATATTAAAGCATTTCTGAGATTCCATCTCACACCCATCAAATTAACAAAGCTGACAAAGAAAATGACAAATTTTAGAGGAGTTTTGTGAAAACAGGTACATTAATGCACTGTTGGTATAGCCAATTAGAAATTATGCCCCCCCAAATCAGTAAACTATAAATACCCTTAGATCCAGCAAGACCACTAGGCTTATACCCCAAAAAGATCAAAGAAAGAGGGAAAATATTTTACAGATTTTGTACAAAAATATTTTAACAGCTCTTTTGTGGTGGTAAGGAACTGGAAACTAAGGGGTTTTCATTAATTGTGGAATATCCGAACAAATTACAGTATGTGAACATAATGGAATATTATTGTACTGTAAGCTGAAAGAGGTAGTTTTGGTGAAATCTAGGAAGACTTATATGAACTGATGTAAAATGAAGTTAGCAAAATCAAGAGAACAAATTATATAACAGCAATAACATTTTACAGATAAACAACTTTGAAAGACTTAAGAATTCTAACCAATGTAGTGACCAACCATGATTCTAGAAGACCAGTGATGTCATCCTCCTGACAAGAGAAATTATGGACTTAGGGTACAGAATTAGATATACTTTCTAGGTATGGACAATGTGAAAATCTGTTTTGCTTCATTATATGTATTTCCTACAAGGTTTTTGTTTTCCTCTTTTTTCCAAGGTGAGGAGGGGAAATAGCAATAGTAAATAGATTTTTGTTACCCATAGGAAAAAATAAAAAGAAAAAAATCACTATATGTTATTATTTGTCTTCAAATTATTTGCATTTTATCATTACTTTGCTTGTATTTAATTGTGGGAAGAAGCATCAGGTCAGTTAATATGTTTCTTTAAGTAATGACTGTTAGTCTACAATTTCATATTTATAAAGAGCCATAAACAAAAACTGGCGTTGTAAAATAGAAAAAGTATGATGAAATCAAAAGGAAACACTGGCGACATATTAAAGGAGACAGCTGCTGACACACAATAGCCAGAACAAAGAGTTAAAAGTACACAGTGTTAAAACACTGCTTCATTGAACACGTAACTTTGGCTATCTAGAATCCATGTGATGTAGTCAATGGCTCACCTCATTCATATAACTGCCTTGGGATTTCAGTTCCACCTATTGAACTATGAAAATGATACCAACATGCCCCAGAAGCAAATTTTGTTGCAAAATAACTTATATCAAACCAAATGAGAAAGAAAAGGGATCAAGAAAGGAACATAGAAGAAAGGAAGTTAAAGGGGAACCTCAAATTTCATATTTTTACACTATAGAATTTGTAAATGTGTGTAAAATACTGTGTATATATAAAGGATTATTATATTTTAAACCTAGTAGCAGCCCCTAATTTTCTAGCAAGGCTTAAAGAAAAATATTTTGGAAAACCAAGAACACATCAAAAAATTTTTTTCTTTTTATTTTGTTAAACAATATTAGAATTTGAAGGGGGGTTTTAAGAAGCTGAGTATGGATCAACATAATAGTAAGAGTAGAAATTTTTCAGCAAGAAGCCAATACAGGTCATCCCTCCTATAGATAGATTCCTTTGACAAAAAAAAAAAATTGTAACCGGTCTACTTTACATGTCTGATTGAATACTGTAACTTTTTATAGGAAGCCTTTTTTAATCCCTCTTAATTCCAGAGCCTTCCCTCTGGAGAACATTTCCAAATTATCCTCTACGTAGCTTGTTTGTATGTGGTTATTTGCATACCATTTCTCCCATTAAACCGTGAGCTCCTTGAGAATAGGGGTTGTCTTTTGCCATTCTTTGCATTCCAAGCCCGTAGCACAATGACTGGTACAAAATAGGCACTTAGAATGACCACTCAAAGTTCACTTTCCTTTAAAATTCTTATCAGAACTTAGAAATAAGTACTTTAATACATAAAACATTTCCGGTTAATATGGCAGAAACACAGACTTGAAAGGATCTAGGCAAGCTATACATGAAAAAAATCCCCTCTGCAACATATGCAACCAAAGGGGAACCAGCAGTTTATTTTGTTTTCTTTTGTTTTGGGGTGGGGGGAACCAGCAGTTTATATGATGAATCCAAAGTGCTTACCATGGGTCAATAATGGCTGAAACTCCCAATCAGAAATAAGGCAACAGAACCAAACATAGGAAACTTACAGAATTCAGACCAGGAGGGCACTTAATAGACTTCCCCCTGGATCATATTACTTTGAAAGCAGTGAAAGCTTGCAGGGCCCCTTCTGGAGCTGTGAAAGCAGCAAAAGGATCTAAAAGGTCAGCAGCTCAGACCCGACATCCCCCTCAGAAGTGTGTAGAGCCCAGGCGGCAGCTAGGTGGCACAGTGGATAGAGCACCGACTCTGGATTCGGGAGTACCTGAGTTCAAATCTGGCCTCAGACACTTGACACTTACTAGCTGTGTGACCCTGGGCAAGTCACTTAACCCTCATTGTCCAGTAAAAAAGAAGAAGAAAGAAGAAGAAGAAAGAAGAAGAAGAAAGAAGAAGAAGAAGAAGAGTGCAGAGCCCAATATTAAAATAAAGTCCTAAGTCAAGAAGTAGGTTAGAAGAAAGAGTAATCAAAAAAAAAAAAAGAACCCAACAATAAAAAGCTATGATGGCAACAGGGAAACTCAAGATACAAACAGAAGAAGATGGTGACTGAAAACATCTACAAGCAAAATGAAAATGCAGCCATCAATATCAAGGAGTGGAATGCTTTATATATGATATTGCAGAAGGCAAAGGATCTAGGCTTACAAACAAGAATAATTTATCTAGGAAAACTAAGAATAGTCCTACATGGGGAAAAACGAATCTTTAATGAAATAGAGAACTTAAAAGCATTACTGATGAAAAGACTAGGCTGAGTAGAAACTCTGATATACAGAGTTGTCAAGAGAGGCCCAAAAAGATAAAAACAAATGAGAAATCCTAAGAGACGTACACAAAATCAAACTGTTTACATTCTTATATGGAGATATGATATATGTAACCACTCAGAACTTTACCATCACCAGGAGTCATAGAAGGAGTCCAATTAGAGAGCCTGATTGTAATTCTGTTGTGTTTGGATGATCTCAAAGGAAAAATGGAATGGGTGGGGGAAAATACTATGAGGGGTGGGAAGTGAGGAAGAAGAATGGGGAAATTATCTCACATAAATGAGGTACACACAAAAAATCTCATACAAAAAAAGGACACAATAAGAGGAGAGTAGATGACATGAACCTCACTTTCATACGAACTGGTTAAATAAGGGAAGAATAACCATATACACAAACAGAAACACACCTAACCCAACAAGAAAATAGGAAGTAAATGGATAAAGGGGAAAGGGGGTAATAAGAGGGCAGGCAGAATAAGTTGGTAGGGGGAGAGAGGATAGTATAAAATGAAAGGAAATAAGATTAGCCATCATAATTGTGAATGTGAATAGGATGAACTCACCCAGAAAACATAAGAGAATAGCAGAATGGATTAGAAACCAGAATCCAACAATATGTTGTTTACAAGAAACACAAAGAACAGAAACATACATGCAGAATTAAAATAAGAGGGTTAGAGCAGAATCTATTACACTTCAGCTGAAATAAAAAGAGGTGTAGCAATCCTGATTTTAAGTAAAAACAAAAAGAGACCTAAGATATGCCAGGAAACTTAGATTTAGCTAACGAATCAATATCAATGCTAAACATGGACTAAATGGTATAGCATCTAAACTCTTAAAGGAACAGTTAATGAATTACAGGAATAGATAATAGAAGTACAAGTGAAAGACCTCAATTTACCCTTCTCAGACCTAGATAAATAGGATAAAAAATAAAGAAAGAAGTTAAGGAGCTGAACAGAATTTTAGAAAAGTAATATAGTTATATGCTAGACCACTGGAGAATACTGAATGGGAATAGAAAGAAATATACCTGTTTCTTAGCTGTGCACAGCACATTCATAAAAATTGACCTTGTATTAGGACATAAAACCTCACAAATACAGAAAAGCAGTAGTATTAAATGAATCTTTTTACTGACCATAATGTGATGATTCAAAGCCTAAATCTGCCCCTTGGAAACTTTCATTTTTTTCTAGTTCTGTGTGGTCAAGCAAAACAAAGCTAATTTCTTTTTCTCCTGATGATGCTTCAAATACTTAATAACTACTATCATTCTCTGACTAAAAGTAACAAAGACCATTTAAAATTCCTTTTCCTTATCTTGCAAGTTCTCCAAAAATAGCCTTTAAAAATCGTAAGCACTAGAGAATTCTAGAATTGCTAGCTGTTTTACTTTTTCTCTAAAATAGTTTAGTGTATAAAACATGGTAACAGTGGCTAGATTGCTAGAATTCCCCCCACCTCTTGAAGTTTGCTGGTTTAATTGTGTAACCCTGGGTAAGGTCATCTCTGTGTCTCAAGCAACACAACAGGATTCCTACTGAGTCCTGCTACTGCTGCTATAAATTCCTAACAGGATCCCTCATATAGAGTTAAATCATGGTAAATCATGCTTTCAGTTTATGGTCTGGAGAGGTGGAACAAATCATTTCTTTGTTTCTGATTCCCCAATATATAAGTGGTCAAAATGAAAACTATATATCATCTACAAGCAAATGAAAAAATACTACAAGTCACTAAAGAATTACATAGAAGTACCACGAATTATTTGCTGAGAGTAAAAATGCTAAGGGTATGAAGTCAGAGAACCTGGATTCAAATATCTGTTCTGTCATGTATCACCTGTGACCTCAGGAAAGTCACAACTGCTCTAGATTTCAGTTCCTTTCCTGATAAAAATGAAAAATCTAGATTAGATGACCTCTAATGTCTCCAGATCCACAGTGCAGGGATTTGGTTACTAGGGCTTGGAAATGGAGATAGAGCAGATGTGGCCAGCTGCAGCAAACCTCTTTATTTTTTAAAAGACATTCTTTTTATTTTAATATTTTATTTTTCCCCAATTAAATGTTAAAACAATTATTTAACATGATTGGGTTTTTTCTAAGTTTTGAGCTCCAAATTTTATCCCTCCTTCCTTTCTCCCCACCTCCCTTCCCTGAAACTGCAAGCAATTCAATTTAGGTTATACACTGCATCAAATCTCTTTAGCTTTATAATATGCACATGGAGGACTAGTAAAGACCAAGCGCATGATGGAGACTGAAAATAATTTCTTCACCATAGGTCTTTTGCAGTTTTAAGTAGAATTTATGGGATGATTTCTAGGGACACAGGTAAGAAGCCAGGGTATGATAGGTGTTGAAAGTTGAAAGTCTTCTGATATCAATTATATTGACCAAGAGAGTCCAAAAAGCAAAGAAAAGGTTTAAGACTTTACTGCTTAAGGGCTTCTCTAGTTAGCAGACTGGGTTTGCTGGCTGGGGTATGAAATCAGCGAAGAGCTAAAATTGTCCTTTAAAGCTATGATTTAAAGGATCTGAACTCCCTTGCTGCTGTAGCTAGAGTTCATTAGAGAACAGTTTAGCAGAGAAAACATAGTCAAAGGACCTCAGCTCAACAGAAAGAAACAGATCATCTCCAAGGCCAATGACAGGGTTGTAAGGATCAAACGAGATATTTCTAAGGTGCTTAGCACAAATGATCATTCCTTTCTGTTCCTTGTTCCCTTCCTCCTCCCCCTCAACCAAGACAAATATGTCAGAATAGCTGTTGTTCTGTATTGGTAGGATTTCTCTTCTAAATTAATAAAATCACAAATTTAGTCAGAAAAAAGAACACATGAATCTGCATGGTTTCCAAAAAGTGTTTTTTATTATGAACTTAAACATGACTTTACATAGCTTTCAAATGAGTTTACCAGGTTCTTATGATGGATAATTTCTCACAAATCAGAAACCAAAATCAATCCCTAAATCCTTACCTTGTGCTAATTTTTATAATCATTAAACACTTCAATTTTAAATATTTATATAGGAAATGATGGGTTTTAAAATTTGATTTAACACTATCTTACAATAAAATTCTTCAGTAACTTCAGTAACAGCATGCCTTAGACAAGGTCCAAGTGCCACTTTAGTTAAAATTCTTCTCTACAATAAACAAAGTTATTACATTATAGTAGTAACATGTTTTTTTGTTTGTTTGTTTGTTTTTTGTTTTTTAGTAAGGCAATTGGGGTTAAGTGACTTGCCCAGGGTCACACAGCTAGTAAGTGTTAAGTGTCTGAGGCCGGATTTGAACTCAGGTACTCCTGACTCCAGGGCCGGTGCTCTATCCACCGCGCCATCTAGCTGCCCCAGTAACATGTTTTTATCATAGAAGTTGATACTCTCATTGTAGCTTTAACACCACAGTCAAACTTAAACTATCAGAGCACAATTAACAATAGGAACTCAAGGTTGATCAGTTTATGAATTTTTTTTAAATGTCATTAAACATATAAACACAAAGTAATCTCATAGGCCCTCTGGGTCTACAGGAGCATTACATTACTTCATTTAGAGGCAAAGTACAAAGCTATGGGCATACTATAACTGAAGATACAAAACTGGGTAACTTTCCCTTTATTTATCATAATTATCTATTCCTGAGATTAACTTGTGTATGTCAAAGAAAATAACTTTCTAAACACTCTAAATACAATGCTGCATACCTTGATGGAAACTTTTCCTTTTTAAATACAAGCATATTAATCTGTGCTTCTTAAACTTCTATTCATATTTTAAGTCATATACTAGGGCACTGAGATTTTATTCTAACCCATTTTTTGTTGTCTTTGCATGATTTTTATTGACATATTTTGTTTCTGAATCACTTTCAATTTCAAATATATGCTTTTCTCTTCTCCCATCAGAGAATAATCCTTTATAAAACAAGAATTTCTTTAAAAGGTAAAAAGTTTAGCAAAACTAAGCAGCACATCAATTGAATTCAATGGTATATGTATAGCTCAATACCCATAGTTCCCCACTTCTGCAAAGAAGGGAGGAGAGGTGCATTTTCTTAGTTCTTTTTAAAAACTAAGCTTGATTATTACAAATAATGTTCAATTTTGATTATTTTGTTCTTTCCACTGTGTTTTAGCGATTGTATGTCTTGTTTTCCTGTTTCTATTTACAAGTTCTTTAGCTTCATATTCAAAGTAACATTCCATTATATTCATATACCACACTCATGTTTAGCCATTCCCCAATCAATGAATATTTACTTTGTTTCTAGTTCTTTGCCACTACAAAAAGTACTGCTAGAAATATTTTGGTGTTTATAAGATGCCTTTCCATTTTTTACCTTTTTGAGGCAAATGCCTAGCAGTGGGATCTCTGGGTCAAAGGGTATGTACATTTTAGTCATTTTCTTGAAATAATTCCATTGTTTTTTAGAACAGGTAGCCCCAATTCACAGTTCTGCCAGCAGTGTATTAGTGTGCCTGTTTGTCTTTCCACAACTCTGCCAACATTATTGGGTGCTCTTTTATTTAATATCAACCTTTACTCATCTCTCCATATAGTCTTTGATCTTCCATTTCTTGTTAATCATCTATTACCTCCCATTTTACAAAAATTAATTTTTACAGCGTCTTGTGTTCATTGTAGTTAAGTGACAAAAGAAATAAACTGACCGTTAAAGCTAACTAAATCTGAAAGACATATATACAGGGGCAGCTAGGTGGCACAGTGGATAAAGCACCGGCCTTGAATTCAGGAGGGACCTGAGTTCAAATCTGGCCTCAGACACTTGACACTAGCTGTGTGACCTTGGGCAAGTCACTTAACTCTCATTGCCCAGCAAAAAGAAAAAAAAGACATATATACAAAGGGGTTTGGAACCACAGGTTCAGAAAGAGGTATGTTCCATTTTACACTGTTGGAAAAATAGATTTCTTTTCAATGTCTCTATGTTCTCTACTCTCTCTCTTCTTCTTTTACCTTGGTATGTCCTATTTTGGCATTAGTTCTAGCATCAAGAGCCCTTTTCTTCAATATAATCTTGCAAAATAATAAGCGACGAACCCAGAATCAATGGATCCGAGTTACAAGGAAGCTGATTCAGCCTTAACAACAGAACTGTTTCTAAATGGAAAGAGTTATCTTTTCTTTTTTTTTTTTTTGGAGGGGCACTGGGGGTTAAGTGACTTGCCCAGGGTCACACAGCTAGTAAGTGTCAAGTGTCTGAGGCCAGATTTGAACTCAGGTCCTCCTGACTCCAGGGCCGGTGCTCTATCCACTGCGCCACCTAGCCGCCCCCAGAGTTATCTTTTGAAGTAGTGGGTGAGGATACTATCACTGGGTGTTCAACAAGAGGAAAGCTGGATGACTATGTGGTCGGGGATGCCATGGAAGCTATCTACAGACAAGTGGGCAAGGATTGGACTAGAGGACAGTTAAGGTCCATTTCACCTTTGGCACTGCTTATTCCTTACTGCTTGCCCACATGAATTCTTAAAAAACCCTTCACTTGATCCTAGTATTCCCTCAGACTATCATTCTCTTTTATCATTGCTCCATTTCATTCGAACTCCTAGAAAGAGCTGACTACCTTCTTGCTTCCACTTTTTCTCCTCCTACTCACTTCTGCAAACCTTTCCAATTTGGATTATATCATTAAAACTGAAATTGCTCTGAGGTCATTAACGATCTCTTTATTGCCAAACACAATTACCTTTGCCAAATTTTTATCCTTCTTGACTTGATAATATTAGCTAGCACTTAAATAGCACCTACTGTAGGCCAAGCACTGTGCCAGGTACTTTACATTTGATCCTCATAACAACTTTGGGAGGTAAGTGCTATTTTTATTTTCATTTTTCAGTTGAGGAAACCGAGGAAAACATAGGTAAAGTGACTTGCTCAGGATTACACAGCTAGTAATAAGTGTGTGGGGCTGGATTCAAATATGGATATTCCTAACTCCAGGCCCAGTAACTGCACCACCCAGCTGCCTAGATAATGTCATAGTACTGCACTATCATGGTTCCCCCCCGCCTTCTGTCAGGTCTATTAGACCAATACTTCTTGTTCTCCTTTGCAGGTTCATTATCCATTTTGTACTTCCTAGCTCACTCCCAGGCATCAATATAACTTAGGGCTCTGTCTTGAGCTCTCGCCTCTTCTATTTCTACATTCAGCACTTATTTATCAGCACTTATCATATCTAAACAAATGAATGCATCCCTTGTCTCTCTTGAGCTTCAGACCTGAATCTTCAACTATCTGACATCTCTGTGTAGACATTTCAAATTCAACTTATCCAATGTAGAACTTCTCTTTCCCCCTAAATTCATCCTGCCCTCCTAACTTTCCTTTTTCTACTGAGAGCACCAGTGCTCTGTCATAATTGAGTAGTCACCACTAACTTTTCACTTTCACTTACCTCTCCCCCTCGCCCAATATCCAATAGCTACCAAGTCTTACAGATTCCATCTCCTCAATATTTCTTGCACCTATCTCATCTGTGCCCACATGACATCTCTAGTCCAGGCTCTCATTACTTCTTGTCTAAACTATCTTCATGCCTTTACCTTCTCTCCAAGCTGTCCTCTGCAAAGTTGTAATATTCCCAAAGTTCAGGTCTGACCATGTCATATCCTCCCTCAAAACCTTCCCTGGCTCTCTGTTGCTTTGAGGACATGGATTAACCTTTTTTTTATCATAGGTGCTCAGAATAATGTTTCAAAGTTGTAAAATAAAATACACAGGATTACAAAAGAAACCAAAGATTAGTGATAATGATTTATGTGTATGTGTATATGTGTGTGTATGTATGTTTGTGTGTGTGTGTGTGTGTGTGTTTTCCATCCAAATTCATGGAACCCCTGGAATCTGTCCACAGACCCCCAGTTAATAACCCCTCCAACTGAGGAAACATAACAACTCCTCTGTTTGGCATCAAAAGCCCCTCACAATCTGGTTAAAGTCAATCTTTCCAGGAAGCCTGCACAACTTCACCTTTCCCCACTTGTTCCCTACTGACAAGGACAGCCCTTGTGCGCTCTTGCATGGCTTGTCCCCAATCTCTGCAATGCTTTCTCTCCTCACCTCTTCCTCTTGGAGAAGGCGCAAAGGTCACTTCCTTCAAGAGGCCTTTCCTAATTCCCGTAGTTATTAGTAACCCCACCACAAATCCCTTGTTGATTTACTTTGTATCTATCCTGTATTTATTGATCAGTGAATATAGTCTATCCCTCAAGCTGAATGTAAGCTCCCTGAGGGGGTGGTGACTAGTGGCTTTTATACTTGTATCCCCTGCACCTGCCATGGTTTCTGGCGCAGAGGTGCTTAAAATGCTTGAGTGATATCATGGTGCCCTTTGTTTCTTAAAAGCACTGTGCTGGGATCAGATGGCTTGGGTTTAAGTATTACCATATTACTATATATGTAACTTTCACTTTTCCTCTCTTGGTTTTAGCTTCTCCATTTGAAAAATGAGGCATCTGAACTAACTAATCTTAGGAAACATCTAGCTATGAATCCTATAAGGAGATAGGTAATGTGGTATATTAGATTTGGGGTCAGAGCCATTAGGCTCAAATTATTTCCTGCATGACTTAGACAAATCATAATTGTTCTCTGGCTCTCAGTTTCCTTGTTTATAGAATGACAGGTTTGGACTAGTGCTGTGAAGTGTGGCACTGTATGGTCTGCAGGCAAGAAAGCTTTCCATATAGAAAAACACATCAGGAATCCACAGTTACTAGGCATGTACTCCTGGGAAAGTCACTTAACCCTGTTTGCCTCAGTTTCCTCATCTATAAAATGAGCTGGAAAAGAAAATGGCAAACCACTCCAATATCTTTGCCAAGAAAATTCCAAATGGAGTCACAAAGAGTCTGATAGGACTGAAATGACTGAACAACAAAAAACAGTATTATGGCCCTGCCCTTGTTGTTTAGTTATTAATTACTGTCATGTAAAATTTGTTATTTCTACTGTAACTTGCAATAAAAGAGTTTTTAGAAACAACTCCCTTTGGATTTGGAGAAGGGCATGTGACTGATGACTCATCTAAGAGAGCTTATAGGAAGCAGACAGAACTGGTTATCTGGGCCATGCTTATTCACTAAGTGGCTCAGGATGGGTCTATTATATTAGCTACCATCTAACTTAGGGTAGTATGCTGGGAATAGGAATTTAGTGGGAGACTCAACACAAGGTATGTAGGTTTTGAACAGGAAGGGAAGACTGATTTTTTTGGAACCTTTGCAGAGAATAGCATAGGAAAAGAATATTTGGAACTTCCAAGTCATGTGACCAACAAGATGGTAGGACTAATAAACATTTTGTCAGATTTCTGCCACCTCTCAAATCTCTCCAAAATAGAAATTATGAGGCAAAGATAAAGTAACTTCAGCTGTGTTCATGGTCTAGAACACCAGGAATCCCAAAGAAGGTTTTTTAAAAGAAAAAAGCAGAGTTCTTGTCTTGAAGGAGCTCACAATATAATGGGGAAGACAATATGTAAATAACTATGTGCAAATAAGTTACATATAGACTGAATGGATAATAAGCAACAGAAGCTAGGAACTAGAATTAAGAGGGATTAGGGGCAGCTAGGTGGCGAAGTGGATAGAGCACTGGCCCTGGAATCAGGAGGACCTGAGTTCAAATCCGGCCTTAGACACTTAACACTTACTAGCTGTGTGACCCTGGGCAAGTCACTTAACCCCAATTGCCTCACTTTAAAAAAAAAAAGGAGGGATTGAGAAAGACTTCTTGAGGAAAAAAATCACAGAAGCAATCAGTAATTTCATTAAAGAGAATGAAAACGATGAAACAACATACCAAAATTTATGGGATACAGACAAAGCAGTATTTAGGGGAAATTTTATCTCTAAATGCTTACATTAGTAAAATAGAGAAAGAGCAGATCAATGAATTGGGCAAGCAACTAAAAAATCTAGAAAAAGAACAAATTAAAAATCTCCAATTCAACACCAAATTGGAAATCCTGAAAATCAAAGGAGATTAATAAAACTGAAAGTAAGAAAACCACTGAATTAATAAATAAAATTAGTTGTTGGTTTTCTGGGGGGAAAAAGATAAACCACTTTGGTTAATTTGATTTTTTTTTAAAAGAAGAAAACCAAATTACCAGTATCAAAAAATGAAACTGGTGAATTCATTACCAATGAAGAAGAAACTGAAGCAATTATTAGGAGCTATTTTGCCCAATTACATGCCAATAAATCTCTCAATCTAAGCAAAATAGATGAATATTTACAAAAATATAAATTGCCCAGATTAACAGCAAAGGAAATAGAATACTTAAATAACCCTGTCTTAGAAAAAGAAATTGAACAATCCATTCCTAAGGAAAAAATCTCCATGGCCAGATGGATTCACAAGTGAATTCTACCAAACTTTTAAAGAACAATTAATTCCAATACTATATAAATTATATGGAAAAACAGGCAAGGAAGGAGTCCTACAAAATTCCTTGTTTTTTTTTGTTTTTGTTTTTGGGTTTTTTTGGTGAGGCAATTGGGGTTAAGTGACTTGCCCAGTGTCACACAGCTAGTAATTGTCAAGTATCTGGGGCCGCATTTGAACTCAGGTCCTCCTGAATTCAGGCTGGTGCTTTATCCACTGCACCACCTAGCTGCCCCAAAATCCCTTTTACGATACAAATATGGTGTTGATACCTAAACCAGAAAGAGCAAAAACTGAGAAAGAAAACTATAGATCAAGTTCCCTAATAAATATTGACATACATTTTTTTCCCCTCGTGGTTTTCTCCTTTTGTTCTGATTCTTCTTTCACAACATGATTAATGTGGAAATATGTTTAATGTGATTGTACATGTATAACATATCAGATTGCTTGCCTTAGGGAGGAGGAGGGAGGCAGAAAAATATGGAACTCAAAGTTTTATAAAAATGAATGTTGAAACTATCTTTACATGTAATTGGAAAAAATACTAGTAAGTAAAAAAAATGGAAAAAGAAATTGATGTAAGAATTTTAAATAAAATATTAGCAAAGAGAAAGGCTTCCTATAAATTATGGCCTAAATATATTTCTTTAATGACTGATTGATGGTTCATATTTTTATTCTTGCTTCCTATAATACAATATGCTTTTAGGAGGCAGTGGCCAGAGTGCCAGGCCTGAAGTCAGGAAGACTAATTTTCCTGAGTTCAAATCTGACCTCAGATACTTATTAGCTGTGTGAGCCTGGGCAAGTCACTTAACTCTGGAGAAGAAAATGGAAAACCACTCCTGGAATTTTGCCAAGAAACCCCCAAATGGGATCCTGAAGAGTCAGACACAACTGAAATGACTCAACAACAATTTATTCTATATTGTTTCTATCCCTTAAACTAAGAAATATGAAAAATCTTATGGTCTGAATAGTTTTACAATTCACTAATATTAAATAAAGACATCATTCTTTGAAAAATAAAAATAAAAACAAACACATGAACTAACACCTACCCTGTGCTCACTTAGCATCCCCTCTTCCACTGCCCACCACAGGCTTGCAACAAAATTCTCATACCCTGTGTCTCCCTTCCCTCTTTCTAGTGCTTTTCTTCTATATTTTCAGTCTCTTGCTTTTGTTTTAATGTTTCTTGTTGTCTCATGGAGTAACTGGCTTTATTTGCTTCATTCAAATTTTCATTTTAATGTTGCCTGGGCAACATTTTGTAACTTTTATGCCAGGCAGTTAACTGCTTTTCTAATTCGTTCTTTCATAGTTCTTATAGCCTATTTTTTTTCTTCAAGCACTCTCATTTATAAAAACATTTTTAAATATTTAAAAACTCTTATTTCATCTTTTCTAGGAATTCCAGTTGAATTTTTGTCTAAATTGTGTTTTATCTGATATTTTGCTTGTAGATGTTTTGGAGTCATTCTCTTCTTCCGAGTTTGTTTTGCGTTTCCCTGCCCCCATAATAACTCTTCATGGATGGGTTCTTTTTATCTCTGTTCATTCTTCCAGCCTACTTCCTGACTTTATACTTGACATTGGGGCTAGGCTCAACAGCACTTTTGGAGAGAAGGTCTGAGCTGGTACTATTACTGCTTTCTTGGGGTGTTAAATGTTGTGTTATTCCAGGATCTCAGGGACAAGCCAGGGATCAGCAAGCTTTCAGTAATCCCACAGTGGCCTGATCTAGGGCAAAGTCTTACTGAACCCCCTGGTTGGAGAGCTAAGGCTCTACAAGTTCCTGACCTGGGTTTGGCTCTGAGCAACAAGAAACTTCTGGGAGACTCAGCTACCATCAGAAAGCTGGAGAGATCTGTTGGTTCAGTGACAGAACAGTATGCTCCCTTTTGGTCTGGGATTTCTGCCATGGTGATGCCTCTGCAATTTGGGTGACATGCTGGGAGTTAGACCCCTCTCTGCTCCTAGAGTCTGAGCTAAACAGCTGAAGCTTACTTCTGAACTTTTTCATTTCAGTACACCCCTCAGGGCTTCCCTACCTCTTCAAGAACAAAAGATGAACAACAGCAACAACCACCTGGGAATACCACCACCTGCACAGGGGCCTTTCGCAGTCTACAATGTATCTGCTAGCTGGAACTGAGCAGTGAACAACAAAGCTGCCATTTTGCAACTGTACCTAACACAGTGTGCCCAGTATGAGCCTGGGGACTCCCCTTGCCTTGATGCATAACCTTTCCCCAGACAAAGAACTGCTCCTCTCCCGACATTTTCCTTGTTTAACATTGTCCCCATTGTCCACAGACCTAAGTCAAAGGGTGCCGGACAAATGGCTTACTTTGGCTTTTCTGAATTTCCCTGAAATTATTCAATCTGATGCATTTTCTTTATCTGTGTGGAAGAGGTTGGTGGAGGGGTTTTCAGACAGACTACATCCTATTTACTACTCTAACGTATATGCTCTGCCTCTCAAGATAGCTTTTCAACTAATTATTTGTCTAGGTGATCTCTCCCTCCTCAAATTTTCTTAAAGTACATTAATTCATTCTCAGTTTTGCTCTTAATTTTACCTCATATCATATTTCTAGGAAAGCATAGCCCCTCCCCCATTAGACTAAATCTCTGTGAGCAAGGACTGGTTTTATTTTGTTTTTTCAAATTTGTATCAGCAGTACCTAGAATAGTGGATTACACATAGTAAGTGCTTACTAAAATGTTTATTGAACTAGAAGTTTCATATATTACTAGATGCTCTAATGGATAGCTAGGTGGTTCAATGGCTAGCATGCCAGGCCTGGAGTCTGGAACAATCATCTTCCTGAGTTCAAATGTGGCCTCAGTCACTTACTAGTTGTGTAATCCTGGGCAAGTCACTTAACCCTGTTTGCCTCAGTTTCCTCATCTGTTACCAAATGGAAAAAGCACTAAAACCGTAAACAAATAACCACCCCAAAATGTGACTACAATATACAAACACTATCACAAACTATACTAATTTACAGTTGAATGAAATGCAATTCTATAGAAACCACTTTTTTTGAAGATTAATTTTTCAGCTAAACACATGCACAAATTACTTAATTTTTAAAAATTAGCTTAACCTTCTAATAAATACCAGTTCTACCACAAAGCACCACTGACTAATGCACTACAATTTAAAATCATATGGTTAAAAAGAAAAACACTAGCAATTTAAATGCCTTAATGTTATTAGAATAGCTTCAAATATCAAGTCTTAAGAATAAAATGGATTTGAAGCCATTCAGTCAAATCATATGTAAGATACACACTTCTCCCTTCTGAAAAAAAGGCTTTGAAATAATTATCTTTTCATAGCTATAAACATGGAAATTACAAAACCCCTAAAAATCTTCTTTGTAACTTTTCCAAAAAACCAAATAATTTTTAATACCCAGATTTATAATTAGCTTCCACTGACATACACCTATAGAAAGCTATAATGCATTATAGATTATAATTATTTGTAGAAAATCCAAAATTAACATTAGACAGTGGTTGTAAGTTGGATCACTTTTAATTTAAGTTTAAATTTGAAAGAAACTATTGTTTCAATAATGATATTTTAAAAAATACTCTAAAGAAAGAGACTTACCTGTAACGAACATGAAAAGAATGATCTTCCCTCATGCTTATCAAAACACCACTTTCCTCCATTGAGTCACATTATCAGTAGAGAAAAATAAATAAATTTGTTGTGTCCAGGTCAAGTCCTTTAATATGCAGACTTGTTTTCAAAACATGGTCCAGTTAGTATATTAACGAGTTGGTGTTAATACATCCTAAGCTCCTGCTGTAATATTCTTCTTTATTAATAATGAAAGGAGGTCAATGTCAGACACAGCTTAATGTTTCAGAAATGGGTCCCCAATTCTTGCATCTGTGGCCCTTTCAGCTCCACTTCAGCTGCATTTCTGCAAAAGGAATACAAGATGCTTGGCTTGATGTCCCATTGTTAAACAACCAATAGTAAGCCTGAGCTGTGCATAAATATAGCTAGCTCTGAAGACTGATGTCTTGTGAATCACTTAAGAGATCAGAGCAAAAGGGTTTAGCTGTAACCATGGGACTCTCTAAGTAGGCATCTGAGTGACCAATGTTTGTCTGATAACAGTGCTTTATAGCATAATAGGTAAATTTTGTCTGAATGGCAATTAATTTATTCAACATTCTTTGTCAGAAATAATTATAAGTGGTTATGTTCATAAGCGCATTAGCATAGTACTCTAGAACAAATCAACTTTTACAGTAGGTTATTTTATATGATTATAAAGAAAATGATGTTTTAATTACTAACTATAACAAGTGATTCTAAACCACTAAACTCTGATGTCACTTTTTACTTAATCATTAGAGTTTTCCAAGCTGATAATGGTTTAGCATCCAAATATCTTCACTGCATTTTAATTGTGTCCATATATAGGCACTATGAGAATGGATCTCGGATTTGACTGATATGGCGAGTTTGCCACAGGGGGTCCCACCCAATTTGATGGAGATTTTCCTTGCTTTCTCATGACATCCTGGGGATGCCAGCAAAGCACCTAAGACTGCCCAGTTTTCATATCTTACTCTCATGAAATGACCAGTCCACCTTTATCACAACCTATACAAATGGCTGCTGCTGTCTTCTCTACCCCATGCAAGGATCAAAGAAATCCTACCCTGATGAAAGTACCTGATGTTGTTCTCAGCTCTTAAAAAAGAAAAATTGGGTAGGGGAAGGCAGGTGTGAAAGGAATCTTTGGTTTAAATAGATACAGGGAAAAGCTAAGAAAAACAGGCCCAGCTTAAGGAAGCTTATCCCAGGGGATCTAAGCAAGGATGGTCAACCTACATAGAGTGACCCATCTGCCCCCTACAAAGAATCTCAGCTGAAAGAGACCTCAGAGACAATTCACTCTATACTTGGAAGAAGAATCATCTCTACAACATAGTTGGCAAGTGGTCATCTAGCTTTTTCTTAAAGACCATCAGTGAGGGGAAACTACTACCTCCCAAGACATCCTGGTTCCACATAGGAACAATTCACTGTTTAAATTTTTTTATTTCAAAAAATATTTAATTGCTTGCTGTGTTGGGAAGAGAGGTGGGGAGGGAAGAAAATTTGTAACAAAATCTTACAAAAATAAATGTTGAAAACTTTTTCCATGTAATTGCAAAAAAATAAAATATTAAGAAAAAGATGAAAAATGTAACTGGAAAAATGTTTAACAAAATAAATAAAATTAAAGTAAAGCATAATAAAAGCAGAGTTGCAGAGCTGAGATCTGAAGGTATTCTTCAGTTTTGTCCAAGAGAAACAATTTTCTTCCCTGTTCCTCTTGATGAAGATGGTGTGGTCCTTCTTTAAGGCCTTATTAAAAGATCACCATCAGAAAAAGAAACATAAAATTTTTAAATCACTGTTTAAGATTTATTCCTTAAATCAAACCTAAATTTGACTCTTTGACCCTCCCACTTATTACTCACAGCTGAATCCTCTGAGGTAAAACTGAACAAGTCTATTTCCTCTTCCATATCGCAATACTTACAACTGTCATATATCCCAGGAGTCTTTTCTCTTGACTACACATTCCTATTTCCTTCAGCTCACAGTCCTTCACCAATAGCAGAGGCAGTATGGGTACAGTGAAAAAGAGTGCAGAATCTGAAGTCAAAAGACCTGGGTTCAAATCCACAATACCACTGTGTGACCTTAGGCAAGTCATTTAAGTTCACTGGGTCTCTCTGAATTGTCTCATATTTAAATGATCTGAACCAAATGTATAGAAAATATTAGTGCTTGATAAACCTATAGAAAATAGAAACTAATAAAAGGGTGGCACAGTGTGATAGATGGACCGCTGGATTTGGAGGGACCTGTGAGACTCTGGCAAGTCAGTGACCACTTTTAAGCTTCAGTTTCCTCATCTCAGAAATGAAAGGGCTGGGCTAGATCTCCGTGGCTCCTTCTAGTTTTAAATCTATGATTCCATAATGCTATGACCAGCAAGGAACAGATCAGATGCCTGTCTAAATGTCCTTAAAAATTGGTTTATGTATAATAAAACATAATTAAATAAAAAACCAGATTTGGAAAATATGGAAAATGTGACATAAGAACATGAAAACTAATATATGTAAGAAGTTATCTGAAAAGTCATAGTGGTAATTCCCAGTCCATCATGGATAAATTGTCAAACATTAGAAATATGCAGTTTTCAAGAGGAAACACTAAGCATTTTAAATGTTTTTCACCCCTAATAATCAACAAGACATAAAATGAAATAACTTTCCAGTACCACGTTACACCAAACAAGAATTACAACTTCACTTACTCTGGGTCAATAAAAAATGAGGCAGCTGTATGAGATGACCTCTAAGATCCCTGAACAGCTATGACCCCATGAGCCTGACTACTCTCCTTTGCATGTTCTCTAGCTTATCAATGTCCTTCGAAAACATGTTACTGAAAAGTAGACATGATGTCTCTGACAAGGTAGTATTGGCAATCTGTCCTGGGAGCACCAGAGAGTCTAGGCCACTAAGGCTAAGCCTCTCTTTCTTATTTAAAAAATGTTTTACTGATGATTTTTTCTCTATCTCCTAACCTTCAAAAGACTATTCTCTTCTTCTTGAAATAATACCCTACCTTGCAACAAAAACAGTTAAGCAATACAAATCAACTCACTGGTCAGAGATGTTACAAAGGTAGAATCCACAGGACCTGGCAACAGATGGGGATGAGAAATAAGGAGTCAAGGATAACACACCTAAGTTGTGAGACTGGGAATACTATGGTACTATGAACAGTGATATGGAAATTCAGAAGAGTGGTGGATTTGGGAGGGAAAGATAATGACTTCTGTTTTGAATATGTTGAATTTAAGATGTCTACAAAACCTCCAGTTTTAGATGTCCATAAGCAGTTCAATTTGTGAGTCTAAAGATTAAAGTTGGATAAACAGATCTGAGAATTATCTGCAGAAAGATGATAACTGAAACCATGAGAGCTGATGAGATCACCAAATACAACAGGACAGAGGGAGAAAGGGACCCCGGATAGAATACTGGGGGAAACCTATGATTATTGGGTGTGACCTGGATGAAGATACAGTAAAGGAGAGCAAGAAGGAGCAGTTGGCGGGGAGGAAGAGAACCAGGAGAAAGCCATGTCTCAAAAACAGAAAAATTCAAAAGTATCCAGGAGGAGAGGGGGATCAAAGTTGGCCAAGAGGTCAAGAAAGATAAGGCTTGAGAAAAGGCCATAATAGCTGGTGATTAAGATTGCATAACTAGCTTTTGGAGAGAACAGTTTCAGTTGAATGATAAGGTCAGAAGTCAGACTACAAAAAATTTAAAAATGAGAGGAAAGGTAGTAGAGGCACCTATAATAGATGGCTTTTGCAAGGAGTTTAACCACAAAAAAGAAAAGAGATATGGGACAATAGCTATGATAGATGGATGGTTCAAGTGGTTTTTTGAGGATGGGTTTGGAGGCAGAAGGATACAGTAGACAGGAAGAGATTGAAGATTAGTGAGAGGGAAGTATAATAGAGGAGGCAATCCACTGGAGAAGACCAGATGGACTGAGAACAATTTTGCATGTAGAGGGGTTTGCCTTAGGAAAAAAGAAAGGTTACCTCTTCATATGAAATAAGGGTAAAACAGACAGTAGCAGAAAGCATCTGAGTGATGAGATGAGGAGAGCAGAAGTGGGAACTTTTCTCAGTTTTTTGTTTTTTATTAATTAAGGGGTCTCAATTTTCTTTTCTTTTCTTTTCTTTTCTTTTCTTTCCTTTTCTTTTCTTTTGGTGAGGCAATTGGGGTTAAGTGACTTGCCCCGTGTCACCCAGCTAGTGTTAAGTGTCTGAGGCCGGATTTGAACTCAGGTACTCCTGACTCCAGGGCCAGTGCTCTATCCACTGCACCACCTAGCTGCCCCAGGGGTCTCAATTTTCAATGAAATATGAGGCAGAATTCTCAGCTGAGCAGAAGGGAAGAAGAGGAGCTATGAGAGGTCTGAGGAAGGATGAAAAAATTTTGAAAAAGGCTCTTTGGTGAGTGGGATAGTGAAAACAATTAGAAGGGTATAAGTGGATTGCCCATTTTAAATCATGTAACATAAATTTGTAACGGACCCAGCATGGTTTCATGATTTTCTACATCTTTGTTCAGAAGCATAAGCAACAGAGGTGATAAATAGGAGAAGTGATCCAAGGCTGAGGCTTGACTGGTGTAACTGGCAACGGGATAAGAGGGCAAGGGATTTGAGAGAAGGCGGCAGTGTGGAGTTGGTTCACCAAGGAGTCAAGTAAGGGAGAGGAGGAGAGCGTAGCCATGCAAGGGTGATATATCACTCCGGAAAGACCTGAGGAGTGGAAGGATTAGAGGTCAAAGACAGGACAAAGACCAGGGTTTGGGGTTGCAAGGCAGGGAGAGAAGAGAAATGACAACAAATTGTAATCAGATAAGGGAATTTTGGAGTTCATGCATGAATATGGAAGTGGAATGTTTGTGGGTGATGGCAAGAGCAAGAGTATGACCATGTCTGTGTGTGTAGCCAAGGTAGGGTGGAGGAGCAGGTCACAGGAAATAAGTAAATTGAGAAGTCGGGAAGTAAAGGTGTCTGAGGAAGTATCAATATATATGCTTAAGTTCCATAATTAGAGGGCAGGAAATAGGGAAGAGAGTAAGACAGACTGTGAGCCAGGCTCTGAACTTGTTGAGGAAAGGAAAATGTCCTGAGGGTCAAGAGATACCAGCTACTAGACCCTTCACTGGATGGCAATTATGAATTGGAAGAACCTCAAATGAGAAGTTACTGAATGATGGAAGTAGGCAAGCCTGGAAGTTGCAATGCAGAGCAAGAAGTATTGCAACTCCCCTACTTCAACCACTGCGTCGGATGATATGAGAGAAAGTATATCTAGTGCTAGAAAAGAGCAGCCAGGGAAATTGTGTCATCAGGAAGGAAGAAAATTCTCCCTCTCAAAGTGACAGCCAGAAGGTAGAAGACATAGCTAAAGTGGTTTGGTTTTTTTTTTGGGGGGGGGTGAGGCAATTGGGGTTAAGTGACTTGCCCAGGGTCACACAGCTAGTAAGTGTTAAATGTCTGAGGCCAGATTTGAACTCAGGTATTCCTGAATCCAGGGCCGGTGCTCTATCCACTGCGCCATCTAGCTGCCCCATAGCTAAAGTGTTTAAGACAAAGCAAGAGCCATGTGGAAGGGATGGGAAGCTCTGGAGTGGGATAGGGTGAGAAGAATGGGAATAACAGGGTGGTTATTGGGAGTCAGAGAAAGTGGTAGGAGAAGGTGAAGATGGTCAGAATTGCTGGAATGGGGAAGGTAGGAGTTTGTAAAGTAATGAGGAAAGAGTTCACATAAGTTATCAACATCCTTAGGGATCTGACCTCAGGTTGGAATCCTTTCAGGGAGTTAGCCAACAGTACATACAGCTGGAGGGCAAGAGGATGGGGAGAGAGACCAGAGGGATGGAGGGAGCACAATGGAAATGGTGTTTTCCTTTGCAAGCCAAGGAAGGTGGCTATTTCTGTCTAAGACACGACCTTTCAAAGCATCGACGCTTCATTCTTATTCCACCTATCCAATTTTAACCTCTACAACATCTCTCATTGCCAATTTCTTCTCTTTACTCACAAAGCCACCCCAGTAGCTCAGACCCTTGTCAACCTCTCCCTACATTACTTCAGCAGCTTCCTAAATGGGCTCCCTACTGTAAGTCTTTCCCTACTCTAGTCTACATTCCATGCAGCTGCCCTGACTAGATCACTCCCCTACTCAATACATTCTAATGGCTTTTTGCAGCTTTAGTAAGAAGCCAGGTAATTCCAATTTGTTAAGATATAGACAATTTCATTTATTGTAATGGTGATCAATGTTCATCCCATCTGGAAACTCCAGACTTTCTTCTTGAATAAAGTATTTATGAGACTTTAGTTATCTACAATCTTTTTGCTTCTTTCATTTTTTAGCTTCAATCTTATTGTCTAAAATTTTTCACTGATCTTAACTGTGCCTGCTTTCAAATTCATTCTTTTTTTTTTTTAAGTGAGGTTAGTGGGGTTAAGTGACTTGCCCAGGGTCACACAGCTAGAAAGTGTTAAGTGTCTGAGGCCAGATTTGAACTCAGGTACTCCTGACTCCAGGGCCGGTGCTCTATCCACTGTGCCACCTAGCTGCCCCTAAATTCATTCTTCTAAGTACTAAGACATACTGTATTTTGACTTGTTGGGCATTCTTTCAGAGTTTAACTTCTTTATCCTTTGCAATAGATGTTGGTCCCTAAGCTATGATTATATTTATGTTTATGGTACTTATTAGCACTACAATATGAGAAATTTGACCAGTCTAGCACTAAAAGAAAATTTACTAAGCCTTTGCATCAGTTTTCAGCATAAACTCAAAATACTTAACCAGTAGCCATTAAATATCCTTTAAATTTATTTCCATGCTAAGTTTCTTAAGTGTTCTGGACCCCAATAATTTTTGCTGAAACACATATTTTGGAATATTTGGGGGTTGGATTTGGTATGGGGACTCTAAAAAAGACTAGAAAGTCACAGAATTAGAGTTGGAAAGGACCTTATCAGTCTAACCCAATTTGGGGAAATATGAAGTATGAATTACCTTCATATCACCAACAAGGAGTGATCTAAAATCTGCATTACGACCTCTATCAACTGAAATTTGCTACTCCCCAAGGAAGACAGTTCAAATAGTCATAGCAAGCTGAAGTCTACCACCTACCTTTCCTAAACAATTAAAGCACTTTGATCTATGTGGATCAAATGAGAATATATGTAAAGCACTTTGCAAACCTTAAAACGCTACGTAATACTAGCTATAGTTGTGCAGTTTACATAAAGAAAGCACATTAAATTATACTGGGTAAACTGTGAAATGCTTTTGATGACCTCAAGATTCACCTTGAAGAAAGAGTTCATCATTTAAAGACTTAATACTTTTCTGAAGATGTTAAATGATTGTGAAACATGGTAATGCCACAATTTCTACATTTGCGGCTCTCCAAAGGACAACACAGAAGTACATGGTAGGTGGGAATAGGCTGTCAAATACTATCAATGAAGAACACACCAAAGGTGGCATAAAAGACATCAAAGAGAAAAGAGGCACAATCAAGCATTTTCTTTCCTCTCAATACTAAGAGGAATTTATAGGTTGAAACAAAACAACAAAACCTCTGAGATAGAACAACTAGTTTATTTGAAGTTTTTTGATACTGTTGACCAACTTAAAAACTCTCTTTCCTTGGTGTTAGAGCTACAACATAAATGTATAGTAACACAGAATATCAAATTTTGTATACAAATCCATCCCTTCTCAACTTTCTTATTTGTGGAGAAAGAACCATGAGCCTTGCAATCTCCCAGGTTTGCTATATTGGTGTCACTCTTATCTCATTATTTTCCCTCACCTCATGCATCCAATCAGAATGTTGACATTTTTATCCCCACAATAACTCTCCTCCCTCTCCTCTCCAATCACACTACCCCCCCCACAGTGCAGGTCAGCCCCTCATCACAACTTACTCAGGCTACTGCCACAGCAGGCATCATTCAAAATCCCTAGTTTCCTTCCTCTCAAGCACCACCTTCCACACGAGGCTTTTCCTGATCTCTCCCCTCAAATCACTAGTATCTATTTTGTATCTACCCACTTACTTATGTACCTGTGGACTAAACTCTAAGCTTCTTTTGGACAGGGGCTGTTTTCACTTTTTAAAAATGTTTTTTTTATTCCTCACACCTAGAATAGTGCCTGGAACATAGAAGGCACTTAATAAATGCCTGTTCACTGACTGGAATCAGAAGAACTGAGTTTGAATCTTGATTCTCCTATTTACTACCTGATTGGAAGCGTGGATCTGTTCTCTTTTGGCTATGGTATTCCTGGTTTCATGTTGGAGTCTTTCAGGAGTTGAGTGGCAAATTCTTGATATTTTCACTTTCCTACCTAGCCCTTAGTCACTGAATAGGTAGGTATTATTGCCTCAGGCAAACTGAGACCAGGTAATTTAGAAAGGCCAAGGTCAACCACTGCATCCTGGGCCATTGCCAGTTGTCTTACCTTTACCTGGCCACTGATCCTTGATAACTCTGGAGGAGAGAGTGAGGCTGAAGACTTTTCATAGCTCCACCTCATTTAAATCCAATCCACTAACAAGTCAATATATCACCCTCACAAAGTCTCTGGTCATCTTCTAGAATGAAGGCCACCAAAATACTACCTCCATGGCCTTAGGCAAATCGCTTACCCCCTGGATTTGGCTCCTCTTCCATAAAAAGAAAGGATACAGTTCTAAATCCTCAAATCTGTCTCTTTTCTTTGCTGGCTTCTCATCTTCTTCCTAACCTCTGATGGTTCACTGAGGAGCTCTGCCTTTGTCTCTCTTCTCCATCTCTCTATGTATACTCTCACCCCGGGTAATCTCATTCACTCCAAAGCTTTGACTACCACCTCTCTATAGATGACTCCCAAATCTCTTTTCATTACTGATTTCTTTTCTGAGTTCAAGACCCCAAACTGCAACTACATAAACCAGCACCTCAAATCGACATAAGCTTATTTTCCTCTCTCAAATGTCCTCCACGGTCTGATTTCACTATTTCTGTCAGTGGGACCAGTCCAGAGCCACCCACCTCCCACCTTTTGGTACACTGAACATACTTGACTCTTCACCTGTCCCATTATTTAACCTGTTACTAAGGTCTCATTGATTCCACCTCCACAACATTTATTGGATCCAGGCACTGTCCAAATACAAGCCCTCAATACTTGCTTAAATCTATTTTTAATCCATTCTGACTTTTTGCTTTCCAATATGAGCCCAAATATCACAGTGTTTCTATGTAGTAGAAGCAAACATTAATTTGAGGAGAGAAGACAAGTGCACATGAAGAACTAGGTGAAGCAAACAATAGAATCAAATAGTTAAAAACAAAAATACCCCCCTTTTAAGGGGGTAGCTGTTTATGACAATCAACAGAAAAAAGTACAGAATAAAGTATTGTGAACTTGTTTTATATCAGGTTTTATTTCGTTAATAAATTGAATATCTTAACAGCCTACAACACTGGACAGAGTTCTAAAATGCAGTAGCAACTAATTTCCCAAAGTCTCTAGAGCAGGGACAATAATAATGTGACTTCTAATAAGCTAATAACATATTTTTGCTTTGAGAGACTTCCAAAAAAATCTAGCTACTGAGTTGTGGGAACTTAAAATTTTAGTAATAATATGATGATGATATAGAAGAATACACACCAGCAAACTTTACAAAAATTTAAATTTAAAGGCACATTCATAGCATAAATATGAAATTTAAAATGTTCCTTCAGTCCAGAACCTACAAAATACTATATGACTTATTTTCAGTCATTAATATTTCCACTTTTACTCATATATAAAGCTAAAAGTGTCCCAAAATATATACTGTACTTGAATAAAGCACTATTAAAGTAAAACAGATGAGATTTTAAAAATATTTTTAAATCATTCAGAGGAGCAGGATAAAGAGATTTAAATACTTCGAGCCTTAATTTAGGCATTATTAAATAATGTAAAAATGACAATCATATCCATCAACCTACATGAAAAATACATGGTATTCAATGTTGACTGCATGTGAAATTCAACCCAAGATTTCAGCAATCCTAAATGAACCATAATAGCCACCATTTATTTAATGCTTTATGGTTTGCAAAGTGCTTATTTCATCTTAACTTCACAACAACCCTGGAAGGTGTTATTATTATCTCCATTTTTGTATGACCAAATTAAGGCAAATAATGGTAAGTTACTTGCCCAGAGTTAAACAGTTGGTAAATGTCTAAGGCTGGTGTTGAACTTGGGTTTTCCTGAATCAATTTCAGGACTCTATCCACTGGGGTCATTTAGACACACATGATCTAAAGCCCAAAGTAATATACAGTTGTTAAGAAATGTTAAGGGGTCCCCAAACTTTTCTTTTTGAGTTGCCATATTTTCCAGAAACACTGGACCCCAAGTATTCAGGAAGTTCTGAATGTGTCAAGGACAAATTCCCGCTCAAACTGGCATGATTTGTTGTTTGCATCCCAAACCGGACACCCTGTGTGTCCTTGGGAGTCAAGACAGAAACAAGCCTACACTAGACTGAGAAACTCCTTGTGTAGCTGGGATCCTCGTAGATAAGCAAACCATCATATCTTCATCGTCTAGCACGTCCAAGGGAAAAGAATGTGGCTTTTGCCATTTGCTCCTCCCCTTTGAGAGGGGTTTTGTCCTTTTCCCACCTTTCCCCCTCCCGTGTCACACCTCTTCAGGTGAAGATCTCTGTTACCTCTTCCTCCCTTTGTCCTACTGTTTATAAAAATTCAAACTTCTGTATGGATTGTGACCTATGCATGTTCATTTCTCTTATAATAAACCTAGTGTTCACCTAAGTTTCATGAAGTTGTGATTGATTGCTTGTTGATACAGTAGAATAGAAAGAGATTTAGATTTAAAGTTAAAGCACCTTGATCTGAATCCTGGTTCTTCTTCTCAACCTGTATAAACTTGGGAAAGCCCTTTCTCCTCTGAGTCTTAATCTCCTCATCTATAAAATGGGAGCACTGAGTTAAAAAGGAGTTCTTACCTAGGGTTTTTGGCCCTGCAAGGGGCCCTAGGATAGATTTCATTGGGTCCATGAATTTTTTGAAAAGTATTTTGATATTGGAGAATAGCTAAACAAGTTGTGCATATGATTGTAATGGAATATTATCGTGCTATAAGAAATGACAAGCAGGATGATTTCAGAAAAACCTGAAAAGACCTACATGAACTGATGTATAGTGAAGTGAACAGAACCAGGAGAACATTGTACACAGTAACAGCAATACTGTTTGATGAAGAACTGTGAATGATTTAGCTATTCTCAGCAATACAGTGATCCAAGACAATCACAAAAGATAAGTGATCAAGCATATTATCGGCCTCCAGAGAAAACCAATAGTGATCAATTTTTTCTTTTGAGTCTTCTTATACAAAATGACAAATATGGAAATATTTTACATAATTGTACACATATAACCTATATATCTGATTCTTTACTGCCTCAAGGAGGAGGGAGGGGAGGGAGGAAAAGAGGCAGGGACAGAATTTGAAATTCAAAACTTTAAATAAAAATGTTAATTTAAAATATGTTGATAACTGCATTTCTATGAAATTTTTAATGTATTTCATCTTATGCATTTAAATACATTAATCTGAGAAAGGGTTCATAGGCTTCACCAGTCTGCTGGAGGAGTCTATGACCCCAAAAAATTAAGAAACCCTGGATTAAATAAACAAATGTGGCATCAAATACGTTAGCATTACTAATACTTCCTCAAAATTACTTTCGAGATTTAAAAAAATTACATTCAGGTTTCCTCTAAGAACAGGGCAATTTAAAACATACACAATATCTATTTTAAGTTCTTAGTAAGAGTAATATTTCCTAACCCTTCAGGAAATCCTCAATTAACTCCTTGGAACTTATCAAAGTACAAAAAGAGTAATTTCTAGTTATAATATAAAATACATATAGGCACATGGAAGTATTTTTTTTAATCCAGGCTAGAGAAGAAATGCAACATGGTTTAAAATATAAGAACATTCAATATTTTGTACCAATCTGACTCACACTAATAAAAACTTCATCTATTGCTAATGCTAACCAGATCAGCAAACTACATTTGATAATATAAACAAATGGTTGTAAGGACACATATTATATAATAAATGTTTGTCAGAAAAAAAAAAGTATTCAGAGTTCTTCCACCAAATTTAAATGTTCATGGAAAAAGCCACAAAAAGGAAAAAGGAATATTATCTGTTTAGTTCCTTTACCTGACTTCTTTTTTTTTTTTCATTCTAGACAATACTAGTTAATATTACTGGCTAAAGGGTATGTTGCTTACCATGAGTAAGGAAATAACTAAATTTAAAAAGACAAAATATTTTTGGAACATACATAATTTTCATTTCTATAGCATTTTACAGTTTAAAAAGTGATTTTATATATTTGTTGTACTAGAAAAAAATTTACTTGTAATGAAGAATGAGTAGAATTTTAAAGAGCAACTTATGAAACCAAAGTATATGATTCAAAATTATTTCTTATTATCATTGTTGGTTAGCTTTCTACCAAAATCCATCACTTACCAAATATGTGCCAGTGATTAAAAAAAAAAAAAACAACAATGGAAAAATGGAAAAAAAGTTAGTCCTTTTCACTTAAGTCTTATCTTAAGCACACTGAATGAATATCAGACTTTTCCCCTCCTTGGTTTATATTAGCAGTTCAAAAAATGGAGTCAAACTAAAGCTGCTGTTAGAAATTCTGATTTAAAAATTACTGCAGAGGGGCAGCTAGGTGGCGCAGTGGATAGAGCACCGGCCCTGGAGTCAGGAGGACCTGAGTTCAAATCTGGCCTCAGACACTTAACACTTACTAGCTGTGTGACCCTGGGCAAGTCACTTAACCCCAATTGCCTCACTTAAAAAAACAAACAAACAAACAAAAAATTACTGCAGAAAAGCAATCTGCAGTTAGTGTTAAAATATATATACATACTACATATTTGTGTATAAAATGTGCATATATGTAACCTATACAAAATATGTGTATTTTATATTTATATATATACATATACAAATAAAACATATGTGTGTATACACACACACACATACTGATAGCGCCTCATGGAAATCTTTTAAGAGATCTACTTTCTCACAACATTGTTTCATTTAGTTATTAGTTTACTATTCATGGCAAAAGATAAATGTGACAATTGTCTACCTTAAAAGTTCTTTTATTATAACCATGGCAAATAATTACTGTTTTTATTCAAAATTAGTTATTTTCTTGTCTGCTTATTCACTACATAGCACCCACCATACTGCCTTGCACATAGTCTGAGCTCAAAAGACATGTGAATAAGGGTGGCTAGGTGGCGCAGTGGATAGAGCATTGGCCCTGGATTCAGGAGGACCTGAGTTCAAATTCGGCCTCAGACACTTAACACTTACTAGCTGTGTGACCCTGGGCAAGTCACTTAACCCCAATTGCCTCAGACGTGAATATTTTATTTGTCTTAAAGATAGATCACTTGTAAACTATAAAGGTAGTACTAACAATGAATGCTGCAGGCTTTGGGAAGAGTGGGCTCAAAACAGAATGTCTTACCCATATTCAATCAATGAAGAGAATTTGGGGAATGGACTATCATCAATATTTTTAGAGGTTGTTAAATGAGAAAAACATGTGACTTACAATACTCAAGGCAGTGAAGTCAATGTTGCAACAAAAGGTAAGAGGATAGTCACAGGATGTTTAAGCTGGAAGACAATCCAGAGATCATTTAGGCCAACTCTCATGATATAAATTAAAAAAACAAAAACAAAAACAACACAACACCTGAGACCCAGAAAAACAAAGTAATAAAATAGATGAAGGCCTCACAGCCAGGGGAGATCTGGGACCTGAACCTGGATCTCCAGTGTCCCTAGATGGCAGACAACATGCCAATCACTGGGCTAAGTCAAACTGAAGGCCATAGCCATGATTCTACCTCCTTTGACACAATTCACAAGGGAATGCAATTGATATTTGTCCAGATCCTATAGATCTATATCTGAATCAATAATGAAAAGCTTTCGGGCAGCTAGGTGGCACAGTGGATAGAGCACCGGCCCTGGAATCAGGAGTACCTGAGTTCAAATCCGGCTTCAGACACTTAACACTTACTAGCTGTGTGACCCTGGGCAAGTCACTTAGCCCCAATTGCCTCACTAAAAAAAAAAAAAAGAAAGAAAGAAAGAAAAAAAAAAGAAAACAATCAAAAACCAAAACATCCACAACCAAATTATCATCTCAGTAGATGCATAAAAAGTCTTTGACAAATAATGAAAAGCTTTCTCTCATTAAAAGGTTCATGCGGTCCAACAATACTTGGAGAAAAAAAATGCCTAACCAAAGCAACACAAAGAATCAAGTCCATGGAAAGAAAAGCTCCCCACTGTTTCTAGGATAACCCAGAAAACTCCTGTGTCTGCCTCCTAAAGCCCTACACAGCCTAGTGTCACAACACCTTTCCAGGCTCACCTGCTACACACTGTTCTCCCTCACTCACGCTAAGCTAAAGCCAAACTGGCCCCTGTGCTGTTTCTGCTTCCCTCACAGAGTTCAGTCTCCAGTGGGGGTGCTTTTGCATAGGCTGTCTTCCAAGATTAGAATGCACTCCCACCTCATATCAAGATTTGAAGAAACCCTGGCTTCATTGTTGGGACTAACATGATTGCCCCCAGTTGCCTGTGCCCTCTCCTCTCAAATTACTTTGCACTGATATATGCATGTTCATGTGGCCTCTCCCCAGTTGAGAGATCAAGGACAAAGACAATTTCATTTTTTTCTCAACATCTCCACCACCTAGCAAAATGCCTGGCCATGCTATAGGTGCTTGTGAACTGAAATGAAGGAAAAGGCTTCGGTGGTAAAACTCTACCCCACCTGACTCATTGATCTTTCCTGCCTATCTCGTGTGCCTAGCTAATCAACAAAAACTTTCTTAACAGTGAGAACACAAGCAATATTGATCAGATGCAGTCACCCTGTTTAACATTTTAAGACTCACATATCAGGTTTAAGATCTTTAATACAGCATTTTGAAAATTCAACTCTGTTGGTATGGTAACTTCCCCCATAAACTAGAAGCAGCTCTTATCTACATCTCTGACAGAATAGAATGCCAACTGTTGACTGTATTCCAATTAAACAAATATTTTATTCTAAAAACGAAGATGACTTAAATTTGGCTCTAAGAAAATGTATCCCTTATGTGCAAAAGTTAAAATAACCCAGCTTCAATAAACAATTTTGTTAACGAATTTTTCCCTTTTAAAATATAAATGAGGCAATTAAGATCCAGTTAATTCTTTATGTTGTGTAGCCTGTTTTCATGTTTGAAAAAAGTGAAGTTTCTAAAGCAGTTCCTAAACCCTGTGACAAATCAACAGGTTGGTGAAGAAAGATTAGGTTTCTTGCGATGCTAACCGAAGGAAATGAGAATAAGACAATGAGAATGTTTAAATTATACGCAGAGGTAGTTAGGCTACCAAAACTTCCAGAAGAGCGACGATTAAAACAGACCCCGGCTGTTTTTACTCCACAAGCACCTGAGCTACCACCTATTGCGCTCTCTCGATAGGGAGACACCCTTTATCATAATAGGTTGTCAAATTTGTGTTTAAAAAGATAAAACTTCGCAAACCAAAGGAGCAGCGTTGCTACACCCCAATTTTTAAACACACACACAGGCACGCGCCTCTCGGTGCATCGCACCCCCAAAGGCTGTCCTTCTCGGGACGCGCAGCTTCGCCCCGTTTCAAGCTGCTGATCTGGGGGCGCGAGGCCCCCGCGCGCGCACCCCGAGAAGGCGTGGGGCGGACAGGGACGGGGCCGGGCACCTCTCAGGCCCAGACGCGCCGCGCGACCTGCGGGGCTCCGCGAAAAGCTCCGGGTGCACCCCGCCCGCGCATCCCCGCAGACTGACCCCCTCCCCCCCAAACACACACACACACACACACACACACACACACACACACACATCCCTGCCCCCTCCCAACCCTGCCGCGGAACTCACCTGCCTCCGGCCTTCTCCTCTGACGACCCCCAGCCGGGAACGGCCCGAAGCAGCTGCTGCCGCCGCCGCTGCTGTTGCTGTCGCTGCTGCCGCGGCCGCAGGCTCCCGTCCAGGCCGATCGCGGCGGCCCCGCCCCCAGGCCGGGACACGGAGGCGCTCCGGGGGCCCGCACGGAGGCAGCGGCAGGGGCAGCGCCGTAGGCTGGCTCGCGCCCCCACCCCCTCCTCCCGACCAATCACGTGGGCCAGAGCTTTCCAGGGCGTCCCCCGCCCTCCCCTCACCCAAACCCACCAATGGGGTCTCCTTAGCTGGGCTGGTCACCTCCACTGCTCTCAACACTTCGGGAGCCGGCCGCCCTCCCCGGAGCAGCATGCGCCTGCGCGGCTCCGGGCTCTTCGCGTTCAAACTGGCACTGCCCCCGCGTCTTTCGTACTGGCCAATGGGAGGGCGCGTGGGCAGGGCGCCCTCTCTCTCGTCCCGTCCCCCGGGGTCTATTCTTCCCCCTCCCGCACTTGCGAACCTGCTCCCTTGGCTTGGCCCCAAGCTTCATTGTTCCGTGGCGAAGGATCCTGACTGGTTCAGAAAGAGTCCCGTTTTCCCCAAGCAGGACAGGGCCTAGAACCCTCCGAAAGGGCAGGAACCGACTGAGCAAGTGCCTCCTTCCCAGAAAGCCCCATCCTGTCCCGGGGAGTGATCCGAGCCCAGGGGTCGCCTGGCAGTCCCCGGGACATCCATTAAAGCTGGAAGGGGGCTGGTCACTTTCATGTACACAGTTATTTTCCTGTGGTCTCCTCCACGAAAGGATAAACTCCCTGAGGAGTAGGAACCCTGCCTTTGCCTTTCTTTATACTCCCAGGGCTTAGCACAGAATAAGCGCTTCACAATAAATGCTTGCCTTGACTTGAAGGCGATCTCATTTTATTAAGACAGAGTTGCATAGTTCAGAAGGAGCTCTTCTGTCCAGCGTAGAGAGTCAGTCAATTAGCACTTATCGGGTGCCGGGCACTGCGTTGAGCACTGGGGATGCAAAGAAAGGCAAAAGCCAGCCTCTCCTTTCAAGGATCTTACAGTCTAACGGGCGGGGGTGGGGTGGGGTGGGGTGGTGGCGGGGAAAGCAAACAGCCGTATAAAAGCAAGGGAGCTGGATCCGTGGTCTTATTGATAAAGGAGCTCAGAGATGAGGAAATTGCCTTTTTTGGTACGGATTGGCACCTTCTCGAGCTAGTCGGAGAGCTGCCAGGAGCATTGAGAAATGAGTGACTTGCCCACGGTTACATAGCCAGTATGTCAGAAACAAGACTTTTACATATAAAGAAGCTGAAATCGTGATTTGTCCGGGTAACTCCAGAAGAGGTTATAGACAGGTTAGTAAATGAAACTCATTTAATAATCCACATTTTACAAAACATGGTACTGCATATAAGACTACTCAGGGAATCAAGAAGACATTTTCCTCATGACTCTCCATCCTGATAGCTGGCTTGCCTTCAGGATAGTGCTGACTCACACATTCTCATCTGAAAAATCATTTTATGATGCTATTACCGGTCTTAAGACTGGCATTGCAAATGTGCCCAGAGGTCTGTTTCGATAGGCATATCGAGTGAATCTAAATTGTTGTAATTTGAAGCCCTTTCTACCTTAGTGGTTAGGTTCCAGCAGCTCCGGTTAGGTGCATCATATTCTCATGTTGCATTAGCTCTTACCTCCTTGTAACCTCTGCATCAGAGAGACTTGTGGCACAAAGAGACAGATTATTATTTAGTGCTGTCCCACTTCAATTGGCTCAGGCATCCACCTGGAACCCTGCTGTGTCCTGGCAATTACATTGCCATAATGTACAAATAAAGAAAGGTATGTTAATAACAAAACAGACAGCTTAATACTATGTAAATTTAGTAGTGATGACAATCCAATTTCCCTGCCAAGATGTCCACAATTCCTTACAGCTTCTAAAGGCTTTATTCACATAGAGGAACACCATCTCTCTCATTGCCTTCTCTCACCAAGACACATGTGGTCCTTCCACTAGTTTCTCCAGGAAAAGGCACTCGTAATCAACCTCTGCTCACCATTATCCCAACTGTTTATCTTCTGATTTAATTATCTTCTTTAAAATGACTCAGAAGTTCACAGAGCCCAACTCTGATGCGTACTACCTGTGTGACTATGGGCAATCAACTTCCTTAGTCCTCAGTTTCCTCATCTGTAAAATAAAGTGTTTGGGCTAGATGGCCGCAGGGTTCTTTTCTTTTCTTTTCTTTTCTCTTCTCTTCTTTTCTTTTCTCTTCATTTCTTTTCTTCCTTTCTTCCTTCCTTCCTTCCTTTCTTTCTTTCTTTCTTTCTTTCTTTCTTTCTTTCTTTCTTTCTTTCTTTCTTTCTTTCTTTCTTTCTTTTTTGGTGAGGCAATTGGGGTTAAGTGACTTGCCCAGGGTCACACAGCTAGTAAGTGTTAAGTGTCTGAGGGCAGATTGGAACTCAGATCCTCCTGACTCCAGGGCCGGTGCTCTATCTACTGTGCTACCTAGCTGCCCCCGCAGGGTTCTTTTCAACTTTAAATATGATCTTAAGATCTTTCAGATACACTGGAAAGGGCCTCTAATCTAGCTAAGAATTACCACTCTTTTGGCCCAACTTTCTCAATAAATCAGTCAATCAATTAACACAAAGTACCTACTATGTGCCAGGCATGTAAGCACTGGGGATACAAAAAGAAGCAAAAACTTGTCCTCAAAGAATCCCCAATCTAATGAGGGAGACAATAAGCAAACAAATGTATACAAACATCTATCTAGACATCTATCTAGATAAATTTATTCATTCATCCATCCACCCATCCATCCATCTATCTATCTGATAAATAGGAACTAGAGGGAAAACACTTCCTATGGGGTTTTTCTTGTGTCCCTCATGCTCTAAGAGGACCAAAATGACATCACTCTGTTGGAGTTGAGGTACAGTGTGTCCAGCTGTGGCTGATCAAACCAATATGAGCTCAGAAGGCTCTACCACAGATTGGACACAAATAGTCCATATCAACATTTGGAGTGGAGGTGTCTCTAAATTTGACCATCTCACATTTGTTTTGAACTACAACAATTCTCTGCTCATAGAGCACAGTGCCTTCTTTGACTCTGGGTGGTCTTTTGCCAGGGTTTCCCATGTCACACAATCAATTCCAAGGTTCTTCAGGGACCTTAAGAGTGTCCTTGTTTTGTTTCTTCTGACCTCCATGTAAGCACTTGCCTTGTATGAATTCTCCATAAAATAGTCTTTTAAGCAAACATACATTTGGCATTTGAACAATGCGGCCAGCCCATCAGAGTTACTTTTTCTGCAGTGAAGTTTCAATGCTTGGCATTTCAGCTGAAGAAAGCATCCCAGTATCTGCTACTTTAACTTGCTAGGTGATCTTCAGAGTCTTCCTAAAACAATTCAAATGGAAAAGATTCCATTTCCTGTCATGGTGCTGGTAGACCATCTAGGTTTCAGAGGCATGCAATGATGAGATCAGCACAACAGCTCTGAAGTTTGGTAGTCAGTCTAATACCTCTTCTCTCCCACACTTTCCTTTGGAGTCTCCCAAACACTGAACTAGCTCTGGCAAAATGTGTCAAACTATCATCCATGTGGATTTCCCTGGAAAGTATACTGTCTAGGGAAGTGAACTTATCCACAGTATTCAACACTTCACCATTCATTGTAACCGATGGTTCCACATATACATGGTGTTGTGCTAGCTGGTGGAGAACCTGTGCTTTCTTGGTGTTAATTATTTGGCCAAAATTAGTATAAGTTGCAGTACTTTGTTGCATCTCAGTCTCAGAGGCTGCATTGAGTACACAATCATCTGCAACCAAAAAATCACATACCAACTCTCCCTCCATTTTAGTCGACTTGTTGCTTTTTCAAGTTAAATAATTTACCATCAGTGTGGTAGCTGACCTTTATGCCATTTTTGTCCTCATTGATGGTGTCTGATAACATTGCTGAAAACAATATGCTAAAAAGCATGGGGGCAAGCACACAGCCTTGCTTCACTCCATTGGTGACTGGGAAAGAGTGAGAGCATTGCCCATTAACCAAAACCCATGCAAGCATGCCATCATGAAACTGATGAACGATACTGATGAACTTTTCTGGGCAACCAAATTTTGACATAATTTTCCACAAGCCCTCATGACTTACAATATCAAAGACCTTGGTCAGGTCAATGGACATTGTGTACAGACTTTTGTTCTGCTCCTGGCATTTGTCCTGGAGTTGTTGAGCAGCAAATGCTATATATACCATTCCTCAGCTTTTTCTGAAGCCACACTGGTTCTTAGGTAGATAACCATTTTCCAGGTGAAAGATCAGCCTATTCAGGAAGACTCTGGCAAGAATCTTGCCAGCAATGACTAAGAGAGAAACACCTTTATGATTGTCACAGGACAGCCTTCTCGAACTCCTGGGAGATAATCTCCTCTTGCCATATAACTCAGAAAACTTCATTTAGCTGGAATAGAATCAGCACCAGGTGCTTTGAAGTAGGAGAAGAGTCTAATGGCATTCAAAACCTATTCTTCAGTTGGAAATTTAGTTAGAGAGAGATTGACTTCAACCTGAGGTATATGGTCATTGGCTTCAGCATTAATTGATGATGATGTGCTGAGAACACTATGGAAGTGTTAGACTATCCAGGATTACATCCTTATCACTAATCAATGTGGATCCATCAGCATTGAGTAGTTGTAGCCTTCAGGGCATCTTAAAACCAGTTTGGATTGTTACTATCAGTATAAAACAGAATTTTGTATGCCTTTTTACTGAGCTAAGAATCCTGTATCTCTCTAAGCTTCATTTGTGCTTTACTTTTTTTTTTTTTTTTTGCGGGGGCAATGGGGGTTAAGTGACTTGCCCAGGGTCACACAGCTAGTAAGTGTCAAGTGTCTGAGGTCGGATTTGAACTCAGGTCCTCCTGACTCCAGGGCTGGTGCTTTATCTACTGTGCCATCTAGCTGCCCCCATGCTTTACTTTTAATGGAGTTAAATGTTGCCTTTTCCAAGTTAATGAAATATCCTGTTGGTAAATCCTGTGGAGTTCTCATTTTTCACCTAGCAGCTTCTGAATTTCCCCATCATTTTTTTGTCAAACCAAACTTGATGTTTGTGAATGTTCTGACCCAGATGAGTAAATGCAGTGCTGTATACCAAATCTCTGAAAGCTGTTTGCTCCTTTTCTCCTCCACTGTTGCCAACTGTGTTTTGGCTTAGTTTTACCTTCAAGTCAGCAAAAAACAAAAACAAAAACAAAAACAACAAACTATTACTGCTTGAAGAAGTGCTCTAGTCTGTTGACATTAAGTCTTCTGATGGTTGTCTTGCCTTGGGGACACCCCTTTTATTGAATGCAAATATTTAGCTTAGAGAGGATAAGTCTATGATCAGTCCAGCTCTCTGCACCACACATTGCCTTCATTACTTTCATATCCTATCTATGGAGTTTTAGTTGGAACTTAAAGGAAGCCAGGAAAGCAAGTAGGTAGAGAAAGGAAGAACATTCCAGACATAGGGGACAGCCAGAGTAAACAGCTGAGAGAAGTATGGGCTATTTTTGTCTTCATACAAACAGATGCAGCCCTTTCTTTCTAACAATTCCTATCATCCTGAGTTGCAGCAGTATCATTGTCACTAACACCATAGTTAAGGTAAATATCTAGTGTCCTGCCAATACCCTGCCAAACAGGGTTAGGTATCTTCCCCAAGGGACAATGCCTTTACTGTTCAGGGGCTGTTGCTCCATTCCAATATTTCTTCAGTTTATTCCCATAAAACACTGGAAGCACGTTGTATTTCTGCCCTCTTCCCCCAAAAGAGAGTTATGCTGCAAACCTTCAGGCACATAGATGTGAAATGGCAGCATTTCTGTGAAAAGAAAAATTTCTGGTGACTTTTGGCAAGTTTACTACCATCTCATCAATAAATGTATATATGCCTTGGAGTATATTCAATCACTAAGTATTTTATAAGATTATAGGATTCCAGAGACAGAAGGGAGTTTTAGAAGTCACCTAGTCTCACTCTTTCATTTTATAGATAAAATTGAGACCAAAAGAAGTGAAATTACTTGCCCAAGATGAAAACCAAGTCCTCTTATCTCTAGATCTAGTGACCCATGTATAATTTACAATAATTGTGGACTTCCTACTTTTGAAAGATGCTTTTCCTACAGGAATTGCTATGATCTCATCAAATAATACACATTAATCTGGAGACAGTACAAGCATCAACCATACTAGGAAATGCTGTTGACATTTTAATGTGTCCTAGGATAGAGTTACTAGAGATAGTATCATTGGGATGAAATGATTAGGCAAAAGTCCTAACTGCTAACGTACTCTAAGACATTGCATAAATAGAAATGACTATCAGTTTTACAGACCAAATTCTTTTTCTGACAATTGTGATCACCCCTATTTTTTCCTCCTCTAAATCTGTGTTACAACAAAGTCTAACAGTCTGAGTACCTGACTTCTGTGGCCCAACTCCCAGATTTGTTGTGGACAAATCAATTACTCTCCTTTGGTCTCAGATAAATTGGTGATATCTTTATTAACTCCCTTGAAGGAATGGTATTGTATGGTGCCTAATTGGTGTCTACAATGTGGCTTAAAAGCCTTAGACTAAAAATACTATTTAGAGGTAAAGCATTATTATCTCTTGCACACATAATGTTCTATTTCCTGCCTTTAGTTGTTGTTTAGAGTTATGTTAATGCTGTTCCAGCAACTAGTAGGGCTCCATGCCTGAGGTGATTACATTCATTTAGTGGGTAAAAAAATACCTACCTCACCTGGGTGTTGTGAGTCTTAATTAATTAATGTTTATACAACACATTGGCATCCTATCATAAAAGGATAAAGGTAAAGTATTATTAACCTCTTCTTTACTTCCTGTGTTTTTTAAATGGTGACTGCCCTATATTATTCCAGAAGAGTTGTTACTTCAGCTGTTGGGTTGAGATAATGCATATTTTGAGGCCTAATTGATTACTACTTGTGAAGAAGTATATGATCCTTAGAAGAAAGGTGTTAAGTCTTCATCTCTTGAATAAATGGGCTGTTTTGTGAAATATTTGGTCCCAGTACTCCACATATATCCATCACTAGGAGGTTTCAAATGGAGGGTGAATTGGCCACTTATAAGGGAATGCCTATTCAGGTGAGTTGTACTAATGATGTCTAAAGTCTGTTTCAACTAAGAGATTGTCGTTCTGTGATTCTGTTGTGACCTTGGCACTTAAGTTCAATTCAACATTCATTGGATGTCTACTATGTGTGAGGCAACATACAAAAAATTATGTCTCTTCCAGGCTTTCAAAGTCTTGCCCTTTCTAGTCCATCTGTGTATAGCCTTGTACTAGAGATGAAGGGTACATTCAAGATGGCGGGAGTACCAGAGACTCTACCATACAAAGATTGGTTGAAGATGTTGCATAAGTTTAGCCTAGAGAAGAGAAAACCTAAGGGAGTGGTAGCCATCTTCATTTATTTGAAGGGCTATCTATCCAATTAGACTCCAAAAGGAAGAGCTAGAACAATGTTTGAAAGTTACAGAAAGGCATATTTATTCTCAATATAAAGAAAATCTTCCTAGCAATTAAAACTATCCCAAGGTGGGATGGACATAATTTAGATGCACTTTGACTAAAATAACAGAGTTCCTTCTTACCTCCCCAGTTCCTTCAACCAATCCTCAAATGTCATGAATTCAAAGATGTTGTTTGAAAAGAGCAGAGTATAAAAAGATTATCACACCTCCTTAATCCTGGAAACTATGTCTCAATGCAACCCAAAGCTGCATTAGTTAATTTGGTTACCTCTTCATACAGCTATTTTGAGAGAAGGGAAATGGGATTAAGTGAATTGCACAGGGTCACACAGCTAATAAGCGTTTGTGGTCAAATTTGAATTTAGGTCTTCCTGACTCTAGGATTGATGCGCTATCTACTGTGCTACCTAGCTGCCCTTCAGGAGCTAATTCATATTAAGATTGCAGTTAACTAAAACCCAAGATCTTTTTCGCACAAATTACAGACTAGCTCTGTCTACCTCATTTTGTATTTGTGAAGTTGATTTTTTGAAACTGTATAATAATACTTTACATTTATGCTTACTGAAGTTCATCTTATTGTATATAATCCAGTGCTCCATCTAGCCTGCTGAGGTCTTTTGGATTCCACCATTCAGGATATTTACTGTTCCTCCCAGCTCTGTGTCATCTGTAAATTTGGTAAGCATGCTATCTAAACCTTTATGCAAGTCACTGGTAAAATAAGTTAAAGCTTAGCACACTAGGCTAAGCATAGATCATAGAAGTCTTTCTACCAATTTAATATCAAATGATTCACTACTATTTGAGTCTGTTCATTCAGAGCTAAAGCTATCTAATTGTATTATTACCCCACCTCCCACCCCTATAGCTCCACCTCTTCCAAAAAATAGTATGAGATTCTAGGTATTCTTCCTTTCTCTTTCTTTTTCCTTTTCTTTTCTTTTTGCCATCCCTCTCTCCCTTTACCTCTTCCTCCCTTCCCAATGGCACAGTAGATGGAGCATTGGAACAGGAGTCCAAATCCAGCTTCAGATATTTACTAGCTGTGTGACCCTGGGCAAGTCACTTGACCACTGCCTCAGTTTCTTTATTTGTAAAATAGAGAAAATAATAACACCTGCCTCTCAGTGTTGTTATAAGGATCAAATGAGATAATATTAGTAAAATGTTTCACAAAATTCAAGGGGCTATGTAAACGCTATTATATATGTATGCATGTGTGTATTTATGCATATATACATATATGTGTTTATATATATATATATACCATTCCATGATCTACCAATTTAGTAACCTTGTCAAAAAAGAAAATAAACTTCATGTGTCATGATCTTGAAGCTCTACCGGGTCTTTGTGACCACTGCTTCTTTTTCTAAACATTTACTAACCATCTCTTTAATAATTGGTTTAAGAATTTCACCAGGAATTGAGTTTGAGCTTACAGGCTTATAGTTTGCTAACCATTCTCTTCCCTTTTATGAAAAATGGGACATTTTCCCTTCTCCAGTACTTCCCTTGTAATCCATGAGCATTAAAATGATCTCTGATAGGTTTGCTCAATAATCACATCAGCCAGCACTTTGAGCACACAAGTGTGGTAGTTTATCTGGCCAAGGCAACTGAGTTCAGTGAAGGTATACCACTGGATGCTCTCTTACTAGATCTCTCCTTACTTATTTTCTTGGGTATCAACTCCCTATTATCCATTTTTGTTCTGTTATTTCCAGTACCAAGGTCATTCTCCTTGACAAAGAAAACAGAAGCAAATTAAATATTGAGTAACTGTCATCCCTCTGTTGTCAGTTATCAGCATCCCATGGAACCCAAGCAGCAATCCTGTCTTTCCTTTAAAGGTCTTAAAGAAGAAAATTTGAAGAACTTTCTTCAATACAGAGCTTAACCCTCTCTCTCCCTCCACGCCTTTTGTTGTCCTTGCCTTTTCTTACCAGGCTCAGAGCTTAATTCTGGGCTTTAGACCTCGTGACATTATTCCATAAGACTGTGCCATACTCATATTCAGCTTCTATTGATGAATTCCCTATACGTCCGCATTGGTCTCTTTTGACGTCTCCTGTTTTTCCTCCTCACTAGGATGGTTTTCAGTCTTGACTCCAGTGGACATTAAACATAATTCTCTCTCTTTGGTAGAAAGGTGGGGGACAAAAACCCAAATCATGGTAAATATTAAGCTAGAAGGTGCCCCTGAGACCATTAAGTTCCATGCCCTTATTTTACAGATTATTTTTACATATGAGGAAACTGGGGCCCCCCAAAATTAGACTTACTCATAGTCACATAATGAGTAAATATCAGAGGCATCTAGGTGGTGTGGTAGATAGAGAGCTGCCCCTGGAGTCCAGGTAGACCTAAGCTCAAATTCAGTCTCAGATGTTTACTAGCTGTGGGAGCCAAGGCAAGTTATTTAACCTCTGTCAGTCTCCATTTTCTCATCTATAAATGGGCATGATAGTAGTAGTACTTGCCCCCATCCCAGTGTTGTTGTGAGGATAAAATAAGATAATATTTACAAAGTGCTTTGCAAACTTTAAAGTTCTCTATAGCTTTTTAAAGGTAGGATTTGGGGGCAGCTAGGTGGCGCAGTAGATAAAGCACCAGCCCTGGATTCAGGAGGACCTGAGTTCAAATCTAGCCTCAGACACTTGACACTTACTAGCTATGTGACCCTGGGCAAGTCATGTAACCCTCATTGCCCCCCACAAAAAAAAAAAATAAATAAAAAGGTAGGATTTGAATCCTGGTTCCATAAGCCAGTGTTCTTTCTACTGTGCCATACTGCCTCTCTCACCCTTTTGCTTTTTAAGTCTTTTAAAATTAGATTTTCAAGATACCAGGGCAGGTGTTTTTGGTTTTGTTGTTGTTTTTACCAGCCTTTGTTAGCTGTATTCCATCCCACTCCAGGATGTTGTAATCCCTTTGTACTGTGGTCCAGAAATACAAATTCTGTTTTCGGACAATACCTTTTAACTATTCCCCATTCAATTTTTCATTTCTGTACCCCATTACCTTTTTTTGTGGGGCAATGAGGGTTAAATGAGTTACTCAGGGTCACACAGCTAGTAAGTACCAAGTGTCTGAGACTGGATTTGAACTCAGGTCCTCCTGAATTCAGGGCCAGTGCTTTATCCACTGCACCACCTAGCTGCCCCCTGTACCCCTTTACCTTTAAAGGGCAACAATAAAGCAAACACAAACCTAAGCCCCTATGACTTCAGTTTCTTTCCCAAGTTGTTGGAATCTTTGGAAATACTTTCTTGGTTCCTTCCAGCAGTATCATCTGTGACCACGTGAATCACCAGCGGTGGTAGTAGTCATCCAGTTTGACAAGTCTTGGGAGGTTCTCTGTCATGCCTTGGATACATGCCTAGGAAGACAACAGACCTTTCATCATTTGAGGTTGACAAATAGCTGCCTTGGTATCCCTAAGTATGAAATCACCAACCACCACTACTTTTCTCTTTTTCATCCTCTAAACCCTACTGGAAGAAAGTAGACACAGCTGGTACAGTGATGGATGGAGCACTGGGCCTGGAGTCAGAAAGACCTGGGTTCAAATTTGATTGAAGACACGGGGTGTATGACCCTGGGCAAATTGTTAACCTCTGCCTCAGTTTCCTCCTACCTCACAGGGTTGTGGTGAGGATCAAATGAGATAATATTTGTAAAAAGTTCTTAGCACAGTGCCTGGCACGTAGTAGGTTCTGTATAAAAGTTTATCCCCTTCCTACAACATTTTATAGATGTGCCCATCTACAAGAGAGATGATCTCTCAATTGCGGCTTCTATGACAACAGAATTTCTCATTCTTTGGAAGATAGGCAGCTACTTCCTGATTTTTTTTCCATCTGTATTTCTTCTGCTCGATAACCTCCTAATAAAGGTCAAGTTTCTTCTCAATCACTTGATCCTTTTTCTCCTCTTCAGTGAAGCTCCACTTCTGGCTTTTGTTTTGTTTTGTTTTAAATGTTTCATTGCCCCTGATAGCCTGCAGGATGGAGAGGCATTCTAAGAGTGCTTCACCTTCTGTTCTAGAAGGGAGAACCACCTACACTTGGAACATAGAGATAGCAGTCACTTGATTGGGGGAGAAATGCATATATTGGACATGATACAGGTCATTGCAAATTGTTCCCTTCTCTCCATACCAATAGTCATTCTCAGTCTTGTTGTGTGTGTGTGGGGGGTTTTGGGGGGGGGGGTTGCTGACCATGAGTATTTACATCCCACCTCCTAAGCATCCCTTTAAGAACTTTACGACCTTTTATCACCTTTTAATAGCTGGAAAGCTACTCATGATTTCCCTTTGTCTTGATAACTCTATAGTTTGTCCTACTTCCTTTAATTTTTCTCCTAACTTTTTATTTGTTTTATAAATTCGTTTTACTTGCCAATTTACTTTAACAATCTGTTTTAATTGGCTTTTCTTACTTACCTTGTGTACTTTACTTAGCACAGTGCCTGGCACACATAGTAGATGTTTAATAAGGCTTATTGACTGACTGACTTTTTTATTTGTTTTGTTTTGTTTTGTTTTGTTTTGGTGAGGCAGTTGGGGTTAAGTGACTTGCCCAGGTTCACACAGCTAATAAGTGTCAAGAGTCTGAGGTCGAATTTGAACTCAGGTCCTTCTGAATCCAGGGCGGGTGCTCTATCCACTGCACCACTTAGCTGTCCTGACTGACTGACTTATGAACCATCTTCTCATCTTCCTTGTTAAGTGTCTTCCATTCCTTAATCTTGCTCCTTTTCCTTGCAATCTATGTTTTTTTCCTTGCAGAATTTGGAATTAGACTCCAGATATAGAGACTGTTTTACCTGAAATCTTCCTCATCTCATTTTTTCCTAGATTCCTATAACTGGTCTTCCTACCTCCAGTCTAACCCTTTTCAAATTCATCCTCCACACAATTCCACTCACCTAGTTCTGAATAGCCAGATTCTACTTCTACCTTCTATGAGAGAAAGAAAGGAAAATGGCAACAACTTTACACCTCTCCAGTTATGTCCCCACTCTTCATAAGCTAAGGTGCCAGTCATGTCACAACTCAGAATCTATTGATATCTCCCCATTTCCTGCAAAACCTAAATTCTTGGCATTCATTCAATGACCTTCACAAACTGGCTCCAACCTACCTTTTCAGCCTTCATACTACTCCCCTTTTTATATTCTAGTCAAACTCAGTCTCCTGTTTTTGTCTTGCCCCTATTCCCAATTTAAGTTACTCCTTCCTCCAAAGCCCATCCAAGTCAGGTGATATCTCTTTCACAAATCAAAAAAAATTTTTGAAGGGGCAAGACAAAAAAGGACTTTTTAAAAAAATTTTTTGCAGGGCAATGAGGGTTAAGTGACTTGCCCAGGGTCACACAGCTAGTAAGTGTCAAGTGTCTGAGGTCAGATTTGAACTCAGGTCCTCCTGAATCCAGGGCTAGAGCTTTAACCACTGCACCACCTAGCTGCCCCCCAAAAAGGACTTTTTAAAAATTAATTTTCTGGACCTTCATATTTCTAAGCAGAAACTAATCTTAAGCTAGGGGGCAACTAGGTGGCACAGTGGATAGAATGCCACATCTGAAGTCAGAAAGACTTGCCTCCAGTTTAAATCCTACTTTAGATACTTACTAGCTATGTGACCCTGGGCAAATCTCTTAACCTATTTGCTCAACTGTAAAATGGAGATAATAATAGCATGTCTCTCTCTAGGTTTTTGTGAGGATCATATGAGATAATAAAGGTAGATTGTACTTGGCACATAGGAAAGGTGACAATAAATAATTATTAGCTATTATTATTATTATTAGCTAAAAATAGTACAAGCAAAATAGTTTAGGAATAGTAGTATATATTTTTGACTTGGACCTTTGATTTCTCTGGTGTAGGGAACTCTTAGGAAAGAAACTCCCTCCATCAATGAATGTATCAGCAACTGTTCTGCAAATTATGTATTTTTAGAGCACTGCCTGGAACACCAGGAGCTTAATTTAATTATTCATAGTCACACAACCAGTATGTGTCAGAAACTAGACTTGATCAAACTCCAGGTCTTCTTGGCTTTGAATTCGGCTCTATCTCCAAAAGTGTCTATGTTGCCTCTCAGCAGTATATTATTTATATCATAATTCAAGTTAATCATTTTTAGCAGTCATAAGTATCACAATAAACCATTTACTAGGTGCCAAAAATTCACTAAGCATTCCATAAAATAGCACTGGTCTATGCTTTATGGAATGCTTACACACTAATTATACCTATGCCTCCTGGCTAAATTTGGTAGAAGAGACAATTTCAGATTCTTACAGTGTAAGGGAAACTATTGCTAGGGCTTCAGTTAAAATTTGCCTGCCTTAAAGTTTCATGGAGAAACCCTTCTAACTAACGACTCTAATTGGTTCAGCAGAAATTTTTTCTTGGCTTTAAAAATAGAACCAATGAAAATAAATTTGTAACAGCTGGACACCAAATCCATGTATTTGCATGGAAGAAATACCTTTATTTCTTACACTAGCTATAAATAACACATCCATCTGGTTCTCTCTGAAGTACCCAACAGGCTTCTTGTGCCTTCTTTATGACATTTAAACAATGGCAGAATGAAACTGATACTAAATTCAAAGGTATATAGTTACAGCTAAAAAGACACTGCATTTGTAAGAAACTTACAATTCAGAGATAAGGTTATCAGGTCTGATTACATGAGAGTAATCAAATGTAGTCATTACAGAAACAGCATAGATCATCTTACATTTGAAAATATTTTAATCTAGAAAATTGAATGCAATACACTAGATACCACATCCCAGGATACCTGACTCCTGGGTGTGGCCTAGGATGTGTTATTATACTGAACAGTCAATTGTTCTCCTTCCTGGGTAAGTAGAAGTCCTGAGAGAAGGATGGATAAAGGAAATGTAAAAATAAAAACATCGTCCATTCCAGTGTTGGGTTTTTTAGTGCTTTTGAAAATGCAGCAGGAATCCAGATTAAATCAGAAGTTAATTGCATATTTGGAGTCTTCTGAATAGTTTTCTTGCACTTGATGATACGTGGAAAAAATAAGGAGTCACTTTTAAACCCTGTTTCTTTGTTCTGCTATTCACCTCTTCATAGGGTTAAGTGACTTGCCCAGGGTCATACGGCTACTCTGAGGCCAGATTTGAACTCATGAAGATGAATCTTGCTGACTCTACTGTGCCACCTAGTGTCAGTCATTTTGACTTTGGCTACTGGACTTTGATAACTGGAAGAGAGTGAAGCTGATGACTTTGTGCAACTCTGTCTCACTTAAATCCAACTCATATGCAAGTCAAGACATCACCCAAGATGTCATTGGTCCTCTTCAAAAATGAAGGATGAACAACAACAACAACAACCTCTTTATAAATTGCCAATCATGCGGGAAAAAAAGATAGCTTACAATTAGAGAAGATTCATCTGTTTCTAAAGGTCCAGCAAACAGATCAGCCTGTAACCTCTATAAACCATGTAAAATGAGCTTCTAAATTGCTGACAAAAGGTTTTTGCCCATTTATTTCAGCTCTAGTGAGGCCTAAAAGTGAGAGAATGTGTAACATATGACTTTAAGCTAGCAGAAACCAAAGTGGGTTTTTGTATTAAAAGTTCCCAACCTTAGATCCTACCCTTTTTAGATGTCACAGATCTACCAGCAAAGGTGACAATATCTGCATTGTTGCATCATTATCTCCGCTTCCCTTTGAGTGTAGTTACAAAGGTAGGAGGGATGGGTGTTGGAAATAAGACTCAGGAAAAGAGAGTGCTTGTAGTACAACCTGGACACCCTGAGCACCGCCCCCCCCCCAGGGATGGGGGGCAACAATACAGGCCTGATTTCTCCCCCTCCTTCTTGGTCATAGGGCCCCTTCTACACTGAATGGAAGGCTGGTGGAGTTCTAATTCAGAACTTATGGGGGGGGGGGTTAAGACTATAGGACTGCTTAAGGACATGACCACATTTCTTTCCCCTAATGGAGAACTTTATATCATCAACAGATTGGCGTTATTGAGTAAAAACAAAAAATAAAACCTACCGAGCACAAACAAATTATCCAATAACCCTCTTCAACATCTAATTCTGAGACAAATTTGATTTTCTCTTCCACAGATAATCCTAATTGATCCTATCAGATTTCTAGTCATCTTAGTCATCTCTATACACTGGAATAACACTTCATCAGGATTTATTTCCCTACTCCAAGGTTATGCCAAATTTCAATGATATACCAAAGTAAAGCATTTAAGGGATGGTTGTCAACAGGGCAATCACCTTGTTTCCCCTCTTTGGTGAATGTCCAGACAGAAGTGTTTTTCTAAGATTGTGTAACTATGATGCCTTGGCCTCTATTATCCCAGTGACCAGTCGTTTATGCCTGGAGAGATTTGTGAGCTATTGCTGAGCACATAATGGCCAATGCCTCTGCCAGAGCAGTCATCGTAACAAAAGGATCCATCTGATTTCAGTGTAATGTATTGGGTTTCTAGACAAGACTGTCTTTAGTTTCTGGGTGGAATCTCTTTTATTGATACTTTGAATTCCAAGGTTGAGCTAGCTGTCAACTCTGAAGAGATGCTTCATTTCCTTCTAGATATCTGTAAGGAGTTCATTAAAGTGCTTAGAAATGTGGATGGTTCAGGAAGAAAATATGGAAAAAAAGGCAAAAAAGCATTGGCTCAAGAAGTGTCATGTATATGATGAAAGGAAACCTCTGTCTCCTTGTTTATCTAGACATCCTTTTTTTATTTTCTTCCCCCTCAAAAGGGCATAGGAATAAAGGATGGGTTTTTATTAGTTTAAATACGAGTATTTTCTGAAATCTGAAGATGTCAAATCTGAATACTTAGGATTCTTGAGACCTTCCATAAAATAAGTAGGTACTCTACCCTACCCAGTTAGAAGTTTTGCAGTAAAGAGAATGGACGTATAAGGGCATGAGACATGATAAGGAAGCTTTGGGCTGTAGCCTGACTTGTAAGAAAAGTGACAAAAGGAAACTAGATCTACCTTTTCTCCCTCCTTCCATCATTGGCCTACTTGATGTTATCTGGCTTTTTATTTTGGAATAAAATAGTTTTATATTAAAGTATTTTATAGGCACTCAGTTTTACAATCAAGTAATGATATTTGAAAATGGGATTTAAATGTAGGTTTTTTTTCATCAATTCACTGATAGCTGTTCCCTCCTCTACCCAAATAGAGACATTTGTACCTTCACTGTTGTCCTTTGAATATTTTGACTGGAACTTTAAAGGTAAGGGACAAAATAAAGCAGTTCTGGGTGGGAGGCCTGCTAGCCCTGTCCCAGCATTGAGTTGAAATTGACCATCTTTCTTTGTGTCTCCTGCAAAACCTAGGAAAATCTTCATTTACTTTTTTTTTTCATTTAGTTGTCAGTTATAGTGGTTTCTGACTGCTTATCTAGGTATGTCTTGGATTTTTTTGTTTGTTTTTTGTTTTTGGCAGGGCAATGAGAGTTAAGTGACTTGCCCAGGGTCACACAGAGAATAGGTTTCAACTGTTTGAGGTTGGATTTGAACTTAGGTCTTCCTGAATCCAGGGCTGGTGCTTTATCCACTGCACCACCTAGCTGCCCTCAGTAGATCTTGTTTTAAAGTCTACATGTTCCCCAGAAGTTATAAATCAACGTTTTATGTGGAATAAATTTGAAAGAATAGTTTGAAAATGTACCTACCTAACTACATATTTAAAGAAAATCTGTGGATAATTTAGGACTTTAAAAAAAAACATCTTTTTTTTTTAATAAAGAAACTAGTCACTCCCTAATTTATCTGATTTTAAAATCTGTCTTTTTGTATGTTGAGTTTTCTTATATACCAAGGCACATCTGCCTATAGCACTTGTGCTAAATTATAATTCACTACATTTAGTTTGGTTTTTCTTCATTAGGAAATTTAATATCATTTCTGCTGGGCATTTAGCCTTTTTAAAAAGGTTGTCTGACCTTTAACAGATCAGTCAAGTATTCAAATTTTCTCAGAATTCTAGACATAAGAGAATCTAAGAGCTCATCAAGCCCAACCCTATAATTTTAGATATGAAGAAAGTGAGCCCAGGAAGATTGACTTAGTGCCTCCAGTCCCCGCTTCATCCCCCTTCCCCCTTGTTGGTTTGTAATAGAATTGATTTTCAGAACCACTTAGCTCTTCCAGCAGATAAACTAAGACTATTATCATACTATTTCTGAGGAGTACTGTGAGACTTCTTGAACGGGAAGGGAGATACCAAAAGAAAGTTTTTCCAATATTTTCAACCCTATGTGGGAGGGTGAAGATAGAGGTAGACCAAGGAGAGTGGATGGGGGGCACCTATGGGCTAGACTTTCAACACATTTATTTTGCAAACATCAAGTACCCACTAAGTTCAAGACACTGTGCTAAGTCCTATGTAGGTAAAAGACAAAAATGAAACAATCCTTGCTCTCATGGCTTATGTTATAGTGGAGTCTATGAATATAACATTTTATAATATATATGTGTGTACATGTGTGTGCATTTATTTATTTATTTATTTATTTGAAGAAGGATAAAGCACTAGCCACTATATAGCAAGGGAATTAAAGAAGGCTTGGCCCCTGAGCTGATAGCTTGGGTAAAAAGAAAGATTTTGGAAGACATGCATAAAGAGAGAGTACAAGGTGGACAAAGGGGATGGTATCAAATATGAGCAGCCACCAGATCATGAGTTGGGGAGTAATGTAAAATAAATCAGAAAAACTAGGTTGGAGACAAATTGTGGAAGTCCTTGAATCAGGCCTAGAAGTCTGTATCTTATCCTAAAGGCAATTACAGATTTTTGAGCAGGGGACTTACATTGTCTTATCTGTGCCTTAGGGAGATGGGCTTAGATAACTATTTCAGCACACTGAGCATGGTAGGGACAATGTTTTGGTCATATTTCTGTCCTTTTCTAGGCTCTCCTCAGTCATTCAGTGTGTTTCAGGTGGAGACTCTAGGGTCAAGGACAGTCAAAGATAGGGACATGAACAACAAGTGGTGATTTTCCACTGGAATAAAAAAGGGTTATATGACTATGTGTGGAAGGAAAAATAAATTAGAGAATCAACACAATTTAGACTTCTTGACATCTGTTAACGATGTGTACAATTTTTTCATAATTTTTGGAAAAATCATGTTCTGTTTATATTTGAAGAAAAGAGTTCTTGAAATGCTTTGGGGGAAGCCATATTCTCGAAGAATGTTCTCCTAAAATAGGATGGCAAATATTTATAATTTTTCTCTTTTTTAATTAGAGGTAAGTACCAGTCAAGATTCAAGGAAAGAAAAGAAATCTTGGGGAAGTGGGGTGGGGAGAGCACATTCTTGCCTTGCTCATCCCATATTCATTTTACATCTTTGATTAAGAGGTTAATACAGTGCTGATAATAGATTAGCCTTTTGTTAATCTCATTGCCTCCCCATTAGCAAATGGACTTCTCTTTAAGCAGATCCATTATTGCCTATTTTCATTTTGATCTTGTTTGCAAAGAGGTGCCAGTATATGTCTGGGACAGTTAGATATTACTGCTTTGAGTGATTCTTATGCACTTGACTGTGGAGTTTTTTTCATGTCTCACAGAATAATATATATGTATATATATATGTATATATATACACACAATAAATTAAAGCATTCTACAAAACGGATCAATGAAAAGTGGAGGAAATCTAATTGCCATTAGTCAGGACAGCAGGCAGTACCGTGCAAAAGAGAGCAAATCGAACACTTATGGATGACTTGGATTTATCTGGAGATACAACTGATAAGGAGCAAGAAGACTTGCCTTATGATGGGGACCTAATAGACGAGACTGAGCTGCTTCATACTCACTGTGATGAGATTTTTCCCTTAATAAAGGACAAGTCTGAGGCTTTCCAACAACCGATCTTTTCATACACAGAAATGCCTCAGGATGAAACTCTCAGATGTGTAAATGGCACTTTTCCTGAAGCTTCTGCAATTAAAAAGCTCAGTAAAGAAGAACTATACCCTGGATTTTTTCACATACCAACTAATAACGAGGAGCCTTCAAACTCAAATTTTTCTGATGCTTTACTCCAACATCTGTCCAAAAAGGAATTTTCAAATGTCATTCAGCCAGTTTCTTGTGAAACTTTCCCTGAGTTATCATTTGGAAGTTTTGATGAAACCATTGTTAAAAGCCTTATCCTGCATTGTAGTGACTGTTCTTTGCCAAGAAACCCAAACCCAGAACTCTCTGACCAGCTTCTGCATAGAAGAAATGTTATCGGCAATCAGTCCAGTCACAGACAACTCACGAGGAAAGAAAATATTTTAAATTTGGATTTTGAAGAGTCAGTGGTTCCTGGAGACTACTTTGAAGGAATTCCAAATTTTGTCATTGAAAATGGAAGCCCAAATTATCTACAAACAATGCGCAGATGGCAGATACCCCAGAAATGTATGTTTGAAAGAATAAACTCAGATCCTGGCCTTAAATATGGCAAAGATCAAGTTCGTGATCTCCTTCCTGATTTCTCTCAAGTTGTTCCCAAGATCAGAATATCTAAACCTAATATCCATCATAGATTGGCTACTGTAGTTCAACAAACTAACTCCTCTCCCAACTTGAGTGAGAAATCAGCTATTGTGCGAGATAGTTTAGAAAGCACGGTTATGAATTGTCTTAAAAGAAAGCCGCGAGAGAATAAAGAAGAACCTCCTGAATTTATGCAACACTTACAGGTAAATGAAACATGACTCTGGGAGGTACTGTGGCTGATGCTTTGCACCTGGATGAGTGTGGTGGGAGGAAGGGCCCCTAGAGGGAGAGTCAGGAGACTCACAGGCAAAGTCCAGGCTTTACCACTGACTTTGACTGTGTACAGCCTGGAGCTAGAGACTTCACTTCTCTGAGCCTCTGCAGACTGAAAGGGTTGGATTAAAGAGTTGCTTGGTATGTTTGTAACTATTAGATATTCTCTGAAAGTCTGTTCTACCTCAATGCTTCTTTTCTACTTTGAAAAGCTCTCATTGGTGAGGATTGTCACTGTGATGCCAGAATTAGCTGTGGTATAGTAGCAAGAATACTCAATGTACAGTCAGAAGTCTTGGGTTCAAAATCTGGTTTCTACTTATTATCTATGTGACCTTGGGCAAGTCACTTCCTCTCTTTGGGCCTCAGTTTCCTCATCTGTAAAATGTGGGGGTTGGGCTAGATGATCTCTAATATCTCTTCTGGCTTGAGATCCTATAATCACTTTAGCCACATTAAAGAATAATGTGTCTAGCCCAACCTTTCTTAGAACATAGTTCCTATTGATATTAATGGGTGCTATTTATATTACGTTCTTAATAATTTGCTCCAAAAATAATTTTCTCCAAATCTATATTTCTTTGCATACATATTATAAAGTACCTTCTTAGGGGCAGCTAGGTGGTGCAGTGGATAGAGCACTGGCCCTGGAGGCAGGGGGACCTGAGTTCAAATCTGGCGTCAGACACTTAACACTTACTAGCTGTGTGACTTTGGGCAAGTCACTTAACCCCAATTGCCTCAAAAAATAAATAAATAAAGTACCCTCTTGTGTTTGCAGAGTAAGCTTTTAACTACAATATTTTAAATGTCATTTATTTTCTTCCTGTTCCCCATTTCTTCTAATTCCACATGAATAAAAGTCGATGACCCAACATGTTGAGGCCCAGAATCTCATTGACCATCTATGGCTCAATACTAAGGTAAATATATTGTGTATGTAATTATGCAAGACAGATTTAGTGTTTTGTTTAGCCTTTTGCTAGGTAGACCTATATGATTTCTCTTTCAAACTCCCATGTGGAATGCCCACTTGGCTCAATAGATCCTTATGACCAATTCCCCTGCCTCTAAAAAGTGAAACAGCACATTATTCGGAGATGGGAAGGGGAGGAAATAGTTGCTTTGTGTCTTGATCTATGTTCCAAAATTCTCTGCTTCAGCTGAGCTCATGGTTTAGTTTGAGAAGAAAATCAGCTAATCTCATCCAGCAGATGACCTGTTACCCATTCGGATGCTTTCATTAAGTGCTTCTGAGAGATGAGTGCTGAAATGCTGGAGTCAAGGACCATAACATATATTCAGGAAAACATTTGCAGGACATCAGGACCCTGATCAATGCAGATTTGACTTCTTTGGTTGAGTCACAAGTTAATAACATAATTAATTCATTAATTTTTCTGCCAGAAACAAAAGTACCAATAATAAGTCTGTTACAAACAATAAGATTCACACCATGATAGGATTGTGGATTTCGACTCAGAAGGAATCTTAAGAGTTCATCTAGGGGCAGCTAGGTGGCGCAGTGGATAGAACACTGACCCTGGATTCAGGAGGAACTGAGTTCAAATTCGGCCTCAGACACTTTACACTTACTAGCTGTGTGACCCTAGGCAAGTCACTTAACCCCAATTGCCTTACAAAACAAAACAAAGCAAGATAAAAAAAAAGAGTTCATCTAATAGAACAGTTCTCAGACTTTTTGATCACAGGATCTTTTTACACTCTTAAAAATTATTGAGGATGGGGCAGCTAAGGTGGCACAGTAGATTAAAGCACCAGCCCTGGATTCGGTAGGACCTGAGTTCAAATCCAACCTCAGACACTTGACACTAGCTTGTGACCCTGGGCAAGTCACTTAACCCTCATTGCTGTGCCCCCCCAAAATATTGAGGATCACAAAGAACTTTTATTTACGCAGGCTATATTTATTGATTTTGTTGTTGTTATTCAGTTGTTTCAGTCACATCCAACTCTTCAAGACCCCATTGGGGTATTCTTGGCAAGATACTGGACTGGATTGCCTTTTCCTTCTCTAGCTCATTTTACAGATGAGGAACTGAGGCAAACAGGGTAAAGTGACTTCTCCAGGGTCACACAGCTAGTAAATGTCTGAGGCAATATTTGAACTTACAAAGACAAGTCTTCCTGACTCCAGACCCAGCACTCTATCCACTGTTCCATCTAAATGCCTTTATATCTATTGATACCATATTAGAAATTAAAACTGATAAATTTTTAAACATTCATTTACTAGTTCATGTAAATGACAATGATAAATCTATTACATGTTAGCATAAATAATAGTTTTATTTTTTTAATTTTTTTTAAAGCTTTTGTGTTTTGTTGTTGTTGTTGTTTTTTTTCGGTAAGGCAATTGGGGTTAGGTGACTTGCCCAGGGTCACACAGCTAGTAAGTGTTAAGTGTCTGAGGCCAGATTTGAACTCAGGTACTCCTGAATCCAGGGCTGGTGCTTTATCCACTGCACCACCTAGCTGCCCCATAAATAATAGTTTTATGAAAATAACTTTATTTTCCAAAACAGAACAAAATCTAGTGAGAAGAATGCCATTGTTTTTATATATTTTTTCAGATATCTTTAATGTTTGCCTTAATAAAAACAATTGAATTCTCATATCTGCTTCTGCATTCCATCTCTTGTGATGCGTTGTTTTGGTTGAAGCTTATGAATAAAATCCAATCTCTGCCAGATATGTAGTTGAAAAAGGGAAGGGTATTTTGAGAGGCATATAGCATCTTAGTATTATTATGAAAATAGCTTTGACATTTGCTTCTCTAGTACAAGCCCTTCCTTTACAAATGAGGAAACTGAGGCCTGAGAGGTAGGGTGCTCTTTTTTGGGGGGGGGGGGAGCGGGGCAATGAGGGTTAAGTGACTTGCCCAGGGTCACACAGCTAGTAAGTGTCAAGTGTCTGAGGCCAGATTTGAACTCAGATCCTCCTGAACCAAGGTCCGATGCTTTATCCACTGTGTCATTTAGCTGCCCCCCAGTAGAGTGCTCTTTTGACAAATATTCATTTGGCATCTATTCTCTAGTACAGATTATTGAGTTGAGGTGCTGTTGGAGATAACCGTGTTTATATAAAGCACAACCTCTGTCTTCATGGAGTTTAGTCTTCTATGGGGATAAAACGCATACTTAAATGCCTATAATGCACAAAATGTTTTTTAATGAGTCCTGTGATTTCATCCACTAATGGAGCTCTTAGTAAGGAACTACTTCTATCAGTGCAGATTGGCATCTTCTAGGTAATTTATAATCTTAGAAAGTTACCGGGGCAGCTAGGTGGCACAGTGGATAAAGCACCAGACCTGGATTCAGGAGGACCTGAGTTCAAATTCGACCTCAGACACTTGACACTTAACTAGCTGTGTGACCTTGGGCAAGTCACTTAACCCCAATTGCCTCACCAAAAAAAAAAAAAAAGAAAGAATGAAAGTTACCTAGGCCAACAAAGTGCAATGATGCACAGGATCACTGATCCATTATATGCTAGAGACAGATCTGAACTCAGGTCTTCCTGACTCTGAGGCTGGCTCCCTATACACATACTATAACTGTAAATATATACATATAAAACTTATGTTTATATTTACACATAAATATATATTTGTACATATTTAATGTTTTGTTTATATATTATATATAATTTCATGTCATATAGATATATGTTATACAAGTATGGATTATATAATTTTATTGTGTATTGTAAACTTGTACTCCTATAACACTGTAAGACATCACCTTAGATCATCTACAGAATCATTCTCCAAACTTTTTTGATCATGTCTTATCAGTAAAGATATTTTGAACATATACATAACCCCTAATATGTGTATACTTATTTATTTCTAAATTTTATAATGTATTACTGTACTAATAATTGTCAGTTATAAAATTTATACAAAATAAACATTCATTTAAGAGTATGAGATAAAGATGAAATATTTGATCCTGAAATCAATAGGGAGCCACTGAGGTTATTGGAATAGAGGAGAGACATAGGGGGGATTTTCAGAAAAATCACTTTAGCAGCTATGTGGAGGATGGATTGGAGAGGGGAGATAACATGAGGCAATGAGACCATTTAGCAGACTAAATCCAGTGGAGGGGTGATGAGAATCTGAATTAACATGATAATAAATTCAAAAGATTGTGAATGGAGAGAGGACAAGATGTGGCAACTGACTAGATCTGTGGGATAGAGGAGGGCGAAGAGTCAAAGATGATATCAAGGTTCTGACCCTCTTGCAGTAATAGAGAAGTTCAAAATTGGGGTGGGCTTTTTTGGGGAAAATAATGTAATGAAGCAGATCACAACTCATCCATGCCTGCTTATCCTGTACTCTTCATTCTATTCCACCCAAAACAGAGAAGGAGGTGGCTGGGTTCTTACCCTTCCATGAGCACAAAACCTGATCTCTGAAGGGGCACCTGTTGTAGCCACAAGGTGATATGAGAGATGGGCATACTGGAGGAGGGGGTTTCCAATGGTACCTGATTTTCCCACTTAGTGCTGTGGATGTCCATTTTGAGGTTAGGTTACAAGTGCCCTGAGGGGACATTCAGTTCAGAAGTAGGGAGATTAGGGGGCAGCTAGATGGCACAATGGAGCACTGGCCCTGGATTCAGGAGGACCTGAGTTAAAATCTGGCCTCAGACACTTGACACTTACTAGCTGTGTGACCCTGGGCAAGTCACTTAACCCTCATTGCCCCACAGGGGTGGGGTGGGGAAGAATGGGGAGGTTGGGAGCTCAAATAGTAGAGGGAGGGAACAAGTGGGAGAGTCTTGGGAATTAGGGTAAATGTGGTTGTTCTAGAGACAAAAAACATGATTGACTAACTTTTGGGAGGGTGAAATGTGACCCTTCTTCTCAAACTGTGACTGGTTGATTCCATACCCTCTGGGAGTTGTGCCAGGGCCCTTGGAGTTATGCTCAGCTCTTGCTTTGTAAACCACTGACTTAGAGAATCAGTTGAGAAGAAATATTCAAAAGATATTTTAGTAAGACAATTTAGGAAAAATATGCATTTTAAAATATTGCTAAAAGAAAGGAAAAAAGAAAAGTGAATACATTCTTTGAAGGTTGAAAAGAAAGGAGCAGGAATTCTTAAACTGAGAGATTCAATAAAGGTACTCTGAGATTCTTGGACTCAATGGAATTGAATATTAGCTTATTTCAGTCTTAACATCAGATGTTAAATATTGTTTAGTTAAGAGGACAAAATATTGTAGCTGAATTATCCTAATTATTTTCTTTTTAAAAATAGCTGTTAGTTTTGTTTATTCAATGGTAAGTGTTTTTAAAGTGTTATTAATCTCTTCTTTGATTTTCAGAAATTTTTAGAATTTCCATTTTTGGTATTAATTAGTTTTAAAAAATATGTTGGCTTTTTAAAGATCATAAAATAAATCCAATCCAGGCTGAACATGGAGTCAGAGGTCCTGAATTTAAATCCTGGCTTTGTCACTTAAAATCATTATGACAGAGGGCAAATAATTTTACTCAGGACCTCAACTTCCTCATCTGTAAAAAGAAGGTGTTGTAGAATTCCAAGGTTCCTTCCAACTCTAGCTCCATTGACAGATAGATAGATAGATAGATGATAGATAGATGATAGATAGATAGATAGATAGATAGATAGATAGATAGATAGATAGATAGATAGATAGATAGATAGATGGATGGATGGATGGATGGATGGATGGATGGATGGATGGATGGATGGATGGATGGATGGATGGATGGATGGATGGATGGATGGATGGATGGATGGATAGATGGATAGATAGATAGATAGATAGATAGATAGATAGATAGATAGATAGATAGATAGATAGATAGATAGATAGATAGATAGAGATATTCCATGATCTATTATTTCCAATAGCTAGCTGAATTTTCAATTCGATTTCTCTAATGTTAAAACACCTTTTGTATGTCTGGTAGTTTTCTCCTTGAATGGTATGCACACACAAAAATGTTCTTTTCCTCTAATTGTACAGGTCAATGTTGAGCCTCTCCTGGATGTTTCAGAAAGATCTCTTTCAGGTAGACATTTAAAAACTTCTTTTAGATATTTTTTTACAGTATTGTCAATGGCTGTGACTGTGACTATCGATTTCTTTTTTATATCTCATCCTGACATTGTGGGCAATAATAGTGCATAAAGACTAATGATTGATTTTATTATATAGGATTAGCATTTGAGACTAATGTCTTAAAGTTTTCATCAACTACTGAAGAACAGCTGCCTTCAGGCCCCTCACAATTATTTAAAAAAACAACAAAAGGAGACAACACGTGTCAGGAGCTAACAGAACAGACCAAGAACTTGAAAACTAAAGTAATTTTAAAAAACTCTTCATATTCTTGATTCCTAATAGAACAATAGAGATATTTATGCAGAAACCTTCATGCTTACAACAAAATGGTTTTTGTCATAGGTAGAAGAATTTTCTAAAAGAATAAATGAGGATTCTTCCCCATCAGAAGATAATAAACAGGTAATAATTCTAAATCTATATCTATTGTTTTCCCTGGCTTCCTTTAATTCTCAACTAAAAATCTATCTTCTACAGGAACCCTTTTCTAATCTCTCTTAATTCTAGTGTCATTCCCTCTCTTATTTTCTATTTATCCTGTATATATCTTGTTTGTACATGTTTGCTTTTCTCCCATTAAATTTTTTTTTTTTTTGCGGGGCAATGGGGGTTAAATGACTTGCCCAGGGTCACACAGCTAGTTAAGTGTCAAGTGTCTGAGGCCGGATTTGAACTCAGGTACTCCTGAATCCAGGGCCGGTGCTTTATCCACTGCGCCACCTAGCCGCCCCCTCTCCCATTAAATTTTAAGCTCCTTGGGGCAGCTAGGTGGTGCAGTGATAGAGCACCAGCCCTGGATTCAGGAGGACCTGAGTTCAAATCCGACCTCAGACACTTGACACTTACTAGCTGTGTGACCCTGGGCAAGTCACTTAACCCCAATTGCCTCACACACACAAAAAATTAAGTTCCTTGAAGGCAGGGATTGTCTTTTGCCTCTTTTTGTACTTCTAATACTTAGCACAATGCCTGGCACATACTAGATGCTTAATGCATGGTTTTGTTTGTTTTTTATTAACTAATACAATTCTTAAAAATCAATTTGGGTAATTTGGCATGAACAATTAGGAAAAATTTTAACAGAGAAACACCTTACACATCCATAAATTTATATATACATATATGCACATATATAAGCATATATTTCTGATTTGTCTTATCTGTGTTCATATTGTTTTATCCAAGTAAAATGTAAGTGCCCTAAGGAGAGAGAGCAAAATCATTTTTTGTCTTTGTGTATCTAGAGCCTGGAACATAGCAAGAGGTTAATAAATTCTTGTTGAATTGGATTGTTTTGTTTCTCCCATAGTTCTCTGCACAGCTTTGGGTATGAACATGTAGTTCATAGGTCCAAAACTAAAGGGACCTCAGAAATCACATAGTCCAACCATATAATTGGTGGTTATTCATTGATAGTGAAATGTGGGTGGCAACCATCATGTTCATGCTACCCTTGGAAAATATAGTGAAGTCTTTGTCATACATTTCCAAGAAGATAAGCTATCCTTCATGGTCTAGACATTTAGCCACGAGGGGCCAAACAGTGACTGGTTGTTGAAAGACATCTTCTCCCTCAGTATAGTCATTAGCTTCTTTATCTCTGTTTTTCTCACCCCAGTCCACATTCCCACATATTCACAGGAGTGGATACAGGTTCTGGAACCATATTTTAAAAATAACTTGTTAAAGAAGTCAATCCAATTTAACAAATGCTTTTTTTTGGGGGGGGGAACAATTCCTTTATTTTATTTTATTTTATTTTATTTTTGTGTGGGCAAAAAGGGTTAAGTGACTTGCCCAAGGTCACACAGCTATGTGTCATGTGTCTGAGGTTGGATTTGAACTCAGATCCTCTTGAATCCAGGGCCGGTGCTTTGCCCACTGTGCCACCTAGCTGCCCCAACAAATGCTTTGTAAGCATCTACTCTGTACACAGCATAGTGCTAGGTACTGGCAATACAAAGATGAAAATGAAGCCGCCTCTACTTTCGAAGAGCTTACATTTTACTAGAAGGATACAACATGTATACAAATGAACATTATACAAGGAAAATAGAAGAGGAAAAGAGCATGAACAATTTGAGGGATAACTCTCTGACTGAATCATATGGAAAACTCAGAAATAACTGGGTCCTCAGCTGTATCCTGTAAAGGTTTTGTGAAAATTGACACTGTATCTCCAGTTATATTAGGCTCTTTTCAGGAAGCTTTATCATTCTGGTAAACTGATGCTTTCAGGAGAAAGATGGTGTGTAGGGGTTAGGGTACTGGCCTCCTAAACTCTTTGGTCTGGCATTCACGGCCTTGTCTCTACAATATGACACCAGCCCACCTTTATAGCTTTATTGCATACTATTACCTTGACACATTCTAAATGCCAGCAAAACCAAATTATATACTGATTCAAGTCAAGTCAATAAGCATTTATTAATTGCCTACTATGTACCAGGAATTATGTTAAGTGCTGGGGATACAAAGAAAGTGGGGAATATAGTCTCTTATCTCAAGGAGTTCACGATCTAATGGGAATGACAACTTGCAAACAGCTATGTTCAAACAAGCTTTTTTTTTCCCCACAGTGTCCTTGCCAAGCCCTTTCCTACTTCTCTTCTTTATGTATAACATGCCCCATGACTAGAATGTTCTTTTTCCTTAACTTTCGTCCTACTCTTCCATCTCCTCCTGTCATAATCCATTCCTTCTTTTAAGACCTTGTTCAGGTCTCACCTCTTCCCTGAAGCATTCCTTGATCCCCACAGCTATAAATCATAGAATTATAGATCTTTTCTCAAATCTCTCCTAGGCATTTATATTTTAGGTATTTGTATATTTGCTTTTCATTAAAAACAACTCGATTTTATTTTATTTTCAGTTCTGAATTCTCTCCCTCCCTCCAATCCATTGAGAAGACAAGAAAAAACAAAGCCCTGTATAAATATGTATAATCATGCAAAAGAAATGCCCACGTTAACCATGTCCAAAAAGAAAAGAGAAAAAAGTAGGCTTCAATCTGCATTCTGAGTTCACCAGTTCTTTTTCTGGAGGTAGATAGCATATTTCTTCATGAGATATTTAGCATTGTGGTTAATCCTTGTGTTGATCAGAGTTACAGTTTTGTTGTGTTTATAAAAAAATAACTATTATTGAGGGCATCTAGGTGGCACAGTGGATAGAGCACTGGCCTTGGATTCAGGAGGACCTGAGTTCAAATCCAGCCTCAGACATGTGACACTTACTAGCTGTGTGACCTTGAGCAAGTCACTTAACCCTCATTGACCCGCAAAAAAAAAAAAATTACTGTTTCTATATAAACTGTTCTCCTGGTTCTGCTCACTCACTTTATATCAGTTCATAGACATCTTCCTATTTCTCTGAAACCATCTCCTTTGTAATTTCTTATAGCACAATAATATTCTCTCATGTTCACATAAATAAATTGTTTAGCCATTCCCCAATTGACGGTCATCCTCTCAATTTCTAATTCTTTGCCACTACAAAAAAAGAGCTGCTATAAATATTTTTGTACATATGGGTCCACTTCCTCTGTCTTTGATCTCTTTGGGGAATAGAACTGGAAGTAATATATTGCTGGAGTAAGTACAGTTTAATAGTTTTGGGGGGCATAGTTCAAAGTTACTCTCCAGAATGGTTGGACCAGTTTACCCAACAGTGCATTAGAGACCTGTTTTCCTACATCTTATAATTATGTTCATATAGTTCCTGTGTATGTCTTGACAGGTACACTCCCACGTATTTTATATGATTGTGATTATTTCAAATGGAATTTCTCTTTGTATCTCTTCCTCCTGTTTTGTTCGTAATATGCACAAATGCTGGTGATTTGTATGAGTTTATTTTATATCATTCAACTTTGCTGAAGTTCTTCATTGTTTTGATTAGTTTTTTAGATGACTCTTTAGAGGTCTTTAAGTAAACCATCATATCATCTACTAAAAGTGATAGTTTTTTTCCCTCTTTGACTGTGCTTATTCCTTCAACCCCCCCCCCTTTTTAGCCTATTGCTATACAATAGGATAACACAATATCAAATGGTAATGATGATAATGGACATCCTTGTTTCACCTCTGATTTTACTGGAAAGACTTCTGGCTTGTGTTAGATAGATACTACTTCTAATTTTAAGGAAAGCTCCACTTATTCCTATACTTTCCAGTGTATTATTTTTTGTTGTTGTTGTTTGTTTTTTGGGCAGGGCAATGACTTGTCCAGGGTCACACAGCTAGTAAGTGTCAAGTGGTTGAGGCTGGATTTGAACTCAGGTCCTCCTGAATCCAGGGCCGGTACTTTATCCAATGTGCTACCTTGCTGCCCGCAGTGTATTATTTTTTAAAATCAGAAATGGTTGTTGAATTTTTTTCAAAATATTTTTTGGAGTGTCTATTGAAATAATCATATGATTTTTGCTATTAATCTGTTCAATTTTGCTTATAATTTTCCAAATATTGAACTTGCTCTGCATTCCTGGTGATGGTATATGATTTTTTGTGATATATTGCTCTAATCACCTTACAAATGTTTTACTTAAAAATTTTGCAACAATATTCATCTAGGAAATTGGTCTGTAGTTTTCTTTCTGTTTCATTTAGTATCAAGACCACATTTGTGTCAGAGAAGGAATTTGGTAGGGATGCTTCTTTATCTATTTTTAAAATGGTTTGTGTAATACTGGAATTAATAGTTCTTCAAATATTTGGTAGGATTTGCTTGTAAATCCACATGGTCCTGCAGTTCTTTTTTTTCCCCCTTTCGGAATTCATTTGTGGCTGGTCCAATATATCTTTCTAAGGTAGAGTTATTTAAGTATTTTATTTTATGTTGTTAATCTGAACAATTTATATTTTTGTGACTATTTATCCATTTCATTTAGATTGTCATATAGCTGGGTAAAAAGCTCCTAATAATTGCTTTTATTTCTTCATCATTGGTTGTGAATTCACCTTTTTAATTTTTGTTACTGGTGATTTGCTTTTATTTTTTAAAAACCAAATTAGCCAAAGATTTGTCTATTTTATTGTTTTCAACATAAAACCAGGTCTTTTATTTACTAGTTCAATCTTCTTTTTACTTTCAACTTTGTTAATCTCTATTTTGATTTTCAAGATTTCTACTTTGGTGTCTAATTGGAAGGTTTCAACTTTGTTATTTTCTAGGGTTTTTTAGTTGCACATCTCTTATGTTGATCTGCTTTTTTCTCTCTTATTGATGTAAGCAATGAGAGATGCAGATTTCCCCCTAAGTACCACTTTGGCTGTATCCAACAAATTTTTATATTTTATCTAATTGTTGTCATTATCTTTAATGAAATTATTATTTCTATGATTTATTCTTTGACTCATTCTATAGAATTAAGTTATTTAGTTTCCAATTAATTTTTTTTTGTTGAGGCAATTGGGGTTAAGTGACTTGCCCAGGGTCACACAGCCAATTAATTTTTAATCTGTGCTGAATGTAACTTTTATTGCATTATGTCCAAAAAAGATGCATTTAATATTTCTTTTTTCCATTTATTTGTGAAATTTATTGCTGTAATGGTGTTTTTTGTGAAGGTACCATGTACATATGAAAAATAGGTATGCTCTTTTCTAATCCTATTCAATATTCTCCAGAGGACTTTCATATCTAACTTTTATAAAATCCTATTCACCTCCTCAATTTCTTTCTTGTTTATTTTGTGATTAAATTTATGTAGCCTGAAAGTGATTAATTGAGATCCTTCAATATTATATACTTTTACTGTCTATTTCTTCCTATAACTCATTTAAATTTTCTTTAAAGAATTTACATGTTACATCAGTTACATATGTGTGTGTGTATGTTCAGTATTAATATTTATTTATTGTCCATGGCAGAGGTGTCAAACTTGCAGCTTGTAGGCTGCAAGCAGCCTTGTAAAACTCCCAGTATGACCCAAACTAGATTATAATGTAATAAGAAAATGTTAACAAAATAAATTAAAATACAATACAGTATGTTAATTTGTGGTTTTCTAAGTCATTATTGGTTCCTCAGAGATCTATTTCTATTTGATTTTTACAGCACTGGTCTATGGTACCTTTTAGCAAATGTTGTTTCCCTATTTATCTCTTTTATTTAGGTCTATTTTTTACTTTTGCTTTGTTTAAGATAATGATTGCTATCCTTGCTTTTTTTTTTTAACTACTGCCAAAACACAATAGATTTTGTTCCAACCTATTATTTTAATTCTATGTGTATCTTTTTGTTTCAAGTATGTTTCTTGTAAATGACATATTGTTCAAATTTGATTTCTAATCCATTTCTGCTATCTTCCATTTTATGGATGAGTTCATTCCATTAATATTCACAGCTATGGGGGCAGCTAGGTGGTGCAGTGGTTAGAGCACCAGCCCTGAAGTCAGGAGGACCTGAGTTGAAATCCAGCCTCAGACACTTAACACTTACTAGCTATGTGACCCTGGGAACACCAATTGCCTCACCAAAAAAATATTCATGGCTATAATTGCTAACTGTATTTCTCCATATTCTATTCTCTTATGCTTTTCCTTCACTTTTTGCCCTGTTCCCTCTTTAAGAGTGTTTTGTTTCTGACCACTGCCTCCTTAATCTTCTTTCCCTCTTATTTCCCCACCCTGTCTTAATGCCTTTCCCTTCTCCTTCCCTGTTAGGTAAGATGAATTACTATATCCAACTATGTGTATATGTAAGATAATTTTCACCATTCTTTTTCTCCTTTCCCCTCCTCCCAGTGCATTTTTGTTCTTCATTCATCCATTCTTCTTTCTGAGGTCCTCCAAACATAATAGAATCACACCTGGACCCTTTGTCTAATTAGACTCCCTCTAAGACCTCTGGTGATGATCATAGTGGTTTTTTTTTTTTTTGCCTTACTAAAGTGTAAGCTCAAATAATGAGATTATATATTGTTAAATCTTTGTGAACCTAATATTTAATAAATGTTTGTTAAATTGGAATTCAAAATACTGTAGAGAATCAATTCTCATATTTTTTTTGTTTTTTTGTTTTGTTTTGGTGAGGCAATTGGGGTTAAGTGACTTGCCCAGGGTCACACAGCTAGTAAGTGTCTGAGGCCGGATTTGAACTCAGGTACTCCTGAATCCAGGGCCGGTGCTTATCCACTGCGCCAACTAGCTGCCCCTCTCATATTTTTTGGTCTTCATGTCTGAATGACTACACTCCTTTGGACTTCAAATTATCTCAAGAAACCTTAACATCCTTCAAGATCACATTGTTCTTGGTTCTTACATCTCATAAGTACCCTCTGCTCCTGGAATCCCTCTAAAAAAAGGGTAGAGTAGAGAACTCTTCTCCAAATCAGCCATCTCTTCATTTCCTGCTCAGCTATGCTCCTTTTGGACTACTTCTAGTCTATCTCCCTCTCCCCAATTTTTCATCTTTTGTGTGCTGTCTTCTCTAAATAGATTATAAGCTCCTTGAGGGCAGGGACTTTCTTTCCTCTTGGTATCTGTGGCCCCAGAACTTAGCATAGTACATGGCATATAGTAGGCACTTAATGAATGTTTGCTGGCTGACTAGTCTCAAGATTCCTTTTTACTCTTTTTTTCATTTTTACTCTTAAAAATTACTGAAGACCCCTTTCCCCAAAGAACATTTATTTATGATGGTAAATATCTATTGTTATTTACTGTATTAGAAATCAAGACATCTTAGTATTATTAAGAAAATACTTTTGACTTCATGGACCCCTTGAAAGGGTCTCTGAATCCCACTTGGAAAACTGCTCTGTAGAGCATACTATTATGAATCTTTGGACATTAGGTCATTTAAATTTTGAGGGAAGGGAAATTAGGAAAAAAAGAATTAGTGAAGTTTTAACTTTATGTGATTGGATTTGATTGCTACAGGTACTGAAGAAATTGAAGGGTTACCTTGATGTGCTGGAGCAGAGCTATTTGTCCACCAAAGAGAAGCATCAAATTTTACAGAACCATGATAAAAAATCTATAGCATTTGGAGAGTTTGATCCAGAAAGGTCAGATATATTTAGAGCAAATAGATTCCATTGGATTATAGTATAGTACAGCTGTTGGCCCAGTTCTTGGTCATTCTTCTGGTTTGGGTTAAGAAAAACTTGTCCCACCTGGAATTTTGGAATATCTCTTCTTTGATTAAGGCTACTATCTATGAGTAAAAGAGAGCCTATATGAGGCTATATGAGAAAAAAATATTGGCTACCGTCTTTCAGCCTCTGCTATACTGAATTTTGTCATATTTCATGACATTTGATCTTAGTTAAAATGAGGAATAATGTTTCATGTTTTTTATTGGGTTGTGTTGTATAGAGGAAAGGATAACAACTTCAGTTTTCTCCTCACTCCTGAGCAATTGCAAAAGCAAATTTTGGAGATTCCCTTCACTCTTTCCTTACTCTCTTTCCTTCTCTTATATTCTTCTCATTATTTTTTCCTTTCTCTTACTCTTCTCATTGTCTCCTTTTCTCCCTTTCTCTGTTCTCATCCACAACAAAGTCCAAAGTGATAAGTTGGAAGGGAAATATAAGGGGTGGGGGAGTAAGAAAGGGAAACCAGTCTCTGTGTCTGAAACCTTGGGCAAAGAGCAAATTTTTAAGACTTCAGGCCAAATGATTGTCTTTTGGTTTCAGTTGGCTTGAAAGACTTTGGCCTAAATACATATTGAATGTGAAACTGGCATGATCCACTATGCAATATCCTTCCACCAACATACAAAAGAGAAATATGAGCTAGAACTAGAAGCTACAATTATATCCAAGGAATTTCCTGGTATATACTAAAAGAAGTCATTCAGTAAGTTAAATCTTTACATTCAACACTTGCAATTAACAACTATTTTTTTAACAACAAAGACATCTTGGATATAAAAATAATTTCATTCTAAAAATTGATTACTAGCATCCTTGGACATTTTCTTTTAAACCTTAAAATTTTGAGGTGAAATTTTAAACCTTAAAAAGCAGTTAAACCTTGAATTCCATGCCACTGCTAGCTGGCTAGAAAACAAAGGATTATGTCTTGGCATTGATCATTCCTTGGTTTGTTTTTAATTTGAAAAACAAAACAAAACAAAAACCTAATGCATATGTTCACTGCAATAATTAAAAGTCATTGAATAATATATTTATTTCTCTATGAATTCTAGTTATTTGAGGAGTCCTTTTAAGAAGAGACAGCTCTTCCCAGAAGAAAAGTCCACAGATAACATAATGCCCTATTTACAACCTAGTTGCAACTAGACCGCATTCAGCACCAGCATAAATCACAGGGTTTCCAACACAATAACAACCCATGTTCAAAAGAAGCTTTTACAAAAGGGCAGAAAAAGAGACAGGGTTCACCCAATGACTAAGCTAATGGTAGGGCTGTGCAAGGGAAGTCTTGAACACAGTCTCCTTATGCTCTTTCTCTGAAGTTGCTTTGACCCAGGAGTGGCCAATAGGAGAACAGGATGCTTTTACTTTTGCAAAGTTTGACCTGGCTGTGGTCAGGGGAGGCTCAGAATGGAGCACCCTCAAAGTATTGGATCCATATTCTCCTTTTTCTAAAGATCAATTTGTATATGTCACATACATATATATTTTCCATCTGTCATCATATTCCCCCTCATATTTTTTCTAAAATTGTATAGTTACCTAAGCATTGTCTAGTACATTATTTTATCTCAGTCTGACCATAATCCTGTGAGGTGGTTGTCAATAAGCATTTATTAGGCACCTACTATTTGCTAGACTAAGTGGTGGGAATACAAAGAAAGGCCAACAAGAGTCCCTGATCTCAGACTTACATATTTTTAGAGCCTGGTGAAGTCATTGGTTTCTCTTGTCTGTTTCCACTATCAGTAGCTGTCCAAATACTGTCCAAATGGATGGTATTGTAGTAAATCTGTCAGCATACCAATGAAATCAAAGATAAGTCTGACCCAAACTTACATGTTCCAGTAAAGTTTAATGAAAGATATTTGGAGTTGCAAATGACCAGGGACAGTGAAGTTAAGTAAATGGCTTCTGGCTATTTCAATGTTTCCTTGTTAAAGAGAGGTACTTTTCTATATCATCTGGTAACCTAGCTCCCAAAGAAGCACAACTGTGGAAGACCCATTTCACAGGATGGCAGCAGCTAAGTTGCTTCCCAGTTTTTCTTCTACATACAGAAAGAGTTCTATGACTTGGGTGGGGGAGGCTTAACTAGTTTCCTCACTTCCCAGGGATTCGAGAGGATAGTTAGGACAATGACTGGTGTGCTATCTGTTTGTTGCCTCAAATACTTGAAGATCTTTTGGCATGATAATTGGTTGAGGTGGTGAAGGAGAGAGAAAAGGAAAGGAGTCAGGTGGATTCTGGCTCATATCCCAGGCTGACCTTGAAAAGTTATCCCTCACAGCACTGAGACAAGAGCTTGCCTTCATATTCTTAGGCTGGGGGTCTGTGAGATATTTCTTATCTGAGTATTCCCAGAACTGGGGGCAGCAAACAGCAACAAAGATTCTATTATACTTGTTCATGGCCTGAATTTCTTGACTTTTAACTCTCTCCAGACTGTCTCCAATTTTTAAAGTATACTTTTTATGGAGACAAAGTAATAAGTGAGTCTTCACTCAGAACTTTTGTTCTTTACCTCATATATTGGGGTATCTTGCAACTATGAGATGGATTAGTGGGCAAGTACTGGGGTGGGGCTGGAAATAAATGCTTCCATTATAGGTAAGAGACCATTTTACAAAAGAAAAAACTGAGGCTTAGAGAGATTAAATTTAAAATAACTTATTCAAGGTCACATAATAAATGGCAGAAGGACTAAAACCCAGGGTGTTCTGACTCCTGGTTACATATTCTTTCCCCTATTCACCATTCCTATTCTTTTGTCTGCTTTAAATAAACTAGTCTACATTATTAAAGCCATTCCCTCCTCCCCTTATGTAAAAGATATTTTTGGATTTTACAAGTCTGTTTGACTTTCATTTATCTTACATTCGAGAGTAGAGTTCCATCTCATTCAATTTTGTTTACAACAGTTAATAACAGTAATCAAAAGGTAGAGTCTTATCTAAATGAACAAATGGTTATCCTTCATAAATCACTTATCCCTGTTTGCCTCAGTTTTCTTATTTGTAAAATGAGCTGGTGAAAGAAATGGCAAACCACTCCAGTGTCTTTGCCAAGAAAACCCCAGATAGGGACATGAAGAGTTGGACACGACTGAAACAACTCAACAATAACAACCTCTCATAAATAGGCATGTAAACAGCACCTGGATTTGTGAATTTGACATTAACTAGAATAAATATAACTCACACACAAATAAATGTAATGTATATTATTCAGACACAGACACACGTACTATGTGCACATACATACAAATGCACATACTCATAGAGTCTTGGAACTTGTGTTTTCATCATTATTTGATGTTTGCACTAAAATTATTTTAGTGTATTACTATCTTTAATGTTGGTAAGAGCTAAGGTGCTTCATTTCATAATTGTGAATTGTCCAGTCTTACATTTCATGTCAGGAGCCCAGGTTCATTTGATATTGTCCTGCTGTGGACATTTATGATAAAGGTACAGTTTTAAGCTAACAAATTATTTGTCAGACAATCATAGGTCTTAGAGTTAAAAATTTATCTACCTAAGAATCTGATCCAGCTTCCTACCTTCAGGCAGATAGGATATTATTATCCTCATTTTACAAATTAAGCAATTGAGACCCAGAAAGATTAAGTGACTTGTTAGCTAATAAGTGGTGGAGACTGGAGCAAAGACTGGAGCACTGATCTTTGTAACAGGACTACAAATAGGGCCCTATTCAGGGAATGGTCATTTCTTTCTACAGATATGCAATACCTATGTGAACTATGACAAAACCTGTGTGATATCCATAAGCTGCTTTTATTAATTAGAATACTCCATATACAGACTTTAAGGCTACATCAGATTTAATTATATCACACAGTGTAATATAATATAACAATGATGTTTGTTTTCTTACTTTTTTAGAAAAGTTGAAGGTGAAATCTTCAAGGTTGAAATGATCCTTGAAAATGTCAAAGAAAAAATTGATGAAAGCACATCCAGTTCTTTCCTTGCATGTTCCTCTGATACTATGGATGTCTTGGACTTTGCACTATGTCCACTCCCAAATGAGGTAATCCAGCAATTTATTGTGCAATTTGCTACTAGGAAAATTATTTTTATATGTTGTAAGATCTTAATTTATGGAATTGCTGTAGTTTATTTTATTTCTTTCTGATGAGACCTTAACTTTCAAATATCCCATGAATCATTTTGTCTAAAACGGAACCATTTTGGAGTCTTGGAAATTATTTCAAATATTTGTCTTCAAAAAGCCCATGTATGAGATCAAAGCCAGCTCATGCAGATGAAATACCAATGAAAAGGCTATTCTCCCCCAGGAAGAATAGCAACAAGTTTTCTTGTGGAAGTTTCCTAGAAAAAAATTTTTTTTTTACAATAGAATTAAATTTGTGTAGGGAAAAAAATACATGGGCAGAGCACATCCTTAGCCTTTCCACTGAGGAAACCCTATTAGAGGGACTCTGTGTATATGTCAATCCCAGCTACTCAAGGATGATTCTTTATCTTCTAAACAGACAAAGAGTCAGAGTGAAATGTAATTTCCCAAGAATCTCCCTTTGATCTTTCATTTTCTCAGTTCTTTCCTCTGAGACTGTAGCCATTGATGCAAAATGAAATGGAGAATTAGAGTGATTTAATTGCTTCAATTGCTTATTTCATCATTTCCTCCCCCACCCTTTTGCTTCAATTATCTGAAAATTTTAGTTTAAGTTGGAATTAGGAGTCTTGAATCAATTGGATACTTCTTCAGTGGCTTTCTGATTTCACTGATGTGGGTACTTCCTTCACAGGCACAGGTATCAACCTATCCATTCCTTCCCATCTTGTGTGATTCTTGTCCATGTTCTCTCATAAATTACCCAACATTCTGGAGGTCTTCCTCTGGGGCTTTTTACATTTTAAGGGTGCCAGTCCTTCAGACTGTCCTATTTTAATCTCAACCCATTTTCTTTTTCTAATTTGCCTGCAGAGATAGTTTAAAGTCACCATTCATTTTTTATATTTAACAATACAGTCTTGGATTAAAATTTAGAAGTTGTATGGCTTTTGGTTAGCACTTAAGAAGCTCTGATTTTGTCACACAAACAGTCCTAATTCTGGAGTTCTCCAATTGACTTTGTTTATTTAGCCTTCCAACTTTGGAGAGTCTATCGATTCAACGATTAAGAGTTATTATTATTTTTTCAGGTTCCAATACAAGAAAATGGATATGATCCTTCAGAAAAATCTGAGCATGAAATAAAGCTTCTTGACCATAGAAAACAAGATCAAGGAAACTCTCTCATCCCTTCTCTCAAGGGAAAGGATGAGAGTATTAATAACAAAGAAACGATTCCAGTAAAGATCCAGGAGACACTGTCACAAGATTTCCTTTGCGAACTCTATCCACAAGTGTGAGTATTTCGTTCCTCAGCTGCGGAGGTTGAGAATAGCTCAGATGGAGACCCACTTCCTCAAATAGTATTTCCCTAGTATAGAGAGAGGCTCCAAGTTGTCAAAGTAAAAATTTTTCGCACATATTCTAAATTGAAGAAACATGGATGGTCTGTCTGAAGTCATCTGTACCTTGGAAATGTCACAAGCAAAGGGAAAGAGAATAAACATTTATTAAGCACCTACTATGTGTTAAGCACTTTACAAATATCTCCAAAACACCCCGGGAAGTTGGCTAATCACACTTGACTCTTTTGTCATCCTGAGCATGTCCTTTGACCCTTCTGAACCTTACTCCCTATCTTCCAGTTGTTAAGAGGAAAGCACTTTGTAAACTTGAAAAGGACATATGAATGGGAGTCAGGATTTTGGTCTGGGACCCAGGGTTTCTCTTTCCCTCAGGGAGGGAAACTCTGGCATCTTGTCTGTCTAGTGGGAATGAAAGTGTTACCCCCCCCCACCTTCCCGGTGAAGTGTAACATCAGGCCAGCCCCTTTATAATCTCAAGAGAACCAGAGTCTCCTTGCATTTCAGACACTCTGGATTCAATAATGAAGCCATAAAGCCTTCAGAGGTATTAGTGAAGCAGGAGTTAAAGGCAGAGATTCCAAAGGATGGGCTGGACTCTCAGGGCCCGTTAAGGACTGACCACCATTTTCTATAGGAGCTACCAGTAACACAATTCCAAATGTTTTTCTATTAGCTACCTAGGGTTACCCAGGAGAGATGTTGCTTTTGGTGAAGATGCTTCAAAGCTGGCTTCCAAGGAAGAAGTTGTAACACTGTCTAGGTTGGAGACAAATCAGCTGGCGATGAAGCTCTCATCAGATTTAATGGTAGGAGAGTGGTTAGTGGGAAGATGATCAATTGTTCTCAACTTGTTTTGATTGCCTTCTGTCCAAACTGACTCTGTAACTACAACTGGTTTGGGGGAATATGAATTTGAAGTTAGTGTAATTAGGATCATTTAGTCACAGATTCATATAATTGGAAAAGGGACCTCAGGGGTCATGGAGTTATAGAACCATAGTCTTACAGTTGGGAGGCACCTTTTAGGTCATCAAATTCTTCTCTCTCATTTTACTTATAGATGAGGAAAGAAAAGCCCAAGGAAGTGTTCAGTGTCTTGTTGAAGGCCAAATGTGTAGCAAGTGACAGAGATGCCATTTGAGTCAAGGTCTTCTGATTCTAAATTCATCATTCTTTGCATCACACTACACTGCCTCACACTTCTCCCTTCTGACCATGCAGATAGATAGACAGAGAGACAGAGAGACAGACGACAGACAGACAGACAGACAGACAGACAGACAGACAGACAGATAGATAGATAGACAGACAGACAGACAGACAGACAGACAGATAGATAGATAGACAGACAGACAGACAGATAGATAGACAGATAGACAGATAGATAGATAGATATGAAGTGTTTCTAGTGCCCCATGGCACTAAAAATAGGTGGGTTATGAGAATAGCCTATACAAGCATTGAGAACTGAAAAACTGGCGTCTTTCAGTTATCCGATGAGGACATTAGCAACAGGCAGGCTTAACGACTTGCACCACTCATTGCTATTTTTTCATTTTTCAACATTTCAGAGGTGAATTTCATAAAGCACAGTTCATTCTCCAAGCAGCTAGACCAACTAGAAATACTGAAAATGAAACCCTCAAGTTTCTAACTTAAATCAGCATTAATAACAAAAGTCTAATAAAAAATGAGTAATGAAGAACAGAAAAATGTAAATTAATTGCCTCAGCAAGGAGACTAAAATATCCCAGAAAGCTTCTTGATCAGCAAAAATCTTACTTATATATCAGAGAGAGATGGTTTGCCAAAGGCAACAGTAGGTTAAAATATAAATTTGTTTATAAAACTTCACAAAGAAGGTTAAAGAATAAAGATTTCAGGGGCAGCTAGGTGGCACAGTGGATAGAGCACTGGCCCTGGATTCAGGAAGACCTGAGTTCAAATCCAGCCTCAGACACTTAACACTTACTAGCTGTGTGACTGTGGGCAAATCACTTAACCCCAATTGCCTCACAAAAAAAAAAAAAAGAGAATAAAGAGTTCATCTCATAAAGCAGACAGAATCAATCAAGGGTAAAACCAGTTGATAAATAGGTTGGCAAGAAAACCAACTAAGCAATCATCCCAAGGGTATTCAAAGGTGAAAATGGAAGGAGGGCTACCAACAGAAGACACACAGAAAAGATTTACAAACATCATTTTAACAAGCTGTTTTCTCCATCAAGGATGGGGAAACCATGCCACTTGGACACTAAAATCACAGCCCCAGATATGCTCATGGAGAAGGTAGAAAATAGCACTAAAGAGAACAAAGATAGAAAAAGCATCTGGACAGGATCAAGTCTATATAGAGGAGCTCAGAGCTGGAGGGCAAGATACAGAAGGTGTGGGAGAAATCTTGAACTTTATTAATACTGAAAAAGAGGACAGTTTAGAATACTCTTCCAGATACACAACATTTTTATGAGTCATCTATCTACGAATTGAGGACATCTTCAAGGAATTAGTAAGGAAACAAGTAAGCTTATTCAAAAGTGATATGCAACCAGGAATGACATTTTTATCCTTTCACTATTAACTGAAAATTGTAGATATTAGAAGATCCCACTGTACTTTTGTTTGTTTGTTTTGTTTTTGTTTTTGTTTTTTTGGTAAGGCAGTTGGGGTTAAGTGACTTGCCCAGGGCCACACAGCTAGTAAGTGTTAAGTGTCTGAGGCCAGATTTGAACTCAGGTACTCCTGACTCCAGGGCTGGTGCTCTATCCACTGTGCCAACTAGCTGCCCCTATTTTTTTTTATTACAAAGTATTTGATTCAGAAAAAAAAGGCATCTTTATAGACCCTTTTATAACAAGGTGTCTCCCATCCACACATCAAACTATTTCAAGATTCTTTAGAATATATAAGAACAGAAGTAACCCTTTTCCTTGACCCTCTGATAATAAACATCACATAATTTATAAGACATGGAGATGTATGCTCATCAAAAGTATTTGCCACTGGGATGAAGGAGATCCAGCACAGAGTCCAGGTCAAAGAGGGATGACTTGGAAATGGTGAGGTCTTCCAGATGGTCCTATTTATATATCCTGATTGCAACAGGTCTCAGAACTTTCCAGAGCCTCTTGAAAGAGATCTCTACTCACTAAAAGGAGTTTGACCTGTTTACCCACACAGGAAAGATCAAATAGATGAAGAAGCCAATTAACCTGTCCAACAAAATGTGTATGTATTTGGGACAAATGGTACAGAAAATGGACAGAGAATTGGGCTTCAAAATAAGTGAAGAATATGGGGCAGGGGAAGAAAAGGATAGCAGGCTGAATTGATTCCAGAAAATTGCAAAACTCTTTTAATTACTTCAAGCTTCCCATGAAAGCAAAGGCTTACCTTTTAGTAACATTTTACTGCTGTCACTGTATCGTAGCAAGACAAGGAATTAATAAAAAGACAAAGAATGAATGAAATAAGCATCGCACAGAGGAAAACAGAGAGAGGTGCAGTGGGTGTCAACAGGCTGCAATACATAATGAACAGAGTCACACAGATGAAAAAGAATAAAGAATGCAATTAGAGGATTGTCTGATGTTATTCGGCAAGAAAAAGGGATGATGGGGCGGGGGACAACCAGAGGGCTTCTCTGTTACACTTTGATATGTTGAGAGAACGCAAGGAAGGCTTCTGGCACACTGTGTGGACTCTCCGTTTTGAACTTTTGGGAGGGTAAGGACAAGAGTCACAAGAATGAATGGGCCACCATCTCCATCTGAGGTATAGCTTCCTGGTCATCTCCCAGGAGACACAGCAGCCACTATTACCATTCTCCCTGGAGGAGGAGTAATTGGAAGAGCCTTTGACTAATTGCACTTCTTTTACTTTTCCTCAAATGGAATCTAAAGTCAGGCAAATCAAGGTAGTTCAGTGGGTTGTCAAGACATATCATGTCGTGGGATATTTGGTCACCTCATACTGGTGTGCTCATGATCAATATATGGAAAAAGACCCCTCCCTTATGAAAATCATTTCCGCTTTTACACCATCTGTCACAGATGATGAGGAGATAGAGAAATTCTAAGACAACCAGATAAGACCCTCCAAATTTAGTAGGCTTGGATATTTGGGGGGCTTCAATTTAAAGTGTGAGTACAGTGACAAATATGTTGGGAAAGGCAACTCAGATGTGAGGAACGAGAGAAACTGAACACTTTTGTATTACACAGAAGCTTCACATCTATACATGATGAATACTTTAATTGAGTAAAGACCTGAGAGATGGTGGGCAATGAATAACATCACAATAGAAGGACATTGTTTCCATTTTAGCAAATAGGATGTGACTTGTTATTCAAGGAAGCATCATTCCTGAATTGGCCATCTCTGTGTAGTCAGATCATTGCCTTTTTTTTTTTTTTAAAGAACAAAAATCAAATGAATCAAAGCTAGAAGAATGAAAAAGCAAAATAGGTAAAGGATATTTTTCCATCCATATAACATTTTATGAGAATAACCTACACATGCATCGAAGACATCTTGGATGAAGGGATTAGAAGGCAGCAGGCAGATTTTTGCAAGAGAATATTCTATTGCAGATACATTTTTACTAGCTTACGCATGATTGAAAGATTCATAGATACAGGGCTAGAAGGAACCTCAAAGATTATCTAGTCTTACCTTTTTGTTTTCCAGATAAGGAAACTGAGGCCCAGAAAGGTGAAGTGACTTGTCTAAAGTCATTATAAGTATTAATCATTGGAGGGAGGGTTTGAATACAGTGCTAGTCATTTAAAAACGATTTCTCTTTCCATTGTACCAAGCTGCCTCCCAAGGTATACACAATGCAAGATCTCACCATGTTTATAACTTGCCTACTATAAAAAAAAGTACTTGATTCTGTAGAGCAAAACATTGCCTTCAAGGTTCTCTTACAGCAAAGTGTGTCCCATGCAAACAATTTCTTCAAATTACAGCATTTACCTGTGTAATATTTTATACAAAAACACAACAGGGACCCGCTGTTTGATGTCCTCCTGGTTACTAATATTAAGGAGGCAGAAAACAGTTGGGTCAAATGTATCCCTTCACTGTCATTGAGGAGATCCATTGTGGAATCCATATCAAAGAGGGAGTCCCTAGAGCTGGTGAAGTACTCTAGATGATCCTCATTATGGATAATACTGGGCTGATTGTAGTAACCCCAGAACACTAAAGAACTTCCCAGATGACAGCCACAATTACTCAAAAGAATTTGGACTAAACACACAGGAAAAGATCAAATGATTGAAGCATATCTATTATCTAGATTGGGATATGCAGTTTCAAGGTGAACCTCTCAGTATCTATATCTTGAACAGATGCTGCAAATAGACAATGATCTGGGCCTAGGATTGATGAGGAGGAAGAAAGTAGATTGGATTTCCTTTGGGAAATTGCAAAACTCTTTAAAAGTTCCCTTTTTTTTTTTGCAGGTCAATGGGGGTTAAGTGACTTGCCCAGGGTAATACAGCTAGTAAGTGTCAAGTATCTGAGGCCGGATTTGAACTCAGGTACTCCTGAATCCAGGGCCAGTGCTTTATCCACTGCGCTACCTAGCCGCCCCCTAAAAGTTCCCATTTTTAATGCCAATATTCTTCCAATGATGTTATGTGCCTACAAGCAGGGGAGTGTTAAAGTCTCTGAAGGATTAAAATTGAGAATTACTCAAAAGGCAGTAGAAAGGAAATGGTGGGCATGAACAGGCAGCAAACTATGACAAACAAGAAATATGATAGGAGATGTGGTTTAAAGGATGTCATCAAAGAAATGTATTCATTAAAAAGAAGATGGATTGGTCATGAAACACAAAGGATAATTGAGGGACAGTCCATAGGCTCCATTGGTATTCTCCTGAAGTCAAGAGAATTTGAGGAAGTCCCCTAATGTGTTAGATGGATATCCTGTGGGAAATTTATGGGAGGACATGAATGAAAGTCAGGCATGGATAATATAAGCTTCTAATAGAACTCAAACTCTTCTTATTAGAATGTAAGCTCCTTGAGGGTAAGCACTGATTTTGCCTTTCTTTATATCCTCAACACTGAGCACATAATGAACATTTAATAAATTCTTGTTGTTTGGTTGATTGATGAAAGGTACTTATCACCATGTGGTTGGAGGTAATATTTGTGTTGAAAAAATCGCTGATCCTTTGCTGCATTAGAGAATTCTTTTTTTTAATTCAAAATGTATTCCCACATTTATTAAGAACCTACTGCTTATTTTTTGTTTGTTTTTTGTGGGGCAATGAGGGTTAAGTGACTTGCCCAGGGTCACACGGTTAGTAAGTATCAAGTGTCTGAGGCTCAATTTGAACTCAGGTTCTCCTGAATCCAAGGCCAGTGCTTTATCCACTGCACCACCTAGCTGCCCCCTCTACTGCTTATTTTTTAAAATAAGTTTGATGACCTTGCTGTATTAGAGAATTCTTTAAAAAAAATTTTTTTTTAGTGAGGCAATTGGGGTTAAGTGACTTGCCCAGGGTCACACAGCTAGTAAGTGTTAAGTGTCTGAGGCCGGATTTGAACTCAGGTACTCCTGACTCCAGGGCTGGTGCTCTATCCACTGCGCCACCTAGTTGCCCCTGTATTAGAGAATTCTTGAGTTTGATTTTCTTATAAAAAATATTCATCACCTGGCAGCCAACCCTCTAGTGATAAATATTTCTGTGTTTAGTTAGCTTGTCCATAGTTGGCAGTCTGACCAAAGCCTGCAGGTTACATTTGGACATTTGGACAAGACCTATAAGAGTTTGTGGCCCGCTTGTCTGACCCTGGAGAACACAGGACCAACCATTCCCATGAGGCATCAGAGTTGAACTTGAGTGGAGGTTCCTGACCTTGCCAAGACTTTTTCCAAAAAGTCAAATGTCAGAAAGAATTTCCAGTGACAGGAAAATCTTGTACCTCTCAACAGAAGTGGTAGGGTTGACAACAATAAAGACATTTGAAACATAGCAGAGCCTTACCTGCCATACCTTTTCAGACTGGATGACTTTTGCATCAAAACAGCATCTTAGAATTTCTAGGTGGTGCAATGGGTAAAGCATTGGTCCTGGAGATAGGAGGACCTGAGTTCAAATTAGGCCTCAGAACTTATTAACTGTGTGATTCTGGGCAAATCACAACCTTAGTTTACCTCAGTTTCCTCAGCTTTAAAAAGAAGATAGTAAACAGCACACACCATGCAGGGTTTTCGTAAGGATCAAATGAGATAATATTTGCAAACACTTAGCATAATGCCTGCCACATAGTAGGTATGAAAGAAATGCTTATTCTCTTCCCTTCCATTTCTATTTATCAGTAATCCTAAGCTACTTAACTAGCTGCATTGGTCTTGAACAAGTCACTTTGTCTTTCTGGTCCTCAGTTTCCTCACCTGTAAGATTAGGGGCTTGTATAAGATGAGCTCTAAGGTGCCTCCCAGCTCTAAATCCCATGATCCTATAAATTCAGATGAGTCAGTGTTATTCAGAAAAAAAAGGGCATGAAGCAATGAGAATGAGTCAGTGTCCTTTAAACTGATGTATTTTGCTTTGGGGTGCAGAGAGCCTTCTCTTCTCTGGAGTCTGACGATGATCCTGGAAGCTTGGAGTGCATTGAGCAATCTGTATTGAGGCAAGATTGGCACTCTGGTCATGAACTCCCTGAAAGGTAAGGACTTGCCCCATGAATCACCAGAGAGGAGGGAGTTGTGTAATAGCAAATCTCAAGGTATCAGGCCTGAGGTTCTATTCTCAACTCAGCCATTTGAACACATGTCCTTGAACGTCATATTTCAAAGTTTCTTTCCCCTTTTCTTTTTTTTTTCTTTTTTTGGCAGGGCAATGGGGGTTAAGTGACTTGCCCAGGGTCACTCAGCTAGTAAGCGTCAAGTGTCTGAGGCCAGATTTGAACTCAGGTCCTCCTGAATCCAGGGCCGGTGCTTTATCCACTGCGCCACCTAGCTGCCCCCTTCTTTCCCCTTTTCTGTGAAAGGATCAAGACACTGGCTGGTATTGAGGTGATTCCAGAGAGAATGTGGGTGTCATTTTAAAATGAAAGACTTTACATTTTTAAATTCAGGTTATCCCCATTGTCATTCTAGAAATATGTATTAGGGCAATCAAATTATTATAATGGGTGGGTTCGTTGTTGTTTGTGTGGGTCTTCCACTGAGCCAGGAACACCTCCTCAAACCCAATTAATGATGCATCATGGACTAATACCAAAGTTTAGTTTAGTTATCCAATGAAAGGTCAGGGGTGAGGCAGGTGACCAGGTTTGAAAGACTGAAGATTCCTGTTAGAAAACATTCCAACCCTTGAATGGACTGCTGATGTCACAAGCTTTCTATTGAGTTACTTCCTTTAAAAAGTGGCAAGGTGGTAATTGGGCTAAAAACAGATGTGTGTCATCTGGGGTGGCTCTTCACTCAGAGTCAGCTTGACAAGCATCAGCTGAGCCATATGTTTGTTTTTTTTTTTTTTTAAGTGAGGCAATTGGGGTTAAGTGACTTGCCCAGGGTAACACAGCTAGTAAGTGTTAAGTGTCTGAGGTCGGATTTGAACTCAGGTACTCCTGACTCCAGGGCTGGTGCTCTATCCTGAGCCATACTTTTGAATGTTAGTATTAATAATACCTATTCACTGAGTCACCCTATCTTTTTATTTATTGAAGAGACCCTCTTGATTCAGATTTGTTTGTACATATATTTTATCACCTATTAATATAGTTTGGATATTTCTCTGATGCTTTAGTTAGCTGTTCAGTGAGTGAGCCGTATTACTGTTTCTTTTCCAAATTTCTAGTTCAGACCATACAGAGTATTTATTACTGAAGAAGGACCAGGATAGAGACAGAGATCTCAGGTTAGTTCTGATCTTTAAACTGAACTCTCTGTGTCTCTGTTTCTGTCTCTGTGTCTCTGTCTCTGTTTCTGTCTCTGTCTTTCTGTGTGTGTGTGTGTGATGGACATTAAAAAGCTAAAACATCAGATTCGGGGCAGCTAGGTGGCATAGTGGATAAAGCACTGGCTTTGGAATCAGGAGGACCTGAGTTCAAATCTGACCTAAGACACTTGATATTTACTAGCTGTGTGACCTTGGGCAAGTCACTTAACCCTCATTGCCCCACAAAACAAAACAAAACAAAACATCAGATTCAACAACAAGAATCACTGTCATCCTATTAGAAAGAAATAAGGGGGTAGCTAGGTGGCACAGTGGATGAAGCACCAGCCCTGGATTCAGGATGACCTAAGTTCAAATCCAATCTCAGACACTTGACACTAGTTGTGTGACCCTGGTCAAGTCACTTAACCCACATTGCCCAGCAAAAAAAAAAATTAAATTAAATTTTAAAAAGAAAGAAACCAAAATCTGTAACTTTGAATAATTAAGTCTAGCTTTTCAGAAACACGGGTTTTGAATGAATATTTTCTATCCTAGCATCTTCGGGCAGTAGGTGACCTTGAAATCTACCCTCCTGCATTCGGGCAGAATGCTATTTCAAGTATCTTAAAGAGATGGAACTCTAAGTGAATGTCTCTATTTAGTAAAGCCAGAAGTAATCATGATAACAGTTGGCATCACTATATAATATTCTCAGCTTTCCCCACAACAACCCTGTGGGGTAATTACTACAAACATTATCTTTTTACAGATGAGGAAACCACTGCTTTGGGAAATGAAGTCACTTACAGATAGTCAAGAGACTATAAATGTTGAGGGTTGAGATCAGAATCTGAACCTCTCTTCCCAGGCTGTTCCCTTCCCCAAGATTTCTTTCTTCTGGCTGAGGGCACCCCAAATTCTGATCTTCCAGGCTTACAACCTCATCATCATCCTTGACTCCTCCCCTTCCCTCAGCCTCCATATCCAATCAGTTTCCAGGTCTTGACCCCCCCCCTTTTTTTTTTTTGGTGAGGCAATTGGGGTTAAGTGACTTGCCCAGGGTCACACAGCTAGTAAGTGTTAAGTGTCTGAGGCCGGATTTGAACTCAGGTACTCCTGACTCCAGGGCCGGTACTCTATCCACTGCGCCATCTAGCTGCCCCTTGCCCTTTTTTTAAAGTAAAAAAAAATTATGCTTCAATCTATATTCAGATAACATCAGTTCTTTTTCTGGGGATGAATAGCATTTTTCATCATAAGTCCTTCAGAGTTCTCTCTGGTCATTGTATAGCTGAGAATAACTAAGTCACTCACAGCAGATCTTCTTACAATGTTGCTGTTACTTTGTACATAGTACATTTCACTTTGCATCAGCTCGTGTAAGTCTTTCCAGGTTTTTCTGAGACCATCCTGCTCATCATTTCTTTTTTTTTCTTTTCTTTTTTTTTGGTGAGGCAATTGGGATTAAGTGACTCGCCCAGGGTCACACAGCTAGTAAGTGTTAAGTGTCTGATTCCGGATTTGAACTCAGGTAATTCCTGAATCCAGGGCCGGTGCTCTATCCACTGCGCAACCTAGCTGCCCCAGTTTCCAATATTTTGCCACTAGAAAAGAACTGCTATAAATATTTTTGTACATATAGGTTCTTTTCTTTTTTTAAATATCTTTTTGGATACAGACTTGGTAGTGGTATTGCTTGGTCAAAGAGTATGCTTGATTTTATACCCCTTTGGGCATAGTTCTCAATTGCTCTACAGAATGGTCAAATCAGTTCACAAACTCCATCAATAATGTATTAATGTCTCATTTTCCCTACCAATATTCCCCTCCAATATTTGTTATTTTTCCCTTCTGTTCTGTTAGCCAAGCTAATAGGTATGAGGTATTATCCCAGCATTGTTTGATTTGCATCTCTCCAAGTAGAACATTTTTTTTTCCATATGGCTATAGATGGTCTTGCCCTTTCTGCCTTCACATTATTTCTGGAATGTGACCCTCTTCTCTCCCCTCACAGAGTTACCTCCTTGGTTCATCACCTCACACCTGAAACATTGCAGCAGCCTTCTGCTGCAATGGATTTCCCTGTCTTGGGACTCCCACCACTCCAGTCTATCCTACAAATTTCTGAAAATCAATCAATAAACATTTGTTAAACGATTATGCACCAGGCACTGTGCTAAGTGCTGGAGGTACAAAAAAGAGGCAAATGAAAGTCCCTGCCTTCAAGGAGTTTACAATCTAACAGAGGAGACAACATGCAAACAAATATATGCAAAGCAAGTACAGGACAAATAGGAAATAATTAACAGAGGGAAGACATTGGAATTAAGAGGAATTGGGCTGCCAAAGTGGTTTCCCTTAAGCATAGATCTAACTATGTGACTCCCTTTCTTAGTCAACTCTAGTTGCTTTTTATCACCTCTGGGTTAAAATGTGAATTCCTGTGTTTGACTTTTAAAGTCAAAATCATGACCACCACCACCACCACACTAATAATAGCTAGCATTAATATAGCTCATAGATTTAGCCATTCGATTTACACAGCCTTACTCAGTCAAAAAAAGATTAGATTTGTCTGATATGGACATGGTCTAATGTGAAACTATGCTGATGATGCTATTTTTAAGACATTTGCAAGTCAATTTCTGGCCATAAACTAAACTCTGTTATCCTTCTCCATTATTTCTGATGTGAACTTGGGGAATCAGAGAACACTGTTCTTGAAGTTATAGTAAATATTTTTTAAATCTCATTTTCCCAAGTAGGAAGATTATGTTTGATGTTAAAATGAAAGAGTTGGATTGTTGGCCATGCCTTACTTCAGAGGATGGAGAGGGAGGTCCTCTGTTGGCCTGGGCTCAGTTCAGTGTTTCTCAGCCTTTTCTCCTTTAAGAAGAGTACACGCAAATGCCCAAAAGGAAGGAGGTGGAGACAGTGAATGAAGAGCTTGAAAACAAGTGACTCAGGAGGAAAGAATGTTCTGAGGGCAGGGAAAGGGTCTGGTATTAAAGGGAATTACCTACAGGGAGGGAATTACCAAAAGGGTACAGCAAATGGGCAAATGATGATCTATCTCAGCTTCATCTTACCTTATTACCCAGCCTGACCAGGGAATTCGGTCCTCAGCTCCTTTGCTATCTGAACCTTCTGAGGGGACCTACACATGGTGAATGTGGTCTGTGCAGTCTGATGAGATCACTACGCCTGTTGGTTTTGCTTAAATGTTTTCCTTTATTATATGGGAGGGTTCAATGGCTAAGAAGTAGGGTGTTTGGGGGAGGGGAATGATTTGGGCATAAAAAAGAAAGGAAAAGAGGAAATGAGAAGCAAGGAAGAAAGAAAACATTTATCTAAAAGGCATTAATAAAACTTAAAATGAAAAAAAAAAGTAAGGATCAGGTTGTCTCCAACTCCTTCTCTAACATCAGTTCTATAGTCCATCCCCAAGCTTCTTGCCCCACAATCCATCCACTCCTTGTGCTTTCAGTCAGTGCTTCCCTCCATGGGCAATCCAATCCAATCAATTAATTAATGAATGAACAGATATCTATTAAGTACCTTCTTTGTGGCAGACACTGGGGATTCAAATGACAAAGAATGAAACAATTCCTATTCTCGGGCATCTTAAGTTCTAATGGGGGAAACTGACAACAACAAGAAGAAGGGCATATATAAGTATATATAGAATAAATATACAAATAAGTATAGGGTTATTACACAAAAGGTAGTCAAGGAGGAAGCCTATTTATTGTTGGGGATCAGGAAAGGCCTCATGTAAAAGGCAGTGTTTGAGCTAAGTATTGAGGTGGAGGAGATTCTTCTCAGTTAATTTAAGATGAACATGAATTAGCAAAGGAGAATCGAAGAGTCTGACAGTTTGACACTCCATACTTAGTGGTCAGTTGGCGAACAACCCAGCCCAGCTCAGTCAATCCCAGGAAACCACAGAAGGTCCCTAAGAAAAGCCCGGGATGGTGTGAAACGGGTATACAGTCCCTTTGGACTGCACACAGGAGCTCTACATCTCTGGGGTTGGGTCAGATATTGGACTAAGTAATTACTATTCCAGGGGAACAGTAGGGGTGAGAACAAGCCCTTAATTCTCCCTTCTAGGGGGATTGAAAGTAGGTAGGACAGTTATTTCTTCACATGTGATTTCTTCTACTGTCTAGTGCCCTCTGCTGGCTTTTTGAAATCTTAAGTAACTACTGTAAAATTACTCCTAAATCCTTAGGAGTGTATTTCTAACTTCATTTTAAAACACACACACACACACACACACACACACACACACACACACACTACCCTCTTTGTCAGTCTCTTTTTCTTTCTACTAATGTCTATGGATTGTAAGCAATCGATGGTTTACAAGGGCATGTATAATCCTGGTGCATGTGCCAATTCTTCAACTTACGTAAGTTTTAATTCCTAAAAATATATAAAATGAACATCCTAATTTTAAAATTCTAGGTTGGTCTATAGAGTCTTCTTCTCCCTCCCTCCCCTCCTCCTTCTCTCCCTTCTTCCCTCCCTTCATCCTTCCCTCTTTTCCTTCCTTCCCTCCTCCTTTTCATTTCCTTCCTCTCCTCCCCTCCCCTTCTCTCCTCTCCTTTTCCTTTCCTCCTTCCCTCCTTCCTTCTTTCTTTTCTTCCTTCCCTCCTTCCCTTCTTCTTCCTACAATGTTATTGTTGTGGAGCATTGTAGAGGGTTTTAAATGTATAGCCAATATTTTTCTGGAAAGTCAAAAGGCATAGGGTACAATTTCTTGTTGAATTACTTAATTGGGAGTAGAATGGACAGGGCAGAGATATAGACATTCCACTCCTCTCATTTTTCCACAACAAAGTAGAAAGCAAAACAGGTGATGTTTACAATTTGACCAAATAATTTTCCTATGATGATTACAAACAGTTTACTAAAAGCCTGTGTGTGGACTTTTATTTACCTTTTTAGGAACCAAAAAAAGGAGAAAAAAAATGACTCTAGAAAGTCCAAATGTGAAAGATTTTCAGTCATCATTCAAGAAAAAGCAATGAATCTTAATATGTCTGATTCCACTTACTGTAAGTAGAAATGCTCCCAGAATAGTGATTTTTTGCTTTTCTCAAAATGGTGGGACCCTTTCAAGACTTCATATGTCTCTGTTCTGTATTTCAGTTTGCTGGCTACTTCTACCTAAAATTAGCACTTGTGGAGTAGGATGAAGCATAGAGACATATGTGCATTTAAAAAATCATAAACCATCAAATAGATTTACAAAAAAGGAAGTAGAATCTTATGAAAAGTTTCTCTATCCTCTTCTAGTTCCTCCACCCTCCCCCATGTTCCTCCATCTTAATAATAGATAACATTGATGGTAGTGCTTTAAAGTTTACAATTTTTTTTTTTTTACAAATATCATCCCATTTTATCCTCACAACAGCCCTATGGGATATACTGAGCACCTAGCTGCTTTTGCCTTTCCTCTCCCTTTATCTCTCCTCCCCTATATTCCCCTCCTCTTTTTTCTTCTCTGCTTCTCTTTTCCATTCATTTAATTTCTTTCTTTCTTTCTTTCTTTCTTTCTTTCTTTCTTTCTTTCTTTTGTGAGGCAGTTGGGGTTAAGTGACTTGCCCAGGATCACACAGCTAGTAAGTGTCAAGTGTCTGAGGTCATATTTGAACTCAGGTCCTCCTGAATCCAGGGCCAGTGTTCTATCCACTGCACCACCTAGCTGCCCCTCGTTTCTTTTTAAATACAGGGTGTCCCAAAAGTCTTAATGCAATTTAGACCGCACTAAGACTTTTGGGACACACTGTACCTAGTCAATGTGTATATAACACTGGTTCTACTAACTTCAATCTGTCAATATGTGTTTTAAGAGGAAAATTTTTATAAGAGTTTATTTAGAATCACTAAATGACAAATCTCAGGGGCTTCCCAGAAATCCAACAATTTTTTTTTTTAAAGTCTTTCCATATTCAGTTTTTGTTGCTTAGTCATTTCAGCCGAGTCTGATTCTTCAGGACCCATTTGGGGTTTTCTTGGCCAGGATACCTGATTGATTTGCCGTTTCCTTCACCAGCTCATCTTGTAGATAAGGAAACTGAGGCAAACAGGATTAGGTGCCTTACCCAGGGTCACACAGCTAGTAAGTGGCTGAGGTCATATTTGAACTCGTCTTCCTGATTCTAGGTGTGGCACTTTAGCCACTGCACCAACTAGTATATTCAGTTTTCTACTCCATATTCAGTAGATGATTCAAAGGAATAGTTTGGGGTTTTTCCTTTTCCTTTCTGTACCATATAAGTCAGTTGAGGGGTAGTCTGTCTTAGTAGCTTACAGTTGTAAAGTTTTTATCTCTTTTATGTCTTGCTATTAGGAAATCACTTCCCAAACTCTTTTTACATAAATATAACTCATAGGGAGGTGCAGTGGATAAAGCACCAGCCCTGGATTCAGGAGGACCTGAGTTCAAATCTGGATTCAGACACTCGACTCTTACTGGCTGTGTGACCTTGGGCACATCACCTAACCCTCATTGCCCTGCAAATAAACAAACAAACAAACACATGAATGAATAGATAGATAGATAGATAGATAGATAGATAGATAGATAAATAAATAGGGGGCAGCTAGATGGCGCAGTGGTTAAAGCGCTGGCCCTGGATTCAGGAGTACCTGAATTCAAATTCGGCCTCAGACACTTGACACTTACTAGCTGTGTGACCCTGGGCAAGTCACTTAACCCCCAATGCCACGCAAACAAACAAACAAAAAACAAATAAATAGATGAAGGGGTAAATGAATGAATGAATGAATGAATAGGTGAGTAAGTGAATAAATAAATAAATAAATAAATAAATAAATAAATAAATAAATAAATAAATAAATAAATAAATAAATAAATGTAACTCATAAAAACAAATCTCCTTGAGGTCAGTGTGGTACAGTGGAAAGAACATTGGCTCTAGAGTCTGAGAGGATCTGAGTTCAAATCCTGTCTCTTAAGTTTGCTATGGTACCTTAGGAGAATAGCTACCTGAGTCTTAGCTTTCTCATCCCTAAAATAAAGGAGCTGGACTAGATGCCTCTGAGGCCCCTTCCAGATCTTTGCCCCATGTGACAGCTTTTATTCATTCATTCATTCATTTATTTATTTTTAAAGGTACAGATGCAGGAAATAGTGTGTTCTCAGACTCCCTCGATACTTTAAAAACTGGCGAATGTATAAGTTGTAGGAATAAACGCCAGAAATCACGGAAGAAAGGTAAGATGGATTCAGTACTTAAAAAAAAAAAATAAGCTTTGGTGTGTGGGGGCATAGACATGAGTAGGCCTAAAAGATATTTCTTCATCTCCTGTTTTCAGAATTCCATTACAAATACAACTGCACAGGTCAGAATCCTGTAAATTTCAATCAATGTGATGGATTTATCCAGTTCTGTTCTTTAAGCAGAAATGAAAGTTTTACTTCAGCTTGTAAGTACTTTGATGGCCTGAACGGTTCCTTTTTTTTTTTTTTTAGTATCAATAAGCCTGAAAAAGAACAATGAGGTGTTGGGTACATTTTACATCTTGGATTCTCCTTGGAAAGTCCACCTTCTCCCTTTTGGCCCCCTTCTAGTCTCCACCATTTCACTCTCAGAGGATATTGATTTCTGACTATACCTGCCTCTAAACCCCAGGCTGATGGGAAGTATTTTCTGGGCTTGTCTCAGGATAGAGTGAAAGGATTGGTCAGAATGAAAACACTTTCAACAATTCAAAGCACAGTACAGATGTAAGGCAGCATTTTACCATTACTGGAATTTCTGCTACCTTATTATCATTCTCTCACTACACTCCTGCTCTGATGCCTCATCGTGGGGTGGAGGTGCCCTGAATTCTTTAAGGCCATAGTGATGGGGCTCCAACTTGGGGAGATCTTACTAAGCTTGACAGTGTTTGAGTTCAGACCTGGATGCAGAGAGTGCGGAAGACCAGCCTCCCTAAGTCAGGGAAATCTCATAATCTCATCACCAAATTGGAGACCGGATAATTAATGCTTGGGCCATAGCAACTCTCAGAGACCATCTCCTGAGTCATAAAGGAGCCTTAATCTGTATCATTGAAGGGAGTAGCCACACTGGTGAAATCATAGGTCCTAAAGATATGGAAGTATCATCCTTATCATGCCATAGAGTATTGGCAGCAGGCTTAGGAAATGTCCTGAATTGGTGGTATAGCTGACAATGGAATTCATGATGAATCAAGGGTCAGAAAAGACCTACTGCCTATTGTGACAGGACCTTTTTATTTTCAATACAGGGGGCAGCTAGGTGGCACAGTGAATAAAGCGTTGGCCCTGGATTCAGGAGGACCTGAGTTCGAATCCGACCTCAGATATTTGACACTTACTAGCTGTGTGACCCTGGGCAAGTCACTTAACCCTCATTGCCCCACCCCCCAAAAAATTATATTTTCAATACAGAGGGAAAAGTATGTGACAATGCCTTATTTTCAGTTTTCCAAAAATGTATCTTCTTGGCTTGGGACATTGTAACTACCAAGTTTTAACTCACCAAATCTTGTCATCTACATCCACCCCTCCACCCCTCCACCCCTCCACAACCCACAATCCATTTACCAGCTGACTCCAATCCCAGATTTCATGTTTGTAGTGTTGGCACTAATTTCTAATTTCATATGACGCTTTTGGTAGAATCCCATGGTCAGCAACCCCACAGAGTGAGTAATTTCTTTGGGTTAGGGGCTCTCAAACTGGGGTCCATGATATATGGATAACTGAATTTCAATATAAATGATTTCTTTTCCAATATTATGTATTTTATGTCATACATTTTACAACATTATTCTGAGAAAGGGTTCACAGGCTTCACCAGATTGCCAAAAAGGGGTAGGGGTGGGGGGAATGGGAATATGGTCCATGACATAAAGATTGTTAAATACCCTTGTTCTAGGGTATGTCCAATAGAACATTCTGGGCCGGGGGGGAGGAGAAGAACTTAAATTGAATCATAATTTCTCACCAATTGTCATGACTGAAACGGGTGTATGACTTTTTGCTCAGTAGCTGCACATCAAAAGTGGGAGGAGAATTTTGTAGAACATCCAAAAAATGAACACTCAAAGGGGTCTGAGAAAAGCAAGTCTGGTAAGTCACCCATTCATCACCACTAACATAAGGGTCAGTTAAGTGAGCCATCCTTCTCATTGCTGCAACTAAGTATTTTAATATTTGTTTTTTTTCTGTTTTAGTAAAAGTATTTGACTTGCAAGGCCTGCCTTGATTCAATCAACTGGAAGCTCTTTTGATAGAATCTATTAGATTTAGGATCTTCTGGAGATAGATAAATACTCAGTTATTGGGGAGAGCTGGATCCTGCTTTAGTTAAGAGCTTGAGAAATGGAGAGAATCCTTTTATGAAAAATCCTTTTTTGCCAAACAGATGTTTGCAGGTTAAGCTGGGTAATGGAATATGCCAAATGTGGGATTTGGTACTTGCAACAGAGCAGAAACATGATCATGGCCACCTAGTGATAATTTATAAAGCTTTTTTTTTTTTTTGTAGTAATGGGACAAATATTTTATTATAGCCATTGGAAGGGTATTATGGAGTTTGAAGTTAATTGAACTAAGAAAGGAGAGGAGGAAAGAAGGGGAAAGAGGAGCTAAAAAGATGGATCAAGCAGTGGAAGAGAATGGGATAAGGAAAAGATGAAGAAATAAGAAAGAACCTCTTGTAGAAATGCTTGAATACTTACTTTCATCCATGAAATAAGCACTCCCTCCATCAATGTAGATCTCTACCCATCCTGTCTACTAATCCTGTGTGATTCTTCTTTTTTTTGTTTGGTTTGGTTTTGGTTTTTTTGGTGGGGCAATGAGGGTCAAGTGATTTGCCCAGGGTCACACAGCTAGTGTCAAGTGTCTGAGGCCAGATTTGAACTCAGGTTCTCCTGAATCCAGGGCTGGTGCTTTATCCACTGTACCACCTAGCTGCCACCTAATCCTGTGTGATTATTAGTTATGTTCTCCCATAAGTTCTTGACAGAGGATCTACTCAATGGTGGTCCTCTCTGTCTTACTTTTCAAGGTCACCAAAAGAACCCTTGGGTTTTCTACTGGTAATTTCTAGCTCTGACTTGCTTCTTTTTCCAGGCACCCATCTTTTTTTTTTTTTTAGTGAGGCAATTGGGGTTAAGTGACTTGCCCAGGGTCACACAACTAGTATGTGTTAAGTGTCTGAAGCCAGATTTGAACTCAGGTACTCCTGACTCCAGGGCCAGTGCTTTATCCACTGTGCCACCTAGCTGCCCCCAGCACCCATCTTTTTGATGAAATCTTTTATGCTGCTTCTGGTGTGGAGAAAATCCTGCTTGGTTAGGGTATAAATACCCATAATTCTTCTCCAGGCTCTACTCAGGTCTTCTACTTTGCTCTGACCCTTCATCCCAGTAGCTCATAGCAGACATAGAATCTTCACATTGAAAGTACCTTCCACCCAGAACTTCCATATAAGGAGGGCACCCAAGTCAGCCATGTCTCTCATTCCCCTCTAGGCTTCTTCTATCCTGCCTCTGAGAACCTTGCACCTTTGTTTCCAACCCCAAACCCAACATTTTCAGTTTCCTTTATTGTGTTGTTTTCCTCCCATTAGAATGTCAGCTCCTTGAGGGCAGGGTCTTTCTTTCTGCTCATTACTTATATTTTCAGGGCTTAGTACAGCACTTGGCACATAGTATACACTCAATAAATGTTAGTTTACTGACAAGTAGTTTTAAAAAATCAAGACTAACTTAAATTATATGGAGAGGGGCAGCTAGGTGGCGCAGTGGGTAGAGCACCAGCCCTGGAGTCAGGAGGACCTGAGTTCAAATTTTGGCCTCAGACACTTGACACTTACTAGCTGTGTGACCCTGGGCAAGTCACTTAACCCAATTGCCTCACCAAAAAAAAAAAAAAGAATATATATATATATATATATATATATATGGGGAGCAAGAACAATTATGCAGCAGCTTGCATTGAGTATATCCAGTTTGTACCTCTTCCATGGTAGTCTGGCATACATGCTAGATTTTGGGAGAACAGATTCCAAGAGGTTTAAAGGAAAGAGGTAGGATTTCAAGTTCAAAAATGAGATCTAATTACAAAATTATATAGCAATTACAAAAGATAAAATAGATAACTTTGATTTGTTGTTGTTCAGTCATGTCCAACATGACATGACCCCATTTGGGTTTTTTTTGGCAACAATACTGGAGTGGTTTGTCATTTCCTTCTCCAGCTCATTTTACAATGAGGAAACTGAGGCAAACAGGGTTAAGTGACTTGCCCAGGGTCACATAGCTAGTAAGTATCTGAATCAGGATTTGAATTCAGGTCTTCCTGACTCCAAGCTCTGTACTCTATCCACTACTAGCTACCCTAAACTTTGATTACACGAAACTGTTAAGCTTCTGCAAAGACAAAATTAATTCAACCAGGATAAAAAGGGAAGCAATCAGATAGGGAAAAAAAAAACCTTTGTATCAAATTTCTCTGATAATGCTTTGTATCTAAGATATATAAACAATTAGTAAGTATTTATGACCAATAACAATACTCCTAGTATATAATTGATCAAAAGATATGCACAAACAGTTTCCAAAAGAATTGCAAAATATTCACAATATATGAAAGAATTATAAGAGAAATGCAAATCAAAATAAATCTGAGGTTTCACTTCATATCCTGCAAATTGGAAAAGATGATAAAAAATAACAACAGTCAATTTTTGAGGAGCTGTAGAATGATAGGCACACATTGTTGGTACAGCTATGAAATGGTGGAGCTCTGAAATACAATCATTTTAGAAAGCAGTTTGGAATTATGCAAATAAAAGTGGCTAAAATGTCCATACCATTTGACTTAAAACTTCATTATTAGGCTTGTACCCTAAGGAAACTTGATTAGAAGATAAGGCCCCATATACACTAAAATATTGATAGCAACACTTTTTGTCATAGCAACGAACTGGAAACAAGGTAGATGCCTTTTAGTTAGGCAATGTATATAGAAATTATGGTATATGAATGCAATGGAACATAACTGTGCTATAAGAATGATAAAAGGGGGACAGCTAGGTGGTGCAGTGGGTAAAAGCACTGGCCCTGAATTCAGGAGAACCTTAGTTCAAATCCGGTCTTAGACACTTGACACTTACTAGCTGTGTGACTCTGGGCAAGTCACTTAACCCTCATTGCCCCCACCAAAAAAAAATTATATATGTGATGAATACAGAGAAGCATGGAAAGATCTTCATGACCTGATGCGGAGTAAAGTAAGCAGAGTCAAGAAAACAATATACATAACTACAATAATGTAACTGGAAAGAAACACCCCCCACACACACACACACACAGATCAGAAATGAATGTACCAAAATTTGTGTGACAACTTGCATTAAGAGCTATAAGAGAACAAACAGCCCCTTCCACCCCTTTGTGGATGTGGGAGGTCCAAGGGAGATATACATTGCACATGTTTTAGGACTCATTGAATTAATCAATTGTTCTGATTTCTACCCCGCTCCCCCCCCCATGTTAAAACCTCTTTAAAAAGTATTATGTGCTATATGGGATGGCTCTCTAGGCAGGAAAAGGATGCTGGGAATAACTATGATAATGTGAAAAACAGATGATATCAATAAAAACATATTCTTTTAAACTGGTAGCAGGGCAGATTTGGTCCTAGGCTGTAATTTGCTGAACCCTGGGCTAGAAACATTGGGCTGAATTGAATGGGATAGAATCCTATGGGGATAAATGTAGAGTTTTACACTTGTGTTCCGAAAATCAAATTCACAACTACAGAATGGCATAGTTAGAAAACATTTTGTCTGAAAAAGATCTTTGATTTTATCACACTGCAAACCTCCCATGAGTCAGCTGTTTGATGTGGCTTCCAAGAAAAGCTATTACAATCTTGAGCTGCGTTAGGAGTATTGGAGCTTCCAGAAATAAGGAAGTGATCATTCCTCTGTCCTCTGCCCCATTCAGACAACATCTGGAGCTTTGTGTGAAGTTATGGATGCCATAGTTTTAAAAAGGACACTGATAAATTGGAAAGGATTTGGAAGAGGACATTCAGGTTATTGAAGGTCCTTGAGAATAGTTTACATGAGGATCAGTTGAAGGAATTGGGACTGTTAAGTGGGGGAGAAAATTGATTTGATTTGTTCTGTTTGCCTCCAATGGGCAGAATCGGGGTTAATGAGTTGCAAAGAGGCAAACAGACTTGGTGTCGGGAATAAGTGAAGTTGAGATTGGAAGGGACCTTTGTGCTTATCTAACCTAACCAAAAATGAAAAGGAATCTTGACTATGACATCCCTAACAAGTGGTCATCCATCTACTGCTTGAAGACCAATAAGAAGAAACCTACCACACCCAAGGAAAACCAATTCTACTTTGGACAGGTTTGATTGTTAGGAATTATTCCCGACACCAAGTCTGTTTGCTTCTTTGCAACTATCACTCATTCCTTCAACTGATTCCTAAAAAAGGCAGTCTGGAAGGGAGGTAACTTTGGACCTAGAGGTCTCTCATTATTTTCTGAACTCCAATATTATGGCAAGCCACCCAATTAACTCTCCCCATAATAAATTTGGCCCTTACATTCCTTATGTTCATCTTCACATTGAAGTTACCAAACATTAAGTATATATTGAAAAAAAAAGTACATGTTACTTGGTTTATAAGATTTTTGCCAGCCCTTTTGAAGACTTTCTCTATATTTGAATCCCACGCAACAGATATTGGTGTGTAAGTGGTAATTAGCTTCATGGTATTATTTTTGCTTATGCACATTACAAGTGTTGCAAGATGTGCTAATCAAGTCTCCAATGAAATGACACTTCTTGTTGTCTTTGAGTGTACAATAAAACCAACTCTGCCAACTCTTTTATTTGCCTCTCCTAAAAGGATCTCAGCTCCAGCTTCCTCTGTATTTTCTGGTTTCATCTATCATAGAAATATTAATGCTGATGTTATCTAGTTCGGTCAGTAGCATGTCAATGTGTTGGTCATTGGGTAAAGATCTTAAATTCTTGAGGTAGTGTAGAAAAGGGGGAAAATGTAATATGCTGAGCTCAGCTCAAATCTGCAAGTGGCCTTTCCTGGTCCCTCCCACTGTTAGTCCCTTTTCTTTGAGATTACCTTCCATCTACACTGAATATATCTTTTGTGTGTGTGTGTGTATGTATACATATACATATATACATACATATATATGTAAATTATTTGTATGGTTGTCACCCCCATTAGAATGTAAACCCTTATTTTTGTCTTTCTTTATCCCCAGTGCTTAGCACAATGTCTGACACATAGTAAGTGCTTAATAAATACTTGTTTTGAGATTCCTTATTGGCCAATATAATGAGGGGAACAGATTGCCTTGCCAATCTTATTGCGGTTTAGTTGAGCCTTGGAGAGTAGCATGATTTGCTATGAGTTTTCCCTCTCCTCCTCCTGCCTGGCACCATTGTATTAGAAGTAAACTTTTTGTCAATTGGGATCCTTCTGAGAAGAAGGAGTGGTGATAAGTAGGGAAATGGAGGAGGCTGAAGAGAGAAAGAAGGGAGCAGGAAGAAGGAAAGAAATGTGAAGGTAGGCACGGACAAAGAAGACATAGATAATGACTTTGGTCTTCTTGTGTACTCACCTGATCTTTCTTCCTTTCCATGACTTTCCTTGTGTCCTGTTGTTCAGGCCCCTCCTAGCATTTTCCCTGGATTATTGTTAATAGCCTCCTAATCGGTCTTCCTACTTAACAGTCTCTCATTTCTTCAATTTATCCTCCAAATAGCTAACAAAATAATCTTCCTAAGTTAACACAACTCTGATCATGTCACTACTTTGCTTAAGAAATCTCAGTGATGGGGGGCAGCTAGGTGGCACAGTGGATAAAGCACTGGCCCTGGATTCAGGAGTACCTGAGTTCAAATACGGCCTCAGACAACATGACACTTACTAGCTGTGTGACCCTGGGCAAGTCACTTAACCCCATCACCCCCCCACATACACACACCAAAAGAAATCTCAGTGATACTGATTAGAGAAATGAAAACTAAAACAATTCTGAGGTACCACCTCACACCTATCAGATTGGCTAATATAACAAAAAAGAAAATAATAAATGTTGAAGAAGCTGTGGAAAAATTGGAACACTAATGCATTGTTGGTGGAATTGTGAACTGATCCAACCATTCTGGAGAGCAATTTGGAACTATGACCAAAGGGCTATAAAACTGTGCATACCTTTTGAGCCATAGTACCCACTACTAGGTCTATATCCTAAAGAGATCATAAAAAAGGGAAAAGGACCCACATGCACAAAAAATATTTGTAGCAGCTCTCTTTGTGGTGGCAAAGAATTGGATATTGAGGAAATGCTCATCATTGGGGAATGGCTGAACAAGTTGTGGTATATGATATAATGGAATACTATTGTGCTATAAGAAATAATGAGCAGTCAGATTTCAGAAAAACCTGGAAAGACTTAAATGGGCTTGATGCTGAGTGAAGTGAGCAGAACCAGAACATTGTACACAGTAACAGCAACATCGTGTGATGATCAACTGTGATAGACTTAGCTCTTCTCAGTAATACAATGATCCAAGATAATTCCAAAGGACTCATGATGGAAAATGCTCTCCACATCCAGAAAAAAGAACTGTGGAATCCGAATGCAGATTGAACCATACTATTTCTAATTTTTTTTCTTTTTGTTTTTTGAAGGTTGTTAGCTTTTATTTGGATTCTTTCTTCGCATGTGACTAATGCAGAAATATGTTTAATGTGATTGTCCATATATAACCTATATCAGATTGCTTTCTGTTTTGGGGGGGAGGGAAAGGATGTGAGGGAGAAAAATTTGGAACTCAAGATCTTATAAAAACAAATGGTGCAAACGATATTTACATGTAACTGGAAAATAATAAAATAATTTAAGATAAAAAAAGTTTTTAAAAAAGCAGCAAGCTCAGCGATTCCCTATTGCCTCTGTAATAAAACCCAAACTGGGCCTTCAGAGCCCTTCAAAGTCTTCCCTAGTTTACCTTCTAGGCATCTTTTAATCACTCTTCTTTACAAAATTCTGTACTTCAGACAGGCTGGCCCATTTATTATTTTCTGAATTGGCATTTGTTTCTTGTTTGTTTCTTTTTTGGAGAATCATGGTTAAGTGACTTGCCCAGAGGCGCACAGCTAGTAAGTGTCTGAGGTTGGATTTGAACTCAGGTTTTCCTGACTCCAGGATGGTCCTCCATCCATTGTGCCATCCCCTTTTTTTTTTTTTTTTTCCCATTTCTTGTTCCCATCCTTAGCAGAAACTGTCCCCTTCCCCTCCCTGACTCCTTCCTCACTTCCTCTTAGAATTCTACCTTCCTTCAAGTGCTAAATGATGGTGCTCTTACAGAAAGCCCTTTCCTGATGCACTTGTATTCTCTCCCACATCAAATATTCTGCTTACCTATCTGTCTACATATTGTATACTGCCCCCCCCCTGTTAGAATGTAAACCCCTTGAAGGCCAGGGACTCCTTCATGTATCCTATATCCCTAGCACCTAACACAGTGCCATACACAAAGAGGGACCTTCTTTCCATCACTTCTATGTTTTCTTTTGTGTATGCCCAACTCCCATTTTCTATACCTGTCTTGGTAACCATGTAGCTAGTCATTGTTATTGGTGGAGAAACTTTTTGAAAGTATTTCCAGAATTTAAACCTCAGGGAAAGTATCTTATTATTGATACTCTGAATCTAATCTCAGTCATTATTTCAGTCTGTTCACAACAGAAAAAAACACCAACCCTGAGAATTACTGCCAAATCATCCCAAGGTCAAGATGAAATGATCCTTGCTGAGAAGTAAGTGATATTTTAGACTCATAATATCTTTAGGGATTTTTTTTACAACAGGGAATGAATACCTAGAGTTTGGTTTTGAAAATCACTTTAAACATCAGTGGCAAAAAAAATTCAGACATGAAGGAATCAGTTTATTAATATGGAAACTAGAAGTTTTTCTATTTCTCCAATGTCTTCAGTAATCATCAAAGAGGGCATGGAGAGCCTTTTAAATTCAGAAATCCTTCCTGTCTCAGGAAGTATAAAGAATTAGAAAGTAGCACAAGAGACATTTTTTTGCATGAGCAAGGAGATTGTAGCTTTGGCACAAGAAGATGCTTTGGCTTTAGGTATTAGTTATGATGGGCCATGAGTTTTCTTGAGAGCAAGGACTGTCTTTTGCCTTCCTTTGCATCCCCAGTATTTAGCACAGTGCCTGGAACATAGGATGCACATAATAAACATTTGTTGACCAACTGACTGGAGGATACTTCATTGCCTGGAGTCTAGCCTCCTTCAGTCTGTACTTTACTGCTGCTGTTGTAGTTCAGGCAGGTCCAACTCTTTGTGACTTCATGGACCATGTTGTCCCTGGGATTTTCTTGGCAAGGATACTGGAGTGGTTTGCCATTTCCTTCTCCAGTCTGTACTTGCTACCCAAGGATTAATATCAATCACCATGTTCCTGTGGACATAAAATTTTATCTAAAGAATATGAAGATAAATAAATAATATGTCTTATTTCCTTAATGCTGGTGTGTGCCTTTCAGGTAGTGCCTTTCTGACAGTTACCTAATATAATAAAACTCATATAGGCTAACGAACGAAGGTGCTGAAGTGGAGAGAAGCCAAGTTGGGAACACCTGAGCTTGAAACATAGGAGCTGTGTGACTCTGAGCTAGTCCCTTAACCTCAATTTCCTCTTCTATAAAATGGGGATAATAATACCACCTACCTCACAAGACTGTCATGAGCATCAAATGAGTTAATATATGTAAAGCATTTCCCAAACCTTAAAGTGCTTTATAAATGTGAGCTACTGAATAGGGGCCTCTTGGGCGATGACACTTTTTCCTTCCTTCTTCTCTCTAACCTAAAGAAACACCTCAAATGATGAGAATTTCAAGTCAGACAGGAGTTAAGGGGGGCATCATGGTAGGCCAGAGATAGGGGCGGGGGAGAATTCAGGGATAGGGAGATCCTTGTAGCCTCAATTCACATGCTGTGGGCAGCTGCCCATACCTGGTGGGATAGTAGTGCCAGAGTCCTAGACAGAGAGACAGGTGAAGAGATTTCTGTTTAATTGCTGGTGTCAGCCACCTCCTCTCTACAACCCCTGCCCCTCTCCATCTCTCAGTCATTAGACTACATCAATCTGGAGTAACTATAGTTGGCAGGTGCTCTCTCTTGGTTTTGTGAACAAGCAGCAGGTGGAAAGGATGGGTCGGACCAAGATGAATATAACCTTTTTAGTGTTCCTCTCCCTCTTTCTGTTCCAAAGGGAAAGAGGCAAGGAGCCCTAGAGGAAATACTCTTTATGGTCATTGCAACTGAGTCTTTTTAGGAGCTCTGGGTTGTGAGCAGCCACAGTGGAACTCTCAGGGCAAGAGAAACCGAGCGAATGACCCAGTCTGGGGAATCTCTGGAGCCCCACTGAATCACAACACTGACATAGAGGAGGAGGAAGCAACCACCCTGCTGGAAGGCAGTGAAGGGGGGGGGGTTGATTCTGGAGAGAAATTGACATGGTGTCTGTTGTGTGCATTTCTTTTCCAGACAGAATCTCAAGTCTTCCAAAGCCTGCTCAGGCATGTGTGATCACATTGCAAACGCTCCCCATTACCACTCCTGTAGGATTTCTGGAAGCAAAGCCCTGTACAGCATCCAAAACATCAAGAGAAATGATTCCAAGGTGAGGATGTCAACGAGGACACCCAAGTGTGCTCCTAGCTCACCAGTTTTGTCCTACAGGTTCAGGGAAAATCAGACTTTTGATTTCTAGCCCAGTGCGTGAAGGAATAGAAGATGCTCCATTGTCTTAAGTTTTGGTAAACTGGTGGATTTAAAGGAAATTAAATTGCTTGGACCAATCAGTCAGAGAGCTGTTGGGGTTAGCCTTAAGCTAATATATCCCTTCAGGGATTTTGTTACATCGTGATTTGCCTTTCTACCTCTGCAATATATTGTTTGCAAGGCAGCTAGGTAGTGCAGTGGATAGAGCACTGGCCCTGAAGTTGGGAGGACCTGAGTTCAAATATGACCCCAGGATACTTAGTAGCTGTGTGACCCTGGGCAAGTCATGTAGCCCCAGTTGCCTCAAACATCCCGGGCCATCTCCAGTCATCCTGATATCTAGCTTGCTGCTGGACCCACATGGTTCTGGAGGAGACAAGTGAGGTTGGTGACTTTGCACATCCCTCCCTCACTTAAATCCAATTCACTGCAAATCATGGCATCACTCTGATGTCATGGCCTTCAGTGAGAACAGAGGACAACAATATTGCTTGCATCTGGTTCTTCAGTTCTGATCAGCTAAACGCGTCTAGTTTCCAAATTTCTGCTTCCTTCTATGTGCTATCTAAACAAGGTATCACACCATTGTCTATATGTCGATATTGCTCAGATCATGTCACTCCCCCACTCAGAAGCCTTTAACACCTCCCCATTGTCCACCAAATTTAATTAAAAACTCCCAGCTCTTGGCAAGTCGATGACACAGTGGATGGAGTGCTGGACTTGGAGTGAGACAGTCTTAAGTTCAAACCTAGCCTTAACCACTTACTAGCTATATGACCCTGAGCAAGTTAACCTTTCTCTGCCTCAATTTCTTCATCCGTAAAATGAGGATAAAGATAGCACCTACCTCTCAGGGTCATTGTGAAGATGAAATGAGATGATATTTATAATCTAATCTTACCCATCTCCATTCCCTTTCTCACTTTTAGGTGAAAGAACTATCTCTCTTACTGCAGCATAGTGCTTGGCACATAGTAATCACTTAATAAAGGCTTCTTTCCTCTCCTCTCCTTCCCTCCCTTCTCCTGTCCCCTCCCCTTCTCGCGTCTTTTCCTTTTACTTTCCTCCTTTCCTCCCTCCCTTCTCTCCCCTCCTTCCTCCCTCCCTCTTTCCTTTCTTCCTCCTTCCCTCCTCCCTTCCTCCCTTCTCCCTTCCTTCCTTCTTTCCTTCCTCCCCTCCTCCTCCCTCCCTCCTTCCTTTCTTCCTTCCTCCCTTCCTATTCCCTCCATTCCTCCCTCCTTCCTTCCCCCCTCCCTCTTCCTTTGTTCCTCTTTCCCTTCTTTATTTCCATCTCATAGCACTTTCTTTAAATCTTTCCTTTACCTTTTTCTTCACTTTCCTTTGTATCATGGCTATTTTGGTACTTGTCCCTTCCTTCCATTGGATCGTAAGTTCTGGGAGCAGGGCCTGTTTTGTGCGGAATGTGCTACTGGAAAGAGTCCTGGATTGGGGTGGAAAGAGCAGGGCTCCACATACTCCTGATCTGACTTTGGGTACCTCATTGAACATCTCAGAATCTCAGCTTCCTTTCCTGCCAAGTGAGGCTGATAGGAAGTCTCTCAGGTTCTTTCCAGCAATAACTCTTAGGATCCATTTTTTCATCCCCAGGGCCTAGGATAGGACTTTTCCCATAGTTGCCACTTGTTCACTGTCTTTTGAACCAGGTTTTCCAGGAGGAGGTATTCTTGTTGGCCCTCCCCTTGGCCATGTGCTATGTCTGTGTGGGGCTTTCAGACTTTCCAAAGAAAATCCCCAGGAGCATTCACACTAGCTAACCCTTTTAACAACTTCTGATTATTTCCAATAGGACCAGGAATTTTCTCATCACTAACATCGGTCCCCAGGACCACTTTGTGATAGGTTTCCTCACATATGTGCTGTTCTCCACCAGGCTCTTCAGTTAAACTTATAGTTTGGATTTTCCCCTTTGACCTGCTTTCTCTCCCCTGTATCTCTCAAACTTCTTTCTTCTTGGTAGGGACCAACTCAGCTCAGTCCTGCTGTCTAGACCTCCAGAGTGCATGTTTGTTATTAATGTCTCTGCCCAAACCTCTAGCTATTCAACAGTAAATTCCATCCTTGGCTAGTTTCCTTGGAAACCAAACTGCAGGCTTAAGAATTTGCTTATAAAGAAATGAATCGGGGGCAGCTAGGTGCTGCAGTGGATAAAGCAGTGGCCCTGGATTCAGGAGGACCTGAGTTCAAATCAGACCTCAGACACTTGACACTTAACTAGCTGTGTGACCCTGGGCAAGTCACTTAACCCTCATTGCCCCACAAAAAGAAAGAAAGAAAGAAATGAAATGAAATGAACCAACTCCACCAAAAACACTCATTCCAACTACATTTAAAACAAAGCATTTAGACAATGGTGTTGATGAAACTGTAATGATTGGAATGATGCCACCTACTGGAGACTTACTATAGGAAAGCTCCACCATGAGGAGAATGCCTCAGAAGGCAAGGCCATGTGGCTTTTCCTTGGCGTCAGGAAGTAACGTTTGCTCATGAGTGCTGTCTATCAAGGCTACCAGCCAATCACTTGAGGAGCCTCCTATTTTTTGGGAGGAGACAGGAAGGAGAAAAGAGGGCCTGTGTGGAGAGCTCTGTCTCTTTGGGTTCCTGACTTGATGGTGGTGGTGGCGGCAGAGGACTTCACAAGAAATTTGAGGAAAGATAGCAATGCCAGGATGTTGGAATTCTGTTCTCAATCTTTCTCTATTTTTCAATAAACCCTTAAAAACCTAAACTCGTTTTTAGTAGTGATTTTAGTCAGTTTCCCCCAAAACTGGGGGAACAGATTAGAATCCACATTTAGAATCTTAAATTTCACAAAACATAATAGAAAGAATTTGGCATATACTTATATATTTAACTAACTATGGATTTTCCCTCATACAGATTTTTAAATTCTGCTTTGGATTATGCCCTAAGGACTGCCATCACTTTAAAAGAAACAACTGAGCAAATGATACAAACAATTGCCAAGGATCTGGCCAAAGCTCAGAGTCGCAGAAACCTTCAGAAGTTCTAGCTATGATGCAACCAATAAATTAAAAGGAAAAAAAGATGTGAAGTAAACCTTGTCTTCCTAAAAGGATATGTTACTTGCTGTAAGTACCCAATTTAGAAAGGAAACTGGGCTTCCAACAAAGAGCTGCCTCTCAGCTCAAGGAGAGGACAATGAATTTGTTTGAGGGTGGGGGAGGCAGGGAATTCAATCTTTTATTCTTTTTGTTTGTTTTTGTTTTTTGTATTTTTTTTTAGTGAGGCAATTGGGGTTAAGTGACTTGCCCAGGGTCACACAGCTAGTAAGTGTTAAGTGTCTGAGGCCGGATTTGAACTCAGGTACTCCTGACTCCAGGGCCGGTGCTCTATCCACTGCGCCATCTAGCTGCCCCCAATCTTTTATTCTTAAAACTAAAATAGCTCACTTTAGAAGTATTTGTTGAAGGGGGCAGCTAGGTGTCTTCTCATCCTACCTCCCTCCCTCCCTTCCTCCTTTTCTTCCTTCCTTCCTTCCTTCCTTCCTTCCTTCCTTCCTTCCTTCCTTCCTTCCTTCCTTCCTTCCTTCCTTCCTTCCTTCCTTCCTTCCTTCCTTCCTTCCTCCCATCCTCCCTCCCTTGCTTGCTTTCTTCCTTCCCAAAGTAAACAGTGAGATATTTGAGAAAATTAATGTGGAATTTCAAGTCTTTCCAAATGGTGGTTATAGATTTTCTTGACAATATTTCCCTCCCCATGGCAACAGAAAGTAAGACAACTCACACCAGATTTCACTCAGAGTCAGCATTGCACAAGTTGCAAGTAGACAATATAAAAGATTAAGTTATGGCTACTTTTTTGTTCTATGAGAGAACTGCAAACTAGCAAATGCAATAAATAAGGTAATAAGAATTTTATTTTTTAAAGTTTAGGAAATACTCAGCATTTTTACTTCATTTGGTCAACTGCTAACAAATAAGTACATTTGGACAATGGGTAGAAATCTTTTAAATGCCATTGAGCAGAAAATGAAAATTAGGAGAAATTACTGACATAAATAAAGGAGGTTAAGGAGAAAGCTATAAACATCAAAAGGGTTCCATTGGGCAAATTGCTGGTTTGCTCTCTAACTTTAGAAGTTAGTTAGAGATTGGGATAGTCACAAAAGTAAATATTGAGATGTTTGAGAAAATAACACGTTTTCTTTAGCACAAGGACTCACTGAACTCTTTTGCACATAAAGTTGCCGTTGATGCTAGCTAACATTGACATTAGTTTCTGCAAAATAGTAAGCAGATGACGTTTTTCCCATACATAGAAGAGAAATAGCAAAATATAACACAGTACTGTGTACTCTTAGAAAGCCTAAATATTAATTTACTGCTTGACTAATTTCAGTCTTGCTAAGTTCCATGAAAATTCATGTGATAATGCTTTGCTACATTACAGGTGGTGGTAATGAGATATTTTAAAAACATTGTGATTGTGTATTTAGGGGGGAAAAAAGCTTTCCAATGGGTTTCCCTGCCATCAAATGTCCCCCCTCTCCATATGTCCTCCCACAGCTGCCAAAGTGACTTTTCTACAGCACAGCTCGGACCATGCCATGCTGCCCTCCTCAGTAACTTCCAGCATCTCCTTGTTACCTCTCAGATCAAATTACAAATGTCTATTTGGTAGAAATGTCAACATACCTTCCTGGTCCACTTATATATTATTAGCCTTTCCGTCCTATAACTCCCCCTGCCCCCCCCCCCCCCCCCCCCGCCCAAACCAGCCTTTTTGCTCTGTCACATACATCAGTCATTTCCTGGGCCCAGCTCTTCACAGGCTGCCTACCACATACCAGGGATGCTCTTCCTCCTCACCTCCTCCACCTGTTAGAACCCCAGGTTTCCCATTAAGCTCAGCTCAAGTTCCCCATTCCAAGCAAAGTCTTTCCTAATTCCCCCCAGCTACTTGGGCTATCTTTCCTGCAAATTACCTTGTGTTTATTTTGTATGCAATCATATACAAAATAACAATTGTGTAAAAATTAATACTTTGTATTCTTTTTTGTGTAAGGGCATCTCTCTCCAAAAAAAATGTAAGCTCCTTGAGGGAAAGGATTATTTCTCTTTTTATACCATCTAGCACAATGTCTGGGACATGATGCTTGATACATACTTATTATTGGGAAAAGGAATCAGAGGTCATTAAGTCAGACCCTCTCATTTTACTGAGGAAGACGCTCTGCAGTTCTAGTTAAAACTTCCCCTTCCCAACTCCCCCATCCCTCTGCCCCCCAAAATAAACCATGATGTTTTTCACATCTACAAAAAAGGGGACAAAATGGGTTGATCCAACCAACATAAGTTACGAATATCTTAGTAAAGATTCCAAATAACTAATTTTTAGAGTTTAAGGACAACACACTTGCAAACATACTTGAACCTTTAGGTTTTTGGAGGATTTAATTTGTAGGCATTTAACTTTAAATGACAACTGATAATGTAGGTTAACCCTATTTCAATGCAAAAGTAGTGATACACAAAGATACCATGTCTCAAAAGTAAAGGTTTATTTTATTATCTCTTTCCATGATTATTTTTCTCCTTCCCTTTCCTACTTAAACATGATTTCAAAATTGTGTACAACTTAATTAACCTTAGTATTTTCCAGACAGACACTGTGAGATTTTTTTTCTACAAAATGATTTCAGTGATTTATTTTATTCCAAATTTTAGTCAAATGAGATTTGCATTCACAGGAAATCATATTACCACATAAATTTACAGCATAACCTCTCCAACCTTTTATTATCTAGGCCTTTTTAAAATCTCACTCCTTTCCCTTCAAAAACTAAATTTCTGCATAGATTACTCTGATTAAGTCATTAACATATACACAGGCGGTTATGAAAATTCACTCTCAAGTCCAACATGATTTCAAGGATGAAAAGTTTTCCATTTTAGGAAGCATTTTTACATCTTACCTGATCTCTATAGCTAAAGAGCAGCAGTACTTAAATTATTTTGGAAAAAGCCCCTAAGAAACAGTCTTAGAAAGTTATTGGATACACATATTTACATAATTTAAATTATATGACAGGATTTATATTATAGAACAGCAATGTTTCCTTAGTACATTTTAGTTAAAGGTGTAGATAAGATTTCTCAAGCAGAAAATCTCATTCTTCTTTAGTAAAGGAGACTTTATCCTTGGTTTTGGTCAACATCTTTATATCATCCAACAGCTTTCTGGGTGTCAGAATATGAGTAGACCCTGGTGAGAAAAAAAGAATTGTTTGTAAGAAGTCAGTGGCTATTCTTTTGGTTGCCTTTCCCAAGTTATTCCATGACTTCTGTTGAAGCCCAGAAGTGTCCTGGGTAATTTACCAAAGACAAATTCTTTACATCCTACGCTTCTAATATTGTCTCCATCCAAATATAAAACAAAATCATTTTTCTTCTAAGAAGGATCGCTAATAACTGTCAATGTCAACGTTGCTCACTCCTTTGTCTTGGACTGTCTTCTCTGTGGTGCCATTTCCCAAAGTGCAGAGATTGACTAACAGCTGTGTCCTGGACAGAGCAACAAAGAACCTCAACATTGCAGGGCAATGGGACTGAGGTCAGTCCCCGCAGTGGGTAGAGGCTTCCCTCTGATCTGTGTACAGAAGTACAGATCCTGTACGTGAGTGAGGTTTCCCTCCTATTTTGTTGCTTTCCATTAAGTTATAGCTTTTCAGGTACGTATTCACTTAAATTACATAAGCTAAATTTGACCCAGTTCATCAGTAGCAGGTCCACAGCCTCAAATTAGATTTGCAAGGGATGTAGCATCAATTCCACATCCATGATTTTCTGGACAACCACTTGCTTATGCAGTCAAAATTACTTCTTCTTATCATGGATAATAAAATGGATACACAGTCAATGGAAAAGGACAAAACCAAACCTGGAATGTTTTCCAGGTCAAAAATAGGAGAACCTGGCACTCCAGGTTGGTGTAGTGGATAGAGTGCTGGGACCTGAAGTTAGGACTGAGTTCAGATTCTGACTCAGACACTTACTAGCTGGGTTACTGTGGGCAAATCACTTACTATCTCTGTGCCTCAGTTTCTTTTCTTTTTTTTTTTTGGTGTGTGTGTGTGTGTGTTGTTTTTTTTTTTTTTTGGTGAGGCATTTGCAGTTAAGTGCAGTTTAAGCCCAGGGTCACACAGCTAGCAAGTGTCAAGTGTCTGAGGCCAGATCTGAACTCAGGTCCTCCTGAATCCAGGCCAGTGCTTTATCCACTGTGCCACCTAGCTGCCCCCATGTGCCTCAGTTTCTAATCCCTAACATTAGTTGGCTGGACTTGACAGCCTCCAAAGACCCTTCCAACTCTCAATCAAGGATCCTGCAATTCAAGAAAACCAACACCCAGTATTTTCATGGCTAAGTGTCCCCAACAAGATGCATTTCAAACCAATTTCTATTTTTTTCTAACAGTGATTCACTTAGAGAAGTCTCACCAATAACAACTTCACAAGATTTGTGTGCCTGAGAAACTTCATAAGCACAGCGCATCTCAGAATATGTAATTCCTCCTATCACAAAGACAATCAGCTTTGAGCCATTCTTTCGATCCTCTAAGTAATTAGTTCTGGGTTTCTGACGAGCACTGAAAGAAAAAGCAAAGCTGTATTATAGTTCCAAAGTTCTTTTGCTTTACACATTTTAAGACCTATTATACACTCCCACATTACACCAATGATTCACTGTCAAAATAAGGGTGTTATAGGTGATAAAAGAAATAATAACAGTAGAAATAATAGAAAGATGAGGAATTCTAGCTAAGTTTTTTTAAAGGCTGTAAAAACTCATATCTCCTCGATCTAACAACAAAGGCATAGATGTGATGCAGTTGTCAGGAAGCTGTGAAGGAGAGAGCACAGTTTGGATCTAAGGATAGGTTGAGTTTAGTAAGATGAAATTAGTAGGAATAAATACAAAATACCATACTCGGGTTAGGAAAAATCAACTTTACAAGAACAGAATGAGGAAGGCATTCAGACAACACTCTGTGTGGAAAATATCTCAGAGTTTAATTGACTATGTGCTTAGTGTGAGAAAAGAGTGAGCCGGGGAAGGCTGTACGAAGAGGGGCTTATTGTCCAGAAGAGGGGAACAGATGGCTTGTGGTGCTCTGCCTGTCAGGCGTTGGGAGCTCCATTTTAGGAAGGACACTGACAAGGTGTAGTTTGTATAGAGGGCAGGGAACAGGATAGTAAAGGCACTACAGCCTGTGACATATTACAGGTTAAAGGACCTAGGACTCTAGCCTGGGGATGGAAGTCTTGGTGAGGGCAGACTACCTACCATTCACACTTAAAAGGGCTGGCCTGTGGAAGAAAGACTAGGTCTACTCTGTTTGGTCCCAGAAAGGAAAAGTATGAGCAATGAACAAAATTTTCAGAAGGGGAGTTTGCAGCAATTTCCTAAAACCAAGGCTATTCTCAAGTGGGATGGTTTTGCTTTGAAAAGTGATGGGAAAGGGGATCTGAGACCTTTGTCCTACAAACAGGTCAGGAAGTATGACTGACTTATATCCACATTGAGAGGAGACAACTACCCATTTCTCACAAAAAACAAGAAGAAAAAGAAAGAAGGAAGAAAATAATTATAACAACTATATGAAAATTGCTCCAGGAGAGAAATACAAATTATAAGAGCTCTGAAGTTTCACCTCATACCCTGAAAATTGGCAGAGATGACAAAAGATGGAAATAATATGGAAGAATGGACATACTACTGCATTGTTTGTGGAGCTGTGAAATAAATGGTCCAAACAATTCTGGAAAAAAAAAAAAGTGATGGGAAGGTTGCCTGTACAGGAAGACTTTAAGAAGAGCTTAGAGGGACCACCCATCAGGGGGCTGTCGAAGGGATTCTCTTCAGGTACAGCTGGAGAATGGGTAGATTGGGATTCCATGACTCAGGAAGTTTCAACTTTGTCCTCTCAGTTTGAACAGTTTCCTTAAATCTGTGTGTGTCTCAGATCTTTTACCTGTAAAACCAGACAGCTGTTACCCGTGAGGGAGAAACACTTTGGTGGTAATGGTCCGGAAGGCACAGCGGCAGGGAGACGACATAAGGAGATGGTAAGGTCTGGCTATCCTTAGGGGGCAGTGACGGGGCAGAGGGTGAGGCTTGAGCACTCCTCAGGCCTTCCCATTCATTCTGCAGCCGTGGGCTTTTCTATGTCTGTTGTCTCCTTCTTAAAAGTGGAGACCATCTCACTCTTCTCCTTGTATCCCCAGCACTTAGCATAATGCTGGGCGCATAGTAAGTACTTAATAAAGGATTTTTCATTCATTTTCTTTGGGTTTCCTAAGGAGAAAGATTTTATAGAAATTGTAAACTGGCAGTTCGGTGGTGAATTAGCTAAGAATCAGGACTTGAAGTCAGCAAGGTCCGAGTTCTAATCCAACCTGAGACACTAAATAGCAGTGGGACTCTGGGCAAGTCTCAGTTTCAGTTCCCTCTCTGATTGTTGTTCTTTGCCCTTGGTTTTCAAAGAGGGTCCAATGACATCATGGGGTGATGTCCTGACGTGCACATGAACTGGACTGAAATGAGGCAGCGTGGCACAAAGTCATTGAAGTCCGGTGGCAGGACCAGAGAAGACAGGATAGCCAGTGGATGGCCTGGGATGCAGTGAATGACCGTGGCAATTCTGATGTCTGACCAAACTCTGAGAACTCCACGGGCAACCTCCATCCACCCTCTTCATAGCCATTGGAGTAAATCGTTTTCACCCTCCTGTTCCACCAGGGAAGGGCTTCACAGGCTTAGGCTAGACATCCCCCAACTTACCAGTGGGTTTGAGGACTGTGGCAATGGCCACAACCTAGTAAACTGTCTCAGCAGTGAGCTAAAGCCCATCTGTAAAATGAGGGTATAAATAGCACCCGCCTCATAGAGTTGTTGTCATGAGATGTGCATCAAATGGCATAACATAGGTAAGCACTTTATAAACTTTAAAGCACTATCATAAAAGCTAGCTGGCTATTTTAAACCATACATTTTCATGGCTTTCAAGATGGGGGGTGGCTTTATCCCTTATTGATCTTTTTTTTTCTTTCTTTCTTTTTTTCTTTTGGTGGACAATGAGGGTTAAGTAACTTGCCCAGGGTCATATAGCTAGTGTCGTGTCTGAGGCCGGATTGAACTCAGGTCCTCCGGAATGTACTGTACCACCTAGCCGCCCCCCTTATTGATCTTAAGATAATGATGTAGAAGGGACTGAATTTGTAGAAAAGATTACTAAACTGGAAAGATTAGATGAAAGGGCTTCTAGAGTCACTTCTAATAACAAGGCTTTATGATCAAGTTTTTCCAATTTGGGGGTGTCTAATCTTTAATAACATAATGCTAATTCCATTTGCTACCCTCAAGTATTGGGGAGAGAACTAAAGAGCAGAAATAGGATTCTGAAGAGGTCAAACAAGAAATTGAACAACCCCTTTATTTTTATACAAAAGAAGCAAAAACCCTATCACCATGGTTTCGACTTTATAAGAAAAAGCAGATTAAATATGCATGATACCAATTGCTTTTCACTTTTAAAAAGGATTTTTTCCAAAACCAATGGCATACTGGAAAGCAATCTTGTAGGGGCTTGTGCTTCTTGTAGGTCTTATACTCTCTAACTGAGAGTTAAATTCCTAGAAACAGAATAGCTAAAAACATCTTTCATCAAATAAAATCTTAGATTACTGAACATAAACAACATAAACATTATATGCTGTGGTTCCTTTTAAAGGAGTATTGTGTATTAAACAGTGGTCTAACTCAACAAAAGGCCACTAAATCATCAGTGTTCATTGTGTGCCTTTTTAAAAAAAAAATGTAATTTTGGAAAGTTCCTTTCTGCTTTATTTATCTGCTCAGTTGGTTTACCTCACAGCTCCTGAGCCATTCCATACTGCAGGGCACTGGGAACAATAGGGCCATTCCTTTGATCCAGCCTGTTATCAATGGCATCCTAGGGAGAATAAAGTGAGTATCATTAAGAATTTCAAATGAGCTTTCTTATTCCCTTCAGAAAAAATCAAATTGTTACTATATCACTGTTAAGCACACTTGGTTTTACAAACTCACTATGAAGTGATTCTAGATATGCCTCAGTTGGGCCAAGAGAGCGATAAAGACTGAAGGCAAAGGAGATGTGTGAGAAAACTGGCAGATGATACTGTAAAAGGATTAGCTGAGGGCAGCTAGGTGGTGCAGTGGATAGAGGATCAGTCCTAGATTCAGGAGGACCTGAGTTCAAAATCTGGCCTCATGGCACTTGACACTTACTAGCTGTGTGACCCTGGGCAAGTCACTTAACCTTTCATTTCCTGGTGGCAGCGGTGGCGGAGGAAGAGGAAGAGGAAGAGGAAGAGGAAGAGGAAGAGAGAGAAAGAAGAAGAAGAAGAAGAAGAAGAAGAAGAAAGAGAGAAAGAGAGAAAGAGAGAAAGAGAGAAAGAGAGAAAGATGAGAAAGAGAGGAATGAGAGAAAGAGGAAGTGAGAAGAGAGAAAGAGAGAAAGAGAGAAAGAGAGAAAGAGAGGAAAGAGAGAAAGAGAGAAAGAGAGAAAGAGGAGAAAGAGAGAAGAAAGAAAGAAAGAAAGAAAGAAAAAGAAGAAAGAAAGAAGAAAGAAAGAAAGAAAGAAAGAAAGAAGAAGAGAAAAGGACTGGCTGAAAGGAAGCTGCAATGTTTAACCTGGAGAAGTAAAGATGTAGCAGAAATACTAAAGCTGTCTGAATAATTGAAGAGGCAGTCACATGAAGAATTAAGATTGTTTTAGGCTGGCCCCAGAGAGCAGAAGTTTGAGTAATGGAGCAAAGCTGCAGGAGTGTGGATTTGGTTGTGTGGCAAGAAAAATTCTATGTGTGGTCACTCTTATTTCTATCCCAAGTTTGGGGAAAATTAGCTGGAGTTCTAATATAGTTGTTACTTATAAATTAGAAGCTTTAGCAACCAATTTTTGGGGGCATTAAGCATTTATTAAAGTATAGTAAATAGTAGTAAAGAGAGCGCACATGTCTCTGAAAGTTCAGAAAGCCTATCTAGCCTGGAGGAGAGGAATAGAGCTCAGCCTGGCCTTCTAGACTAAAGGAAAAATAGAGCTCAGCCTGGCTTGCTTCTTCCTCCAAGTTCTGTGCCACCAAGAGCACCTCTGAAGAGTAACTGAGTGTGGGAGCTTCCTCTGGGTCCAGAGGAGAGGCGGGTCCTTACACACTGCTTCAAGCTAATTGGCCAGCATCACCCAAATCCATCGGTTCACTGGACTTGAGGGCAGTCCATGAGCAGAACATGCCAAGGTCAGAGTTCAGAGAACACACTCCCTGAGGGACAGACTCTCAGGTAGGTGTGGTTTCAATCAAGTCAACTTCAAGTGAGTCAATCAGCAAAGTCAATCCCATCAATCTTAATATAATCCCCCTCAAGTGGAGGCCTCTGGGCATCCCAAAACCCATTATTTTCTCACAGGTGCACACAAGGGAAAACTCTCCAAAAGCATGATGTGCTGTTTTATGAAGTCATGAGCTCTCTCCCTACCCTATCACTAGATGTTAGAGATGTCAAGTGATTTCTATTAAGGCAGAGGTTGGATTGGATGATTTCTGAAATCCCAACCCTTGAAATTCTGTGAATGAGGGACTGAATGAGACAGAAGGAAATAAAAGAAATAAGCACAAGGCCTTGGGGAGGAAAGGAGCTACCTTATAGCTGGGGAGAAGAATGACTCCTCATTTCTGTGACCCCTCGAGAACTTCAGGAACTCCTTAGGTCAGAATTATGCCTTTGAATCCAGAAGCAATATCTAGTAGGGTTTCTGTCACATAGGACTAGGCTAGTTTTTCCACTAAAAGGTAGTCTTGATTCAAGCCCTTATTGGCTTACAGGACTAAAGCGGCATCCTGGTTGCCAAGGACAGCCCAAGAAGACTTAGTGCCACTGAAACTCATCATATATCTCACTTCCATGTGAGTCACCACCACATCCATCTGACCCAACTTATTCTGCTGACCAGATGCATTTCTGTATCAGACATAAGGAGGGTCACATCTACCTGAATCTGTGCTCTATCTTTGTTGAATATCTTTTTTTTTTTTGGGTGAGGCAATTGGGGTTAAGTGACTTGCCCAGAGTCACACAGCTACTAAGTGTTAAGTGTCTGAGGCCGGATTTGAACTCAGGTACTCCTGACTCCAGGGCCGGTGCTCTATCCACTGCGCCACCTAGCTGCCCCTGTTGAATATCTTTTACATGTGATGGCTAAGTAAACTTGCTTTTCTTCACTGTTGGATGGTCTACACATTTCTTATTTTGCTCCAGTTCCAGATCTGAACCACATGTCCGGCCTGGATCATGCCTACAGCACTATGCTGACAATAAACATAAAGAAGACTAAGTGTGACCCCACAGAAGGGCACTCTGAAGTAAAAGGATTTATAAAATTACCTCCATAATGTCCTTGATAAGAGGTGTCCATCGAGAGAGCTGAAAAGTTTCTTCTGCAGAGCGATCCTTTCTCAATGGTTTGCCCTGTTGAGACTAATATAAAGAGAAGAAAAATTTAAAACTCGGGAGTTATGAGTGACATTCTCTTAGTATATCTTTCCAAAATGAATATTTTAATTTGTACCAGATTCTGTATTGCAATTATATCTTATAATTGTATATTCATTCATTCATTCAGTAAACATTTATTAAGTGCCAGGCATTGTGCTAAATGCTCCACAATGATTAGATCATTTGATCCCACAACAGTAATGGAAGGTAGGTGCTATTATTATCCCCATTTTATAGGTTGGAAAAATTGAGGCAAACAGAGGTTAAGTGACTTAAGTGACACAGCTAGTATCTGAAGTAAAATTTGAAACTCAGGTCTTCCTGACTCCAGGCCTTGTGCTCCATTCATTGTGTCACCTAGCATCCATACACTGCTTTATAGCTTATACAATGCATTTGATACTCAAATACTAAGTTGAGTTTGTATAAAAAATGTACATGCAAACACTATTCTTACAACCAGTACTTCAGAATAGAATGGGATGCTAGAAGGAATCATTCTGCTCCTAATGTGATCAGTTAAAGCTTACAGAACACTTCAAATTCTTCTTAAAGCAGGAATAATGATTTCTGCCATTATTGCTACAGGATTATTGTTGTTGTTTGTCTTTCCTTCCCAAAGAGGACCGTTCATGGGGTGATGTCATGACTTGCACTGAATTGGGTTTTTAAGTGAGGGAGTGTTGTGCAAGGTCACCAACCTCACTCTTTCCTCCAGAGCCATCTGGATCTAGTGGCGAGATATCTATCAGGACAACTGGAGATGGCCTGGATGTTTTTAAGGCAATTAGGGTTATGTGACTTGCCCAGGGTCATACAGCTAGTGTCTGAGGTGAGATTTGAACTCAGGTCCTCCCAACTTCAGGGCCAGTGCTCTATCCACTATGCCACCTAGCTTCCCCATTGCTACAGGATATCATTCATCTGAATTCTTGTGATAATATACCAAATCCCAATTCAAGATAGTTGACAATTCATATTTCATCCTCAATTATACATTCAGTTTATATGAATACTTCAGGAAATAGCCTGGGCTTAGGTCACACTAATGCTAGACACTGTGTCTTTCTGGTTACATTTTGATAAATATGTGCTATGCTTTGAGGGCTAGTGATGGCCTTCACTCCTTTAAATAGGATCTATGCTTGAGAGCAACTGATAGTAGTTCAAAACAGAAGAGGTCTATACCTGCTTAAGTCATTACCTACAATACTTGATTAACCGGATTTTGAGTAAGCAAATTTTCAGGCTAATTTAAGATTAACCAGAAAATCTTTGCTGAAGATCTAATTAACTGCGTTTGACCTTGAGCAGGCAGCTTCTCTCTGGGGCTCTCTTTCCTCATCTGAAGAAGGAGAAGGTCAGACTACCTGCCTTCTTTTGACTCCAAGATTCGGTGATTCTGTGTCTCACTTCAACTCCAGGGATCTTAATTTCCTCCAGCAAAAACCAAGGGGGCTGGCCCGTGACCTCGAAGGTCTGGCCCTTCTGACTCCATCTGCTCCTGTGGCTCACTTTGCAGATGAGAAGACCTGAAGTAATGTACCCAGAGCCGTGCTGCTAACCCCTGGCAGAGCTGGGAATACAGTTCGGGCTTTCTGACCAGGGCTTTTCCCACTACACCTGGCTGCTTCTCACCTGGACAGTGAAATTAGTAATAAAAATGTCTTCTTACAAAGACAAGTCAAGAGAGGTAAATTCAAAAGAAGGATACCTTATATTTACATAATGCTCTGTAGTTTTCAAAGTGATTTGAAATGCAAAGCAGTTTGATCTTTAGAAGCAAATAGGCTCATCAGGAATTCTCAGCCTAATATAAGGAAATAAGGATACTGAGGCCCAGAGAAATTAAGTGACTTGCTCCAAGCCAAAAGCTAATTAGTGGTGCTAGAAACCAAATTTTCCAAAGGCAGTTGGGTTCCTTTCCCACTACAACCATATATTATGCGCTTTAATGCTGAAAGTCTTACTGCTAAAACAAAACACTTGCTTCTCTCATTCATTTGAAGTGTCCTAGGACTTGAAGTTGAAAGGGAACTTAGCTATCATCTACTCTTCATTTCCCTCATTTTACAGATGAGGAAACTGCCCCCCCCCCAGAGGAAATTTGATCAATTTCAAAGTATAAACACCAGGATTCACACTGAAATAGTCTGACTTCAAATCTAATGGTCTTTATACGACACTGCCGGCCATGCCATCTCCAATCACCCAGAAATGGCAGGTACGAGGATCCCAGGCTTTTAAAGGCCTCAGGGTCTCTCAGAAAGACTGCCCAGCATCAGCCATCCAGGTATGCAATCTTTGCCCTGCCAGGCCCTCGTAGGTATCTTTTCCCTACTAGAGGAATGGGCAGAGTCCCCAGGGCCTGGCAAAGTAAAAAGAATAGCGGCCTAGAAATCAGGGGGCTCAGGCTTAAGGCCCACTCATGTGAGTGAGACTTGACTGGCAGCCACTCCACTTCTGTGGGCTTTAGTGTATCCATCTGCAAAACAAAGACAATGCTTCATTTCAGTAAATATTTATCTAAGATAAACTGCAGTGGATTTTGATGGAAAGTGCAGATTTATTAAATGACCCACTGTTGTTTATAAAAATTTGAATCTCTAAAGAAAAAAAGCAGAGACTCAATTTGTGTTGCAGTATATTCAGAACCAGTCAACAAATATATCATTAAAATGACAGCTTCTGTGAACAAATATTAAAAGGACAATAAAAAAAAATAATAATAAAAACCATGCATTATAACCCCCATGGAAAAGTTACATTTATTGTAAAAATTAAGGAAAAATACAAGTGACCAAGTTTGAGAATTATGTTAGCCATCAGAACATGACAGATTACAACATAAAATATATATTTAGTGCATACATGCACACTATATAGAAAATGCACTAGTTCTTACTTGAGGAACAATCGGAACACCCAGGTAACTCCAGTTACGGATCATGTCACTGTCATTTTCTATCTTTACATTCTGGACCAGCTTGTCCAAATTTTCTTGCGTAGTTCCTTACAGAAAAGAAGAATGTGAATGAATAGGGCCAATTTCCAATTATTCCTTTTAATCTACCTACAAATAGGTCGGGATCTTTCAAACCCTAAAAAAGTATCCTCCTTATCTTTCTAGCTCATTCAACTAACCCTGTCTCTCTCATCCCCTACATTTACCGAACTTTAAGAACAAACACGCGCTGCCCCCCGCCCCAGCCCAAGATCTGTACCTGATGCTTCTAGCTCTTCCACTTCCTTGACCCTACTTACGTTTTGCTTCTGAAGGTCACCAAAGACCTAATGCCAAATCCAATGGTCTTTTTCTAAGACTAATGCTTCCTGATCTCGAGTGGTCATCAGTGTTAGGGGTGGCTGTGAGACCTTATGAATAATAATATACTTTCAGATTCAGAGTTCTGAGACTTAATCCTCTTAATTTCTCCTACCTCTCTCCCCCCAGTCTTTTTCTTCGTCTCCTTTGCTAGCTCACCTGACTCCTCAAGGAGAAGAGCCTCTTCTGTTCCCTGTGAATTTCTCTGTCTCCTTTGCTGGATCTTCATCCAGCTCATGCCCTCTAACTGTAACCGTCCCTTAGTTTTCTGTCCTGGGTCCTCTTCTCTTCTCCCTCTCTACTATTTCACTTGTCCGTGGATTTAATTACCATCTCTATGCTAATAATTCTTAAATCTAACTTATCCAGCTCTAACCTCTCTGTTGACCTCAAGGCTCACATTTCCAACTCCCTACCAAATGTCCAAAACTCAACTCGGTATTTTTTTTTTACCCCAAATTCTCCCCTCCCTAACTTCCCTATTACAGTTGAGGATACCACTATCCTCTCATTTAGCCAGACTCACAACCTAGATGTCATCCTGGACTCCTCCCACTCTGTACCCAATCTGTTGCCGAGTCCTTTTCATTCCACCTTTGTAACATCCCTCTACAAAGAAGATCAACAACAATTCTACAACTTCTTATTAGAGAATTATCAGAGGCACTGAAAGTGTTCAATGGTTTGCCCAGGGTCACTTATTCAATAAACTACAGTGGTTTCCTATTCCTTTGAGAATCAATTCACTTTTTTTGTTTTGTTTTTGTTTTTTTTGTGGGGCAAGGAAGATTGACTTGCCCAAGGTCACACAGGCTGGTACGAGTCAAGTGTCTGAGGCCAGATTTAAACTCGTGTCCTCCTGAATCCATGGCTGGTGCTTTATCCACTGAGCCACCTAGCTGCCCCCGAGAACCAATTCATTTTTAAAGTCCTTCATACCTTGCCCCAATATGTTTTTCCAACCACTGCTCCCATCCTGCACTTTAGGGGCTGGCCAAACAGGCCTTCTCTTTGCTCCCCACACAAGACACTCTTGCTGCCATTTCCCTGCCTTTGCAAACACCTAGATATGGTTTCTCCTCATCTATGCCTCATCAAATCCTTCCCTTCCCTCGACGTGAAGCTCAAGTACCACTTTCTACATGAAAGCTTCCCTGATCCCACAACTGATGGTGCCCTCCCTTTCAAACTACCTTGTATTGAACTAACTGGTACTTATCTGAATTTGTTCTCTATTTCTTGTGTAGAATCATACATATTGTATCTATCTATCCTCATGTCTACCAGGAGAATGCCAGCTGCTTTTGTGAGCAGGGTTGGTTTCGTTCATTATAGCCCAGTGCCCAGCAGAGTGCCTGGCACATACACACACCATAAGCCCTTAATAAATATATGATTGGCTGGTGTCCTCCCGCTACTCTTCTCAGATGTCCCTCTACTACTCTTCTCAAAAATCATCAGTGTTTCCTCATTGCTTTTCCAAATAAATGAAACTCGCCATTTTGGTAGTAACGGCGCTCCACAGTCTGGCACCTCTCTTCCTTTCCAGCCCTACTCCCCACAATACACCCTCCACTATACTCAAACAACTCCCTTTCCTCATAATAAATGTCATCCTTTACTCATGATGTTCCTTACGCTTGAATGTTCTCTCATCCCCTGCTAAATTTCTATCCCTCCTTTAAAGAACAACTCTTCTTATGAAACCTTGTTACCTCTGTTGGTAATAACTGTCCTTTCTTTGTCCTTCATATAACACTTTGTTTTACACTACTCTCACATATTTATATCTTATTTTCTATCATAGTTACTTGTGTTTGTGCCACATGAACACTCCTTCTGGATTATCAATTCCATGAAGGCAGGACTCACACTTTATCTAAATTTTGTATCTCCTTACTTGTCTACCAGTGTTCTGCATATGTGTTCAATAAAGTTTATTTACAGGTTCATCAATCTAGAATTCAAAGGGACATAATTGTCTCTTCACCTAGAATCCCACCCCACCCCCTCACCCAATATCTTTCCTACAAAAACTAGCCAATCTCCAAGTCCCAGTTCAAATTCCATCCCCTTTATGGAGCCTTTATTGAATATCCCTTAAATAAATTATCTCTTTCCCTCTTCTAAAACCCCATGGTATGCTGTATCTTGCTTAAGGCAAAAGTTACTTGTCTCTTGCCTTATCTCCTTTATTAGATTGAAAGCTTCTCGAAAGGATGTATGGGTCTTCTTAATGTTTGCATCTGCACATTCTCTACCCCACCCCCTCCCTTCCCCATAGTGGCCAGCAATGTTCTGGAACATCTGAGGTACTCAATAAATACTTGTTGAATCGAGTTATGTCCCATGTCCTACTGTCTTACAACACTAAATAGTAAGCCATGTGTGGCGGAGCTTGCCTATCCTCCCTGTTGCTGGGGGGGCTAAGGCCAGTGGATCATTTGAACCCTGGAGTTGAGCTGCAGCTGGGCTCACACTGTCAGGATGTCCACAGAAATTCCAGTACCCTAGTGAGCCCCCAGCGGCTTCTGTGACAATCAGCAATGGAATTGGGCCTCTGAGGGGCTGTTGTGCTTCTAGTCCCGGCAAGACAGAGAGACTAGGCTCAAAAAACAAGATGAAAGAGTATAATGTAAACTAAAGTGCTTTTTGACCATGAAACATTAGACTTTTTAATGAAATGATTCTTCAAACCCTCAAAATTATATTTTTTTCCAGTTTAATCCTGATTTTTTTAAGTCTCTATTGGATAATATTTCATTTTTTATTTCTTTCAGGTCTACCAACTCCAAATCTAGTGCTTTGACATTATATCTTGCTGTTTCTTCACTTGCCTTTGAGTTTTCTAAGGTCCTCTGATGGTCCATGGTAAACCATGTACTAACAGCCTCTTTGAGACCTTCTAACCTTTACAGCTAACATGCATTAACTTACTGTTTGAACTTTGGATTCAAACATGACATAAGAAAAATTGTAAAGTTAAATGAAACTTCCAATACCATTAATACTGAAGATGTAAAGTAGGATAGCTCTTATTTTATCATAATTGTCATGATTTTTGTTGAGTAAAACTGGAAGAAGCACTCGCATTGAATCTTTCACCTTCTGTCCATCTGCATCAGTTCCAAGAGCCAGGTCCTTGATTAAAACAAAATGTCACTGATCTGTAACCAAAATTCATTTCTATAATTAAGAATTCTATCAATAAATATTGGCAAAATTGTAATGGTAGAATTTCTGTAAAGAAGTAAATGCGCCTGAATTCTGTATAAATGGAGTATTATCTCCCCACCCCGCCCCCACCCCGGGGCAATGAGGGTTAAGTGACTTGCCCAGGGTCACACAGCTAGTGTCAAGTGTCTGAGGCCGATTTTGAATTCAGGTCCTCCTGAATCCAGGACCAGTGCTTTATCCACTGCACCACCCAGTTGCCCCTTGGAGTATTATCTTTTTTTTTTTTTTTGGTGAGGCAATTGGGGTTAAGTGACTTGCCCAGGGTCACACGGCTAGTAAGTGTCAAGTGTCTGAGGCCAGATTTGAACTCAGGTCTTCCTGAATCCAGGGCCAGTGCTCTATCCACTGTGCCACCTAGCTGCCCCTGAGTATTATCTTTTTAAAAACTTGGTACTGCCTACAAGCTGATTCTATCAAAAAGGCAGATCAATAATAAGGCAATAATAAAACAAAGCAGATAACCATGGCAGAATACAAAATGAAAAACTTAAGGCCATGAGGCAGGTCATCTCCAATAACAGAGACCTGTTACTAAGCACTACAAAGGTAAGAATACAGTCACAAAGTCATCCCCAATTAATTTTTTGTTTGTCTGTTTGTTTGTTTGTTTGTTTTTTTTGCGGGGCTATGGGGGTTAAGTGACTTGCCCCCGGGTCACACAGGTAGTAAGTATCAAGTGTCTGAGGCTGGATTTGAACTCAGGTCCTCCTGAATCCAGGGCTGGTACTTTATCCACTGCGCCCTTAGCTGCCCCATCCCCAATTAATTTTAACTGTAGTAGCTGGCATTAGATGAAGAGGCCTGCTGGCATCCAGCCACATCCACCCTCTGTGTACACCAAAAAGACAGGCATGAATTGAAACGATCAAAGAGGTGTGAAATCTAGTGTAAGTTCAAATGTACCTGTTCTGTCTTGCACAGCTTTTCTATGTTTGGCTTGAATTTATTCATGCAATCTTCCGCCAAGTTAAGATGTACCACTTGCTGTAAAAACAGAAGAAACCACCCCTGGTAAGTATTTTTCTATTCTCTTTATGCAGTCGATAGATCATAAGAAGTCTGAGGTGAGTCTTGAAGCACAGACAATTTAGATTTAGAGGGGTCTGAATGAAGGAGCAGGTCAGAGCATCTGAGGAAGAAAAGCAAAAATACCTCAGGAAAAAAGAAACAGTAGAGCTTGTGTGGAGCTGTGGAGAGGCCAGCTTCTATGGAAGGAAGGGTCTGAGGTGGGAATGATGGGAAATAATTCTCTGCAGATACTAATGCACCACTGAATCACCCATGCAGGCACTCTTCCTCCACAGGTATAGATTATAATCCATTATAATCCATCCATATATGAAGACAATTAAGATGCAGTCTCTGACCACGTGAAATTTACAATTTAGTTAGGGATGTAAGAAATAATAATATTCCACAAATAATACTACAAAATGGAATATGCTAAAGCATGGCATGCTTATCAAGTTGGCAAGATTTGAACAGGTTAGAATGGTGGGCTGAATTTAACAAGATAAAATATAATGGGGATAACAAAAAGTCCTGGCATTTCAACGGCATAAATGTGAGGATATGGGCCTTTACAGAAATCATGTGACAAAGGATGTGACTTTTCTACTATCCTCCCCCTGGTCATAGCCCAAGTTTGATACTGTTCTCTTCAGGCGCCATACTTTAAGGGGATGTTGATGAGTTTGAATAGGTCCAGAAAAGAACGAGCAGGCTGGTGATAAAACCTGAAACCAGGTATATCAGATGAAGGGATCTGGGGATGGTTAGCCCTCAGAAGAGAAAACTCAGGTGGATCATGAGTGTTGTTCATTCGTGTCTGACTCTTCATGATGCCATTTGGGGTTTTCTTTGCAAAGACAGTGGAGTGGTTTGCCATCTCCTTCTCCAGCTCATTTCACTGATGAGGAAACTGAGCCAAACAGGGTAAAGTGACTTGCCTGGGGTCACACAGCTAGTAAATGTCTGAAGCTGGATTTGAACTCATGACGATGAGTTTTCCTGAATGAGGGCCCAGCACTCTATCCACTGTGCCACCTAACTGGCTTGGATAATGATAATGAGAATATCTAAATGGTCATCACATAGAAGAGAAGTTAGTCTTATACTGCTAGACTCCAAAAGACAGAAACGGGATCTCTACTTATTTGGAACTTTAAAAAATCTGTTCTCCTAAGGGACAGAATGTTAAAGAGCAAACCAAACCAAACCATTTATATTTATCCCATTCTTGCAAACTAACAGGAAGGCAAATTCTAGCTGCATAAAAGAACTTCAGATTGTGTAGGGTTATAGATGTAGAGGTAAAAGGACCTTGGGATATTGTCTAACTAAAGACAGCTACTTTGGTACAGAAAACAGACTGCTAAGCCTGGAGGCAGGAAGATCTCAATTCAAATCCAGCCTCAAATACTCGCTAGCAGTGTGACCCTGGACAAGTCACTTACCCTCTGTCTGCTTCATTTTCCTCAACTGTAAAATGGGGATAATAATAGGACCTGACCTCACAGGGCTGTTGTGAGGATCAAATGAGAAAGCATTTTAAAGCACTTAGCACAACACCTGGCACAGAGAAAGCACTTCTTATTCCTCCTCCTCCCCGCTCATTTTGAATGGAGGAAGCTAAGGCCCAAAGAGGTTAAGCTCTCTAATAATAGAACAGGCTGCCTCAGGAAGTAGCAAACTGTTGCTGGAAATCTTTCAAAGGAGACTAGATAGTGAGTTATCAGGAGTGAAGACATTCCCCCACACTCATCTGCACCTTCTTAGAATCCTTTGCTTACTTTAGCTCTCTCCTAATCTCTGCTCAGGTGTCTTTCCTCCCCAAATGACCTTGCATCTACTTAACTGTGTGCACTGTGCATCAGTCCATCAAGATGAAAGCTCCTTGAGAAGCTTCTCCTCCACACAGCAAGGACTTAATAAACATCTGAGGCCATGAACCGTGTGGTGTTTTAGGCGGAGTCGCACTAGATGACCTTTAAGGTGCCTGTTCACTCTAAGAAGCTACAATTCTACAAGTGTGGGCATTTGGGGGATACATTGGGAACACGAGGAGAAAGGCAAAAGTCACAGGAACATAGACCCAGGAGCTAGAAGGGTACTCAGACACCATGGAGAGCAGACCCTTCATTTTAGAGGTGAGGCCCATAATGCTTAACGAGCTACCCAAAGGCACACAGCTACTTAAAGGCAGGGAGTCAAGAAGAGAGGAATAAAAGGACGGCCAGGCAAAAGTCAAGTCAGAAACGTGGATTTAAAACTGATGATACCAGGAGAGAGTTCAACAGCCCAGAAACAAGAATCAAATGGTGAAAATTATGTAAAACTGAGGCTGAGCAGGATGAGAATGGCAGGAGTTTAGAGGGCAAAGGAACTGTAGGGCTGCAATGGTGGAAAGGAAGTGACTGAGTAATCCATGCTAGGATAGGAGACGTAGAAAGGTCGGGGGCATGTGACTAGAGGAAAACTGCAGAGTTCAGGATATTAAAAGTGGTGAAATCCCAAATAACAATAAGGCCTAAGGTGTTGACAGGCCAATAGGAGGCTAAAGTAGGGTGCAGATGAAAATTACTAGTTATTGAGAGCAATAAAAAAGTCCATGAATCAAGTACTAAAACTACTTCAAAAAATGGGGGCACATCTGGAGGTCAAAAGGGGAGGAAGCAGTATAATCACAGAGCAAGAGCTCTGCTGACCAATGCAACAAAGCAATGGTGTAGAAACAGCAAAGGAGAACAAGGATGTTAATGACAAAATGTCCTCCGAGGGCGAATGAACAACTGGAGTCACTCAATATGGCATCCATCATGCTCTTGCTGTGGTATACAAAACTGCTCACCTTGGTGATCTGCTTGCGGAAATGGGGCATCTTTTTCATCAGCTGGGTAAGAGCACTAAGGGATGTCTAGGGAAAAAGGAAACATTTTAAATTAAGCAATTTCAATTGGCTCTTTTAAAGAGTCTTCTTTTACGAGAAAATCTTAAGGTTTTCTGGTTTTAAGTATTACTGAAACTAATTAATTTATGAATTTAGAGGTATCAGATGCTCATCTGCAATTATTTGGTGAATATACCTTGGTTCTTTATGAAGAACAATGTTCATTAGTGGCCCAAATGGTATTAAAAATAAGATTTTTAAAAGTATCTTCACCCTTATTAATAATAAATTTAAAAACTCTCTGACCTTTCCTTCTGCTGCTTTCTTTGTTGATGAAATTTCTTTCATAAGCTTGGGGATTTCTCTGAGAGAGAGAGAGAGAGAGAGGGAGAATGCTTTATATTCCTAAGAAGCTTACTATTTAAAATACTTTTGAAGATAAAAATGTTACTAAATATAATAAAAATGCTAAATGTAATCACATACTCTAACACAACTGCAATATGCCGATGTCGAATTCGGACCCAAAGATCATCGTCCTCCTCAAGGATTGCCTCCTTCTCTTTTCCATTAGGCCCATCTGTTTTATATCTGTAAGCAAGAGTAATCATCCAAACGTAGGATTTAAAAATAATAAAAGAAGATAGTCTGCAAGTCTAATACACAAATATTTTAATAACTAAAGGAACTTTGAGAATTACTTATTCAACCATTTTAGCTGCATAAAGGATATTTAATTAAATTTGGGGCAGCATGGTATAATGGAAACAATTCTAGACAGTCAGTAAGGACCTGAATTGGAGTCTTGCCTCCAACACTTAAAAAGGTGTGAGGTCACAGTCAAGCATTTAATCTCTCTGAGCCTTGGTTTCCTCAACTGTAAATGGAAATAATAATAGCTGTAGTGCTTATCTCATAGGTTTTTTGAAAGGATCAAAGGAGATAATGAGGCAAAGTGGTTTATAAACCTTAAATTTCAGCTTATCATTATCATCTATTCTTAAAACAAAAACTATAATTGAGGTGATCTGTGCTGCACTTTTCAGAAGTGATGCTATCTTTTGCAAGCAGCAGAGGGCTACAGCAGCACCAATAAAGTGGCCAGGAAGAGCTGGGAGATCCAGGGATGCAGAAAACAAACTCAGTCATCACTGTCAACATGAATGAGCCTATTCACGCAGATCCAATTAACTTGTTCAAACTACTCACTCATCTCAAAGACCCTGATTGTAGGTGTCTATCAAGGGTTGACAGTGCTTAATGACAAAACCTATCAATTATGCAACCTTCCCAGTAGTTTATAATGCAACTATATAGCTTACTTAATAGCTTTCATCCTAAAACTTAAAAGTAATTTATAAAGTGATCAAGCAATTCTAACAATACTCAAAAGTGGTGTAATTCCCATTTTATAAGAGTAAACAATTACCAACAGAGATGGGCAAGACAACTGCAAAGTGTCCAACTTTATATCTGACCCTAAAAGACTGACCTAGGACAAACACCAGATGGCCGAGCCTCTCGAGGCAGCGATCTGTGACCGAATGTTGAAGTCAAAAGGAAAAAACCTAGAGCTCTTATTCTGGGCTCTTTCACACTCCGTAAAGTCCCATAGGCAAGGATTTTGCTAGCAACTCTAAACGAATGAATAAGCCTAAGGCAGCACACACAGGAGAGTATTTCTGAGCTCCCTCCACAGTAGGTACTAGTTGTTTTCTTTGACTGTCCTGTGGTTCCTGGATAACCTGGAGGAATGCCATGCACTATGGGATAACAGGTCCAGGACAACCACTTTTCTAACTTTGTAACTCATCAAGTCACTTATCCTTCTGAACTTCAGCTGGAAAACGAGAATTAAAAACGTCCTGTTTTCAAAGGCTTTGTGAAGATTAAGTATAAAAATACGTATGAAACACTTTGCCACCTTAAACCACCATATAAATGAACTGTCCTTAAAACACATTTAACTTGCTTCCTCAGATTTCCTCATTCCTTTTTACCTGCTGTGGAAAAGTAACTAGTAAGTTTTTAAAGAATTTAAGCAACATAGGTAGTTTTTAGAAATCATAAGGATAAAAAATGGGTAAGAAGACTCTTGTGTCTGAGACTTTCAGATATAACTACAGAAATATGCATATCTATTACGTGTGTATAAGAATGTCAACTCAATGTTAGTGTCTGGACAATTTTTAGTCATATCTAAATAAAATAATGCATAGGAAAACTCACAGAAACCAGGATTTGACCAGAATGCAATAAAAAACACAACAAAAAATGCAGTTATTTGAAAAACTATTTTTAAAATAAAGCTTTTCAAAATCAAAGTCATATTGCTCATCTAAATTAAAAGATATATGTGAAAGTATTTTGTAAGTAGTAAAGTACATAAAATATATATGCAAATATTATGAAAAGTACTAAACTCATTAAAATAATAAAATTACTTGAGAACTCATTTCACTTTTGTTCTTTAAAAGTAGAACTTAAGCTATTCAATATTACCGAGAAAAACTTCAAAAATATGTTAAATTATAGATATATATTTATAACATATAAAGATCAAAATGATATGGAAAGAAAATTGTCCATTTATGGAAATGCTGTCATTTTTGTTCTTCATTTAAGTTTTTGTCTCACATTACTTCAGAGTAAATCTGTTCCACTAGCTTCTCTATTCAAAATGAAGATTATAATGTTTACTAGGAGAATAAAACTCTGTCTTTTAGTAAACTTTCTATTTTACTTCCTACTGGTCTGACCCTTTAAAGAGAAACAAAACTCTAAATTTCCAGAACAAATATAAAACTTGGAACAGGTATATTTTTTAACAGAAATTCTTAATTTAGACAAATAAAACTATTCAAATGCAAGCTGTCTAACTGTGGTCAAAGTGGACAGTGCTTAAAAGAATAAAACAACACTCCAAAAATTCTCCAAAAGAAGTCACGTTAACCATTCAACTTATAATGTCAAAATTATGCTTTTGTTTCAAGTAAAAGGAGTAAGAGAAAGAAGAGTGTATCAAAAAGAAACTATCTGAATAAATGAAGCTAGATTTCCTCTGAGGGCTGTTTATACAAAATGACAAATACTCGATTCAAGAGAAACAGCTATTCTATGTTGTTACTTGTACTATGTCCCCCAATTATACTTGCTTGTATGTATCATTCTCAATTGGTAGCAGATCATATGCCATTGCTTGGAAGGTTAGTTCATGAAGTACAGTGGACACTGGGTCAAAGCCACGATCAATTATTAAAAGCTGGGAATGAGTTTTACCCTGAAATAACAAGATAAAATTCTCTTAAGAAATAGCATTTTGGGGTGTGAATATACATTCAGTAATCTAAGGAAACAAAGTGTCCTTTCTATCTTTCCCCTGCCCTTAGACAATAGGCCCTTAGTAAATACTTACTGAATTGAACTCAAAGAAATAAACATGATTTTCCATTCATGCTATTTAAATATTTTAAAGTACTGAACATCAACATAGCAATAATGTAGAAACTCCTAGAGAACAAGTTTAAAAGTTAATAAATAACTAGGGGCAGCTAGGTGGCGCAGTGGATAGAACAACGGCCCTGGATTCAGGAGGACCTGAGTTCAAATCCTGCCTCAGACACTTAATACCCTGGGCAAGTCACTTAAACCCAATTGCCTCCACCAAAAAAAAAAAAAAAAAGTTAATAACTAGGCATAATTTGTCTTTTCCATTTCTACTTATCTTTAATTATTAGTTACTAAACTCACAGGCTTGATAGCATGCTCCTTTTGGCCTCACTCTCCATCATTACTTTTGGGTCTGTGCCACCATAGAATTAATGTACAACTCCAGGACTTCAGGTCAATTTGCTATCAAAAGCCCATTTGCAGTTTCTCAGAGCTGCTAGCTATGAGATTTTTTGTTTTGTTTTGTTTTATTAAAATACCTTTATCCACTGAGCCATCTAGTTGTTCAGAGTACATGAGGCCGAATTTGAACTCAGGTCCTCCTGACTCCAGAACCGGTGCTTTATCCACTGAGCTACCTAGCTGCCTCCATGCAAATGCATTTTTTAAAGAACAAATTTCATTTTAATTAATTTTATTTATGTAATCATTCAGAAGATAATGAATACCCACTATGTGCAAATCTCTATGCTAGGAGGTATGCTTATTCTTTAATATGAACCTCAAGCCCTTGAACCAGTAAGCAGTTTAAGGGTTCTCAGTACCTGTTTACAAAAAAAACACACCTAAAAATAGGGCTCTGTTATTTTCAAAAGTAATCATAAATTAGATGATGGACAGTCAGAAAAAAGAAGTCTAAAATTACAGTTTTTAAAGAAACATTACTTTCAGGTATGAATGACAGTAACACAAACTGGGTTTTTCCTAGTTTAGTAATTAAAAAAACACACACACATACAAAAAAAGAATTTAAAAAAAAATATGGGGCAGCTAGGTGGCGCAGTGGATAAACACCGGCCCTGGAGTCAGGACGACCTGAGTTCAAGTCTGGCCTCAGATACTTGACACTTACTAGCTGTGTGACCCTGGGCAAGTCACTTAACCCTAATTGCCCTGCAAAAAAAAAAAAGATTTTATAAAAAAACACACCAAATTGTATTGATTACTTTAACAGACAAAAGACTATTTTAATTTTAAGACAGAACAACACAGGTCCTTTGTTAATAGAGGAAGAAGACAAACACATAAAAAGACTACTTGCTTTTCATTTTATACCTTTATTTGGCTTTTTTCATCAATCTTGTAGTAGTTTTCGAGTTTTTTTTCAACTAGTTCAGCAAGTTTTCTGGCATTATCTAAAGGGTTGCTATAAAAATGGAAAAATGTTTAAATAAATTTTCAACATTCCTTTACAAAACAAAATTACAGGGGATGGAGCCAAGATGGTGGAGGAAAGGCAGTGACTTCCCTGAGCTCTCCCCAGGATCCCTCCAAATACCTTCAAATAATGCCATAGGACAATTCCTGGAGCAGCAGAGCCCACAAAAGGACAGGGTGAGATCATTTTCCAGCAAAGATAGCTTAGAAGGTTGGCAGGAAAGGTCTATTGTACCAGGGTGAGAGTGGAGCGTAGACCACCCCATAAAATTACAACATTTTATAATAGCTTAATGGCCAGATTAAAAATTAACTGGAAAATGTGTCTAAGTTATTCTTGTGAGGAGTACACTTATGGAGGATTCTTGTGATGGACTGTTAAGTCAGGGAAGACCTAGGTTCCAATTCTTATTGATAATTATTGGCTGGGTTACCCATACCTACCATACAGAGTTGTGGAGATAAGGAAAAGTTAATGAAGGTAAAGAGCTAGATTAACACTGACTATTATGATGATGATTAAAAACCTGAAAAAAATCACTATATCTTACCAAATTATAAAGATTTAGTCTAAATGTTTATTTTATACTCGATGGTGAAAATTTCCATTTGCAGGTCCCAAGCAAAAATTTTTCCAAGTAGTTATTTCCATAACATACCATCCTCATAAATAGCCTGAGCTTAACCTTGATGCCTCTAAAGACTATGTTCTAGTCATATTTTCCTGCTTGATTCTCTCCATACATAACATTGTTGTTTTACGTGTGTGGTATTACATCTTCCACTCCAGGCATTTTGCACAGGCTATCTCTCTGCCTAAAATGTTCTCCTCCTGACCACAACTTTTTTTGGAATTCCTAGACACTGGTACTAGACAGAAGTTAAGTACATTCTAGTCCAGCCCTGTCCAAATTCTAAATTTGCAGAGCTGGAGTTAATGACATTTCACTAAACTTGAATCTTTATTATAATACTTAAGATATAGAAACAGGGACTAAACCTATGAAGGCATTGGTGCAGAGAGCTCCTGGATGGAGGAACTCCCTCTATTAATTCAGATCAGCACCTTCTCTGCCACTTCTAGTCTCAGAGAGTTGCCTAGAGCACTGACAGGTCAAGTGAATTGCCCAGGGTCACACAGTAGCTTCTATGCCAGGGCAGGACATGAGTTCAGATCTTATTGGGTCTAATTCCAGCTCTTTATCCACTAGGCCACACTGTTTATTGTTTGGAAGATAATGTTCTTTAGTTTTGGAGTTAAAAACAAACAAAGAAATTAACTTAGTTATAATGACAAAACTATTAGCCCCCCTCTCTGAATGCTAACCAAACTCTTTTCCCTTTAAAAAGGTACAAGTCTACACATAAAGTCCAGTTCAAGTCATGAAGCTCAGTGATAAGTTTTAGACATTTTTAAATGTTTGTAACTCAGGCAAATAATTCTAACTCCTTTGGCTTAGTTCCTCATCTGTAAAATGAGGACACTGGGCTGGATGATTTCTAAGATAGCTTAAACTCTAAATCTATGACCCTATGCAATATCAACTTATTCTGTTATCTCTGAGATTGAATTTACTTGGAATAAACAATAATGACTTAATTTGTATTTATCCAAACCAAAAAACCCACATAACAGAAATAATGCCCCACCAACCTTTTCCGATGTCAACAAGTAGTAACACAACCTATTATCTGTAATTATTATTTCATGTCTTACCTTTTATATCTGACTCCAGGATTTTCATCCAAAGTGGCACACACAGTAACTATGTGCTCAGCCATGGCTTCCATAATGGCATCTTTGCCATTGGTACTGCCTGCATCTGGACTGTAACAATGATAGAATGCATCTGGTATGTCAAGAGTAAATACCTAAATAATAAGAAGAAATAAAACAGCAATTTAGAAATTTAAATTAATACATTTATACTGGTAGTTGGCATTTAGAGTAAGAAAATAAATCAAGAAACATACTGGGAACAGCTAGGTGGCACAGTGGATAAAGTACCAGCCCTGGATTCAGGAGGACCTAAGTTCAAATCTGGCCTCAGACACTTGACACTTACTAGCTGTGTGACCCTGGGAAAGTCACTTAACCCTCACTGCCCCGAAGATAAAAAAGAAAAGAAACAAACATACTGTTTGGATCCCACATTTAAAAAAAGAAAAGAGAAACCCTCGTTGGCTAAATAGGCTAGGTTTCCTGATACAATTGTATTTTTACCTCAATCACATCCCATTTTCTCTGTTATCTTGATTTCATCCTCTTTTCCTTTTCTCACTCTCCTTTCCTGATAGTCTACCTCTCTCCATGTCTTGTCTCTTACACAGAGTATATTGCATGCTTTTCACTACCTGCATAACAAATGGAGGAATCTGAGATATGTCAGATTAGTAGACTGCCTAATAGCAGGCAGAGGGAAACAAAGCAAAACCAAAATCTGGTCTAAATTGTAAGCAATATATTCAAAATCTTAACCCACTATGGAAAATACTCCATGTTCACTACAGTAATTTAAAATCATTAGCTGATACTCTTCATTTGTTTAATATTCCTCAATACTCTCAAATAAAAAGTATAAACACATAATTGCATGTTGCCAAAAGTTAAACCCTTAATCATTTAAAACAGTTCATTTACTCATCTATTCACAGAGCAAAGCATTGTTCTAGGCACCTAGAGACAGAAAAGAATCACAGTCCAGGATTCCTGCTCTCAAGCATGGGAACACATGATATTCATACATAAAGCAGGTAGGTAACAAGGCAAAGCAGTATTTAATCAAATGTCTAAATGACTAGTATGGACAAATGTTAGGGGTTAGGGGTAAGAGAGAACATGGACCAGAATGGCCAAGAAAGGCTCTAGAACCAGTGGTGGGTTCTGTAGTATTCATAAGATATAGTTAGTTAAGGGGCAGCTAGGTGATGCAGTGGATAGAGCACTGGCCTTGGATTCAGGAGGACCTGAGTTCAAATCCGGCCTCAGACACTTAACAATTACTAGCTGTGTGACCCTAGGCGAGTCACTTAACCCCAATTGCCTCACCCCAAAAAAAAAAAAAAATATATATATATATATAGTTAGTTAGTTAGACATGAGAAGGAAGTCATTCCAGATGGAAAAAATTTCTTCAAACTAGCTGGCATAGTAGTTGGAGTGCTAGGCCTAGTGTCAGGAAGACCTGAGTTCAAATCTGGCCTCAAGTTACTTACTAGCTGTTTGACACTGGGAAAATCACTTAACCCTTTTTGCCTCCATTCTCCTCTCTAAAATGAGGATAATAATAGCACTTACTTCTCAGGGTTGTGAGGATCAAATAAAATATCAATTATAAAGCACTTAGTACAGGGCCCACCCCATAGTAAATACTACATAAATGTTACATCACCATCATGGTCACTATTATTTTGATAGTTGTAGAAGTTGTAGAATTTGATAATGAGGCCAGGAAAGATTCGATTTACTGTCTCTATGATTCAAATGCTCTGGAAAATTATTTTCTAATATTTTGCACCCATCTGTTTATATTCCACATTATTTTTTTAATGTTCATCTGCACTCTGTGATATTTACACAATACAATTAAGGGGAAAAAAGCCCTAAAGGTGATTTTTGAAGAACATATTAAAAATTTCTCATTTTAAGAGAGAATGAGAGAGAGGCAGTGTGGTATAGCAGATGAAGAACAGCTTTATCTCAACATCAAGAAGACTTGGGTTCAAGTTTTACTTCCAACACCTACTGGCTGTGTGAACTTGGGCAAGTGACCTAATCTCAGTGCTCTAGGCAACTCAAAAGACTTTTAAAAAACCCAAACCCCCAAATTGCATAGATTGTGCTGAGCTGACCTCCACTGGTAGAGGAAATTCCTTTGTCTATCAATGAATTTATAGGTCCAATACCTATTCCTAGTCCTACATTTTAAAAAATTTAAATATTGATTAGAAAACAGTCACATCTTGAAAGAGATGATCCTCCTTTAGGATGCTTCTTTCCCTGAAGTAGTGATTCTTCCTACTCCAGGTCTCAATGACTAGGGTCAAACTAAATTCTGCAAGATTCTGAAAATCTAAAAGCTGAGCAAAACACCAAGTCACCTATAAAAAAGAATCTATAATAGATCAAAACAAAACAACTGTTCATTAAACAGGGGACTCATTTACAAAAGTAATTACTGCATGATTTATTAACAAACAAGTGTACCAAAAATTTAACAAGGAACTTATGGCTACAATGGTAGTACTAGCTATTCTTAGATATCAGCACAAGTCCTGAATAAGAAATGCTTATTTTGAGCATCATCTAAGAAATGATTGCAAATCACTTAATTTTCTTAGATAAGATAGGATGTGATCTGACTATAGTAGATGGTAACTGAAATGTAACCAAGACTTTTTATTCTTAATGCCTTGTTCCAATTTAAATCTCATTCTTTTACCTTCATATAGAATATTTGTTAGATTTTAATTTCATTCAAAATTCAAGTATATGTACTTATTACTTTCACATATAAATTCATAAAATAATGAGGTAAAAAATCCATTCAAACTAAAGAAAATAAAAATGGAAAACTTACTTGAGACTCACGTGGAAAGAAAGATATATTTATCTCTTTACATCTCCTTATTGACTTGGAACAGGAAGACTTAATTTTGTTAAAGAGGACTGTCAGGGCAAACTGAAAGATAAGATGAAAACATGTAAAGCCATCTAATTTTTTTCTACTAAATCCCATTAATTCAATATATTAAATCATTTTGAAACTGGTAAAATATTTTTTCTTCTCATATTCAAATTCTAATAGACTCATCTATGAAAGAATCAGGCATGAATTTAGTCATCCCTCATTTTACAGAATAAAGTCCAGTCAAGATAGTTGTGGAACAAACCCTACTTCTAGCAACTCACCTCCATCATAAAATCCCAGCAATGTTTCTCTGGAGAAAAAAAGTTGGCAACGATGAGTTTAAGATTAAGTTCATGATTTTCTAGGTAGGGCAGAACTGAAGTCACTTCTATATTCAGCAAGTTTAAGTATTTTTCCCAATCCAAGATTTCTGTACTGTTGTCATCCTATTTTTTCATCTCCCCCATCTTGCCATTTTTCCTACTTATTCAAACTAGAGGGATCTTTCTCATGCCTAGAAATAGCCTGACTCTTCCCTTGCAGTTCAGCCTAAATATTCCTTAAATGAGAGTTCTGTGGTCTATAAAACTAAACGAGTGCCCTCCTTTACTAATTCTGTAAGTTCAGCAGACTTTAAAACAAGTTTACTTCAATAAATGAGAGATGCCAGTGGGAGACAGAGGACTAGAGTTGTTGGTGGGTCTGGTTCTGAAGCAGACAAGGTAAAAGGTTACTGCTAAAAGCCAGGGTCTTGGGGGAGGAGTCCAAGCTCCCATGGGATGCCGAGTGAGCCAAGGGAGGAAACCTGTTTTTCGTTCCTTCCCTGATCGCCCCCTCTAGGCCTTCCTGTAGCATTTACTTCCCCTAGCTCCTGCTGACCATTCTCTGCCAAGGCCCTTCCTTTTTCAAGCAGTCTGGTAAGAGGTTCTCAGGCTGCTTCTCTCTCCCAGCTCTGGCTTTTGTACTTCAAGCTGCACAGTGATCACCCCTCAAATCCTCTTGCTTCTGAGTCACAATCTCAGCCTCCATAATCTGTACTTTCATTCCATCTCAGCCACACAGAGGGACAGTTCTACCCTTGATCTCATCATCCACAATGTTTCACTTCTATAACCCTTAAATCTGAAATTCTTGTCCTGGAACAATCTCCTGCCCTTCTGCCCCTCCACGTGTCTCATTCCCCACCTCCACACCAATTCTCCACCCTTGCTTTCCCAGGCCATCCTCCCTGCTGTGGCTTCACTTTCCTCCATTCCAAATCTTGACCCTTTAGTAAACCAGTTATACTGCCCTTGAGTCATCAGTGCTCTGCTGTCACTTATTTTCCAAATCCCAACCAGACTGCCCCAGTGTTGGATCCACTACAAATTTATATCATCCATTTTTTAACCCAGGTCCTCACTCCTACATGTCAATTGACTGACTCTTTTTTTGGGGGGGGGGGGGGCGGTGAGGTAACTGGGGTTAAGTGACTTGCCCAGGGTCACACGGCTAGTGTCAAGTGTCTGGGGCCGAATTTGAACTCAGGTCCTCCTGAATCCAGGGCTGGTACTCTATCCACCACAGTGCCACCTAGTTGCCCCGGCTGACTCTTTCTTGACTGATTCTCTTGTACACTCCCCAGAGTGAATCTTCCAAACTTTCTTTTGACTCCTTAAGCCACTGGCACAACCCTTCCCTCCTCCCTCTCAGTCCAGGACTTTGCCTCACACTTCAGTAAAAAGCTGAGGCCATTCATCATGAGCTATTTCTCCCTCCCAAATCTGCACTTGAAATCTGTCATCCCTCATTCCCTCCTCTCTTGCTCCTGTCTCAAATGATGAGGTGGTTCTTTTCCTTTCCAACTCTTAACCCCTCAACTTGCACCCTTCCCATTTCCTTTGGGAACTTACCTCTTTAATCACCTCTGATTGCCTAATTTTCAGCCTCTTCTCCACTGGTTCCCTCCCTGCTTTCTTCAAACAAGTCTAGATATTGAACCTTCACTTGCTCCTATCATCCTCTCAGGCTATTATTCTGTATCTTTCTTTCTTTTTATAGCCAAACTCCTAGAAAAAAACTGACTGTCCTAATTGTCTTCACTTTTCTGCCCCTCAATTTCTCAATCCCTTGCCATATGGTTTCTATTCTCACCCCTCAAATGAAACTACTCTCTCCAAGGTCACCAATGAGTTCCCTACTGCTAAATATAACGGCTTTTCCTTAGTCCTTATCCTTATTTACTTCTCTGCAGCATTTGACACAAATGGCCACCCCTTTCTTAGAGACACTTTCTCCTTCCAGTGTTTTCTTTGACACCATTTTCTCAGGACTCTTTTCCTACCTGTTAGACTGTTCTCTCACCCTAATGAATGGCTACACCCCACAGTTCTGTTCTGGGCTTCTCCTCTTCTTTTTCTATACTTCCTTTCTTGGTGATCTCATTGCACCATGGATTAGCACCCATGGATTCAACAATTACCTGCAAGATAACTCCCAATCTACATATGCAGACCTCATTTCTAACCTTAGCTCCAGTCCTAAATCTGTTTGCTTGTTTGATATCTCTTACTCATGGTCCCATTCATCCTAAACTCAACATGCCTAAAAGAAAAACTTATTATCTTTCCTCCTAAATCCACCCATTCTTCCCTACTTCTACTGAGGGCACCATGATTTTTCTAGCTATCCAGGTTCATAACCTAGGAAGACTGCTCAGAAATTCACTCTCAGGCAACTTCCTCTCCCCATCATCACCTCTTACACGGACTATTGCAACATCCTCTTAATTGGTTTCCTTGCATGGAACTCTCTGACACTCATCTCTCCTCAGCTGCCAAAAGTACAGTCTGACCATGTCATTCCCCTGCTAAAGAAACTTCAGTGGTTCCCTATTGCCTCAAAGGAAAAATACAAAATATTTGGCATCTGAAGTCCTTCACAATCTAGCCCCAATCTATCTTTCCAGGGTGATGATAGATCACTCCCCCTTATATAATGTATGTTTGTTTGCTGTTTTCTGCACATGATATTCTATTCTCCACCTCCACCCCTTTGTGAAGACTGTCCTCCCATACCCAGAATGCTTTCTCTCCTCCCTCCTTCTTCGTAGAAGCCTAGGTCCCTTCAAGATTCAACTTGAGCATATCTCTCATGAGGCCCTTCCTGAATCCCCCAGTTTTAGTGACCTCTCCCCAATCACTTTGTATTTATTTTGTATGTGGTCTTGTCTATGAAAATGTTGTATGCTTTCAATAAATGCAAATTGCTTGAAAATAGGGACTATCTTGATTTTGTTCAGTGCTTAAGAGAGTATCTGGTTCTTAATACCCTCTTAATAAATACTTGCTGAGGGGGCAGCTAGGTGGCACAGTGGATAAAGCATAGGCCCTGGATTCAGGAGGACCTGAGTTCAAAACCGGCCTCAGACACTTGACACTTGACACTTACTAGCTATGTGACCCTGGGCAAGTCACTTAACCCTCACTGCCCCACAAAAAAAACATAGAAGGAAGAGAAGGGGCCAGATTATACTGGGGAATTGCTAAATTTGCTTTCCAAATTTCTGCCTAAAACAAAAAGATGTCTTTTTAATAATGATATTTTTTCTGGTGATCTTATATGACTGCAAACCATGGTACTACCACAATTTCTGAAAGAATCACAATTACACATGACTCAAAGGACAATGGAGATATATGGTGGGTGTAAATCGGCTGCAACATATAACCAATGATGACTTGCACATCATTAGTGGAATAAAAGACATACAGATAATAATGAATGGAATAAAAGATATACAGATAACATACAGATAAAAGGAAATGGGATGGTGAGGTAGCATGATCAAGGGGGTAACAGACAATCTGCTGCCAGGGCAGCCACAAAATGCTAAAAGCCCTAGGCCTCCAGCAGGCTGAATGGACCCATTATGGTGGATTTATGGGAGGGCGAGGCTAAAAGATTACACAGAAATAGACAGCATAAATAGACTGCCACCTGCACCACCTTAAGTAGTGCTCATACCAATGAGAGCACAGATCCACTGAAAAGATACTGAAGCAGTCCTGCCAAACCAATGTCTACTTCTCTAATTTCATGTACTAGATCATTCTTTCACTGTATAATACAACAGAACTGGTCATAGTCAACAAATGGCAAGCATAAACTTTTAAGTGCATGAATAGTAAATTAAATGCAACTTTGATTATAACACATGAACACATCTCTTCTAAACAATTTACTTACAGTCAGTGAAGTATATATACGCTGCTTTGTATTTGCCCTCTGATTTACTTGAGAAGTCACGTAAAAAACAATCTATAGACTTAAAAAAAAAAGAAAGCTTCATTAGAAGTTGATTAAATGTGCATTAAATAATGGAATGCTTTTTTAATTTCCACCCCAACATGTTTCCTACCGCCTATTCCCACCTATTGTTAACTTATACAAAGAACCACTGACTGCATGTGTGGTAAAACAAGAAATTTTGCAGTCTCCATGGCTTTAGACAAAGCAACACTACAATATGGAGAAGCAATTGATTTATACTTCAAAATCACAGTGCAGGAAAATAGGGTACTGGAAATGCATGAAATACAATAGAACACATAACTGAAAAATGACACAAGAATTCACAAATTAATCATTGTGCTTATGCCAGTCAGAACTGGGAATACTGCTAAGAAGATGGGACAATGATTCTTTCAGGGAATAACTCTAAAGATATTCACAAGGAATATGAGGTTTTCCATCAAAGAATATTTATCATTTGTCTTAATTTTCTTGTCACATATATCAAATTTCCAGAAATAAAGATTCCATGATTATTCTTTTACAAAATTACTAATCTGAAAGGAAATGCACTAAGGCAAGGATACTTAACCTGGGGTCCATCACTCGGATGGGGGGAAAAAACCCTAAATCTTTGTTTCAATATAATTATTTTCCTTTGTAATCCTTTGCATTTTATTTCATGGATTTAAAAATATTATTCTGAAAAGAAGTCCACAGCCTTTACCAGACTGCCAAAGAGATTCATGACATAAAGAAGTTAAATAAATTTGGGTCACAGCTAATTTAAAAAGTAGCAGGAAGCAAATACCTTTAATACCTAGAGGTATTAAATTTCCATGCTACTGCAACAGTATATGTGGAGCAACAGATATGCATATCAGATGATGGAAAGGTTCCTTTAGAAAAATAAACAAGAAAGGAATCAAAAAAAGAATGCTTCAAGCTTCAAGATGAAGAAACTATCCATGTTAGTGATTAGAAAAATATGCACACCAAAAAACAGTAAAACAAAACAAAAAACCTAAACACAAAAATGTTATTTTGCTTTTATTCAAGGATTGGAGGACCATGGTACCCGCTCAAAAAAAAAAGACAGAACAGTAAATAGAGATATTAATTTATTAAAAGGTGACTCCAAACATGCAAAAGCAACAGAAAAAAACAAATCAACACACTAAGAATCAGCAGAAAAAGTGCACAGAGGATGGAGGGGGGATTTCTAAATGTTTACTATTTTAGATAAATAAAACCTATTTCAAATATTTATAGATTTGAAGAATTGATTTATACTTTAATCTTTAAATATTAAAATTATTCTCAAATTGTGTGTGTGTATAATATATATTTATCAGCAATTTGGAACTGATAAAAATACTGTTAACTTAGGATCATAGATGATAGGATCATAAGATTTAGAGTTTAAGGAACCTTAGAGGCCATCTAGTTCAACTTCCTCCATCCACAAATGAGACAAGTGAGGCACAGAGAAGTTAAGTGAGTTTTGTTGGGTTATACAGCTACTAAGTATCGTGAGTAGGATTCAAACCCATTTCTTCCTGATACCAACCACTAAACCTGTTTCTCTATAGGATACTGTCAAATTTTGTCACCGATCTAATAAATAAATGTCCATGTGCATGTAAACATATAGGTACTCACAGATGTGTACATATATGTATACAGATAGATAGAAATATGCACTGTGATAAATGCCTAATAAAATATGTTCCTGGAGGTCTGGGGTTGTAATAAGAGTTTTCCCCAGTATCTAGTACAGTTTTTTTTTAATCACATCATCTGCATTTAATCAATATTTATTCATAAAAATTTATTTTGTGAAATTTCATCATTACCGGCAGCTCCCTATGGGGAACTTTCTCTATCAACAGAGATCAACAGCTGTTCTGCAACTGACAGTCTTAAAAAGTCGCTGCAGGCACTGAGAGGTTAAGTTTCTTACTTGACCAAGGTCACACAGGTGAACTTGAACCCAGGTCTTCCTCAGCTCCTCACTCTAGGCCGGCTCTTTGTTTACTATACCAGGTGACATTGATATCTAGTAAGAGACACTGGGGGGCAGCTAGGTGGTACAGTGGATAAAGCACTGGCCTTGGATTCAGGAGGACCTGAGCTCAAATCCAGCCTCTGACACTTGACACTTACTAGCTGTGTGACCCTGGGCAAGTCACTTACCCCTCATTGCCCCACCAAAAAAAGAAAAAAGAGAGAGAGAGACACACACACACACATTAGAGAATGGCCCAAGCCAGCCCTGCTTCATTATCCTCCCAGCTGGGCCTCTGACTCAATGGACTGAGCCACTATGACTCAGCTCAGGGCTTTAGTAACTTCTCACTTTGGAGAAATCACTGGAAACTTTGCCAGAGCCTCCTTCTCCTTCTCCCATTAGTGAGTTTGGGCTGGGAATCTCCATTTTTGAGGACAGACGAGGCCTTTCATGCTTCACATGCCTCCAAGCTGTGCTTCTGACTCCCAGACTTTGCCACCACCCCCTTTCAATTTCCTTTTGCTTGTTCTTTCCCATTAGAATGTTAAGTTCTTTTAGGGCAGGAACTGCCCACCCTCCATTTGTATCCCCAGCTCAGCAAAGTGCCTGGCATATATTTAAGAAACACCAGCATTACTGGATGTGCCTATTGTTAGCCAGGATTAATTACAACCTAGAGATTTGGTTATTTAAGTGTCTTTAAGGGCTTTTACTTTATTAAAAGATGTTTAATAAAATGTTAAACTGAATGAGCTAGCAGCCCCTACTAAAGACATCAGCTACTCTAAAAAACAAACTGATTAGACTGAAACGATAGGATGCTGAAGATAAAGTTGATCACCCAAGTGAATCCAAAGGTAATTAGTAAATATTTACTGTGAAAATAAAAATAACCAAAAACAGAAGCTGGCAGATATCACTTACCAATACAAATGTATATGAATGTATATGTAATTCTTTACTTCCTACAATTAGCAGCAGAATGAACCATACATACTCATTTTTTTGCCCACAAATTCACCTCGGCTTGAGTTAAAAGGGAGGTGAAATTAAGGATCATGGCTGTAGCTAATATTTTAGGGGAGAAAGAGTAAAGGAAGCTATAAAAAGCACAGAGTTGGGTTCAAGGTAAGGGGCGCTGATACTTTTAAAGCCTGATTTGCTTTTAAAATAACAAATGAAATCAAAGCAAATACAAAGTAGTAGATCATAAAGGTCAAAGATTCACAGAAATACTTCAGGCCACATTGAAGGCATAAACCTGTACAGAACTGATTTAGGATTTCTTTTAACTAAATTCCTACACAGAGGACAATTCATACTTTAACGTAGCTATAAAAATAAGAAATTTATTATCAAAATTCTTTCTTATATACTAGTAAATTTCACTTTCCTTTAAGGGGGAAAAACTTTGTTACAAATAGGGAAGAATCAAGTCAAAAAAATCTCTACAACTCAGTAAACATTTATCTTGAGATACACACAGAATCATACACAGAAAATCTCAGAGTTGGAAGTAATTTTCCTAAAACCCAAGACTCACCATGTCACTCCCTACTCTTACTCCAGGACCAAGTATAAAGCCCTCTGTTTGGCATCCAAAGTTCTTTACAATCTAGCCCCTTCCTTCATATTGTCACACCTACCTTGCTCCAACTACCTCTCTCAGAATCCTAGGATTCTTTTAATCAGTCAGTCAGTCAACAAATACTTATTAGGGGCTATATGCGATACCATGCTATGTGCCACGGATGTAAGAAAAAGACACAGTCCCTGCCCTCAAGGATCTCACATTCTAATGGCATGCATATAATTATGTGTATACAGGATACATACAGTGTAAATGTAAGGTCATCTTGGAAGGAAGGCACTAGTATTGGAGAGGGGGGTGTACCTGGAAAGGCCTCTTATGGATGGTAGAATTTGAGCAAAGTCTTGAAGAAGACCAGTGAAGCTGAGACATCAAATGAACAGCAAGAAGCTCAGGGTAGTGGACTGAAGAGGACAAGAGGGGAGTGAAGTATAAAAAGATGAGGAAGGTGGGAAGAAGCATTTTGTATTTGAGCCTAGAGATAAGAGAGACCTGGAGTATGCAGTCTGAGGTGATTCAGGAAAATCACTTTGACAGCTAAATGGAAGATGCAGTGGTGTGGGAAGAGACCTGAGGTAAGGAGACCAACCAGCAGGCTGTTTCAAGAGGCTCTATATGTGATGTGAGGGATGATGAGGGACTGCACCAGAATTGTGGCTGTGTAAGTAGAGAAGAGGGGACACACACTAGAGAAGGTGTGAAAGTAGAAATGGCAAGATTTGATGAAAGACTGACTATATGAGATGACTACAAGTGAAGAGTCGAGGTGACAGTGAAGCTGAGAGCCTGGGTGACTGGGAGGATAGAGGTGGCTTCAACAGTAATAGGAAATATGGGAAGACAAAAAGAATTGGGAAAGAAAGATACTGAGTTTTGTTTTGGATCTAGTGAGCATGAGATGCCAAGGGATGTCATCGAGTTTGAGCTGTCCAAAATGTGAAACTGGAACTCAGGAGAGAGATTAGGGCTGGATACATCAATCTGGGAACCATCTGTATAGAGAGGACAAATGAAGCCATGGGAGCTGATGAGTTCACCAATGAGCTCAGGATAGAAGAGCACTCAGAACAGACCCTCCAAAACTCAGCATCAACACTACTTACTGCTGGAGGCCTTTCCTGCTTCCTTTAGATACTAGATCCTGCCCTTCTCAGATACCTTCCATCAATATTCTACATGTATCTTGTACATACCCAGTTACATACACGCTATCTCCTCCCACACTAGCTCCTTGAGGCAGCGACTGTCTTTTTCTTTGTATCCCTAGCCCTAGGATAGGGCTCATAGTAAATGCTTAATAAATAATTGCTGATTGATTCTTAGAAATAATCTAACTTGTATCTAAAGAAGAATTCATTTTATGATAACCCCAACAAATGGTCATCCAGTCTGTGTTTGAAGACAAATATTATCATTCCCATTTCATAAATAAGGAAACTAAGCAGAGTTTTCAAGACTAGTTAAGGGTCATGTAGTAAATATTTGGAGATGGATCTGAATTGAGGTCTTCCTCACTCAAAGGAGAGCATTCTATCTACTACATGATGTTGTCTCCTAGCTTTGGGACTTGTGCAAATTTGAGAAGAATTCTGTCCATGCATCGATCTATGTTGCTGATACAAATGTTAAAAAGTACAGTGGCAAAGACAAATCCTTGGGAATTTGAAGAGAGAACTTGTTCTAAGTTGACACAGAACCATTAATTGTTGGTTTAGGGTTAAGGCATTCAACCAAGAGAGATTATACCTAACTATATAATTATTTATTCTCCGTCTCTTCATATTTTCTATAAGAAGAGCATAAGAGAATCCATCCAATATTCTACTTATAATGTAGGCATACTCTATCTATAGCATCCCCCTTGATCTACTAGGCCAATAACCCTGCAAAAAAAGAAACTGAATTTGTTCTGGCATGGCCAGTTTCTTGCGAGCACTGCTCCCTTATTCTACTTGCTTATTAACCATGTCTTTAATAAGAAATTTTAGAATTCTGCCAGGATTCAAAGCTGAACTAGCTTATACTTTGATGACTCAATCCTCTTCTCCTATAGCACCACATGAACTTTTGACGAACTTTCAAAGATCAGTAGTTATTTCGATGTCCCAGGACTGGGGCTTGCTGACTTGAATTGAACAAAAAGTAGCTTTGGGGGGCAGCTAGGTGGCACAGTAGATAAAGCACCAGCCCTGGATTCAGGAGTACCTGAATTCAAATCCGGCCTCAGACACTTGACACTTACTAGCTGTGACCCTAGGCAAATCACTTAACCCCCGTTGCCCCCACCAAAAAAAAAAAAAAGTAGCTTCTGTACTTTCTATTTCCAATTTGTCTTGGACAAATTTATTAGACTTCTCTTCTTCCCTTCAAATACAAAGGTAATTTTCCTTAATAGGAAAAGAGAAGAAAGTCAAAGTTATGTAGCCTCTACCTTCTCTTAACTGTCAGTTATCCTCAGGGTATTCTCTCAGCCTCTGTTCATTCTTTTTTTTTTTAGTGAGGCAATTGGGGTTAAGTGACTTGCCCAGGGTCACACAGCTAGTAAGTGTTAAGTGTCTGAGGCCGGATTTGAACTCAGGTACTCCTGACTCCAGGGCTGGTGCTCTACCACTGCGCCACCTAGCTGCCCAGCCTCTGTGCATTCTTATTTTTAGCCCTACTGACAGGGCCATGCCACATTTTAAAATCTGTCCTCCATTATCCATCCTTGCTTCTATATTCTCTACGTATCTTTTAAAAACTCTAAAGTTGTTGATGAATCTCTGTACATCCACAATTTTTCTTTCTCATCCAAATTGTTTCTCTTTGTATCAATAATATTCATTCTTTTTTTGGGGGGGAGGTGGGGGGGGGCGTGAGGTGATTGGGGTTAAATGACTTGCCTAGGGTCACCAGCTGGTAAGTGTTAAGTGTCTGAGGCCAGATTTGAACTCAGGTCCTCCTGAATCCAGGGCCAGTGCTCCATCCACTGCGCCACCTAGCTGCCCCTATAATATTCATTCTTGAAAAGTCCAGACCCTTTAAAATCTATTCTAAAATCCAGAGTGCCCATCAATCAATCAATCAATCAATCACAAGTATCTACTAAGTGCTTACTATGTGCCAAGCAGTGCTGGGCACTGGGGATACAGGTACAAAGAGCTCTTAACCCACTCCTCAGCTCCCAATGTTCAGGGGTCCCTTCTTTCTTCTCAGTGTGACCATTCTTTCATTCATCAACCTCCTGACATGTTGGATTCTCTTCTGCTTCTTCAAGAACCTTTTGTTGTTGGTTTTTACTTCAATCTCCTCTTCCATTTTTAAAGGGACATTTTTCCCCTCTGACAAAATGAAGAGGTGTCCCCTTGAGCCCCTATTCTTTCTCTTTTAGGAGGGAGACCAACTTAGACTTTCAGTATAGCCTGTAGTAATCTGGCTGTGACAGAAAGACAAACATTGCACACACTACTCAGAGTGTGGCAAAATCTTCCCTGCTCCATGTATTTGCTGGAAGTGAAATCCTCAGGCCTCTCTGTTTTTGATAAGCAATTACGATGGTCAACTCTAGTTTTTTAATGGCACATTTAATGTTTCTGATACAGCACATTTTAATATTTCATTTTTTTCAACAAGCAAAATTATAAACAGAATAGTACAATGGAAAGAGCACTGATTTAGAGTCAAAGGATTTGGATTCAATCATGTATCTGCTACTCATAATCTTTGTGAGCCTCAGTGACCAAGTTAATTAGCTCTTTGAGCCTGTGGCTCATTTTACAGATAAGGTGATGAAGTTAGATGATCTCTAAGGTCCCATTAGAGTTCTAAATCTATGATCCTATAAAGCTGAGAAAAAATGTAAACGTTAATTTCTGAAAAATTCAAAACACTAACCTTTGACGTTGGAGTGATAAATAAAGTGCTTTCATATGTCTGACAGGCTCGCGATTCTTATAAATATTTTCCACAACTAGCAAAAAAAGAAAAGAAATTTCTATATACAACATATATTTGCATACTCAAAATTCTAAAAAAAACAAGCCTTACTGTGCTTTAATAAAATTAGCATTTAGGATATAGTATGCTTACCACTTACATAACTCCCCTTCAAAAAAAATGACCTCATTTGATAAATGAGACAGAGGTTTTTAAAATGTATGAACATAACCAATGAACCATTAGAATCATTATTCATTCAAGAACTCTTGGATGAGACTGCCTCTTCATTATGAAGAAAACTCAAGCAGAAGTAATTGGTAGCAAGGCAATTGCTCTGCAGCCTAAAATTGCTATAGCATGTGCTGAATGGCTGCATAAAAAAAATCTAGGGTTGTTATAGTGAAATTGGGGAGTGATGGGAAAAGAACAATAAGGAAAAAGGTACATTAAAAGATTTTTAAACAAAATGTTTTAAAATTATAACATTTGGCAATGCTGTCTAATGCTTATGCATCTGAGTATAACTTCTTGAAATCTCTCTTTATATGTCATCGAATAGTTTAATACCTTACAAACTATTTAAAATAACACTTTAATATTGCTTTCAGGAAACTTTTATGAAAATTTTACTAGAATTCAGTCAATACAAGTTTTCTTCAGTTATTCTACAACTCCTTGCAATTAACTGATGTCAACCTAACATTACAAAATGAAGTACTAAGCAAACAAGTTACAAGACTAACCATTTCTTTTCAATACCACGATAACTTTCAGATTAAAATTTCTGCTTCCCAATCAGTACTGAAAAAGTCTATATTGTAAATAAGAATACCACTCCTTAGGAATATGTTATGGGCAAAAAGCCTGAAACTCTAGCCATAATAAAACACTTAATCAACTGACAAGCAAGGAAGGCTATGTTTGACCTTCTCTTTTAAATATGGATATCCGCTTTCCCCCCCCTTCCTCTCCCCACGAAGTCTGAATAAGCAAAATATTAAAGCAATCTGTGGTTTATCACAGTCCAACCTTTTAAACTAATATTGTGGATAAAGGTATATTATTAGATGAAGAGATAAGGTTTTCAAATTGTACTAATAATTTAATTGCCATTTGTTGCGAATTATTTAGTTGCAAGATCAGATTTAAGTTTGATTTATTTATTTTGGAGAGCCCATTAGGTATCACTATTTCAGGTTCATTACTGACTATTTAAAGTAAAGTATTTTTGATTTCTACCTTTAAGCTATACTCTTCTATTTGGGAAAACAGTAAGAATATCATGTGAAATGCAGTGATAAGTGTTAGAAAATACTCATGGAAATACTTTTACTTGAAAAATGTTTTAGCTTATTAGTGGACCAGGGAGTATACATTTTCCATTTACTATGTAAAATGGTATTTGATTTATTAAATAATATAAATGAAAAGCTATGTTTGTTTAATATGTAACAACTATTTTCTCAGGAAAGTCATTACCCATTTAAAAAATTTTGGTAAATGGCTGGGAAGACAGAATAGAGAATCGACAGGGCAGATATTATTATCCCTACTTTACAGGGCAGTAAAACAGCTTAGAGAAGTATATGACTTGTATAAAGATCACATGGCTATTAAGTGACAGAGCTGAGATTAGAACCCAGTTGTTTGAATTTTAATCTATTGCTTTGAGGTCATAGAAAGTCATGAGCTAAAAATTTTGTTTGTTTGTTTTTAGTGAGGCAATTGGGGTTAAGTGACTTGCCCAGGGTCACAACACCGCTAGTAAGTGTCAAGTGTCTGAGGCCAAATTTGAACTCAGGTCCTCCTGACTCCAGGGCCAGGCTCTACCCATTGCGCCACCTAGCTGCCCCTAAAAGGTTAGTTTAATAATTAACTGGGGGAGGGAGGGGAGGGAGAAGAAAAAATTGAAACTAGAATCTTATGAAAACAATTGTTGCAAACTATCTGTACATGTAAGTAGAAAAATAATAAAATACTTTTACAGAAAAAAAAAGTATTCCTGGGTTACCACTGAATTGCAATCTGCTCCAGTAGAGTGAAGTGCCCTTCACTGATGATGAAACCTTGGATCTATAAAATTTTTGAAAATTCATGTCTGCCCCCCAAACCAGTGATTGAATCTAGTAAATGAAATTCAACAGAGATAAAGGTAAAGTCTTTCCCTTGATATTCTACCCCACCCATCTAAAACAAAAACAAATAATTCAACCTTCACAAGGATAAGATGGAGGTGTGGGGGGAAATGGCAAGATAGTTGTTGTTTAGTCGCTTTTTCAGTGATGCCCTGATTCTCCATGACCCCTTTAGGGGGTTTTTCTTGGCAAAGATAATGGAGTGATTCGCAATTTCCTTTTCCAGCTCATTTTACAGACGAAGAGACTGAGACAAACAGGGTTAAGTGACTTGGCCAGGGGTCACACAGCTAGTAAATGTCTGAGGTCAAATTTGAATTCAGGAAGATGAATCTTCCTGACTCCAGGCCCAGCCCTTTATCCACTGAGTCTCCTAGCTGCCCCACAATAGTAATTACTCTGCAAAAGATCTGGGGTTTTTTTAGTGGGCTGCAAGCTCAAAATGAGTCAGCTGTATGATGTTGCAGCCCAAAAAAGATAATATGGTCTTGAGCTCAATGTAGCTGTCAGGAAAAGGGAGGTAACAGGGCTGCTGTGTTCTGCTCTTGAGGAAGCAAAGGGGGGGAAATGTGGTAAAATATGAAAAGTTTTTAACAGTCGGTTAGGATAACTGAAAGACGCCAGTTTTTCAAGGACCACCCTTTTGGGGATGAGATGAACAGTCCACCTGCTGCGCATGTCAGACTGCCTGCCGGGTATAGTCCGCCTGCTGCGCATGTCAGACTGCCTGCCGGGTTTTTTGACTTCCGGGGTGGAGAGAACGGGAGTAGCCTTTTTTGCCGGCTTGCGGGACTCCTGGCGGCGCGGCACAGACGGTCTGACTCACTCCAAGGTGGCCTAAATCGGTTTGGTGAGTTTTTATAAGGAATATAGACTAAGCCTAGATTTAAGACGATTTGTACTGTATTTCTATTTTCCTATCCTTCTAATCAACAACACCTTATATACAATAAAGGCTCTATCTAGAAAACCAGAAGCTTCTTCCATTTACTAGTCTGGGAGATAAATTAAGGGAATGGGTTAAGTAGGGGAGATTTATGATCTAATATCCAATTTTAAATCTCACACTGCCATCATCAACTTCATCTGGAGTACTACAATCAGTTGTAGGTGCCACTATTAAAAAAAGACAATGATGAGCTAGAGTGTATCCAGAGGAAGGCACTAGGATGGTGAAGGACTTTGAGTATATGTCAGATGAGGACTGGTTGAAGAAATTGAGAATGTTTAGCCTGGGAAGGGAAGACATGGAGAAACATCACAACTGCTTTCAAGTATCTACAGGCCTGTCATACTAAAGGGTTAACCTTATTCTGTTGGGCCCCACACCTGAAAAAGCAAGAAGCAGTAGGTCCAAGTGTCCGAGAAGCAGCTTAGGCTGGATTTCCTGAAAAGCTTCTGACCAAAGTGGAGTGGACTGTCTAGAAGTGGTAGGTTCTTCTTCTTTGGAGGCCTTCAAGTTGAATCATTTGTTACGTCTGTTATCATAGAGACCCATTTTGTAGATGAGCTGGACTAAAAAGCTGTTACGGTCTATTCCAACTCTCAAATTCTCTGTTTCTGAGATCCTGAAGTGTTCATTTTTTAGAGAAAACAAGGTTAGAACTGGCTCTTGATAGAACCCAAGGACCTCCTGACTCTCTGCTTGCTCTATATATTCAACCAGGGGTTCACTTACTCTCTACACAGAGAATTCCCAAACCCAAAGCTACATAACTAGTCCTAAATTCTTCTCTGAACTCCAATTTTGAATCCTCTAATTGCCTGTTAAGTATCTCTCTACACGGATGCCTCATTACCATCTCAAATTCAATGTTTCGGGAATGAAATTAATCATCTTCTACCCTAAGCACAACCTCCCTCCAAATTTCTGTTTCTCATATAGATACCACCAGCCTCCCAGTCACTCAGGTTCTGAACCATGGACTCATCTGAGGTTCTTTCTTCTATATCAACTCCTGCAATTTAGTTCTAGCCTACCTTTTCAGAATTATTTCATATTACTCTCCATTATATACTTTAAGTTCCAAACAAACTGAACTACTAGGTGCTTCCTCAATTTGACACTCTGTCTTTTGCCTTCATGCATTTGCTAGGTTGTTCTCCATGTGTGAAACATACTCCCTCATCATAATTATCTTTAAGAATCCTTACCCCTTGTCCCTCTGATAGGAAGGCAGAGCCATAAACATTTAAGGTGAGGAAACAAGACAGACATCTCCTTAGAAATCTCTTCATTTCCCACTTAGCTGTACTCATTTTTTAACTTCTTTGGCTTCTCCACTATCCCCCTTCCACACAGGGTATTCCCCTCTTCCTTTAATAATTAGCTCAGGTATTACCTCAATACATGAGGCCTTCCCAGAACCCCCCAAGTGCCCTCTCCCTCCTCTTCAAATGGCCTCCTATTTATACAGGGTGGGCCAAAAGTCAGAAAGGGGTTTCAATATTTAACAACTCCTTTATTTTTTGTTTTTAATCCATAACACCATAGAATCATATATAGCATACATTGGAAGTGAATTTACACATGTGAAAAAATTCAAAAAGTTATTAAAACATCGTGACTTTTGGCCCACCCTGTATTTATCTGTGTGTATCTGTAGCTTTTCCAGTACAGTGTAAGCTCCTTGGGGGCAGGCACTGTATGTAACATCACCATCCCCACCCCTTTTAATAAAGGAAATCTTTTATGGTAACAGACTGATGAGAAAGAACCCATGGTACAGACACTGCATATCTTCAGAAATTCTTAAAAATGTGTCCTTTTGGCAATTCAGTATAAGGAAAAGATTCAAAAACTTTAAAAAACAAAGAAAATTCTTTTAAGTAACAAGTGGTATGCCTGGTATTGAGGCCTATGGGCAAAGCTAGACTAGGCAAAATAGAAGTTTTGTAGATGGGGTTCTCAGAGAAAAGTAATCAGGAGTTTTATATTAGTGCTTGGAAGTTGGTTTAGAAAGACCATAAACAGAAGTGGATGCTATAATCCAAAATGAGAAATGAACGCTGTAAACTTGGAGTTGTCTGTTTTGCCAACTGCTATATTTGGGGAAAAGATACAGGTTAAGATACAGGAAAAGCTGTTAGCATTTCTACCTGCACATAACACTGTTTGGTTCAGAGAAATTTCCTGGTCTGAGCAATGAAACTATGGAAGCTGTAGTCTTGGAGGATGAGTAAGGATTTAGGGTTAGAAAACCTGGGTTCAAATCCTGGTTCTACTATCTGCTACATGTGTGAAGTTGGCAAAGTTTCTGAACTTCATTTTCTTCATCCGTAAAAGGAAGAGATTAGGCTAGATGTCCTTTGGAGTTCCTCTTTCAGCTTTTATTCTGTGACCTACGAGTTCTGTCTGTGTATTTCCAGCACACAGTACACAGTTAACATTTGCTCAACTGAAGTGACTACAAAATGCCATAATGTTCTTAGGAAATCTAAGCACAATTTCAAGAGTGTAAATGACTTGCTGTCAGGACTAGGTGAACTTTCTTCTTCTTTTTCAGTTTCATTATTGTCTTGTTTTTAAACCATTTAAGTCATTTCCAATTAATGTCATTTGGGCCCCTCCTCCCTACTAAAAATACACACACACACATATATACACGCCCCAATGAACCCTTCCTTATAACAAAGAAAACACTTAAGCAAAGCCATATGAAAAAAAGAACTGGGTCTGACAGTGTACTGTTTCTTCACAAGGGGCATTTTGTGGATCACCACAGATGCTGAATTATGTAAATACCAAATCTATGATTAACATGGTGAAAAAAATACCTATGTGGTGATATCAATCTCATTAAAAACTGAAAAGATTCGTCTTTCCTAACATGACTAATGTGGAAATATGTTTAATGTGATTATATATATAAAACCTGTATCAGATTGCTTTCTGTCTTGAGATGGGGGGGATGTAAAGGAAGGAGGGAGAAAAATTTGGAATTCAAAATGTCATAAAAACAAATATTTAAAACTATCTTTACATGTCACTGGAAAAAATTATTCAGATTGAAAAACAAAACAAAACAAAACTATAAAAGAAAACTTTCAAACTTTTGTAATAAGACACAAACCTGTCACATTTCTCCAAATAATCAAAGCAGACATCAACAATATTAGTGACACTCACCAGTTATACCCTCTGCTAGAAGATCTGTCATTCTGCAGCATGATGCCAAAAGTTTTGTGGTAAATTCATCTAAAAGCATTATCTAAAATTAAAAGTAAATTAAAAATTAAATAGCTCATGACTACTAATAGTTCCAAGAACCGAATATTTGCCAACAATAAAACCCATTTACACTTAAAAGCAAGTCTTCTATGAAATATAATGGAAAATTCCAATGCTGGACTGAACATTTAGTCATTTAATTTATACAGCCCTGAAAACTAGCCTTCTCTATGTTTGACAATACCGCCTCTGAGAAACCCAATATTTTTATATTTTTCCTATTCTATGACCAAGATGTTTTAAAAACAGCATAGTTTTTATTTCCTTACATTCTGCATGTAAAAAACCACAGTGCTTTGTACATAATAAGGACTTAAACCTTTTTCATTCATTCGAAAATATATTTTTGCTTATGCTTGGCATAAAATTCCATTAAAAATATAACTGCCAATTGCAGACACAATATTAAAACAAAACATGCAATTTCTACCTTCCATTCTCCCTCCTTCTTACAGTCATCAAGTACTGTTGTTTTTATTTCTGAAAAAAAAAAGACACATATACATAAATTAAAGAAATATCTATTTTAACAATTAAAAATACCAAACTCACTTAAAAAGTGGTTCCTACAATATGGGAAAGTTAAGACTATATTTTAACAATGACTTTTTTTAATTTTTGCGGAGCAATGATGGTTAAGTGACTTGCCCAGAGTCACACAGCTAATAAGTGTCAAGTGTCTGAGGCTGAATTTGAACTCAGGTCCGCCTGAATCCAGGGTTAGTGCTTTATCCACTGCACCACCTAGCTGCTCCTAACAATAACTTTTTTTTTGAGTGAATTGTTTTGTTTTGTTTTTTTTTGCAGGGCAATGAGGGTTAAGTGACAAGTGTCTGAGGCTGGCTTTGAACTCAGGTCCTCCTGAATCCAGGGCCAGTGCTTTATCCACTGCACCACCTAGCTGCCCCACAATAACTTTTTAAATGAATAACAGCAATTAAATTGTACTTTTAAAGTTAAAATATTATTAAAACATAAAACCAAAAGTAAGTAACTAAGGCTATAATTGCAAACTGATCTGAAAAATACTTCTGAAACTATCATCTCATGCTGTTTTCCAATTCCACTTAAATTTCAAGATAAGAGTATTTGCTTTAGACATGATGGAAACAAAGAAACTAATTCCAACAAGTCTAAACTATCATAAGATATATTTTCAGCTATTCCACAGACAAGGTACTACTGGAATTTTCAACTGATGTTAGCATTTTAAGTTTTTAAAATAAGAAATTATTTTTATTGTATAGTTTGCCCTTACATAGTTTAAAAAAATATACAGTGTTCCAAGATTTGAAAATCCCCCAAAATTTATACCTAATTTAAAAACAAATCTTTAAATGCTGATCATCATTAAACAACCATTCAAATGTTCTGTTTGCTTAATACAATGTTAGGTGCCATAGAAACTGCTGACATTAGCATTTAAAATATATAAATTGCAATATTTGAATTAGAAAAAGGCTACTGGGAAAAGACTGGACTGGGAGACTTGAGTTTTAATTACTTTGTAATAGACAGTGAGATATCTAAGGCAGTTTCCCTATTTGTAAAATAGCCATATCTATCTTTCTATTCCCTGAGATTCTTGTGAGGATCAAATAAGATGATATATGTGAAAACACTTGACAATATTTTATCATGTAAGGGGCAGCTAGGTGGCGCAGTGGATGAAGCACTGACCCTGGATTCAGGAGGACCTGGATTCAAATCCAGCTTCAGACACTTGACACTTACTGGCTGTGTGGCCCTGGGCAAGTCACTTAATGCTCATTGCCCTGTCCAAAAAAAAAAAAGGTTATGTATTAGCGTCTCTTTGTGTCTGTATGGTTTTTTTTTCCACTTTGATTGCCGGGTTTCCAATGGTAATAATGTACTTTAGGCTGATTTCAATGCATTGGAAAGGAGCCAGGTAGACTTGAAAAAGTATGCAAGGGGGACACACCTCTGTTAATTATTTACAGGGTTGAAGAGGGTATGCATTTGAGTAAACAATCAACTGCTTTGAGAATGGCAAAGATTAGGGTCAAGAACAGTAAAGACATGGCCAGGTATAGTTTTGGGAATGAAACCCAAACTTGATTAATTTTCAGAAACTGCCTAAATTTATGGCAACTATTATTTTTATCTGATTATAGGTGACCTCCAAATAGAGACAGCACCCATAAAATGACATATCTTTGAATAGAAAGGTATATATAGGAATATACAGAGGAAGGAAGGGAAGGAGTGAGAATTAACAGATGGCAGTAAGTAAGATCCCTATAAAGAGCAGGAGGAAACACTCAGTCAGCTTCAAGTAGGAAGGATCTGCTTCTTTTATCCTACAGCATAGCAGGAATCTCTAGTACAGGGTGGGCCAAAAGTCACAAAGGGTCTCAATATTTAATAATGCCTTTATTTTTTGTTTTTAATTTCAAATACCATAGCATTATATCCAGCATATGTAAGAAATACATAAGTGTATGTATATATTTTAGAGGAAATAAAGAAAAAATAATTTTCAAAAAGTTATTAAAACATCAGACCCCTTCATGACTTTTGGTCCACCCTATACAAGACTCATCTTGCCTACAGCACTTGTTGGGAAAGCTGTTGCAACTGTTTCTGCTGCTGCTAGGGAGAACAGCAAGATTGAAGCTATCTATGGTAATAAGTAGACAATTACAAGCCACACCTAGGTTTTATGAAAGCTAGATTTAAAAGACAAGCATGGTTTATGTCCAGATCAATATGTCCTATATCTTATTGTTTGACAATGTGGGGTTGGGCATAGAACTGAATAAGCAGAAATGAACAAGGCTACCCAGGATGAGTGGGGCGTGGTCTGTATTGCTGGAAGTAACTCCCAAATGGATGTGAGCACAGATCCACTTGAGTATGTTAGTTACACAGACATACAGGCAACAAGAAGCATAGCTATAGTTTATATTTTTTGTCCTGTGTTAAAAGAAAGCTTGGGAATGTTTGTGTTAATGTGTACTGCTTCTGCTGTTATTTCTCTACTAAATAAGGCACGTGACGTAATGCCATCCACAGTCCAAGGTTCTAAAAAGCATTTTTTAAATCCTATTGATCAAATCAGCAAACCTCTAAGCAAAAGGATTCTTTCTAGCACTTCTGAGAAACACTTTTCCTGGTCAAGAGCCTTATGCCATAGCTCCAAAACCAAACCCCTTTCTTTAACATTATCCACTCAGCCAGCTGTTTGCTTCCCATATCTTCCTTTCGCTTTACAAGACTCAATTTTCAACTGGAAGAAGCAATGAAAACACCACTGATATCCCTATTTCCTTTATCTTATCCAAGAAAACTAAATTGCTGATCTATGAAATTTTTCAAACAACTCTCACTCTCTGAATTCTGTTGCTAAAAACAAGTTAAAGCCTATATGTAACAATAGCAAATTTTGATTAACTAAAGTTTCTCAGGGATGAAATACTTCAAAAGAAACATCTAAATGGGTGAGCAGCATTTATGTTTGTTACTGAAATGCTTTTTCTATTATACATAAACTTTAAAATATTTTTATACCTCTTAATCTTCTTGGAGATCTTTCCAATTTTTAAATATCCTTCTTTTAGTATGTCACCCAAGGTTACATATAATACTGTCTTTTATAGACCTACATTTATCTCCTCCAATTTGTTCTATAATAATATAACAAGAATAAAGGAAGGGAAGGAAATGAGCATTTATGTAGTTCCTACTATGTGCCAAGCACTGTACTAAATGCTTTACAATATTATCTCATTTGATCCTCACAATAACCCTAATAGATAGGTACTGTTACTATCTGCATTTTACAGTTGAGGAAACGGAGGCAAATAGAGGTTAAATGACTTGCTCAGGGTCACACAGCTAATAAGTGTCTGAGGCAGGATTTGAAGTCAGGTCTATCCTGACTTGAGGTCCAGTGCTTTATCCACGGTACTGCTTAGCTGACTCTGAAGAAAAGTCCCTTCATTTCGGCTTTTCCCAGATATATCCCCAGCTCCCACAACCCTTCTACTCTCGCCACCTATATAACTGTTCATTCAACACATATATGTTGAGTACCTACTATGCTAAGTGCTACGGTGACTACAGCTCCTGCCCTCAAGGAGCTTACAATCTAGGTGAAGAGACAGGACAGAAAGGCATTAACTTAAATTGTGACATCATGATAGGTAAGGCCAAATAAGTGGTATGTACAGAGCACTATGGATGCCCTGAGCATTCATAAAAGGGAAAGGCCATTTCTAGCACAGGAGGCTCAGGGGAGTTTTCACAGAAGAGAAAGATTCATACCTGGTCTTTGAGGGAAGGTAGAAACTGAAGACGATGGGGGTGGGGAGGGAAGGAAAGAGAGCATTCATGAAGCAGGTATTGACAAAAGCCAAAGAACAGAGTTGGAAATATACGTGGGGTGGTAAGGGAAAATGACTAGACTAGTTTGGCTGGAGTTGAGTAAAAAGAAGGGAGATTCATTTGGAAGAATATTAAGAGTCTCAATGAATACCCCATTATGGGCACATACCCCAAATAAGACAGAGACAAAAAGGTCTCATATATACCAAAAAGGTAATATGACATTTATAATTTATGTATAATTATAATATTTGAAATAATAATAGCATGTATATAATACCTACGTGTGCCAGGCACTGTGCTAAGTGGTTTACAAATGTAATCTCATTTGATGCTCACAACAACCCTGGGAGGTAGGTACTATTATCATCTCTATTTTACAGATGAGGAAACTGAAGGAAACAGGTTAAGTGACTTGTCCAAGGTCATATAGCTAAGAAGTTTCTGAGGTCGGATTTGAACTCAGGTGGTCCTGACTCTAGACCCAATGCTCTATCCCCTATGCCACCTAGCTGCTACAATAAGAATGGTATCTTCACCCCCTCTTACTGTTCAACTACTTTTAAAAATACAAATGTGAGCCAGACTTAGTGACACATGCCCGAGACACCAGAGAGGCAGGGGATGGTGGGAGTTCTGAGGTGTAGTAGCCTAACTGGATTACTAAAACAACATCAATATGGTGAGCCCTTTGGAGCAGGGAATTACCAGGTTGCCTTAGGAGCAGGAAGGGGGGGGGGGGAATGACACACGACCAGGACAAGCTGGAAATGGATGGCAAAGTTCCCATGTGGATCAGTAATAATTCCACTACTAAATTAGGCTTGTGGGAAGCTCCTAAACTTTCAGTCTTCATGAGACAGAGACCCAATCTTAAAAAAAAAACAAAACTTTTTTTTTTAATATGCTAGCTCCATGTTAAATATATTATAATGGATTATTTGTCTTTTCATGGTCTTAGATTTGGAAGGAACTTCAGTAGCATGGCATATTAGAAAGAGCACTGGGCTTAGAGTTAAAGGACATGTGTTCCAATCCTGACTATACCACTCATCTGTGTGACCCTGGGCAAGTCACTTCACTTATCTGAGGCATTACAGTTTCCTCACCTGTAAAATGAAGGGTTTGGACCAGTTGACTTCTGAGGTTTCTTCAAATTCTAAACCTGTAACTTAATCCAACCTACATCTTAACAAGAAGTGCTCTGAAGTGGTCGTGTAGCCTTTGCTTAATGAACTCTAGTGAGGAGGCACTGCTGCTTACGGAGACAACCTTCCATTGTTGGAGAGATCTTCTCCAGGCTAAAAACTGCTAGTTTCTTCAACCTATCTTTATACGGAATGATCTCCAGGCCAGTTTTTCAGTTTATCACTGAATAGTCCAGATTATTCTGACCAAGGCATAGAGTAAGGAAATCATGACTTCCTTAGCCTAAGTTGGTAGCTTTTTCTGCTGTTACTTCATACTGGCGATTCATACTAATAACAATAATAGCTAACATTTATATAACACCTGAAAGTTTGCAAACTATCACTCACGTTGTACACACATACACATCTCTTTTGATTTTCACAATAACCCTGTGCTATTGTTATCCCAATCTTATAGATGAGGAAAGTGAGGCTGGGAGGCTAAGTGCCTTGGCCAGAGTTACAGTTATTAAGTGTCTGAGGTAGGATTTGAACTCGTCTTCCTGACTAGCCAAGCCCAGCACTCTCACCCACTGTGCGACCTAGCTGTGATCCATTAAAACCTTCAGACCATTTTTACTAGTTGTGTTCCACTCTTGGAATTTGATATTTTGAATCTAAATATAATATTTTACATTTAAATCTATTACATTTTATTCTATTTGATCTGGCTCAATGATCTAGTTTGTTGAGACCTTTTGAATCCAATTATTAAAGATATTAGCTATCCCTACCTTTGACCAAATGAAATATTATTTGTAAAGCACTCAGCATGGTGCATAGTAAAAAGCAGGCACTTAATAAATACTTGTTCCCTTCCCTCCACCTTGCATCTAACTTTTTGTCATCTACAATTTTAGCAGACATTCTATGCCTTTATCCAGGTGAATGATTAATATCAGCAAGAAAAGTTGATTCCACAAATGTAAATAGCATGGTAATAAGGAAACTATGCCACTCAAAACACTGAATATAGTTATAAAATAACTGCACTGTGCACAAATAACTTTAAAAGATTTAAGAACTCTGATCAATACAATGATCAAATGATCAATCACGAATCTTTGGGGTCTTAGGATGAAAATGCTATCCACATCCTGTCAGAGAAGTAATGATCTCAGGCTGCAGGGTGATCACACATTTTTTTGGATATCAGCAATGTGGGAATTAGCTTGATCATGCATATTTGTTACAAAGGTTTTGCTTTTCTTTTTTTCAATGGGGGAGGGGAGGTGGAAAGAGAAAAAAAATAAAAATAAAGTATAACATAATAGGTGGAAATTAAAAAATATATACCAAATACAGTATTATTCACTAGTTTCTGACAATGATATTTAAAAAAATAAATATCATGGGAAAATGGGAATTTTTGCATCTATCAGTGACTTATAAGAAGAACATTATTTTTCTTATCTGTAAAATAAAGGGACAAGAGTAGGGAGCTGCTAGAAAGTTCTAAATATTTGTACCTATGCCCCATGAATCACCAGATAATGCCAACATTTAACAAGACTTTATTGATTTATGAGTATGATAATTAAGGAAGATATAGAATACTTGATACTTACTATGAAGAAACACTTGTAGAATGGGTACTTTCTAAATAATTCATCTTTACTAAAGGATTATTACGTGGAAACACAGAAATATGGTCAAGACAGAATCCTTCCTAAGTACAGGAGTGAATAAGGATCAGCAAAGGCCTCCAGCAGAAATCACCATTTGAGCTGAGCCTTGAAGGAAGCCAAGGAAATTAAGAGATGAGCAGGGAGAACATGCCACATGTAGGAAACAGTCAGTGCAATGAAATGGCAGTGGGGGATTCAGTGTTATGTTCCAGGAGTAGCAAGCAGGCCAGTATAAGGGCAGCAGAAAATACAGGGGAGACTACAAGGTAAAAGAAAAGGTAGTTCTGAGTGGCTTCAAGTGCCAGCGGACTTTCTCTTATATCTCATCCTGGCGGTAACAAAGCCACTGTAGTTTAATGACTTTAGCACCTTAAAGATCACCTCTGAAAACTACATGGAAGACACACTGGAGTGGGGAGAGGTTTGAGGCAGGGAGACCAATTAGAAGGCTACTGCATAGTACAGGCAAGAGTCGATAAGGGCCTATGGTAAGGTGGTGACTATGGGAATAGACAGAAAGGACACATACGGAGAGATGCTGAGAGGTAGAAATGACAAGATTTGACAACAGGTTGAATGGGTGGGATGGGTGAGAGTCAAGGATGACACTGAGGTATCTGAGAACCTAGGTGAACACGATGGCAGAGCTCTCAACAGTATTATGGAAAGGGGCAGCTAGGTGGCACAGTGGATAAAGCACCGACCCTGGATTCAGGAGGATCTGAGTTCAAATCAGGCCTTAGACACTTGACACTTACTAGCTGTGGGACCCTGGGCAAGTCACTTAACCCTCACTGCCCTGCCAAAAACCAAAAAACCCAAAACAAAACAAAACCGTATTAGTAAGGTCAGGAAGAACTCTCACATCCATCCCCTTCTTTCCACTCCCACAGTCACCTCTCAAATTCAGGCCCTCATCACTTCTCACATGGACTTATTACAACAGCCTTCTGGTTTATCTCCCTACTTCAAGTCTCTTCCTTCTCTAATCCATCCTCCATTTAGCTACCAAGGTGATTTTTCTAAAGCATAGATCTAACCATATCACCCCCCTTCTCAATGAGCTCCAATACTCCCTAATACCTCCAAAGGAAAAAAACATATAAATTCCACTGTTTGGCATTTAAAACTTCATAACTTCGTCCCTAATTTGCCATTCTTCTTAATTTTACTTCCCCCTTTAGGAATGCTATAATTGTGCTTTGAGACAACTAGTTGGCACCATCAATAGCACTGGGCCTGGAAATCAGGAGGACCTGAGTTCGAGTCTTGCCTTCAATACTTACTAGTGGTACAATACTGGAAAAGTTACTCAAACTCTATTTGCCTCAGTTTCCTCGACTGTAAAATGGGGATAATAACAGTACCTACCTCGCAGGGTTGTTGTAAGGATGAGATAATATTGGTAAAGCATTTAGCACAGTGACTGGCATAATAAGTACTATATGAAATGCTTATTTCTTTCTCTTCCTTCCCCCTTCCCTCTCTAAACTGACCTTCTTGCTCCTTCTCCAATACAACACTTAATTTCTCATTTCTGTTCCTTTAGACCATGTCTGGGATGCTCTATCTATCCCCTCACCTTGACTTCATTATGTTTCCCTCACTTCCTTCAAGACTCAGCTAAAATCCTACCATTCTCAAAGAGGCCTTTCCTGGTCCCTTCAGCTGCTAGTGCCTTCCCTTAGATGACCCTTTATTTACTCTGTATATATCTTGCAGGTACTTAATTATTTACATGTATTTACATGCTGTCTCCACCAGATCCTTGAGGACAAGGATTGTGCTTGCCTTCTCTTGGATCCCTGTGCTTAGCACAGTCCCCGGGATGTGCTAATGGCTTAAAAAATGCTTGTGGCCTGACCATGGCACACTCACTCTCAATTTCTCCCCTTCTACTGGATGCTACTTTGATGCCTAGAAACAAGTCCATGTCCTTCCCCAGCCTCAAAAATCCTTCACTTGTCCCTCCATCTCTGCCAGCGGTCATCCCATCTCTCTCCACTCTTTCCTGGCTAAACCAATTGAGAAGGCCCATCTGCTGCAAGTTCCTCCACTTCTTTTTCTAAGTCTCTTCTAAGCTCTCTTGAAGTCTGGCTTCAAACCTCATCATTCAACTGACACTTTGTTCTTTGAAGTTACCAATTACCTCTTAATGGCTACGTCTAATGCTTCTCTTCAATCCTCATTCTTCTTGACCTTCTGCGGCCTTTGACAGTCAATTACCTTCTTCATACTCTCTTCTCCCTAGGTTTCCTCATATCCAACAAGTTGACAAATCTTGAGGATTCTCTCTACATTTCTCATGAACTTTCTTTCCTTTCACAAAAGCACCACCTCAGTTCAGCTAACTACCTTTCCCGTGGACTACTGCAACAGATTCCTGAATTCCCTTAAGTCTCTCCTTTTTCCAACCCATCTCTGTTGTCCAACTGTCAAAGTAGAAAAACATCATTTTCCATCTCAATAAACTCTAATGGGAGGTTTCCAGGATCAAATATAAACTACTTAGAAAGCTAATCATTGATTTACTTTACTTTTTTTTTTTCATTTATTTACTTTTCAATTCTATATAATCTGGAGGAAGAGCAGACAACTTTTTCCAGGAAATTAATTGTGAAATTGACCTACTTTCAGTTTCTAAAACACAAAATTTTGTCTCCTGTTCTTATACCTAGAGTCCATTCACTCTTCATTTCTCTCTCTCTCTCTCTCTCTCTCTCTCTCTCTCTCTCTCTCTCTCTCTCTCTCTCTATATATATATATATATATATATATATATATATATATTTTTTTTTTTTTTTTTGGCATGGGGCAATGAGGGTTAAGTGACTTGCCCAGAGTCACACAGCTAGTAAGTGTCAAGTGTCTGAGGTGGGTTTTGAACTCAGGTCCTCCTGAATCCAGGGCCTATGTTTTATCCACTGTGCCACCTAGCTGCCCCTCACTCTTCATTTCTGCCTTAGAATACCTAGAACCCTTCAAGAATTCCCTCTTCCACCTTTTCAGGCTTTTCCTGTTCTTCCCAGAATGATGCTAGTGCCCCCCTCACCTCAAAATTTCTTTGTACGTAGTTACTATTTACTTCCTCTATGATAGATGATATAGTGTATAAAATGCTGAATTTAGCAAAGTCAGGAAACCTGAGTTCAAATCCTGACTCAAACACTATTTAGCTGACCTTGAGCAAAATCACTCAACTTTAGATTCCTCATTTGTAACAAAATGGGGATAATAACAGCACTTTCCTCACAGCTCACACAGGTTTGTGAGACCAAAAGAGAGATATAAATAAACGTTCTGCAAACTTCGAAGTGCTATGTAAATGCCACGGCATTGAGAGTCTGGTAAAATCTGGCTCCAGCCTAATTTTCCAGATGTATATCCTATTGCTCCTTTCCATCCAATCTGGACTATTGTTTCCTGACTCCACATTCCATGTGCCCTGTCTCTGTGGCTTTGTTCAGGTTGTCCTCCATGTCAAGGATCCTCTACCTCCCCTTTCTGAATTCGTTCAAGGTTCAGTTGAGTTACCAGATTTTATATGAATCCTTTCCTCACCCTCCCAATTTCATTTGCTTAGTTCTCTACATGTATCACACTCCCAAGAAAATGAAAACTGGAGGCCAGAGTCTGGTTCCCTTTTTTGTCTTTGGATACCTGGCACACAGGAAGTACTTAACAAATCTCTGTAGAACAAACTGTCCTATGAAATCAGACCTCAAGTTACTTTCTTTTTTTTGTTTTGTTGTTGTTGTTGTTTTTTTGCAGGGCAATGGGGGTTAAGTGACTTGCCCAGGGTCACACAGCTAGTAAGTGTTAAGTGTCTGAGGCTGGATTTGAACTCAGATACTCCTCATTCCAGGGCCGGTGCTTTATCCACTGCACCACCTAGCCGCCCCCTCAAGTTACTTTCAACTCAACTAGGTCAAATGATAGCCCCTCTTCTTACTATTTTGATGGTGTTCCTTTTCTAACTTTATCAGGCTTAGATTGGGGCAACAGTGTGAATAACTTTACTGGTGACACATCGGCACATCAACAAATGGGATGTCAGCTTGGCCTGTCCAGTCAGTCCACAAACATTTATTCATTAAGTACTTGGTGCTGCCTGGCACAGTTCAAAAGCTAAGTGTGGGGGAGTGGCAGAGAGGGTGCAAACAGGAGAAGGAGGAGCAGTTCAGCTAGAGGCAGAAGCCAAAAGGGGCTGTCACCAGGTCAGCTTTAATCTCAGTGGAAACCGGTGCAACAGAAACATATTTATGAATAATTAAGTTTTTGATTCATGAGATTCTCTATGTGTATAGACACTCTATACACATATGCGCGTACATGTGTGTGTGCATGTGGCTAGGCAGGTAGGTTCTTATACAAAACTATACACATACACACCTATATATTTCCTGTCCCTCACACAACACTTGCCTACACACATATCTGTGTATATGTTATATGTATACACGTGCATACACATTTATTTACATGGACCGGTCGAACTGGTCTTTTTTCTGCCCCTCACTCCGTCTCCTCTGTGCCTGTGTATGTGTACAGGTGTGTACTTGTATATACACACATACACATACGTATACACACGTGGGTCTGTACAGACAGACACCTACACACACCCACACCGACGCCGGCCTTCCAGGAGGCGAGCACGCCGTCTCAGGCCAGAAGCATTTTCATACTAAGTGAGACACAAACCCAGGGCCAGCTTCCCGGCCCCCGCCCCGCCCCGCTCGGCCCGCAGGACTGGGCCCCAAGCCCGGACTTGCAAAGTGGAGGCTGGAGGGAGGGAAGGCGACGGCCCCGACAGACGCGGAAGGGCGCCGGGAGGCGGAGGCCCGGGGAGGGGGCGCTCCTCCCGAGGCTAGGGAGACCAGGGGAGCCGCCCGAGGCCGACGAGGACCGGAAGCCCCAGCGGAAGAGGGGCTGCGCTCCGCCAAGAGCAGGGGCAAGGGGAGGGTCCCGAAGCCACAAGTGGCTCCCTCCCACCCCGCCCGGGACGCTGCCCAGGAGGAGGACCCCGCCGGCTTTCGCGGCACTCACTCTGCCACACGACGCTCTTCCAGCCCCCGCTCCTCCGCCGGCGGCGCCATCTTCCCTCGCGATTCGCTGCGGCCGCGGCCCCAACCAACCTCGGTCCCGGGAAGGAGCCGCGAACCGGACGGACGGACGGGATGACTGACGGGAAGACCCCGCCTCTCTGGCAGCGTCACTCTAGAACGCCCCGCCTTCACCCTCTTTAGCCCCGCCCCATGACGTCATCTGTGTCTGGAAGGGATTGTGGGGGGGAGGGTAAAGGCTCGGCCCGGCTGGGTGGAGCTCTCTGATGAAGTGAGGTAGAGCGCCCCCTACTGGGTGTCGATTTCCACCTGGAGGTTATTGTCATTTGGTGCTTTATAAGTCTACACTTAAAATAACAATGATAGAGGACCGTGTACAAAACGCTTTAAGATTTGTGGAGCCCTGGAAGGGCAGTCTAGTCCAACCCTGTCATTTTAGAGGACAAGAGAGGTTTAAATGACTTGTCCAAAGGTCATACAGGAAATAAGCCTCAGAAGTGGGATTTGAATCCAGGTCCCTTGACTCTACAATGCTCTTTGAGCAGTTGGTTTAACAACTTCTTTCTCAATTCCCAATGGGTTTTTGACGCAGAGAAGTCAAGACAAAAAGCATTTATTTTGTTCAGTTGTGTTTGACTCTCAGTGACTCCATTTGGGGGTTTTCCTGGCAAAGATATTGGAGTGGTTTGCCATTCCCTTTTACGGATGAGGAAACAGACAAACAGGGTTAAGTGACTTACCCAGAGTCATACAGCTAGTAAGTATCTGAGTCCAAATTTGAACTCAGGTCTTCCTGACTCCAGGCCAAACACTATCCACTGTGGCACCTAGCTGTTCATTTATTTAACATTTATTCAAGGCCTACTATGTGCCAGGCACATAAGTGATGGGAACCTCAAGGAGCTCATACAGTAGAGGTAGGGAGACAAATCACAAACACTTATGTACAAACAAGATATATACAGGATAAATTAGAGATAATCAAATGAAGGAAAACACTAACTTTAGGTGTTTTTGATTTCACAGGGAAGTATCTCCACTGGGACATCCATGTGATCCGTTCTTTGGACTTTGTCTGCCCCTTGTGGATTTGTGTTGAATCAGTTTTAAGTTTTCCATCCCCCTGCCCTATAAGCGGACTCTGCTGGCCCGAATGAGGACTCCTAAGATTCTGCCAGTATCAGCCTCCCTTCAGGCATATGGCAAGGCAAACAGCTATTTGATTTGCTATGTTTCATGTTGGCTCATCAGTTTCCTACCACTCCCCCAGTCTACACTTCCCACCTGCTGCCCTGAACTATATACGATTCATAGAATCATAGATTCCAAGCTGTTGCCTTGGTAGAGGTCATCCAGTTTCACCTCTTAGCTTTATGGTTGACAAAATGGAGGCCCTGGGAAGTCAAATGGATTTGAACACAAGTCTTCTGAACACAAGTCATTGATCTTTCCACGATGTCAAATGCAGTCTGGTCATATTTCTTTCTCTCTCTCTCTCTCTCTCTCTCTCTCTCTCTCTCTCTTCCCCCCCCCCCTTCCCTTCTCTCTTTCTCTTTCTCTCTCTCTCTTTTTTCTTTTGGTGGGGCAATGAGGGTTAAGTGACTTGCCCAGGGTCACACAGCTAGTAAGTGTCAAGTGTCTAAGGCCAGATTTGAACTCCAGTCCTCCTGACTCCAGGGCCAGTACTCTATCTAAGTCTAGTCACATTTCAAGGAGAAGCAGTCCCTAGGGATAGGTGGTGTAAGTTCGGTGCAACTGATGACAAGGCAGGTTTAAGCAATAGGATTTTTTTTTTCTCTCAATTTAATGGTTCTTGTAACATGCTTGCAAGAGAGGCATAGCAGGTTACATCTTGGCATAGTGACTAGGGCACTGAAGTTTAAACCCCACAGACCTCTAAGTGAACCCTGAGTCTAACACCTACTAGCTCTGTGATGCTGGGCATGTGTGTCCCTTCTCTCTCAGCCTCACTTTTCCCAGCTACAAATAAGAAGACTATTTTGGGTCACCTAAAATTTCAAACGAAATCATATCTGTAGCTCTTAGCACAGTGCCTGGCTTGTAGTAAGTACTCCCTCCCCCATTCCCTCTTCTAGCTTCCCAAACCCTATGACCCTATGACAACTGGACTGGGAAGTTAGAGACCTGGATTCTAGGCATAGCTTTGCCACTCACTAGCTTTGTGATTCTGGGAAAGTCATCTTCACCCCCATAACCCTCAAGGTGGGTCCACCTCTGGTCCACCTCTGAAGTCCTTGCTTGGCTTATCCAGACAGTTGTGCCGCAAGGGACCAGTACCCCTGGATTTCCAGAGTCTGACCCAGCCATTTTCAGTAGTCAAGTTTGACCTCCCTTGGGTCTTAGTTTTAGGCTTCCAATTCTGGGCTGGGTGCCAGGACTCAGTCTTGTTGGCCACAGATGTGGCTTATATCAGCCTTAATGGTGTCCACAGAACCAGGAGATGTGCTTAACCCAGATCGGAACCTTCATAGCCTTCCACTCTCCTCCCCTCCAATCATCATTGTGTGGGTTTGTTCTTCTTCGGAGGGTTGACCTTATGCGTTAAGTGGTCCTTTACTCTGCAGGACTTTAGAGGCACCAAAAAAATTACCTACTTACATATGGAAAGAACACTGGACCTAAGAGTCAGAAGTCCTGAATTCGAATCCCAACTCTCCTTCCTCTGTGATGTTTTACAAGTCACATAATCTTTATGGGTCTCGGTTTCTTCATCTGTAAAATGGGATAGACTAAATGACATTCCTAATATCCCTTATTAACTCTAAATTCCTATCTGTCTATGGCTTCCTTAGGTCCCTTACACCTCCATATCCTAAAATCCCACTTTCTCTGATTTGAATTTCTCCATTAAGGATTCACTGTCTTTAGTCACCCCCCACCCCCACCTCTTTAGTTTTTTGTCTCTCCATTAAAATGCAAATACCCTTGGGATAAGAAACAAAAAGAGTCGCCGGGTGAATGAGCGGCTCAGGTTCTTAGACAGCTTTGCGGGGGTGGGTACCACTAGGTGATGCAGTAGATAGAGCACTGGGCCTGAAGTTCAAATCTGATTTCAGACACTAGCTAGCTGCATGACCCTGGCCAAGTCACCTCCCCTCTGTCTAATTCAGTTATCTCAATTGTAAAATGGGGATAATAGCATTCATTTCCCAGGATTCCCTTTATTCCTCTACCTCCTCATTAATTAGAAGGTATTTTGTATTTTCCCCTTTGAAGTCATCATGTTAGTCACAAAACAGAATTGGAGGGGGCAGCTAGCTGGTGCAGTGGATAAAGCACTGGCCCTGGATTCAGGAGGACCTGAGTTCAAATCCGGGCTCAGACACTTGACACGTACTAGCTGTGTGACCCTGGGAAAGTCACTTAACCCTCATTGCCCAGCAAGAAAATAAATAAATAAAACATTACCAAAAAAAACCAAACCCACAAAACCCATAATTGGACCCAATGCTAGAGGCCATCTCGCCTAACCTACATCTGAGAGGGAATCCTCTCAGTATAGTAGCTTTAGCTTTTTTCCATCTCCCTGTCCCTCAAGCAGACTCTGCTGTCCCTAAGATTCTGCCAGGATCAGCCTTCACTTCAGATAATAGTTAGACCCACCAATCAGGTAGGTGAAGTACATGTGAAAATCGGCATAAAGATGGTAATTAAATCCACAGGACTTCTGCCTCTTAGAACCCCTAATTTGCTTCAAGGCTCAGCCCAAAAGGCTACCTTCAATGTGAAATCTTTTTTATTCCTGTTGGCAGTTGGAGCCTTTCCCCTCCCCAGCCCCCAAACTATGTTGTATATATTTTGTGTACAACTACACATGTACCCATTTTCTCTCTGGGTAAACTGTAAGCTCACTGAGGGTAGGAACTCTTGTTTTTGTCTTTGTATCTCTAGCACAGTGCCAGTCACACAATAGTGATAACCATAATTTACTGAGAACTGAATGATCCTCACCTACTCCCCATTCCCAGGCCCATGAATTGCCTGGGGCTAACCAACCTTTGTCAATTCCAGACTCTTGATTGTCTTATTCTCCCCCAAACAAACTAATCCCTCCTAAAGATTCCCCAGTTTACTCCCCAGACTTTAGGTTATTATGTTAAAGGTTCATTTACAACTTCTATACTTAACTCTAGGGCAGTTCCCTTTGTTCTGTTACCCCATATAAACCCTGTCCTCAGCCCCCATCTTTGGATATTCTTAGCGTTCTTGCTTTGTGATACTCTGAGTTATAGCTCCTCTGCCCTGATTAAAGACCTTATTTCTCCTATATTGATTGTTCCGTTAATTTTCAGGTTCACAATAGTTAGTGTCTGTGGATTGGGTGATTGATATACATATATTCATACAAGTAAATTTTTTTGTCTGTGTGTGCAGGCATGACACCATGTTCTCCATTTCCCATGGCTCAGAAATCATATAACAGATTGTTATAAGAATATAAGGAAAACTGTTCTTTGTGGTGCCCAATTTTGTATTTTGTATGTTATTGTGCTTCTTAAAAAAAAAAAAAAAGCTGCACCGACAGCAATTTTTGTGTGACTAAACAGCAGAGAACCTGTAAAGTGTGTCATCTGATTAGCATCTGTAGTCACTCTCAGAAAGCCCTGCCACTGTTTGAGATGTTGATTCTGAAGACCTTTTTTTGGGGAGGAAATCTTCCCTCAAGAAGAGAAGCTACATTCTTCAGAGACTCGAAGACCTGTCAGCTTCTGGGGGTTTTGCCAGCAATGGACTCTTAAAGAGGCCATGTGTTAAATGTATCCTTAACATGTCTCTTCTGCCCTCTCATCTTTATTCCTCTCTGGACTCTACTCTGAAATTTCCAGATTTTCTCCACCATGCCTGAGCAGCCTCCTCACCTGGGAAATTTTTTCTGCTCCTGGTCTTCTCATGTAAGACAGATACTTTGTCCCTGTGGCCCCGTCTTCTGATTGGTCCATTCCTCCCAGAATGTCAATTTTAAGGGAAGTACCAGCAATGTTTTCCTTCCTCTCTGTGTGCCATTTCTGGCTCTTCTCCATACCCTTATGCAGGTACTTTCTTCTTCCCCTCTTCCACGCTTTTCACCTTTTTATGTGTTGTTTTCCTCCATTACAATATAAGCTTTTCAGGGGTAGCTAGGTGGTGTAGTGGATAAAGCACCAGCCCTGGAATCAGGAGACCTGAGTTCAAATCCTGCCTCAGGACACTTGACACTCATCAGCTATGTGACCCTAACCAGTCACTTAACCTTCATTGTCCTGCCCTGCATATATATATATATATATATATATATATATATATATATATATATTTCTACTTAGATTTGTACTCTCAACTGCTTAAGGCAGTGCTTGACACATAGTAAGTGCATAATAAATGCTTGTAGACTTGACTGGACTCTCTGTGATAGCAAAGAACCTATGTTTGCATAGCCCATTTAGTCTTCTATTTTTTTTTTCATTTTTTTTATTCTGCTTGACTGATTCTTGGTGTCTCATGGATTCCTTATCTTCCAACTGTCCCACTTTAATTTTTTTTTTTTTGGGAGGCAATTGGGGTTAAGTGACTTGCCCAGGGTCACACAGCTAGTAAGTGTAAGTGTCTGAGGCCATATTGGAACTTAGGTACTCCTGACTCCAGGGCCGGTGCTCTATCCACTGCGCCACCTAGCTGCCCCCCCACTTTAATTTTTAAGGCATTGTTTTCTTCAGTGAGATTATGCACCTTTTTTTTCCATTTGGCTAAGTGAATTTTTAAGGTATTGTTTTCTTCAGTGAGATTATGCACCTTTTTTCCATTTGGCCAAGTGAATTTTTTAAGGTATTGTTTTCTTCAGTGAGATTATGCAGCTTTTTTTCCATTTGGCCAAATGAATTTTTTAAGGATTTGTTTTCTTCAGCTTCCTTTTCCAAGCTGCTGATTCTTTTTTCATAGTTTTTTGTTTTGCTTTCATTTCTCTCCCCATTTTTTCTTCTACCTCTTGCAATTGATTTTTAAAATCCTTTTTGAGCTCTTCCAGGAAGGCTTTTTGTTCTTGAGACCAATTCACCTTCCCTTGTGAGGCTTCAGATGTAGCCAATTTGAGGCTATTGTCCTCATCTGAGTTTGTGTTGGCTTCTTCCCTATTGATACAGAAGCTCTCAATGGAGAGGGCTCTTTTTTGCTTCTTACTCATTATCGCAGCCTATTTATTTATTCTTTAAGTTGAGGTCTGCTCTGGGGGCACCAGGGTCCCTGTTTTTGGCTTCTTGTGCAGGTGTATAGGTGCTGTGTGACCGGGCTTTTACTCTGAGGCCTTTATGGTGTGTGGAGATCCCCCGCCCTGCACTTCCTGTCTGATTGTGCTCGGCCAGCCAGGCGCCAGACCCCGGCGTCTGATCCCGCCGTTCGTGGCCCTCGGCCGGTGCAGGTAGGTTTTTCCACTGTCCTTCTTGGCCACCAGATTTTTGAACCAGGTTCCGGGAGCCTCAGTTGTTCGGCTGTGGCCCGCAGCTCCTGCTGACTTGCCCCGACCCCCTCGGCGCTGGGTTGCTGCCCTGCGCTGGGCCTCCCTTTTGCCCGAGTCAGACCGACCTTTTCCTGAAGTCTTCTAAATTATCTCTGGTTGGAGGACTGTGTCTCTCTGTCTCTTTGCAGGTTCTGTAGTTTCAGAATCCGTCCAGAGGCTTGATTTAATGTTCGTTTTGAGGGAACAGAAGGAGAGCTCAGGCAGCTTGCTGCTTCCTCTCCGCCATCTTGGCTCCGCCCCCCGCCCATTTAGTCTTTATGCCTCATGCAAAAACATTGCAGCATGGGACAGTAAATTGTCTGCACTGAGGGACTTCAACATGGAGAGGCTCACAATGATTATCTTCACTGCAGGGCTTTGACTTGCAAACAGATAGGCACTGGCACTTGGAGCTCAGGAGGCTTCATAGGGAATGAGTGAAATAGCTGAAGAAGCTGGTGGGAGGTTTGGACTTCACAGTCCTGTAGGAAGATAAGGCATGCTTTACAGTCCTTTGGTGTGGTCCAAAGCATTGTGTTCAAACTCAAATGTTGCATCTGAGGTTTATGGCACTAACCGATATTCATGTTTACTATGCTATCATTTACATTTTGGTTCCTCTTCCCAGACCTCTCTCTCTCTCTCTCTCTCTCTCTCTCTCTCTCTCCTCTCTCTCCTCTCTCTCTCTTCTCTCTCTCTGCCTCCCCATACCCCATACATACATTATACACACACACACACACACACTCTGTCTCTGTCCTCTGTGTCTCTGTCTGTGTCTCTGTCTGTATCTCTGTCTGTGTCTCTGTCTGTATCTCTGTCTGTGTCTCTGTGTCCCTTTCTCTGTCTGTGTCTCTGTCCGTGTCTCTGTGTCTCTGTCTGTATCTCTGTCTGTGTCTCTGTCTCTCTCTCTCTCTGTCTGTGTCTCTGTCTCTCTGTGTCTCTGACTCTCTCTTGAAGAACGGGAAAAGAGCTGCCTAATATACATTGGAAGGCTGGGGGCATCCCGTGCTGAAGCTCTGAGGTCCCTGGTTTATAGGTTGTTTCTTTGTCCAGTCTCCTAAAGGAGCATTGACTTTCTTGACTGGGTTCTCTCCAAAGCTACTTTCTAAAGGGGATCCTCTTGATTGTATGAACTTGTTCAAGGACTTGGACTTGCTAAAAGAGAGGTGGAGTTGAAGTTTCTCCTCTAAAGAGGAAGGAACAAGAAGGTTAGTTCCCTCTGCTGCTTTTTTTCTTTAGCTTTCAGGTTCCTATAGATCATTTGCAACTCTAAAATCAAATAACACAAGGCATTCTGAAAAGAAAGGATAGAGAAAAAAAAATTTTTACTTACTTAACAAATGGGAAAAAATTTTAAATAGTCCATTTACACCCCAACTCCCCAACTCCAATCCAAACGACTTACTTGCTTTACTGAATTACTGTTTCCATCCAGAATTTAATGTATTATTCTGCATTTCTCTTTCCTCTGAAGATCACTGAATAAAAGACATAGAAAATAAAGGGGTGGCAATTTTTAGATAAAAACAATAGCCGGATACTGGTATTTCTTCTTCAGTCTTCTTTGAATCAGCATTTTTAGCTTAAAATGCAGTTTTTATAGAACTCCATAGCAACTGAACAGGAAATGGAGGCTAGTGGAATAATTCAGTCTTCCAGGAGGGATTGAGTCAGCAGAATGTACTTTAACCGGGGTTAATAGAAGTTCCCCTTCTCCATTCTTTCCAACCCATTTTCTGCCAAAGAATTCCACATTTAGCTGATTTCAGAGAAGCTGGATTAGGAAAATGTGAATTGGTGTCATGGTGTCACGCCCAACAATGTCTTCATTTTTCTCCAGGCTGCATTTTTAACACTCTAGATTTTCTCTACAGAGCCATAAAAGCTCTTTATGGAAGCCCAGTTTACCCCTGTACTTCTCACATTGGAAGTATCTTTGGCCCCTGTGGCTTTTCTCTTTGATTAGCTGGTACCTCTCAGAATCTCCTTTTGAAGGAGGATGTCCTCTACAATGCCCTTTTTACCAGGTACTTTCGTTTTTTTTTCTCTCCCACCCCCTCCTTGTCAGTTCCCTCATATGTGTTATCTTCCCTCATTGGAATGTTTGTGGGTTTTTTGGGGGGGTGGGGTTTTGTTGGGGGTTTTTTTTGGTGAGGCAATTGGGGTTAAGTGACTTGCCCAGGGTCACAACAGCTAGTAAGTGTTAAGTGTCTGAGGCCGGATTTGAACTCAGAACTTCCTGAATCCAGGGCCAGTGCTCTATCCACTGTGCCACCTAGCTGCCCCCCTCATTGGAATGTAAACTCCTTGAGGCCAGGGACTGGCTTTCTTTCTGCTTGTACATATGTGTATTTATATATGTATGTATATTTATATCATCATATATTTATGTAATATACAGGTATACATATATACATGGGCCTACATGTACATATAAATACATATATTCTTTATATAGAACCTGTGGTTTGAATGAGTTATAGGAGTTCCACCAACTTAGATTACAATTTAGCTATAATTTATCATCTTAAATTGGTTAAGGATTAGTTAAGGAGCCTTCTTCTTAGTCACATAACTAGTATAAGAGGCAGGATTTGAACCCAGGTCTTCCTGACGCCAAGTCCAGCTCTCCAGACACCATTACTGTGCTGGTTATATCTATATAGATACACACACACACACATTTTTAAAAATCAGTGATAGGGACTTACCCATTCCTACTGAACTGCCGGAGCAGGTTACTGTAATAAATAAAAATGCATAAAAGTTTAAATGCATGTACACAAATTTAAAATGATGACATGAATCACTGAATAATTTTACTCTGAAGAACTTAATTTAATAAACAGAACAGGGAAATAAAGATAATGAATCACATGAGTAAAGTAGATCAGCTCATAAAGGAGGAGAGGTAACAGGCCCAGCCATTTAAATTTTGTCCTTAAATTTGTAGGATTTGTTTTCTTTAACTATACATGGTGGCACAGGGTTTGGGGTTTTCTTTCTTTCTCATGGGGGAGTGGTGGTGTTTGAGGCAGGGAGAAGAAGAGAAAGAGAAAGCAGATTTTTCTTAATTGAAAAAAATTAATTTAAAAAATGAAAGTAGTATCCTTATAAGGAAAATACTGAATGTTTGACTCCTGCTAACTACTAGTAGACAGGAACTGGGCTTTTAACTTTCATGTCATATGGGTTCCTTAACCTGTGACTGTGGGAACCGTGAATCTCACCAACCAATCAGGGAATCTACAAATCTTAGAGTGGGAAGGAACTTCAGAAGTCATCTATTCCTACTTGACCTGAAAAAGAATCTCTACCACCAAGTGTATTGAGAACTTCCACTGACAGGAAGAACTCATTACCTCTAGAGCATCCCATTCTACTTTAGGGCAGCTCTAATTTAGTTTAGGGGGTAGGAAGGCCATGATCTAGACAGAAGTTAACTTGATTATCACTCTTATTTAATTAATTTTTTTTGAGGCAATCAGGGGTTAAGTGGACTTGGTCAGGGTCACACAGCTAGCTAGTAAATGGGTGAGGCAGGATTTGAACTCAGGCCCTCCTGACTCTACGACCAGTTGCTCTATCCGCTGTGTCACCTAGCTGTCCCTCCTAATTTAGTTTAAATCTGGTTCTCTATAACTTCTACCCCATTGACCCTCACTCTGCCCTCAAAATCCTCTTCACACATGACAAATATCAAATATCTGAACACAGAATTTAATGTGCCTCATACTTTTTTTTTTTCTTTTCCAGCTAAATAGCTCTAGTTCCACCAGCTGATCTTAGTATGGCATGGCTTCAAGTGTCCTAGGATAGCTAGTTTGCCTCAGTTTCCCCAACTGTAAAATGGAGATAATAATAGCATCTACCTCCCAGGGTTGTTGGAGGATCAAATGAAATAATACTTGTAAAGAGTTTAGCACAGTACCTGACATAGTAGGTGCTATATAAATATTAGCTATTATCATTGTCATTATTATTTCTCACCATTCTATTTGCTCACTTTGAACATAGTTCATTCTGTTAATGAATCTCCTTAAATATGATCTCCAGAACTGGACTAATACTCTAGATGTGTTCTGACAGGGGCAGCTAGGTGCACAGTGGATAAAGCACTGGCCCTGGAGTCAGGAGGACCCGAGTTCAAATCTAGCCTCAGACACTTGACACTTACTAGCTGTGTGACCCTAGACAAGTTACTTAACCCAATTGCCTCACCCCAAAACCCAAAAATAGATGTGTTTCTGACCATCACAAAGGATAGTGAAACTGTCCTTTTTTTTATGTTTTGAACTTTGGTCTTCTGTTAATGCGCCCAAGATGTTTAATAAGCTTTTCTGCCTGTCTATTATTTTTTCATTCTTCTTAGCTTGTAATCCTCTAAAATCTCGAGGTCCTTTTCAAAAGAATTCTTCCTAGGTACCTTTCTCCTATTCTATACTTCTGTAGTTGATTTTTTAAAAAACTAGGTGTTGGTTTACATTTCTTTCTATTTATTTCACCTTAAAAGTTTTGGCCCATTGTTCCAGTTGGGTTAAGATCTTTTTGGATCCCCATGCTGTCACCCACTGTATTAGGTATCCCTCCCATCTAATGATCACAAAATGGAGGAATATGTTGTCTGTGCTTTCATCTAAATCATTGATGAAGCAAGCATTGAACAGAACTAAGATTAAGCTCTGTTGTATTCCACTGAGACCTCCCTCCACGTAAACAATAGTTGGTTAATCAACATTTTGGGGGTCTTATTGGTCTAACACTTTGAACCTACCTAACTGGGATCATCATTTGGATCATATCTTTCCATCTAACATTCTACTAAGCTCTCGATCACTGTAGATTTAAATTATTACCCTTTACTTGAGTATTTAAATTTTAATGCGGGGAACTGTTGGGAATTAAAAAAAGTCTTCAGGACCCAAAGAAATAAAAATTTATTTCTTTCTTTCTTTTTTTTTTTTTTTGAGGCAATTGGGGTTAAGTGACTTGCTCAGGGTCACACAGCTAGTTATGTGTTAAAGTGTCTGGGGCCGGATTTGAACTCAGGTCCTCCTGATCCAGGGCCAGTGCTTTATCCACTGTACATCCTAGCTGCCCCCTTAAATGCCTTTTCTTAACCCTATCTCCTTCTTTATATAAACTAGGAACATATCCCTTGTCCCCTTCCCAGGAGTGATGTTCTCAGCTATCTTGCTCTGGGAGTAAGACATAAGTTGTGTGAATGACAGTAACTACAGAAAACCCGGGCCAAGTCCTTTTTCAAGAGCACTTGACACTGCTTCATTACATGAATTCTCTTAAAACCCCTTGGATTTTGTTCTCATGTTCATCTGCAAAGTTCAGGGTTCGTTATTTAGTGAGTTTTCTATTTAAAAAATATGGGGGCAGCTAGGGTGGCGCAGTGGATAAAGCACTGGCCCTGGAGTCAGAATACCTGAGTTCAAATCCAGCCTCCAACACTTAACCTTACTAGCTGTGTGACCCTGGGGCAAGTCACTTAAACCACAATTGCCTCACTAAAAAAAAAAAAAAAATAGATGGGGCAGCTAGGTGGCGCAGTGGGTAGAGCACTGGCCCTGGAGGTCAGAAGTACCTGAGTTCCAAATCTGGGACTCAGACACTTAACACTTACTAGCTGTGTGACCCTGGTCAAGTCACTTAAACCCCCATTGCCCTCACTAAAAAATAAAAAAAAATAGATGAAAAGCATATGAATGTCTCCTGGGTAAGATTTTAGATATGATTTGAGGGAAGAGTTAGTGAATATTTCTCTCTCTTTGGGGGGGGAATTTCTAGAGAGAATGGTAGTTCCTTCATTCTATCACTGAAGAACTCATTAAACCCTGTGCAGAGCTCTGTGCTGTACATAGAGGGATATACAAAGTTGTCATTAGTCAGATTTTGTGATCACTAATTGCTCTGTTTTGAAATTCTCTTTTATCCTTCATCCAGGTCTATTCTCCCCATCTCCATCTCCCATTATCTCTGAGGATATATAAAAATCATTCCCCTAGTTTGTTGGGGGGTGTTTGTTTGTTTGTTTGTTTGTTTGTTTTCAGGGCAATTATGGTTAAGTGACTTGCCTAGGGTCACAGAGCTAGTAAATGTCAAGTGTCTGAGGCCGGATTTGAATTCAGGTCCTCCTGAATCCAGGGCCAGTGCTTTAGCCACTGTGCCACCTAGCTGCCCCCTATCACCCCAATTTGAAAACAAAATGAATTGTAATTTGCTATACCATATAGCCCGATTTGGGTATGAGTGAGTAAGGGATGGGGAGGGGTGTCACAAAATTAAAGATAGAGAAGGAATTGAGACATCAAAATGGTTGGAAATCATTGACTGTCAAAGTAGGCTTACTTGAAACTTATGTTCTTTCTAGTGCTTCATAGTGGGTAGGGTTCTGGACCTGGAGTCCTAAAGATCTGGGTTTCGATCCTGCCTCTGATACTTGCTAGAGGTAAGGTTAGGAGTAAGGCAATTAATTTTTCTAAACCAAGACAGGTAGTATGGTATAAATGGCTAAAGATTAGGCCACAGAAGATGTTTTGCATGACTACACATGCGTAACTTATACTGAATTGCTTGAGTTCCTGGGAGAGGGAAGGGGGGAAGGGAGGAAGGAAGAGAATTTGGAACACAAAGTTTTAAAAATCTATGTTACAATTTGTTTTTACATGTAATCTGGAAAAAATTAAAATTCTAAAGAAATAATAATTTTAAAAAGTAGGCCACAGGGGGCAGCTAGGTGGCGCAGTGGATAAAGCACCAGCCCTGGATACAGGAGTACCTGAGTTCAAATCTGACCTCAGACACTTGACACTTACTTACTGTGTGACCCTGGGCAAGTCACTTAACCCCCATGGCCCTGAAAAAGAAAAAAAAAAGTAGGCCACAGAGCTAGGAAGACCTGGGCTCAAGTTTTACCTCTGACCTAGACTGACTATATTAGACCCTGGGCAAGTGATTTACCCTTTCAAAGCCCTGGGCAACTGTCCATGATACAAGTTGCTGACTTGCATCGAGAGGAGGGAGCTTCCATACTTGGAAGTTCTCTATATGAATGCAATCACACATCCAGTCTTGGACCTAACCAGAACAGACCTAACCCCTACTACTTACCTCATCAGGTAATTGTGAGGTTCACAAGATACATACACATAAAGTCTTCTGTAAGACTTAAAGTGCTTTATAACTATCAGTTATTATTTTTGTACCCTATCTATAACCTTTCCAAATAACAAATAAATTTAGTCTCAACGAATCCTGGTTTACAGGAATGACATGGCAGTCGTCTCAGTTTACCTGAATATATCTTTTGGGGGCAGAAGGTAAGTTTTGATCCCATTTCATCAACTGGAGACACCATGACTGTATACACATCCCCACAGGGGATCTCAGTGATGTCACAGTAGCTAAGAGTAGAGGTTGGGGTACAAGTGAAAACGCCTTTGGATCCATAAAGTTCTGCCCTGTAGTTTGCAGACACTACAGAGGCTCGCCAGCAGATCCGAATACCATTCTTGCCCAGTCGATATAATTTCACTCCCAAAGGACAGCAGGCACCTGAAAGGTAAAATCTGTGTCAAAATTATTTTTTTCTCTTTAAGAAAACAAAAGTTGTCTGGCTAGGTGGCGCAGTGGATAAAGCACCAGCCCTGGATTCAGGAGGACCTGAGTTCAAATCCGGCCTCAGACACTTGAACTTACTAGCTGTGTGACCCAGGGCAAGTCACTTAACCCCCATTGCCCCGCAAAAATGAAAACAAAAGAAAACAAAAGTTATCTGCCCATTTAACATCTACACGACCATGGCCAACCCATGAGATAAAATATGACTTCTGAAGTGTAGCTACCGAGGTAGGGCTCTAAATCCCATGATAAGTAGTTCCATGCTATATCTATGGCTGCATGGTGTGGTCAAAAGATCCCTGGGTTTGGAGTGAGAGCACTTGTGTCTCAACCTTAATCAACTCTGTTGCTTACTATCAAGGTGGAAGGAAGAAAGAAATGTTGTTGTTTGTTGTTGTTTGTCCTTCATTCTCCAAGAGGACCATAACATGGGGAGGTAATGCCATGACTTGTAGTGAATTGGATTTAAATGAGAAAGCGCTGTGCAAGGTCACCAACCTCACTCTCTCCTCCAGGGGCATCTGGGTCCAGTGGCAAAATATATATCAGGCTGATTGGAGATGACCCCAGATGCTTAAGGAAATTGGGGTTAAGTGACTTGTCCAGGGTCACACTGCTAGTAAGTATCTGAGGTGAGATTTGAACTCAGATCCTCCCAACTTCAGGTCCAGTTTTCTATCTACTGTAACATTTAGCTTCCCCAAGGTGGAAGGAGAAGAGAAGGGAATAAGCATTTATATATAGTGTCTACCATGTGCCAGACATTGTGCTAAGGGCTTTACAATTATTATTTCATTTGATCATCATAACCATACTGGGAGATAGGTGCTATTATTATCCCTATTTTACAGATGAAGAAACTGAGACAAACAGGTTAAGTGACAGGGTCTCACAGTTAGTAAATGTCTGAGGCTGGATTTGCACTTAGATCTTCCTGATTCCAGACCCAATGCTCTATCCACTGTACTACCTAGCTTCCACTTAATTCAGTTCAGTTCAACAACTACTTATTTAGTGACTCCACTCTGCACCATTAGGTACTAGAAAGTGACTGATAAAAATGAAACAGTTGCTGCTATCTAGTAGTCTACCTAGCAGTTAAATGTATTTAACTAGCAGTGTGACCCTGGGCAAGTCATTTAACCCTCATTGACTTGCAAAAAAACCAAACAAACAAACAAAATGTATTTAACTGATGGATACAGGCATAAAGCTAGGGGTTGTATGAGGGGGCAATGAAAAGACTTTCATCTCCCTGGGCCTCAGTTTCCTCATCTGAAAAGTGAAGGGGTTGTACTAGAAGACCTCTAAGGTCCCTTCTAATGTTATGTTTTTTGATTATGAATGCTACATGGACTTGTATATTATGAAAATACCTTTTCCCTTCAGGATAAAAATGTCTAGGCATTTTCTGGGCAATTAATTTGTTAATTTCCAAACAGAATGCCTTTGAAGTTTCAGACTCTATGATTAAAAATAATTGCAAACAGGGGGCAGCTAGGTGGTGCAGTGGATAAAGCACCGGCCCTGGATTCATGAGTACCTAAGTTCAAATCCGAGTTCAGACACTTAACACTTACTAGCTGTGTGACCCTGGGCAAGTCACTTAACCCCCATTGCCCTGCAAAAAATCCCCAATAATAATAATAATTGCAAACGGGGGCAGCTAGGTGGCACAGTGGATAAAGCCTTGGATTCAGGAGGGCCTGAGTTAAAATCCAGCATCAGACACTTGACACTAGCTGTGTGACCCTGGACAAGTCACTTAATCCTCATTGCCCTGCAAAAAAAAAATATTGCAAACAAAAAGTAGACATTTTAGAGAATATTAATTTATAATGCAAGTGCACATGATAGAAATGTGGCATATATTTATCTATGCATTATATATACATATATAATTAAAGAGAAAGGATTTGTTTCTCCCTCTCCTTATATATACATATTATGCACACATACATGCACATATATAATATATATACTCATATTTGTACACATTGTTTCTCTCTAATAAAACACAAGTACCTTGTAGCCAGAGATGGTTTAATTTTTGTTTTTTGATCTTTAGTGCCTGGCATGTAGTCACCATATAGTAAATGTATATTGAATGAATGAATAGGTCAGTTCGTCATTGATTCGAGTGAGATCTACTGCCAGATTTGAGCAAATACTTACTGGAAGAATAATCTTGGTAGGTGCAAAAAGCAGTCAGTCCTGTAGCGCTAATAGCTTTCAGAGCCACTGTATAATTGGTGCCACAGCTGATGCATCCCAGGATACAATAATTTTGCAGAGTATGACACTTAAACTGTCCTTTATGAGACTCTAAAATTGTCACATAGGTTTGTGCCCCAGTCCCAGTGGTCCAGCTTACGTTGGTTACAGACTGGGTGACCTGAATTACTGTCAGATCTGCTGGGCAGCATGGCACTTCAAAAGGAAACAAAGAGAGAATAATTTGATTTTGTGTCTATTAAGTTATCGTCTTTAAAACTGTCAGTGGCGCAGTGGATAAAGCATCAGCCCTGGAGTCAGGAGGACCTGAGTTCAAATCCGGCCTCAGACACTTGATACTTACTAGCTGTATGACCCTGGGCAAGTCACTTAACCCCAATTGCCTCACCTATATATATATATATATGTGTGTGTGTGTGTGTGTGTGTGTGTGTGTGTGTGTGTGTATCTATGTATAAAACTGTCAAGAATTAGACTCATGCTTTGTTATATAGCTTAAACTCAAAAGGTCCCAAAGAGAATTCATAATCTCTCTCCTTGAGTTCACCTCTCAACCTCCTAGCTTCCTTAGTTCTATTAAGGGTACTACCATCCTTCCAATCTCATAGGTGTGAAATTTCACAATCATCCTCAGCTCTTCTGACTTATTAACTACACCTTTCCCAACCAATAAAAAATCAATTGCTGGGGCAGCTAAGTGGTGCAGTGGATAGAGCACTGGCCCTGAATTCAGGAGGTCCTGAGTTCAAATCTGGCCTCAGACATTTGACATTTACTAGCTGTGTGACCCTGGGCAAGTCACTTAACTCCCATTGCCCCACAAAATAAATAAATAAAAATCAATTGCTGAGTCTTGTAGATTTTACCTTCCCAACATTGATCTTTTGCTTTTCTCTGTTCCCATTGCCACCATTCTAGCTTAAGCCTTTATCATCCCTCCTCCAGATTATTGAAATAGCCTCCTACATAGTCTTTCAGCTTTGTTTCTCCCTTCTCCCTGTCCAATTCAATATGAACACCAAACTGATATTCCCAAAGCATGGGTTTGACCTTGCTCAATCCCATCTCGAGGCTCCTGTTTCATACATTGACTCCAGACACTAACATACACTGGCTCCAACCCATTTTCCCACACCGATTTCCGTTTACTAACACCAGTGATGATCCATCCAATCTGGCATACTTACCATTCCCTATACATGACATCCTATCTCCTGCTTTCATGATTTTGCCTAGTGTGGCTCCCATTCCTAGAATGCTCTACATCAATTTCTGCCTTTTGGAATCCTGAGAACCTTTCAAAGCTCAGTTCAGTTCTCCCTTGCCACCTAAAGCTTTGTTTAATCTCACCTGTTGCTAGTGTTCTCCTCCCTACTTTCATCCTGAAATTATTTTCTTTTACTTTGCATATGTTTTGTATTTACTTAACTATGAACGAATCTTTCTCCAAAAAGATGTAAAATCCCTGAAGACATGGATGGTTTTGTTTTTACCTTTGTACCTTCAGTGCCTACCACAGTGTTTTACACATAGTAGGTTAATAAATTTGTATTTAATTGAATTATGTAACCTGAACTTTAAATTGACTAGTTAACATTTTTTTTTCCTTTTCATATGCTCTGATGCAGCTATCCATCCATAGTGGTCATCCCCCTAAAAGAAAGTACAAAAACAACTTTGTCTGAGAAAGGGGACCTTTACCAAGTTTCCTGACTTGCTTGATTTATTAGACTTTTCTTCATGTAACAAACATCTTACAACTATATATCTTAGAAACATACATACAAAAATAGACACATATCCATATATTTTAATCTTTCTCACTAAAAAGTCAACATATTATGCATTCATTATCATAATTTGAGATTCTCTTAGCCATTTAAGATATTTCTAGACATTCTAGACATTTATAGAGAGCTCTCAGTTATTCAGGGATTTATAGAAGCTTTGATTTCTTCTTCCTATCCTTATTCCATTGCTTTTTCGGACATTTTATGACTGTTTGACACTTCTAGAAATAAGATTGATCTGGGCAGGGCAGAAGAGTGGAAACCAACATCATTCTACTTTCCAACTTGTTAGTAGGCCTTGTAAAATGTGTGGGAAAGGAAAAGATAAGAATTATTGGCTAAAATAAGTGGATTGCAATTATACATATATTCTTTTAATACCCATTAGTCTTGGTAGGAGTTTATTGTATACAATTTGTTTACTAATTGAAAGCCATTTTTTCCCTTAAGAGAATAGGGCTCTTGAAATGTTTTCTGAGTGACTTACTTTTTTTTTTCTCTTTTTTTTCCCCACAAGGCAATGAGGGGTTAAGTGACTTGCCCAAGGTCACACAGCTAGTGTCAAGTGTCTGAGGCCAGATTTGAACTCAGGTCCTCCTGAATCCAGGGCCGATGCTTTATCCACTGTGCCACCTAGCTGCCCCTGAGTGACTTACTTATGCTCCATTTCCCACAGCTTATTCTTTTGTACGGTATAGACAATGGAAAATGACAATAACAACACAAATCTTAAGACAAATCATTATAGCTCCTACCAAATCCAACATGCGATTGAATTTTTTGGCTAACATACCTGTTTCTAAAGGCACACTGTAGCTTGGCAAACTCTGGCCTGCTTCTGTTTGTGCCACAGCACTGATGGAGAAGATGGATCCACAGGGCAGGTCAGCTATTGTACAGAACTCTCCAGAGCTTGTGCAGTGGTGGAGCCCAGCTTCCCCTTTGGCAGTTACTATATAAGTGGCTTCATCATTATTGGCTTGCCAGTGCACATTGATGATGGGGAAAGTGTCCTTGGACACATTTTTTATCTCTGGACTGCAAGGAGCTGAGAGAGTTTCAGTTATTTACTTAACCAGCATATGACAAAGCAGAGCTAGGGATTTTTTTTCTGGGGCAAATACCACACATGATACAAGTGACAGTGTATGGGTAAGTGTAGACAGTATCGCTGTAGTGTGGGTAATACTTGGGTGATGAGATCATATCCAAATATTAAAATGGAACATATGAGACCATGGCATTTGTTTTATGTAGAATTGTACTAGCTTGAAAGTTTAGAAGCACCTTGGACCCCCTTCACTGCTCCCCCCCACCCCCCTCCCCAACCATTAGGTCATTTAAAAGCTTAAAATATTCATCTTCATGGTATTAAAATTGAGTTAAGCAAACTATGAATGACATGGACAGCCCTGAGTAGAATTTATGTCAATTACTAGTAGCACTTTTCACTCTCTACCAGAGCCACATTCTTCTCTCTCTTTCTCTTATTTGCCCTTTCCTAGCCTCTCTCCTCCTTTCTTCCTTTGATTTCCCCTTTCTTCTTCTCTTCCCTTATTTCTCTTCTAGCACTTAGCACAAGGCCTTATGGTAGATCCTTAATAAAAGTTTGTTGAATTGAACTGAATCGATTTCCCTTTTCTCCTCCCCTTACTAAGTCTTAGTTTTACCTCACACCTTGGGAGTACCAAGTGAGATTATATATGTAAATGATTTTGTAATCCCTAAAGTTCAAGAAAAATTTCAGTTGTCATCGTTATCGTTATTATTTCTATTAGTTCACTCAGTGCCTTTGTTGTAGAATGGAAGTGACTCTGGGATCTCAAAGGCTATGCCAGCAATAGCACAAATTGTGTCTGGTCCTACAAAGTTAGAAACACCCTGCATAAGAGCTCAGTGCCTGTCATCAGACTACCACCTTATCTAAATTCAGAGATGCTCATCAATAAGTTTACCACAGGGTGTTGAATATTTTCCCCACATAAACTCTCAAAGACCATCTACCATGTCTTAGAAGGGTTTCGAGCTGGATCTACAAAGGGTACAACTTCAGAGACAAAATCAGATATCTCTGAAGTATGAAAATAATCATAATTGCTACCATCATCCATAGTGGTAGCATCACTTTGCACATAGAAATTATAAAAAAAACACCTTACTGGTTCTTTTTCTAAAGGATAGATTTATATGAGTCAATGAAGATTTGGCTTTTTTAAAAAAGCATTACAGGGTTTGGAATGGAAGCTATACAGTACCTGTTGTCACGCACTGGGGAGCACAAGATGTATTGCTCCCCCTGATTTCACTGAAAGAATATACAGTGACGTTGTACACAGTGTCACACTGCAAGGCAGAAAGGGTGCAAGAAGTAGCAGTGTCATTGCACTCAATCACATGGTTCCCATCAACAGCTTTTGTTTCATACATTTCAGCACCACGGACAGGAGACCAGACAAGCTCCGCTGTATCACTAGACAGGAACACTAGGTTAATATCACCAGGACAGCAAGGAGCTAAAGGGCATAAGCACAGAGAGTGACAGTAATATTTGTCCTGAACAATGATAGTCCATGTGAGACATTATGCAAGAGTGAGACTTTGCTACTAGGAATCAAAAGATTTATTTTATCTTTCTGTCTCTGCCAATGATACTTTATGTTGTCTTTGTTTTACCCTCCACAAAATGGAAATAATACGTGTGATATACCTAACTCAATAAGATATCATAAATAGCCAATAAAGAAATCCAATTCTTTGTCCCAAGAGTCATTTGTCAGTTTTCTTAAACCTGTTTTTTCTGTGGCAGAGGGAGTGTTAATCTCCTCTTTTTTTAGCCCCATCATCCCTTCCAAATGTCAAACCAGAAAAAATTAAAGAAAAAAAATATTATTATATAAATAGATCCTGGAAAAACATTAAAGAACTTCACTGAAGGTTTCTGGTAAAGATTCAACTCTGTGCCTCTCTGCCCATGTAAAGATCCAGAATTTCCCAGAAAACCTTTGCCCTTAATCTTTACCAAGCTTACTGACTCATCAGGGTCCAGTTTAGGATTTATCTTCTCTATAAGATCTTCCCTGATTGCTCCAGCACATATCGATTTCTTCTTTGAATGACTACAGCCCTTATACTCTCATTATGTTACTTCAATTCAACAGGTATCAATTAAGCAACTTGTATGCAAGATATTGTGATAAACTCTCTAGAGTTTACAAAGATAAACAAGACATTGTCCCTGCCTTTAAGAAGCTTTTTTGTTTTTTGTTTTTGTTTTGTTTTGTTTTGTTAGAAGCTTTTTTAAGGAAAGACAAGACATGCACACAAAAATTCAAATAATAGGGGCAGCTAGATGGCGAAGTGGATAGAGCACTGTCCCTGGATTCAGGAGGACCTGAGTTCAAATCCGGCCTCAGACACCTAACATTTACTAGCTGTGTGACCCTGGGCAAGTCATTTAACCCCAATCGCCTCACCCCCCCAAAAAAAATTTCAAATAATATAGAAAGTGATCAGTATAAAAGGAGACATATAATGTACTATGTGAACATTTCTGGTAGGAGGAACCAGGAAAGGCTTCAAGGAGGAAATGGCATTTAATCTGGTTTTGTAGGATTACCAGGATTTCATCTTGGGAGATGTGGTTGTGTGGGGAAGGTAAAAAAAATGAAAACCAAGATAAAGAGAAGGAAAGACCAGAGTGTGTTCAGGGAGGTCCAGTAGTCCAATTTATCTGGAGCACATATTGGAAGATGATGCTGTAAAAGAAGCTATGAGGGGTTCTATACAGCCTAGCCAGTGAGTCAGCCATGCTGAGAAAGCTGTTAGAGTGAAGCATCAAAGGTTCTAGCCACTAACAGAAATAATGAGTGGAAAAAAGCATCTGGAGAAGGCATCAGTGCCCAAGGATCCTGAGTTCTCTCAACTGACTAGACATTGATTCTCTGGAAAGTGGTGAGCAAAAAAGCACTGGGGACCCCTGATTGGTCTTGAGGGGAAAGGCTGATGGAGAAGTCTGAATGTAAGCAATTTAATTATTTCCCTGGAACTAAGGGTTTCAGGACATGCATATGGCATTGGTCTGACTAGAGTTGCAGACTTACTGCCTGCATGGTAGATGTTTTGACATATTTGATTTTATTTCTTTTGCTTCTATGGATATGAGTAAAGAACAATATACAGAGAAACCATGTTTATGTGATTAATCCCACTCTACTATGCTAGTGACTTTTTTGAAATACAGTCCAAAGAGAAGAATGTAGAATTTTCTCAGTGGGTGGAAACTGAGCCAAAAAACTAATTGCATAACTCAACACAGATCACACAACCTAGACTAACACAAGCTAACCCAAAAAGAGGTGGCGCTAGAGGATAGAAATAGCCAGATTTCTGAGAACCATGAAAAGCTAGGCATTTCCCCTGTGGGCCTTCTGGTATTTAGTGGTACACATTACCACTGAGGTGAGTCAGAGATTTTCAGCTCCTGATCCTTATTATTGGATCAGGCAAGGGGGCGAACAATATCACTGATGGTCAAATTTTCCACTCTTTATTCAACTCCTTTGAGTAACTCCAAGTGAATTCTGCAGGGGAATGAATGATCTGTGGTGTTGTCATGTCTGGTGAATCCTTAGCCCCCTGGGTAGGTATCCCATGCTGCTTACCTGTTGTATAGTTGAACACATCACCCAGAGGGCTCTGCCCTGCCTCATTGTAGGCAAAGACACTAATGAAGTATGTGAAGCCACAATCAGATGGGAAACTGCATCGGGTGAATGATGTGTTACAATGTACCTCCAAACCATCATCACTCTTCACAAAGGCCACATAGTAATCTCCAAGTTCAACGCCAGACCATGACACAGACAAGTGGCCAGGATTGTCTTCTTGGATTGAGATGCTTCTGGGTGCACAAGCAACTAGGAAAACATTTAAAGACCGAGATATTTTATTTGCTTCTTTGCCATGGCTTAGGACTTTAGAGTAATTCACGATAGCAACTATTTGAGTTCTATTACAGAGCAGGTTTAGTAAATTGTGTTGTAAAAAGTGGCAGTGTATTGTAAATCAGTATTTGTGCAAAACCTTTTTTTTTTTTTTTTGCAGGGCAATTGGGGTTAAGTGACTTTCCCAGGGTCCACCCCAGGGGCCTGAAGTCAGAAGGACCTGAGTTCAAATCTGATCTCAGACACTTGACACTTACTAGCTGTGTGACCCTGGGAAAGTCACTTAACCCCAATTGCCTCACTAAAAAAAAAAAAAGATTCTTGAGGGACCAACATATCAATTTCAGGACCTACTACAATGAAATCCAATAAACTATTTTTTTGTGGGGGGAGGTATCTCAAATATTACTTGAAACAAGTGGAATGTTTGTTAGGGCCTAAAATCCATTTGGTTATAGGGCAATTTTAAAAGCAATGAAAGTATTCACTCAACAAACATTTATTAAGTATTTACAGCATGCATGGTGCTGGGGATATGAAAATAGACACTATTAATAATGTGCGATTAAGGATTTTACAATCCAGTGATGCTGGTGTGTGTGTATGGGTTGTAGGAGGAGGGAGAACACACATGCTCAAATAACTATATTAGAACCAAGTGAGATAATTACAACGGAGAGTGATAAGTATGCCCAAAAGAGGTTTAAGCAAAGTGCTGAGTAGTTTGAGGGAGGAGAGGTTTCTTTGCCTGGAGAGACAGGAGGATCAGCAAAGGCTCCAAGGATGAGGAGGTGCCCGAGTTGGGTCTTGAAAGCAGGGTTGGGCTTCAACCAACAGAAAGATGAGGGAGAGGAGTCTTTTCCAAGAGGAGAGGCAAAGGCTTAAAGATAGGAGAGTTCGGGTTGAATAAGACTTCACCTTATTCACTTTTGTATCCCCTAGTGCTTTCATTGGGGAGAGAAGGTGACACAGTGGATAGAGCACCAGGCTGGAGTCAGGAAGAACTGAGTTCAAATTTGACCTCAGACACACACTAGCTGTGTAACCCTGGGCAAGTTACTTAACCCTGTTTACCTTAGTATTTTTCATCTGTAAAATGAGCTGGAGAAGGAAATGATAAATCACTCCATTATCTTTGCCAAGAAAAGCCCAAATGGGGTCATGAAGATTCTGAAATGACCGTACAACAGCAACAAAGTGCTTTCAATATAATGCCGGATATCCCAAAAATGTTAGTGCAGTTTTAAGCTTTAATAGTTAAAAAACTTTTGGGGCCACACTATTGAATCAGAATAAAAATCTCAGAGTTGAAAAGGACCTTGATGGACATTTAATCCAACTCATACCTGAATAAGAATTCTTTCTATAGTGCACCTGAGAGGTGGTCTAGCTACCACTTGAAGACCTCTAGTAAGGGGGAACCCCAATGAAGACAAATCATTACATTTTTAGATGATTCTAATTGTATTCTTACTTCAAGCCTCAGTTTATCTTTTTTGGGGGGGGTGAGGCAATTGGGGGTTAAGTGACTTGCTCAGGGTCACACTAAGCTAGTAAGTACCAAGTGTCTGAGGCCAGATTTGAACTCAGTTACTCCTGATTCCAAGGCCAGTGCTCTATCCACTGTGCCACCTAGCTGCCCCTCAGTTTATCTTTTTTGTAACTTCTACTTATTGCTCCTAGTTCTGACCTCTAGGAAAAATCAGAACAAATTTAAGCCTTCTGGGGGCAGCTAGGTAGCACAGTAGATAAAGCACCAGCCCTGGATTCAGGAGGACCTGAGTTCAAATCCAGCCTCAGACACTTGACACTTACTAGTTGTGTGACCCTGGGCAAGTCACTTAACCCTCGTTGCCCTGGGGGGAAAAAAGAAGAAGAATGCTCAAATTTAAACCTTCTTCCAAACTACAACCCTTTATATACTTGAACACAACTGCCACAACCCTTCCTCTTCCCCCAAGGCTTCTCCAGGTAAAACATCTCAAGTTCCTTCAACTAATCCTCCTGTTACATGAGCTCAAGACCCTTCATTAAACTGGTTGCTCTCCTCTGGATATTCTTCAGCTTAGTTGTTGAATCTTATTTGATTTAATTTGTTGTATTGGATTTCGCCTGTGCCAAAGGTGAGGCAAATCTAGACTGTGTCTAAAGAAGAAGGAAGTGGAACGGGGAACCATTGAATTGCTGTTATGCTTGCTAAAGAAAATATGCTGTATGAAAAGGCTCTGGATAACGAAAAAAAGTCCTATTTTTTGGTCTTCAGACTGCACAACAGGTAGCAGCTGGTATGTTCTATTTTCTGTAGCTTCTGGAATGAATCTTAGAAAGGAAGGTAAGATACTATCCACAATGGACAGACAAAAAACCCCAAACAAACAAACAAAAAAACCAAGGGCAGCTAGGTGGCGCAGTGGATAAGGCACCAGCCTTGGATTCAGGAGGACCTGATTTCAAACCCAGCCTCAGACACTTACTAGCCGTGTGTCCCTGGGCAAGTCACTTAACCCCCATTGCCCTGCCAAAAAACCAAAACCAAAACACAACGGACAGACAAGAGATCTAATATGATAAACATAACTCAGCGGTAATCAGGAGAAGTGATGTATAGTTTTTAATGTCATGAGAATGTCTAGTAAATAATTCATAACAAACCACATTGGAAAGAGAAGTAGTTAATGTTTGTTATTATGTCTGGGTTTTTTGGTTTTGGGGGGGGCAGGGAAATGAGGGTTAAGTGACTTGCCTAGGGTCACACAGCTAGTAAGTGTCAAGTGTCTGAGGCCAGATTTAAACTCAGGTACTCCTGAATCCAGGGCCGGTGCTTTATGTCTGGGTTTTAGTAGTGCCTTGTTATCCAGCATCATCATGGAATCAAGTGTCCTAGATGAATGAATTTTCCAAGCAACTGAAGTTTTACCTTCTAAGTCCCCAGACTATTTTAATTCTAACTTATTGATTGATTGATTGATTGATTTTGCGGGGCAATGTGGGCTAAGTGACTTGCCCAGGGTCACACAGCTAGTAAGTGTCAAGTGTCTGAGGTCAGATTTGAACTCAGGTCCTCCTAAATCCAGGTCCATGCTTTACCCACTGTGCCTACACTAGCTACACTCTCTAACTTTTTTTTTTTTTTAAGATATCATTTTTGGGACAGCTAGGTGGTGCAGTGGATAGAACACTGGCCCTGGACTCAGGAGGACCTGAGTTCAAATCCAGCTTCAGATACTTGACACTTACTAGCTGTGTGACCCTGGGCAAGTCACTTAACCCCAATTACCTCACCAAAAAAAAAAAAAAGATATCAATTTCTTTCTATTTATACCACTGGTATATCCTTCAAGAACTCAGGATCACTTCTATGCCATTATGAAACATCAGAGTAGGTTTTTAGTATTCATTTTTTATTTGTACAAAAAGTAATTTTTAAAAACTTTTAAAAATAAAAAATATAGAAATATTCCAATCTGTACATTTAGGACTTTATTTCCTAATAGTTAGATAGCAGGTTTTCTCTTCACTAGAAGTCTTCAAGCAAAGATTAGATGACTTATTGGGTAGGATATAGAGAGTGTTCCTTTTTAGACCTTGGAGGTCCTCTCCAACTCTGAAATTCTTTGATGCAGAGCCCACTTTTAACTAGAAATTCTTTCTCGTAAATCTAAGCTCTGGACAGCCTGGATTCTGTGGTAAGGAGGAAGGAACATTATCTCTGGTGTTTCAGGACCTGAGTTTAAATTGTATCTTCTTTGATACTTACTACCTGTGCCTCATTTTCCTCATCTATAAAATGAAAGGGGTAGACTAGGAGGTTGCTGAGGTCCCATCAAAATCTAAATCTATGTGGGGAGCTAGGTGGCACAGTGGATAAAGCACTGGCCCTGGATTCAGGAGTACCTGAGTTCAAATCCAACCTCAGACACTTGATACTTACTAGCTGTGTGACCCTGGGCAAGTCACTTAACCCCTATTGCCCGCCAAAAAAAAGTCTAAATCTATGATCCTATGAATAATTGGTAGAATCAAGACTATGTATAACTAAACCTTTGTCAGAATTTCCAGTATTTTCCAAGAATATGTTTCAATTTTTCTAAAACTCTTCCCTGTTCCCTATATCCCTTCACTTTGTGCCCATTAAGATGGGCTTCACATTCTAATGATAGGCCCCTGTTTCATAAATTGCTTCTTCTAGTGCACTTAGAGGTGCCTTAGTGCTCTAAATTTTTGGAGGAGCATTATAGACACCTTGACCCATTAGTTTCATGATGAACATGCCATATTTTACATACCGGTCTTTAAGTTCACTGTTGCTGTTGAATGACTAGAACCAGCATCATTACTTGCTAAAATGGAAAGGTCATACTCGGTTCCACACTGGAGAGCAGAGATAGTGCAGGAAGTAGACACAGTACTACAATTCAGCTTTGAAGCTTCACTGGAGGCTGTCACGGTGTAACTGAAAGCACCTTCTGTCGGCATCCATGAAACAATCGCTTTTCGAGTCCCACCATCAAATGAAACTTGGATGTCTGCTGGGGCATGAGGACCTAGGGTTTTGTTTTTTGGGGTTTTTTTGAGAAACAATTTGTTAAGATGTTTCACATTCCATAAAGAATCAAGGTAAAAGACATCCCCCAAAAGACCCATTTGTACAAAAATATTTCTAGCAGTTCTTTTTGTGGTGTCTAAGAATTGGAAATCAAGGGAATGCCCAATTGGGGAATGACTAAACAAACCGTGGTATATGCTGGTGATGGAATATTATTGTGCTATAAGAAATGACAAGCAGGATGACTTCAGAAAGGCCTGGAAAGACATGTAGGAAATGATGCATAGGGAAGTGAGCAGAACCAAGAGAACATTGTGCACAGAGACAGCAATATTGTTTGATGAAGAACTGTGAATGACTTGACTATTCTCAACAATACAATGATCCAAGACAATCCCAAAGGACTAATGATGAAGCATACTATCCACTTCCAAAGAAAGAGCTGCTATTGATGGAACAGACTGAAGCATGCTATTTTTTACTTTCTTTCATTTTTTTTCTTTTAATCAAGTTTTCTTGTACAAAATGACAAATATGGTAATGTTTTACATAATCATACATGTATAACCTATATCTAATTGCTTGCTGCCTCAGGGAGGGGGAAGGGAGAGAATGAGAGATAAAAATTGGGAGCCCAAACTATAAATAAAAATGTTTATAACATTTAAAAAATAATCAAGGTAAGATTTAGTAGAATTTCAGGACCTAGCCCAGGTATGGTGGTACAGGACTTTTCCCCCACTACTAGGAGGGATGAGGATGATGGATCTCTTGAACTTGGGGTTCTGAGCTGTTGTAGACTATGATGATCAGGTGACCACAACGAGTTTGACATAAATATGGTGAGTCCTTTGGAGCAGGGATCACCAGGTTGCCTAAAGAGGCCTAAACTGGCCCAGGTTAGAAAGAGGCCAAAGGGGAGCAGCTAGGTGGTGCAGTGGATAAAGCACTGGCCCTGGATTCAGGAGGACCTGAGTTCAAATCTGGCCTCAGACACTTGATACTTACTAACTGTGTGGCCCTGGGCAAGTCACTTAACCCTCATTGTCCCACCAAAAAAAACCCAACACACACACACACACACACACACACACACACACAAAGAAGTAGGTCAAAATTTCTGGCTAATCAGTAATGGGATCTGGTTTATTACTATCCCCTGAGTTTCTCCCCTGGGTAAAATGGGGAGACCTCATGTTAAAAAATGGGCATCTAGGTGGAGCAGTGGTTAGAGTGAGGGCCTGAAGTCAGGAAGACTCATCTTCCTTAGTTCAAATCTGGCCTCAGACACATCTTAGCTGTGTGACCCTGGACAAGTCACTTAATCCTGTTTGCTTCAGTTTCCTCTTCTATAAAATGAGCTGGAGAAGGAAATAGCAAATCATATTTGCCAAGAAAACCCCAAATAGGGTCACAAAGAGTCAGAAAAGACTGAACGACAACAGTAGTCTTTAAAAGTATATATTCAGGAACCACCTTTCAAGATCAGCTCCTTTCACAGGTGTCAAAGACCAGATATCTGAATTCCAGTAACATTTTACCTTGCTCTGGGACCTTGCTCTGGGCAAGTCACATAAATTCTAATTCCTCATTTGTAAAATGAATAGTATAATAACTGCCTGAATTACCTCTCAGGGTTGTTGAGAACATCAAATAAATGCAAGTTACTTTACACACTGAAAGCATGGTACAAGTGTAAGCTATTATTGAGTAGTAGATTTGTTTAATGATTACTTACTACTCCACAGAGAGCCTAGTTGAAACAAAAATTTTAAGTTTCAGGAATCTCTGACAACTGCCAAAAACGGAGGCTCATGTTTCTTGAGTCCTTATCCTGGCTCCGCTATTAACTAGAGGTGTGCTCTTAGAAAAATTATTTTACCTCTCTGGGAGTCAATTTTCTCATCTGCGAAATAATGGCTTCAGACTAAAATGTCTGGAGGCTCCTGTATTTATTTCTCTCATACCCAAATATTATATGAATATTTCAGTGTTTCTCTGGAAACGGTATTGTTGAAGACCCTAGCCCTATTCCTGAAGCAATACAAGGAGGTACTTACAATTTTGACCCAATGGCCAACTCTCAATCAAAAGAAGTTAATTTTTAAGTTTTCTAGAGGCCAGCTTCTCTTCCTTCCCCTCATCAGATGGTACCAAATGATAAAAACAAACCCCCAAAGGCTCCAAAACCACAAATGCCTCCTCTTTGTTTTAATGCTTTTAAAGCAAGCCATGTAACAGTCACTTCACAGTTACCAAAAGTTACTCTCATGTGGACTATAAATGCAGATGTATGATTTTCTAAATGACTTCAATAGCCCCAACTGTCCTATAGGAAAAACCATACAACATACATTTTTTCCCCTGAGAATAGGAAAAAAATGAAATGGAATATAAAGAATGCATTCCTTTAAAATAACTATGTTGTTAGATCTTCACCCTGCTGTCCACAAAGAATCTCTTATTCTGTATCAAAAAAATCTATTTTAAACCATCTTTGTGTGTATGTGTGTGTATACTTGGCTGAATTTTAAATTCACAATTGCTGGGGACTTCCTAGAACAGCATCATCCTTTTCTGTGTGCTATTAGATTGTGATATATTTGTAAAAATTATAAATGGGATTGGTGATAGGCCATGTCTATTTGGAACAACCTTTCTTATCACATTCAGTAACCATTTAAAAACCAGCATGGGCGGGGGGGGGGGGTGCAGCTAGGTGGCACAGTGGATAGAACACCTGCCTTGGATTCAGGAGGACCTGAGTTCAAATCCAGCCTCAGACACTTGACACTTTCTAGCTGTGTGACCCTGAGCAAGTCATTTAACCCACATTGCCCCTCAAAAAACAAAACCAAAAAACCTACCAGGAAGCTCTGAGAATGCTGATTATGTGATAATAAATGTAAATAAATCTAATAGTTCCTGGTGTAACCCAGGCTGGTCTGGGCATGTTTAATTCTCCTAAAACAGAGGTACCTTTGAAGGGCTTTTTTTTTAGCTTAATTTCTTGTGGGGGGGGGGCAGGGCAATGAGGGTTAAGTGACTTGCCCAGGGTCACTCAGCTAGTAAGTGTCAAGTGTCTGAGACCAGATTTGAACTCAGGTCCTCCTGAATCCAGGGCCAGTGCTTTATCCACTGTGCCACCTGGATGCCCCTATTTTTTTTTTAACTTTGAAGGACTTTTTGAGCATGCTCAGTGTGCCTAGCATGGAGGCTGCTTCATTCCCTACAATGTGGCTGTAGGCAGCTTTCTGTGCTTGGCTGCCCCAGTCTTTTTTTTTTTCTTTTTTTTTTTTCAGGGCAATGGGGGTTAAGTGACTTGCCCAGGGTCACACAGCTAGTAAGTGTCAAGTGTCTGAAGCTGGATTTGAACTCAGGTACTCCTGAATCCAGGGCCAGCGCTTTAACCACTGTGCCATCTAGCTGCCCCTTGTCCCAGTCTTTAAAATTCGATTTAAAAATCTTATCTACTGACTCCTGAGGGTGAAGAGCCCAGGTTAGTCACAGCATGGGCACTATGAACTGAACTGGTGAGAAGGAAAGGACTCTCCTTCCCCTCTTTTACCCCAGCTCTGACGAGTCAGCCTGGAAATGTTTGTTTCTGTTCCGTGTTTTCCACTTCCTCAGTTTTAGGTGTTGGAGATGATCTTTATGAAATTTCAAAGTCTACCTATGGAGACCTTGGAACCAGGATGGTAGGTGGGGGTAGTGCAGCCAGACAGCCTGGCATGAAAGAACTGAGAAGCCAGGGTACCCGGGACTCAAGCCCCAGGGAGGTTTTGGACTTGGAACTGAGGCCGTGCTCTATGGGAACTGATCTAAGCCGTGAACTTAATCTTCTTCCCCTCCCCAGAAACTGAGGTGGTACAAGGGGAAAGAGAAGGAAGATCATGCCTCCCACATGTTGGGGAAGTAAGTTTTGGGTTTTTTTGTTTGTTGGTTGGTTTTGGTGAGGCAGTTGGGGTTAAGTGACTTGCCCAGGGTCTCACAGCTAGTAAGTGTTAAGTGTCTGAGACTGGATTTGAACTCAGGTCCTCCTGACTCCAGGACCAGTGCTCTATCCACTGTGCCACCTAGCTGCCCCTGGAAAGTAAGTTTTTATATTTGTTATTATAACTTTTGGGGTAATTGTTTCTGTATAAACGCTAATCTGACTGTTATTGGCTAATGAAACTAGAGGTACCCTCTCTCTACTTTGGGGAACACTATCAATGAGGGCTGGAGAGGGTCATCTAGGCTCCCCCACCCCCATACCCTAATCCCCTTAAGGGTATGGGGAACTCTCTGGGTAGGCTAAAATATAACCTACCTGACCTTCAGGTGGTAGGGGCCAGGTTGGTCTATGTTCCATGTGGGCACTCATGTTCTCTTTTCACTAGTTCTTAGAAATTACTTAGTTACATTATGCTGAACTAAATAATGTTTCTTTGAAGGGCTTACTTGTTCTCTGATTATAAGTGGAATCATCTCCAGGGATTCCATTGGCATTCCAGGCATATGCCTTTATCGTATAGAGTGTTCCTGCATCTAAACTGGTGAAGGTTAAAGAGGTGTTGGTGGTATTCTCTTTCCACATCCTACCCAAGCCATTGGAACGCATGATGGACACGGAGAATCCGACCGCCATAGACACAGCCTCCCACTGTACCAGGATCGAGTCAGAACTGGGAGAACTCACATCCAAGACAGGGGCAGCCAAGACTGAAATAGCAGAAAACAATTCATATCTTTTGACATCTACACATGCAAATTGTTTCAGAAAAAACAAATGTAGCACAATACAAACTTAAAATAAAAAGCAAGTAAATGTGGGGTGATCATTTATATTGCCAAAGAATTCTTTGCTTTACAAAAAGATTCATAGGAGGGTTCTTTCAAATTGTACATATAGGCATTTGCTTATGTGTAATGTAAGATTCTAAATGTGTATTCTAATCTGTTCCCCCAGTTTTGGGGGAAACTGACTAAAAATCACTGATAAAACAAGTTTAGGTTTTTAAGGGTTTATTGGAAAATAGAAAGAAAAAGATTAAGAACAGAATTCCAACAGCCTGGCATTCCTATCTTTCCTCAAATTTCCTGTGAAGTCCTCTGCCGCCACCACCATCCAGTCAGGAACCTAAAAAGCCCCGCGCTCTCTGCGCAGGCTCCCTTTCCTCCTTCCTGTCTCCTCCCAGACCATAGGAGGCTCCTCAGTTGATTGGCTGGTAGCCTTGATAGACAGCACCCATGAGCAAACGTCATTTCCTGATGCCAAGGAAAAGCCACAATGCCTCTGAGGCATTTTCCTCATGGTGGAGCTTTCCCACAGCAAGTCTCCAGTAGGTGGCATCATTCCAATCATTACAGTCTCCCCTTTTGTTCCTCAAGAAACAAAATGTTTCCTTGACGGAACAGTAAAAAGAATATAATAACTATTGCTAACTAAGGCATTTTCCTCATGGTGGAGCTTTCCCACAGCAAGTCTCCAGTAGATGGCGTCATTCCAATCATTACACTTACAGGTTACTAACTACTCCACTGAGATCCTGGTAGGAGAGAAATTATCAGTATTAGGAACCTCTGACAGTTATAGCTGAGTCAGAAATGAAAATTGAAGGATCTTTGGAATTCGAAGGATGGCACAATGGATAGAGTGTCGGGCCTGGAAAACTCATCTTTCAATCTGACCTCAGACACTTACTAAGCTATCTGACCCTGCGCAACTCACTTATCCCTGTTTGCCTCAGTTCCTCATCTGTAAAATGAGCTGGAGAAGAAAAAGACAAACTGCTCCAGTATTTTGGCCAAGAAAACCCCAAATGGGGTCATGAAGAGTCAGACATGACTGAAAAATGACTGAACAATAACAATGGAATTCAAATATGTCAATGGGAAAATATAATCTGACTTAGACACAACTTCTCAAGAACATTCATTCCACATCAAGGTGCCCTTGTACACATTTATACTTAGTAATTAATGTTGCCACACAAAGCCAAATAAAAGTAAATCTTGGCATGTGTTTCAATATGTGTCAAACCACTACAAAACCCGATCCATCTGTGCTATATTCTCCAGTGGTCTTTGGGGATGTAGATATGTGGGATGGATGTGGGATGTGGAAGGATCAATGATTTCACTAGGCACAGGGAACTTCTGGTGTTGGGTGTGATTCTGGCAGTTGAAGAAGACTGTAGTCTTCTCTGATTTGCTAGATAAGGGTCAGGAAGTTACAGCTTAATTGACCTGTGTGAGGTCATATAGCTTCGTATCAGAAGTACAATAGGTCTTCCTAGTACCAACTAAAAATATTTCCCTAATTTAAGGAGTCTGATACTTCTCAATGAGTTTGGGTAATTGAATTCGACATTTAAGTTACACTTTTCCCTGAACACATCCAACATCACAGGCAGTACTGTTTCTCATAATTCTTGTGTTCCCTGGACCTCAGACACTCATTCTGTACCAAATTGTAATGCATATCAGCTATACCAATTCCCAAGCAAGCTCATGTTCTTTTTCCAAATTAAGTTGCCCGGGGATTGATACTTACCTGTCTTTGCCTTCTTGGGAGGTGATGCCTGGCTTCTCCCTCCAGCATTGATGGATCTGATGGTGATTTTGTACATCGTAGCTGCCTTCAGGCCTGACACTGTGCCTGGTGAATTGGTGACTATTGTTTCAATGAAGGACTCTCCATCTTGGGCTGTGAGGAGATAACTTGTAGCCCCTGGCACAGGTGCCCATTCCACAGTGATGCTGTTGCTAAGTTTGGAGTAAGCCTGATCAATAATGGGTATTTCTGGAGCTAAAAACACAATCATGAGTCAATATTGTATTAGTAAGGACATTGACAATAACCACCTCCCACACTCCTTTTGCCTTTCAAATGCAAGCATTCTCATTACCTTCCTAACAAATTCTCTTCACCAGCTAGATGGTACAGTGGATAGAGCACTATGCCTAGAGTCAAAAGGATCTGAGTTCAAATTCTGCCTAGATATGTGACGCTGGGAAATCCCCTTAACCTGTGTCTGCCTCAGTTTCCTCAACTGTAAAATGGAGATAATGAGCAAATGAGATATCTGTAAAGTATTTGGCATATAGTAGGCATCTAATAAATGCTTGTTCCTTTCCCTTTCCCCCAATTCTTTCTGGTTTTGGCTGTCATCCTATCTCCTTCCCATCAGAACCATGGACTTTGACCCTGGGTCCCCTTGGCAAGCTTTCACCTTAATTTGCCAAGATCCAGACTTCCAAGTCACTTTTCTGCTATCTCTGCCAATCCCTTTCCCCTTTGTGTGTTGTCTTCTCCCATTATAATGTAAGCTCCTCGAGAGCAAGGACTATCTTGCTCGCTTGTTGTTGTATCCCCAGTGCTATGACAGTGTCTGGCATTGAGTGAGTCCTTAATAAATGTTTTATTTATCTATCCATCTCTTAGATGAAGACACAGAGAAAAAGAAAAGAGGCAACATGATTTACCCAAAGAGACAACTAGAAAGTACAAAGGAAAGACAGACTTAGAGGTGAGAGTTGTTGACATCATTTGGAGTTGGATTTGAAGGGGCAGAGGTGGGGGAGGAAAGAGGGAGTGGAGAAATTTTCCCTTTGAAAAGGATGTTTAAAAGAGTTGGAAAGTGAGGAGGAGACAGGGAGAAAGGCGAGATCTGTAATGACCTTCTCCCTGTGGAAAGTCTGCCTGGAGTTAGGTACCTTGGAAACCAGCCTGATTGGCTTTGTGGTAACCCACTGGAACACTCTGCCTCCAATTTAAAAACATGGACTTTTAGGGCTGAAATTATCTAGTACAACACTGTCATTTTACAGAAAGGGAAACTGGTAAATCCTCCAAAATAAGGGTTCTTCCTTACTCCACAAGTTTACTGTGGCTGCCTTCTCATCTAAATATATGACTCAACCATGCAAAAAAAAAAAAAAAAAGATTTTTTTAAAACCCCCAATTCTTCTGTTCCTGTTCACAGACAACCATTTCTTTCTGTACAATGGCCTAGGGATTTGGCAGCTCCTCAAGAATAACAATTCTACAAAGATGAACAATATACCCACTGTGTGATGGCCAAGCATTCTTTCAACATTATGCAGGTATGTTTCTCTCGTTGCCATCTCTTAAAAAATTATGACAGTGATTCTGTTGCTAGAGAAGGAGGCACTACACTGAAGGCAGCATAATGTAGTAGGGATTATACTTACTGGACAGAGACTTAGGAGGTATGGGGCTCAGCCACTCCATAGCTGTGTAACCTTGGGCAAGTCTCTGAACCATTCTGGACCTCAATTTACTTATCTCAGTAATGGGGAAAAGTTCCAGAATTAGAGGCAGAAACCTGAGTTCAAATCTTCCTGCATGATCTTCAGCAAATTATTCACTATCTCTGAGTCTTAGCTTCCTCAATGTTTGAAAAAAATAAAATAAAGAGGTTGTACTAGATGAACTCTACTGTCTTCTGTGGTTCTAAATATCTAAGCCTAGAAAAATCATATTGCTTTTACTACCTGCCTCACCGTGTTGTGAGGAAAGCACTTAGTAAGGCTCAGAGTTCTGTAGGGATGTTAATCATACTGAACCATCCTGCTGGGGCAGCTGATCCTTTAAAGGGGAATCACTGGAAGGCACCGCGGATGCCTCTTCATTTGACAAATGAGAAAACGGGAGCCTAGAGAGATTAAGTGACTTCTTTCCATGGTCCAACAACTAGTAAGCAAATCTGAACCCAGGTCTTCCAAATTTCAAACCCCACTTATCTCCAATTTATATTTATCGGGTTTTGTGCATAGATGTTTGCATTTTGTTCCCTCCATTAGACTGCAAGTTCCTTGAAGGCAGGGACTATTTTTTTTTCTTTCTTTGTGCTAAGGCTTAGCACAGTATGTGGAACAGAGTAGGTGCTTATTGACTTGTCTTGTTGACTGAGCTTTGAAGGAAGCCAGGGATTGTAAAAGATAAGGGTGAGAAAAGAATGTGTTCAAGGCCTGGGAGAGGATGGCCCGAATGCCTTTTTTCACCTCCTATATTCTCCTCTCCTCCAAACTGCCCCATTCCTATTGAGAACAATGCCATTATTCTAGTCACCCAAGTTCACAATCTCAGAGCCATGCTTGATTCTTCCCCAGCCCTCCTCTGCCCTCCCGTATCCAAACACTTGTCATCTTGTCACTTATACCTCTAGAACACATCTCCCATCTTTCTATTAATAATAACACCCAAGTCAGGGTTCTTGTCACCTCTTGCATGACATCCTCCCATTTAGATTTTTAGTTTCCAACTTCTCCCTTCTCCAAACCTTCCCTCCCTCATAGCTGTCAAAATAATCTCTTTTTTTTTTTTTTTTGGTGAGGCAATTGGGGTTAAGTGACTTGCCCAGGGTCACACAGCTAGTACGAGTTAAGTGTCTGAGGCCGGATTTGAACTCAGGTACTCCTGAATCCAGGGCCGGTGCTCTATCCACTGCGCCACCTAGCTGCCCCCAAAATAATCTCTTTAAAGTACAACTTTGACTATGTCACTCCCTTACTGGGAAACTGTTTGCCTTTAGGCAAAGAGTAGGTCCCTTTTGGTAGTGTGATGAAACCTATGGACCCCTTTTCAGAATTATATTTTAAATGCATAAAATAAAACACATAGGAGTATAAAGGAAATGTATTGAAATACTTATCAAAATATTTATTTTTTTTAATTCATGCACCCCAGGTTACAAATGCCTGGAGCAAATCTTTCTTGATCTTCCTACTTATATAGTTTACCTCCTTGAATTATCTTGTCTTTACCTCTCTGTTTACACATTGTATCTCCCAAGAAAAGGTAAGTTCCTTGAGGGGAGGAGCTTCTTCTTTTTTATCTAGCACAGTGCTCTGAATGCAGTATTTTCTTAAGAAATGCTTGCTGGATTGGATTGGAAGAGAGAGTACCCAGAAAAGTCAAGGATGACGCCCTGGGCCCAATATTTCCTGTTTCCCTCATTCTTCCCAAGAGAACTTGTTCTTTCTATTTCAAAGGACTCATGATGAAAAATGATATATACCTCCAGAGAAAAAGCTGATGGAATCTGAATGCAGATTGAAGCATACAATTTTTCACTTTATTTTTTCTTTATTTATTATTTTTGGTCTGTGTCTTCTTTCACAATGTGACTAATTTGGAAATATGTTTTGCATGACTGCACATATATAATCTACATGAAATACTTACCATCTCAGAGAGTAGATAAGGGAAGAAAGGAGAAAGAGAATCTGGAATTCAAATTTTTTTTAAATGTATGTAAAAAAATTGTCTTAACATGTAGTTGGGAAAATTTTTTTTTAAAAAAAGAGAAGGTGGGGCAGCTAGGTGGTGCAGTGGATAGAGCACCTGTCCTTGATTCAGGAGGACCTGAGTTCAAATCCAGCCTCAGATACTTGACACTTACTTAACTGTGTGAAGTCACTTAACCCTCATTGCCTGGCCGAAAAAAAAAAAATCAGATGATTAAATGAAGCCCTGGGACACATGACTGTAAATGACACAGACCAAAAGAAAAAAAGTCTCTTCACACATGACTAATATGGAATACGTTTTGCATGAATGCAATTATGCTCACTTCATAATTTGCCTAAAGGGCTAGCCCTGAATACCTCTAACAAACAAGAAAATGGATCGTCTGTATAATTATAACCATTTTATAAGATGAAGACAAGTCAAGCAACATTCTAAAAGTCACAGAATTGGAGGACTCACTATTCCTTTAGAACAGATCTGACCATCTTGTGCCCCTTTATCAACAAACTCCAATGGTTCCCTCTTACCTCTATGGTCCAATATAAATCCTCCATTTGGCACTTGAAGCCCTTCCCAACCTGTGCCTGTCCTATCCTTGCAGTAGTACCCTTATGCCTTACTACCCCATCACATTCCACTACATTTGTCCTCATTGCCCCCCACACAAAAAAGGGATTATTAAGTGCCTACTATGTGCCAGGCAGGCACTCTACAGATGTTACCTACTTGATCCTCACAACTACCCTGGGAAGCAGGTACTATTATCATCACCATTTTACAGATGAGGAAACTGAGATAGAAAGCAATTCAACCACTTGCCTAGGGTCACACAGCTAGTAAGTGTCTGAGGATATATTTGAACTCAGATCTACCTGCTGCCAGGTGCAGGGCATTATCAAATCTGCAACAAGATAGAACTTATGCTTCTTCTATGTCCTGCAATCTTATTCTTCACTGCTTTGGTGCTTTTAGATAATCATTTAACTCTTATATGGTCTATTCGGTTCTCAGTGAAAATAATCTGCCCAATTTAAAATAATAAACACAAAAATATGATCCTAGTTGCTGGGATCTCTGTGATTCCAGGACAGTCTAAAAAGCCCCCACCTAGGAAAACAAACTCCCACTTCTACAGTAGTAACAGTACATGGCACTGGTGTGAGCCACCCAGAACTAACCTGTTAATTGCATCGTCAGTGCTTCAGCCAACAACATCCCATTCTTATCGAGGGCAGCCACTTTAATGGTATGGACGGTATTGGGTCTGAGGGAGGCAACTGTGCCTAGGAAAGTGACATCATTGAAAAGGGCAAATATTGAAGGACCTAACATGTTGACAGGAGTGACTGCGACCTTGTAAGACACAGCACCTGCAATCTTGGCCCACCTCAGATTAATGCTCGTGGAAGTCACATCACATATAGAGACGGTGAAGTCAGCTGAAAGACCAAGAGATTCTTGAGTTAGCTTCCCATTACCTGTAAATAAACTCTAGGTATGCTTAGAATCTCCTGAATAAGGGTTGGTTCATACATAGTAGACAAAAGTTAATGAGGAAAGTTAATTACCTTGGCATGTTAGTAGAGGCAAGAAAGGGGACCAGGTTGTCTTAAAGGCAGTGTTCTTATAAACCTCCAGATGATCAGTGGGGCCCAGGAGTGAAAGGTACAGAAAACAGGCAGTTTCCATGGAGCTTTTCCAAGTAGAACCATGAATAGCCGGAGTTGATTTTGTTGTCCAGCTATAATCTCATTCCTGTCCCTATAAGTGTGTGCCGACTCTCTCACATAGATATTGAGCTTATGGTAGAAGAGTGTAAGCCAGGTTTATGTACAGATTGTGATGCATTCATTATTTATGCATATGCTTTAATATGAGTACCTGTAATATTATTTTTGCCTTATTATAAAGTAACTGGTTGTGTTTATTATCCAAATGTCATAACTGTGAGGGCTTGGTTGTATAAAAGGAAATGCATTGATGAGCTAGGATGCTGAGCAAAGTAAGTATATTTCCCTATAAAAGACTTGCTCTTAGGACCTTGAGAGAATTTTAGTGGTGGTGATCCTTCTCTGGAAACATAGATCTTTCATTGTGAAGGATGGGTGGAGTGAGCAAACCAACCTGGAGAATGAGTATCTATTCATTACAAAGTGGATGGCCACCCAGTACACCCTTTAAAAGCAGTTTAGAACAGAAGGTGGAAAATATTATTTAAGTAATGTACTCTCTAAAAAACAGAATAGAGCATACAGAACTCAATGACTCCATGAAACAACCAGAAATATTTGAACAAAGTAAAAAGATTTGAAAAAGATAAAAGAAAATTCAAGATACTTACTATCAAAAACAATTGACCTGGAAAACTGATTGAGGAGAGATAATTTAAAAGACTCCATGAAAACCACAAACAAACAAAAAATCTCAATGCTGTATTTTACAATAACTTGAAATAATACTGCCCAGATTGATTAGAACTAGAGGTCTAGGGGCAGCTAGGTGGCACAGTGGATAGAACACTGGCCCTGGAGTCGGGAGGACCTGAGTTCAAAGCCAGCCTCAGACACTTAACACTTATGAGCTGTGTGGCCTTGGGCAAGTCACTTAACCCCAATTGCCTCACCAATAAAAAAACAAAAAAACAAAAACCTAGAGGTCTAAAGTAAAATAGAAAGAATCCACTGATCATGTGCTTAAAGAAACCCCAAACTAAAAACCCATTATTTGTCAAAGCCAAATTCCAGAGCTTCCGAGTCAAAGAAAAAAATACCACAATAACCAAAAACAATTCAAATGCCAATGAACTGGTCAGGATCAAACAAGACTTAGCAGCAACTACTACATGGTAGGCCAAAAGTCACAAAAGGATTTGAATATTTAATAAGTCCTTTATTTTTTGTTTTTAATTTACAATACCATAGCATCATATATAGTATATAAGAAATGAATGTACATTATGTGTGAAAAATCAAATCTCAGGGGCAGCTAGGTGGCGCAGTGGATAAAGCACTGATCCTAGATCCAGGAGGACCTGAGTTCAAATCCAGCCTCAGACAGTTGATACTTACTAGCTGTGTGACCTTGGGCAAGTCACTTTACCCCCATTGCCCAGGAGGGGGAATCAAATCTCATAAATGGCAAAAAATAAAGAAAAATAATTTTCAAAAAGTTATTAAAACCATGATTTTTGGGTCATCCTTTATATAAAAGAGAAAGTTTTAGAATTCAATATTTCAAAAGGCAAAATATGATTACAATTTATTCTGCAAAACAGAGTTTGATCCTACACAAGAAAAGATGTATTAAAAAAAATAGAATTAAAGGGGGCAGTTACGTGGTGCAGTGGATAAAGCACCAGTCCTGGATTTAGGAGGACCTGAATTCAAATCCGACCTCAGACACTTGACACTTAATAGCTGTGTGACCCTGGGCAAGTCACTTAACCCCTATTGCCCCACAAAAGAAAAGAACAAAATTTAAAACTTCCAAGTATTCCTGAGAAAAAATAGCAGAGCAGAATTGAAATTTTAAAATGCAAACATAGGAGTCAAGAGAAATGTAGAAAGCAGTCAGAAGGAATTGAATGATAATGAAAGAATTATGTTCTAATATAAGAGAATTTCAATAGATTTTTTTTCAGAATTCTAATATCTTCAAGGGGAAAAGAAGGAACTAAGTAAGACAAACACAGGTTCTGGGTTTGTTATTATTGTTATTATATTTATTCTAATGAGATGAAAGAAAAAGAAGGGGAAAGGAATGCATGAGTGAAGAAATGAGGAACAAGGGAGAAGAACTCATTATTGCTAAAAGGTAGAATAGAAGGAGTAATTATCTCACTATGCCACTTCAATATGAACCAGATAAAGGAGGGTTTTATGCACATACACACTCACACAAAGTTTGGTACAGAAAAATATACTCACATGGAAAGAAACAAGTTGGAACTAGCAAAGGGAAAGGGATATTTAAAAGAGTAAACAGAAACATGGAGGAAATAGTGACAAGAAAAACAAATTTCAGCTTTGGAGGGAGGATTAAAATGAGAGAAAGAAAGTATAAGAAACAAATATTGGAGTCTGGGCTTGGTGAAGAAAGATGGGGAAGAGGAATAAGAATACACTGCTTAAAAAAACAACAACAACACACTGTTTCAATTTTAAAATTAGATGGAGAGGGACAGCTAGGTGGCACAGTGGATAAAGCACCAGCCCTGAATTCAGGAGTACCTGAGTTCAAATCCGGCCTCAGACACTTGACACTTACTAGCTGTGTGACCTTGGGCAAGTCACTTAACCCCCATTGCCCCATAAAAAACTAAAAAAAAAAAAATTAGATGGAGAAAAAATGAGTCAAACAGGTAATTTGCCATTGAGAATTGCCCATAATTTGAACCCGAGATTTGAGGGGTCAGGAAGTATTTGAGACATGGGATATAGAGTGAGACCTTATCTGGGTTTGTTATGGATGTTTTGAATCAAAGTTGGTCATGTATCTGTTGATAATAATAATAGACAATATTTATAGAGAGCTTTAAGGTTTACTTAAATCATATATATATACACACACACATATATAACACATGTGTAATACACATACCCACATATACATATACATATTTGAACTTCACTACAACATTGGTGGTTAGATGCTATTATCTCCATTTTACAGATGAGGAAAATGAGGATGGCTAAATGACATACCCAGGGTCATCAGGCTAGTAAGAATTGAAGGCAGGATTTGAATTTACCTTCCCCACTTCTGGGCCAGCACTCTACCACCTAGCTGTCTCAAGAAGAACGATGTGTATTAACAATTTAACTCTTTACTTCTTCATTGACATTGATACCTTCTGTATTTGGCTTTGGATACTTCAGTATGGAATAAGCCATTACTGCTATTTTTTTTTGAGGCAATTGGGGTTAAGTGACTTGCCCAGGGTCACACAGCTAGTACTGCTCTTTCTTAGTATGCATTTCAGCTTGGGGGTGGGGCATGGTTGGGGAGAGAGGGAAGTGAACACAAACTCTTGACCAAACTCTTATCTCCTTCTGAAACACTGGCAGCATACAATGAAGACCAATTTTAATAGGAGCTGCAATAATATAGACAAGGAAAGATTATGACCCTCTCTTTCCACAGCTATACTTAGGAGGGAAAGCAGGAAAAGCTGGTTTATATAGATAAAATATGTGTTAGATAAGTAACATCCTGTGATTCACATATACTTGCAAGTACACATGCTGGAACAAACAAAGATCTTTTACCCCAAGCTAAACGAGTATTATGGGCTTAAGGAGCATCCTTAATTATTACAGGGTGAATTGGGATCCTTGTCCCAAATGCCTCTGGTAGCATTGGATTAGAAATGCGAAGTCATTGGTATCTGAACCAGAGGTGCCAGGTTACATCGTTACTGTAGTCAACTCAATACTTCTCAAGAAGGAGAAATAGAAGAAAAGAAAAGAGAGAGAGAGGGAAGAAAAAGGAAAGAAAGCTGGGTTTTTTTGGGGGGAGGTACTGAATTATGTCCATCTATGCTGATCAAATAATTGAATAATTGCCAAATTGCCATTGTATCTTGTGCTGTATAATCCCTGCTGATAAACCAAAACGTTGTCCTCTATAATTTTTCTTTTCTTTTCTTTTCTTTTTTTTTGCAGGGCAATGAGGGTTAAGTGACTTGCCCAGGGTCACACAGCTAGTAAGTGTCAAGTGTCTGAGGCCAGATTTGAACTCAGGTACTAATGATTCCAGGGCCGGTGCTTTATCCACTACGCCACCTAGGTAGTGCAGTAGATAGAGTGTGGGATTTGGAGTCAGAAGACCTGAGTTTGAATCCTCCATTAGGCACTTGCTAACTGTGTGGACTTGGGCAAGTCACAAAAAAAAAAAAAAAACCTCCTTGTGCCTCAGTTTCCTCATCTGTAAAATGGAGATAATAAGAGCACCTACCTGTGTTGTGAGGATCAAATGAGATAACTTATGTAAAGCACTTTGTAAATCTTAAAGGACTATATAAATGCTAGCTATTATTAAATGTAAAACATTGCATATCCTGAAAGATGTTGTTATAATGGCTTGTTTTGATCAATTGTGCTTTTTTACCATTAAAAGGGACACTACTATGAGGAATGGGGTTTCAAGAAGTAATAGTTGTATTTTTAAAAAGCATTAATTGAACATTTTAAAATGTAATCAAAAAGTAAAATTTCTAATTTACTCCTTTAGCTCCCTCCCCCAAGTGATTAAAAAAATCTTATACCCTAGTTTCTTAACCAATTGTGAATAAGACAACATTCTACTTCTTTTTATATAAAAATAAATTAGCCAATAACACTATAATGATTAACATTGGGCAGCTAGGTGGCACAGTGGATAGAACACGGGCCCTGGATTCAGGAGGACCTGAGTTCAAATCCTGCCTCATATACTTAACACTTACTAGCTGTGTGACCCTGGGCAAGTCACTTAACCCCAATTGCCCCGCCAAAAAATATATTTATATATATATAATGATTAACATTTCCACTGACTTTTAGGATTAATGCCATCCTTCTGAGGGCTAATAGGATTTTTGCCTTGAATTGTTCCTATTTTCATGAAAACTCTTTTTTGGGGGGGTTCAAGTCATACTAGTGAATTAACCCGCAGATAAAGAAATAACTAACTCCATGTTACTTCAGAAGTGGCTAAGGATACTACATTTGGACAAATCTTGTTACTTTTATTCGTCACTTGTCACTTTTATTTATCTTACCAGTTGTTGAATTCATATCCTGATATAATTTGAATGTTTCGGGTGAGTCCACAAAGAAAACAATGGAAATTAAAATAAATATATGGGGAGACCAACCCTGCTTTTTAAGAGAGTTTTACCTGCATTTGATGAAGCAACCTGAAAAAGAAAATTATATTAGAACCACAAAGAAAACTGCCATTTTGAGGAAATATCTTGAGACAATACAAATGATTTGCTCTCTTTTTTCTTACATACTATGCACCCTGAATTAATGCAATACATTTATTTGCACAAATTGTTTTGTGACTACTGGGTCCATTGACAAAACAATCACAAGGTGGAGAGGGCCTTGCTGAGTAGATCACATTACTATTTCTCATTTCCCTCTGAATCTGTCTATTGTTTCAGAAGCCTGAGTCAGTGGTTACTGACTCGATTCTTTTTTTTTAGCATTCTTGGTACTAAAGATAAAAAGATAATGTTGTTTTCTCTCTTTATTGTATTTGTAGCATTTAAGAGGATTTAAAAAAAACAATTAACAATACTATAAGATCTTGGAGTGGTCTGATGAGTTCTAATTACTTTTAAAAAATTTATAATGTGTAATGTTTCTTTACCACAAAAATAATTACAATAAGAAATTAATTGAACTTACCATCTTAAAATAGATGAGAATGACTCCAATTAATGACATCCACTTCCTAGGGGTACTAGCCATTCTGCTAGACACTGATTTTTGTTAGTGAAGAGGAAAAAAAATGAGCAAACAGCACTTTAGGGAGCTAGGACACCTGTTGTCTATCTCTGCGATGCTGGCAACAGACAGTAGAACATAGCTCCACCTCTCTAGCTTTGGCCTGATCTAAAACTCATTGTATTTAGGGGTGGGAAGGATGGTAAAAAAGAAAAAAAGTGATAAAGACAAGCAACCCAACAAAGAAGAGCTCAGATTACTTAGGTTTCAAGTAAAAGTAAGAATACTTTGCCTGTCTGGTGAGTTGTCTTTATTTTAAAATTTATGTTTAAACTAAGGTTTTCTATAATTTACTTTACAAAGGGAAGAAGGTCTTTCCCTGTTAGACTATAAAGTTCTCAAAGCTCAGGTAGCACTTTGCAGTGTGGTGGAATGGAAAGAGTACTAAATTTGGAGAAATACGTTCAAATCTTGGTTCTGATATTTGCTGGTATGAGCATAAATAGGTCACTTAACCTTTGTAAGCTTCAACCTATAAAATGGGGATAATGATACTTGTATATTTACCTCATGGGGCTGTTGTGGGGAAAGAGTTTTGTTTACCTTATAGTGAAGATAAGTTACAATTACTTAAAGGTGAGTTATCATTAATACAATTAGGTGAAAGTTTTTCTTCAGTAATGTTATAAAATTGTCCTCACAAAGTCCTATTCTAATGTCTTATCATGGCATGGAGGTAACTTTGGGTTTGGCCACATACCACTTGGCCCCAACCTATCTTTCCAGCTTCCCAATAGCCCATTGGGGTAAGTATACAGATATTTTGATATGTTATTTATTTGTTATTTTCTTTAACAGTTATCAATTATTTCTACTTATTATCTGATCATTTATAATTTAAGATGCTTTGTCAAGCCTTTATTTGATACTATATCTTTTGTTTATTCCTTCTGAAAAGATGTCTTTTTTTAGTGTTATGACCTAAAAAGAATATATTCACCATTCCTGTCTTTTTTATATTTGTTTGCAATATTTCTATGCCTTAATAAATGACCAAGTTTTGTAAAAGTTACATGTGGTACTGAGAAATATGTATATTCTTTAGCAGTCCCATTTAGAAGATATCATAAATCATTAAGTTCTATTTTCTCCAGCAAATTGTTTAGTTATCTCTTTTCTCTCTTGTTTATCTTTTTGTTAAATTTGTCCCAAACTGAGAGGACATTGAAATTTCCTGCCACTATTGTTCCACTGTCTATATGAATTTGGACATTAGGAATATATAAGTTTAATACTGATATTGATTTGTTGTCTATGGGTTTCTTTATTTATGTCCTTTTATGTTGTTAATGTTTGCTTTTGCTTTGTCTTATAGAATGATTGCAACTTCTGCTTTTTAAAATTCACTTCATGCATAGGAAATTTTGTCCCAGCCTCTCATTTTTATTCCATGTATGTCTTTATTTTTTATGTATGTTCTTATAAGTGGTATATATAAAGTTTTGGCTTTCCTATCCAATCTGTCACTCTTTCCTTTTTGGGGGATTGGATTAAATTTTCCTCCATTTATCTCTAACATTGGGGGGTTTTTGTATTAAATATTTTCCCCTCTTCTGTAAATACAGAACTTTGCCTCTTTAGCTTTCTACTATAAGGAAACCTTACTCTCACAGGCCTTTTTCTCCTTACCCTCAAGCCCTCTACTTAGATTTTTGTTACCCCTTTCCCTAGTTTTGGAGTTTTGCTTAACTTATTAGTTCTTTTAAAATTTCTGCCTTTTCTCTAGTTATCTAATTCTTCCCTGATTTTTCTCTCTCAGTAAGTACTCAAGTAAAATCCTGTCTTCTCTTCCCCTTTAATTTGTTTTGTTTGTTAATTTTAAAATTTAATTTTCTAAGCCTTTTTTCCTTAAAAAAAATATTTCTCTCAATCTCTTCTTTATCTTCCCTTTCATCCTATTTTAGACTTTTACTCTTTGATTCATGGTTCTTGTACTTATTCCTTCTGTAGTCTATGTATTCCTCATGACATTAAAATGGTCCACAACACTCCCAAGTGCAACCTGAATCAGATTAAAATGTAATTGGGACATATTTAATAAAATAAATTAAAATGCAATTAAACATAGATAATATTGCATTTTAAAACTAAGTCAATATGTGACCTGCAGGAATACTTACATACAGATTAATGGCCATGTTTCTATTTGACATCCAGTTTGAGAAATGTCCAATAGAAATTGGTCATCTTATTAGAGAAGCTAGGGCTAGATGGATCTGGAGTTATTTCTATAGAGATGTTAGTTGAATCTACGAAAGTTGATGAGATCACTCAGAGAGACAGTATATATAGAGAAAAGAAGGCTGAAAACAGAGTCTTAGGAGACACACATACATGGAAGGTGAAACATGGTTGAACCGCCAAAGGATACTGAGAAAGAGCATTCTGAAAGATGGGAGAAGCAGGAGAGAACAGTGTTATGAAATGAGAAACTTGAGGGAGTTAAAGGAACTGATGACAGTGACATAAGCAAGACCAAGAGAACAATATACACAAGGACCATAATAGCATAAGAGAAATCACTCAAATATTCTGGAATGCAAATCAATACAATGGCTCATCTTAAATCTAGAAGGCTAATGACAAAGAATACCATTGTCCTTGGTGGAGAAGTGGTGGACTATAGGTATGGAATGAGGGAAATGCTATTAGACATGGTCAGTGGATTTTTTTGTTTATGTTTTGTTTAACTGTTTTTTGTTATAATGGACAATTCATTGGTAATCACTGGGAAATGCTAGACATTTCTAAAAAACAAAAACGTTTTTAAAAAGAACTAGGGCAGCTAGATGGCACAGTGGATAAAGCACCGGCCCTGGATTCAGGAGTACCTGAGTTCAAATCCGGCCTCAAACACTTAACACTTACTAGCTGTGTGACCCTGGGCAAGTCACTTAACCCCAATTGCCTCACCAAAAAAATAAATAAATAAAATAAAATAAAAGAACTAGGGGAAGCTAGGTGGTGCAGTGACACTGGATTCAGGAGGACCTGAGTTTAAATTCGGCCTCATGGGGCAGCTAGGTGGCACAGTGGATAAAACACAGACCCTGGATGCAGGAATACCTGAGTTCAAATCTTGTCTCAGACACACTTACTAGCTGTGTGACCCTGGGCAAGTCACTTAACCCCAATTGCCTTGCCAAAAAAAAAAAAATTTGGCCTCAGACACTTGACACTTACTAGCTGTGTGACTCTGGGCAAGTCACTTAACCCTCATTGCTTCACGAAGAAGAAAAAGAAGAAAAAAAAGGAGGAGGAGGAAGAGACGAAGACAGGGATGCTATAGTAGGCTCAGATAAGAGGTATTGATGCTTATAACCCATTATAAACCAGACCTACTAATGTGATATGTATGGGTTATTCCTTTTGTGCATGGTCGGTTATTGCTTACAAATCTTGCAACTGCTTCCCCAGTCTCTTGACAACAAATAGCAAATCCTCTAGGGGAGCAGGATGTAGAAATCTACATCCATAGGGTTAATTTAACTGTCAGGCTTCCTCAGCTCCTGTGGGCATATTCCAAAAGGAGTTCACACTTTTCAGTCAGATAAGCTGCTTTCAACAAACCTGAAACAGATACTTATTACAGACTCTTATTTAGGTAAGGATGTATCCCAGACTTCAGGCAGGATGCTAAGCATGGACATACATAGTAATATATCAAAAGGAATGTAATTCTCTGTATCACTTTCTCAAAAGAGTTTTTTTTTCTTTTTTGCTCTAGTTTTGATACACCAGGAAATAACTGCATCATCACCTGAAATATCTTGGCCAAAGGTTGTGATGTGATCAATATGCCAAAGAATGTAGCCCCATGTAAGCAATGGAATCTGCTGATATAGTTTTCCCCGCTTGAAGAAGAGGCTGAAGGATTGTTAGAGCAGAGAGTTATATAGAATGGAGTTGGGGCAGCTAGGTGGCGAAGTGGATAAAGCACCGGCCCTGGATTTAGGAGGATGTAAGTTGAAATCTGGCCTCAGATAATTGACACTTACTAGCTTTGTGGCCCTGGGCAAGTCAGTTAACCCTCATTGCCCCGCAAAAAAGAACAACCAAAAAAAAAAAGGAATGAAGTGGAAAATGTGTAAGAGGAATCACAAGGTGCCAATAGTTGCTAGCACTGGAAGCTGAATGCAAATTAAAGGTGCTACTACTTCAAATTAATTATAATTTTGAACAGTTAGAATGTACTGATATGCTTAAGGAATGATATGCCTGGATAGAACTTGCTGTATGCTTTAATATTTATATCTCTATTTATCTATCTATAGATCCTCTTTGCAGAGCTGCTGGGTCTTGATGAAATATCTGCCCTTTACTTCCCCACTCACCTAGCTGTTTCTTGATGATCTGACATTTCATACCTTTTTGAAATTTCTTACTCTTTTTTTTTTTTAAGTGAGGCAATTGGTGTTAAGTGACTTGCCCAGGGTCACACAGCTAGTAAGTGTTAAGTGTCTGAGGCCAGATTTGAACTCAGGTACTCCTAACTCCAGGGCCAATGCTCTATCCACTGTGCCACCTAGCTGCCCCAATTTCTTACTCTTTTAAGCCATGTTTATTTTCTGTTTGTACTTTTATAATGAATTTTGTCTTCAGATAAAGAAAAGTTGACTTTTATATTATTCTGAGCAAGTATTTGCTATAAGAAGGGGAAACAGTAGCAAGCAGAGTTCTGGTTTTTTATTTATTTTCGGTGTGGTGTGGTGTGGTGTGTGTGTGTGTGTGTGTTTATGTGTGTTATTGAACAGAATGACCAGTCTTTGTTCAGTGGCTAATGATATAAAAAACATTTTTTCTTTGGGAGTTCTGAGGTTACTGAATCCCATGAATATCTCCAAAGATGGAGTTTCATCTCTGAGGAAGAGAGACAAGGTCAGTTTGGATGGACCTTGCAAAGAATGTGGCATATGCTTTAGACTCACTATCCCAACCCCCACCTGAACTTGGTCAGGTCTCCAGAGCATGACTACTTAGTCCTCTCAGGACTTTAGATTTAGTCCTGAAGGACTGGGAGAGGTAGTGAGGTATCTTATCTAGAGCTATTTAGCTGGAGGCAGCTAGGTGGTGCTGGATTCAGGTCCTGGATTCAGGAGGACCTGAGTTCAAATCTGGCCTCAGACACTTGGCACTTACTAGCTGTGTGACCTTGGGCAAGTCACTTAACCCTCATTGCCCCACCAAAAAAAAAAAAAAAAAGCTATATAGCTCACCAGCCGCTGACAATTTGGTTCCTGCCATGATTATTAGTTAATTATCAATTAGTCAACCACACTTACCAAATGCCAGGCTCTGCGCTAAGTACTGGAATATTAGCAAATAGAAAATAAAAATACAAGCAAAAAGAAAGACATTTCCTGCCCTCAAGCAGCTTACATTCTAATATGGAAGACACTATATAAAAGGAAGCTGAAAGTGGGTGGGAGAAGAAGGGGTCAGGAGTAGAGGCATGATGGAAAAGGCCTGAGGAGTGCAACCTGGTGGGAAATGAAAAGAGAATATCTTCAAGATCTTCCCATTAGGTGTGATGTAGATTTTCTTCTTGGCTCTTCCTAGAACCTCAAATCTGAATCCAGTCTGTCCTTGACTTCCAATGAAGACACTGCCCTCAGCTATTCTTTGCAGTTAGGATGTGTGGTGTTTAAAATTGTATGAGTTAATCAGCAAAGTCAATCCAATCAATCTTGATATTATCCCCTCGAGGGGCTTTTGGGCGTCCCAAAACCCATTATTTTCTCACAGATGTCAATGGGAATATGGAAAGTATAAATCCCTATGGACTTCTGAAGTTTACAAAGCTGACCAAGCTCCTTCAGCCAATCTGAATATACTTCCTGTGCAAGGTCACAGTTGGTCATTATCCAAAGCTTAGAACTGAGGGAGTGATTGAGACATATTCTCACTTTGTTTGGGAATCAGGGAGTATGTGGCATCTTATCACTTACTTTAGGTAGGGTGGGGTAATTGTAAGAGAAAGGTACAAAGGTTTAAAAGAGTGAAAAGATAGGATGGGGCCAGGTTGTGAAGGCAATCCAAGTAGAGATTATCTTTTATCTTAAAGGGAATAGGAAGCCATTGGAGTTTATTGAGTAGGGTAGTAATATGATCAGATTTCCATTTAAGGAAAATTGCATTGGCAGCTGTGTGTGGGAAAATAGATAGATTAGAATGGAAAGAGGCTAGAGGCAGAGAGACAAATTAGGAAACCATTCAGGTGGAGTCTGTTTCTGGAGCCTCCCAAAAGGGGGCTGGATAGGAGAGATGTTGTAGGGTTAACAATGGCAAGATTTGGCAACTGATTGGATGTACCTGCTAGAGAGAGTGAGGCACTGAATAAAATGCCAAATCAGGGATTTAGGAGACTAAAAGAATGATAGTGTTTTCAACAGAAATAGAGAAGTTCAAAAGAAGGGTAAAAGATAGAGTTCTGTTTTGAACATGTTGAGTCTGAGATATCAAGGTTAAGCCAGGAAGAAGATGGACTTGAACCCAGGTCTCTCCTGATCCCAAGTTCAGCACTCTTTTCCTTACACCATGATGCTTCCTCTAGGAAAAAGTTAAAGAATGAGAAAATGACAAATTGGTCACTATATTTTTTGGAATCCACCATGCTCAGTCAGCCCCTAACATACACAGGGAGGTTTGTGACCTCTGGGCCTAATTAACAGCACTCATGAGTAGGATGGACCACGGGCAGGGAGACTGTTATAAGTATATTTTTCTCTCTGAATTGGCCTATTGATGCTGAGGCCTGATTCATCAGTTGCTGACAAGATTTCTCAGTATTCTCTGTTCTAAAGGAAAATAATAAGAATATTTCCTTTTCTCAGTATACTGTATTAAATCTAGGTAAAATAAGAATCTACCCTTATAAAATCATGTGACAGACACTTTAAAAGCCACAATTTGTTTGGTCATTGCACAATTCTTGGGCATCTGCTTTGTTTCCAATTATTTGCTACTACAAAAAATTGCATGGTATTTCTAAGGGGTGATAAGGCAAGAAGAACTGGGTTGGAGGGTGGAGAATGGTTTGAGTATTAAGTACATGCTTGCCTTACTTCAGAAAGGTGGGATATTTGGAGCTAGAAAAAGATGGTTTCTAGGGAACACAAATTGAATCATAAAAGTAAAATCTAAGACAAGAAGCATGTGCCTACTACATGAAAGGAAAGTTGAGTCAGTACAGACTTTGATCCTTTTTTTAAAATTATAAAAGTATTTTATTATTTTCCAGTTACATGTAGAGATCATTTTCAACATTTGCTTTTTAAAAAAAATTATTTATTTATTTTAGTTTTCAACATTTGTTTAGATAAGATTTCCAATTTCAAATTTTTCTCCCTCCCTTCCCTCCCTCCTCCCCTCCCCTATACAGCAGGTAATCTGAGATATATAGATATAGATATTGATATTGATATCTATATATATATATAGAGAGAGAGAGAGAGAGATAACATTAAACATATTTCTGCATTAGTCATGTTATACGAGAAGAATCAGAGCAAAAAGGAAAAACCTCAAAAAAGAAAAACAACAGCATCAAAAACAAAAGAAATAGCATGGTCCAATCAGTGTCCATATTCCACAGTTCCTTTTTTTCCCCTGGATTTGGAAAGCCTTTTCCATCATGAGTCCTTTGGAACTTTCTTGTACTGTTGGATTGGTGAAAAGAATCTAGTCTATCACAGTTGATCAACATATAATGTTGATGATACTGTGTACAATGTTCTCCTGGTTCTGCTCATCTCACTCATCATCAGTTCATGCAAGTCCTTCCAGGTTTCTCTGAACTCCTCCTGCTCATTGTTTCTTACAGCACAATGGAATTCCATTACATTCATATACCATGACTTGTTCAGCCATTCCCCAATTGATGGGCATCCCCTCAATTGCCAATTCCTTGCCACCACAAAAAGAACAGCTATAAATATTTTTGTACATGTGGATCCTTTTCCCTTTTCCATGATCTCTTTGGGAAAAAGACCCAAAAGTGGTATTGCTGGGTCAAAGGGTATGTACAGCTTTATAGCCCTTTGGGCATAATTCCAAATTGCTCTCCAGAATGGTTGGATCAGTTCACAGCTCCACCAACAATGCATTAGTTCAACATTTGTTTTTATAAGATTTCTAGTGTCAAATTTTTCTCCCTTCCCTCTCTCCCCTCCCTTCTTCAAGAGAGCAAGTAATCTGATATAGGTTATATATGTACAATAACATTGAACATATTTCTGCATTAGTCATGTTATAAGAGAAGAATCAGAGCAAAAAAGGAAAAACCTCAAAAAAGAAAAACAACAGCACCAAAAAAAAAAAAAAAAGAAACAGTATGGTTCAATCTGCATCCATATTCCACAGTTCTTTTTTTCTGGATTTGGAGAGCCTTTTCCATCATGAGTCCTTTGGAACTGTCTTGTACCGTTGTATTGCTGAGAAGAATCAAGTCTATCACAGTTGATCAAAATGTTGATGATACTGTGTACAATGTTCTCCTGGTTCTGCTCATCTCACTCATCATCAGTTCATGCAAGTCCTTCCAGGTTTCTCTGAAATCCACCTGCTCATCATTTCTTACAGCACAATAGAATTCCATTACATTCATATACCACAACTAGTTCAGCCATTCCCCAATTGATGGGCAGCGCCTCAATTTCCAATTCCTTGCCACTACAAAAAGAGCAGCTATAAATATTGTTGTACATGTGGGTCCTTTTCCCTTTTAGACCTTGATCCTTTTGAGCCACTTCATGGACCCACAGTAATACATCTGCTGCTGTGAGAAATAATTATTAATAACTGATATCTTGAGGGACCCAAGGTATAAATTCTCCTTGAAAGCAGGATTCATCTGGATCAAAGGAATCTTGGGTTGGGATAGATCAGTTTATCTAGAGAGGTAAAGACTTTACTGATGAGACTGGATCACACCTAGGTGTAAACTATTGTGCTCTGATCAACTTGGGTGGGGGTCTACATTTTTTCTCTGATGTTAACTCCACCAAGAGTTGAGTGACCTAAGCCAAACTTCATTTTAATATAACACACCTTCAAATCATGTCAATCAATTTGATTTGATTACTATGTGATGGATCTCCTGCAGTTAGAAGTGTATATGAACTGTGACCTCATAACCATTAAGGATCTATGGTCTGAGAGAGATGACCAATAGATCATCCTTTTATTAATAACCTATCAGATTATTCATAAAATGATTAAATTACCAAGAAACTATGTCTCTCATATTTTTAGTCATTACACTGTCCTCTATATGTATCAAAGTCAGAACACCAATATTGTGATATTAAGAATCTCTAGGGGGCAGCTAGGTGGCACAGTGGATAAAGCACCAGCCCTGGAGTCAGGAGTAATAATAACATAATAAAGTGGATGTGGTGAGCAGGGGGCTTACATGTTAGAGTCACAGAGGTGAAGGAGGGTACAATTTTCTGGAGGACCTGGATGGTTACTCTCAAAGGAGTAAGCTGGTCTGGCTTGGGGGCCCTGTTTTTGCCCAAGTCTTTACCAGATACCCTTGGGTAAGTTTTTTGTTCTGCCACTTAGGGGGGAGGGTGCGGGGTGCTTCAGGGCCATTGTGAACTATGGAGCATCTAGGAGCATTTCCTATCTTTGTATGAAGGTATTCTATGAGGATATTATTAAAGCCTTCTTTGACATTGATTGAAAACAAGGCAGAAATCTCAATAAAGCACAACTTGTTTTTCTCCAAAAATACTTAGGCCTTGTGAGTAAGTATAGCATGGAGGTGGTGTGGGTTATTCTTGTTCTCTACCAGCATGATAACAATGTTGTTGTTAGTATGATCATAAAGTTCTCTCAGCCAGCAGTCCACGTTCATCTGTCAGGTTCTTGGCTAGGCCCTACACAAATTCCTCTCCACCCTATGGAAGTATATTGACATGACTACCTGGACATCTGCGGATGCTCCTGGTAGCAACCTCCTGATCAATGGTGGTCTTACTCTCCAAGTTAAACTCATTGCATGAGTGAAGCACAGCTCTTCTCAAACCCGGTCTCTAATTAGGCATGACTTTAAATAGGTCGTTGCAGTCTTTGCCTTTCGGCACTTCCAGCTGAACCCACCATAGAATGCTTTTAAAGCTATGGAGGGGCAGCTAGGTGGTGCAGTGGATAGAGCACTGGCCCTGGAATCAGAGGACCTGAGTTCAAATCTGGCCTCAGACACTTAACACTTACTAGCTGTGTGACCCTGGGCAAGTCACTTAACCCCAATTGCCTCACTAAAAAAAAAAAAAAAAAGCTATGTTGGAACATATAAAATGGAGATAGAATACTTTTTCCTCCATGAAAATCCTACTCTAATGCCTTATCAGGGTGTGGAGGGTATGACCTTGTGAAGGTAGTCTCTGATAGGTTTGACTAAGACTTTGAGTGAACCTTGTAACAAAACTGTCTCCTTTATGAAGATTATGGTAGCTAAGTCTGATGAGATTCATTATTAGACCCAATGGTCTGTGAAACCAACAAAAATACAAAGTGATCTTCAGTCCTATGAGTCTGCCTGCCTTCAAATTCCACCATGATAGCTGGAGAGGACTGTACGGGGGTCATGCAGGGTATTAACAGATTTTTTTTTTTGTGGGGCAATGAGGGTTAAGTGACTTGCCAAGGGTCACAGAGCTAGCAAGTGTCAAGTGTCTGAGGCTGGATTTTAACTCAGATCCTCCTGAATCCAGGGCCGGTGCTTTATCCACTACACTTCCTAACTGCCCCAACATAGATTTTTACCTGAAAACACTGGAATTCATGTGCAATTTTTGTCCATTGACCAATGACTTAACATAATACTGTAGAAAATTAAACTTATCCATACTGATGGTCTCATTATATATGTAAGACCAGGAAATTTAAAGGACTTGCCTCTAAATGGAAGGATGAAGTTTCAGATTTTCCTCAGAAAGGACTATGCAGGAATTGGCAGAGCTGGCGTTTTCATGTGCTCAAACTCAACAAGAAGAATAATCTCATGGAACACTCAGTCATCTATCTCAGTGACACTGAGCATAAGCTAATTGATCATGACTATAAAGATAATTGTAGTACATGATTCAATAGCCATGTCAGAGGATGAAATAGAGATTCTATAAAAAAACTTGTTAAGATGCTACTACCTACTTCCTGTATGTCCTTTGGACAGCTTATGAAGCTTTTGGGGTCTTACTTTCTTCATCTATAAATTAAATCTAACTTCTAAGTTCCCTTTCAGATCCCTGAGATTCTCAAAGGGGGCACAAGAAGGACACCGGGGAAGAGAATTTAAAAATGTGTTGAAAAACATGATTCAGGATGCAGAAATTACAAAAGAACAAGTCTTGTAAATTACTTTCCTCATGCCTATAAATCATTAATATTTTCAACAGGAAGAGAGTTGGAAGGTGGTGGATGTGCAAAGGGTCAAACTTACAAGAAGTAAAATTGAGTTCTTAAGATAGAATTATGGTAAGACTCGGGACCCTAAGAAATTTAGAAACCTTAAACTTTAGCAGAAGTGAAAAACAATCCTTAAACTTTAGACACGGAAACCAAAGATTCCAGAAATGAAAAACAATCCTTGTTTCACACCTCAGAAAGGTGATGTTGCCAAAACACATAGACTAGGGGTCATGCAGACCCAGGGATATTTGGAGACAGTACTATCGATGATGTAAACACCAATAAGCATATCAAGGTCTGCAAGGAACATAGATGAATGATATTCAAGTTCCATACTTGAACATTACCAAGATATGTACATCACTTGACCCCCGAATTCCCCTTCCTTGGTAGTTTTTGCAAAGAAGGTAGCCTTCTTTGTAATTGTTAAAAAGGTCAACTCTCCTTCCATTCAGAGAGAGTCTCCATCATGACTCTCTCCCAGCCATGCATTTCTTTCTCCTAATCTATTTTACATGATTTGCTGTGAGCCTGCCAATTCTTTGGGTGAGCCAGCCCCCAAACCAGTTCCCATGTCAGAATAAAGATAAGCTACTTGAGGAGACTTTTAGCATTTTTGTCTTTTTATCTCCAGAATCTAGTTCATAGAAAACTCTTAATGTTTGTTGATTGATTAATAGACAGGAAAAAATTAAGTAATTTTTATTACAAGCTTATTGACTTAACAAACAAATATTTCAAAATTTTAATTATAAAACCATAAGTAAACTCAAATAATTTACAATTTGTTTTTAAAGTGTGAATGTGAAGTACAAAATAACAATAATAGTATTTCTGTATTCCTTTCTGAATTTTTTCTTCTTTGTACATTATTGGATTTTGTCATTGTTTTGTTGGCTTTTTTGATTTTTTTTTCACTCTGCATTGTTTTGTGTCTTTCCATTCCTTTTATTTGTCATTTTTATGGTACAATAATATTCCATTAGATTGATATATTTACTTCCACATACTTCAGCAACTTGTGATAAATTTTGTTGGGGATATTCCCTCCACTGATGAAGAACTTGCCATCTTTATAACTTAGTCAATGGTTTCCCAGAGTGGCTATGGCTCAAAATTCTATCACCCCGAAGCCAGTTTGGGGATCAGCCTCCTCAAAGTTAGTTAAGATTGGTCCTTGGATAACAGAGTCCATCCATCACCAGGTCTATACTCCAAGCCTTTCTGGCTTGGTAGGACCTTGTGCTCATTAGTACAACTTTCAAGAATCAAATGTGATGCCAACACTGTGATGAAACATCAGAGGAGGACTTTATCAGGGGCATCATATGCTCCGATTCATCCGAACATTCCTCAATTGGTGGAGTTATGGCTTGTTTCCAGGGTTTTGCTATCACAAATAAAGCAGCTATGAACATTTTGTATGGGTAGGTATTGAAAACAAAACAAAATCCTGAAGATATAGTTCTTTAACGGTGATCATTGGGCCAAAGGTCACTGTGAGTTGGAAATGATTAGGTTGCTTTTCAAAGTGGTTGCACCAATTTACACCTATACTGGCAGTGGAGTAGTGTACTGTACAAGTTTCCCCACTTACACAATTCCAACATGGAATTTGACTATTGAAAATTCTTTGTTAATCTGATGATTATAAAGAGGTACCTCTGAATTGTTTTAGTTTACATCTAATTATTCATTTGACTCCCTAAGGCAGTTGTTCACCTCTATTTCTTCCTTCAGGAACTGCTTATTCATCATCCCAAAGGCAGCTAGGTGGTGCAGTGGACAGAGAATCTGAATTCAAATCTTACCGCAGACACTTACTAGCTGTGTGATCCTGGGCAAGTCACTTAACCCCAATTGACTTAAACATCCGGCACCATCTCCAGTTGTCCTGATATGTAGCTTGTCACTGGACCCAGATGGCTCTGGTGAGAGTGAGCTTTGCACAGCCCTCCCTTACTTAAAACTAGTTCACTGCAATTCATGACATCACCCCAATGTCATGGTCCTCTTCAGGAAAGGACAAACAAACAATACATCATCCCAGCAATTATTTCAGTCAATTGTTTGCTCAGCATGAACTACTTAATTAGAAAAGATGTCAAAGAGCAAATACCAAATTAGAAGGAAAATGAATCATGTATAATTACAGCAACTTCCACCCAACCTCTTTCTGATAAAAGGAAAGACATTAAATCGGAGAGGTTGTGTCCAGTGGGTTCTACTTGTGCTCTAGGGCCAGTCAGACCTCACACATGGCTCATTTTAGGGTCAAGGGTTTAGGTAATGATGGGACTGGTTATCTCCTGAATAGTCTTGTCCCAAAATTATGGTGGTTTGAGGACTTGGTAAAGGGACTTTAGAATGTGTTGTTTTTGTATTCCCAGTACCCAGCATGCTTTTAAGATAGTAGGCACTTACTAAATACTTGTTGAAATTGGCTTGATACACAGATAACCTTAATTGCCATTCAGCTCACACTCAAGTACATCTGTCTTACTTGTCTTTATGTCATAGTGATGTTCCTGAATCTGCACTCTTTCCTGCAGCAAAGAGGCAAAGTAGAAAAAGGGATTAAACTGGATTTGCTTGACTCTAGAGAGTAGAACTAAGAGCAATAGGTGGAAATGACAGGGAAGTTGGTTTTGGCTTAACATAAGGACAAAATTCCTAAAAATCAGAATTGTCAAAAAATAGAGAGTTGCCAGGGATCTAGTGAATTCCTCATCACTGGAAGTTTTCAAGAAGAGGCTGGATTCCCCTGGTTGGGAAGGTTTGGAGAGGGTATTCCTGGGTACATCCAGGTCAGATTAGATGACCTCTGAGGTGCTTTTCAACTTTGAGATTCTGAGTAAAGATATAATACACACACACACACACACACGCACAGATGACCTAATCAGTGTGTGACAGAAGGAAGAGCAGAAAGAGGGATAAACATTGGAGTTTGGAGACTGGGGCAGAAAAAAAGGAAATAGGGTGTCAATCAGTGGGATATGTACAGGATACCAAGCTTAAGTTCGATCAAAGAGTAGAGTCAAGAATTAAACTGTCTGAAATACTGGACAGTTTTTTGCTTTTGTTTGGGTTTTCTGTTTTGTTTTTGGTGAAAGATCTGTTTAGAGTAGCTTTCTTCAATATGACAGATCTATTAATGACCTTATCTTTAGGAATCAGGGGTCCTCTCTGGGGCGTTCCTCACAGCATCAAGATCTAGTTGACCTTTCACACTTGTGTATACCTTTTCTCCAGGACTCAACAGGTCCTTGCTGAGGGTGAAAGTGGTGAGTAGTTTGGCTGTTCTGATGAAGCTGTAAACCACTCTCCAAATTGACAAGTTTTTCATTGCTCCTATTCTGTGCCACACTTAAATCAGTTACACCCCTACTTTCTCTACCTCTTTACATTTATTGACAGTCAAAAGCCAACGGAGACTGTCAGGGCAATCCAGAATTCTTAAAGGGAATAAGAATATATCCAATAACTAGGAGACTTACAGGTTTGAAAAATGAACTGCAGGCCCTATTTACAACCCCATAATTTATATATATATATATATATATATATATATATATATATATATATATATATATATATAGGCAGTCCATTGAGTTAGTCCATCAGTAGATCTAGGATATGAACTGCAGAGACACAATGATCTGAGAGTAGAATTGAACAGAATGTAGAGTCGGGTTGGGATAGTTTATGGAAAATTATGTTGCACTTCCAAAGATCTCGACATGAAAATCCATCTTTTTAACGTCAGTATTCTAATGCTGCCATAAAGCTGCAAACAGATCAGTCTCTTAAGAATCAAGATTTTAGGTGATGTAGTTTTAGGTAAGAGAGGTATAAGCACAGTGGGTATGAAATATGATCCAAAGAATATGATTGGAAAAGGTAGACCAATCATTTAATGAGCAAGTATGGATATCCCAAGTTCTGCACTGATACCCACAGAATGTCAAAAGATGCAGAGGAAGGTCTTTGACATGGTGAGTAGATCCTTTATGGTATATTTATGGTTATAAAGGAACTAGAATTAGGCTGGCTTTAAAAGCTCACATGGGTTGCAATTTGCAACGATTAAAAGACTTGATGGCTATTTTCAAGCATTTGAAGAACTGCCACCTAGAAGAGGGACTAGCTGCCTTCTACTTGTCCCTAAAGAGCGGAATTTGTCCCTAAAGAGCGGAATTAGGAGCAATCAGTGTTAAGTTACAGAGACAAATAGAAAGAAAAACCTTGCCAATAACTAGTGCTGCCCCAAAGTGGGATATATATTCAGGAAAAAGTGTTCATCATTGAAGGTCTTCAAACAGACTGGGATGAGCATGTGTTATGGATGTTGTAGGCAGCTCCTATATTAAGGGACAAGATGGATTAGATGATTTCTAAGACCTCTTCTGAGTCTAGGATCGAAGTTCACTTTGAGGTCAGTGGCATCTGAGGTGCCAGTTCAGGAGAACAGATATTTAATACGATACTCATAATATCCCTACTTCATTCTTTAAGTGCTATACAACTTTCCTTAACAACTTTGTGAGGTAAATAACCCATCAGGTAGGTTGCTGCAGCACGGCATATTGAATATAGTGATGGACTTGGAATAAGGAACATGTGGTGAAAACTTGTTTATGGAAATCCAGGCTTAAAGGTTAATCTTTAAAATGAGGAAGACTAGCACCTCTGTCACAGTCTGTTGTGAGCCTCAAATGAGATTGGCATAGTTTTTCAAACTTTAGAGCATGTCAGCTACAATTAAGTGTGTGTGTGTGTGTGTGTGTGTAAGTTGAAGACAGAATCCTACATTTAGGAGTCACTTTTCTCAAAAGAACCTCAGAAAAACATGTAGGGCAAAACACACTTGAATAACAATCCTTTCTAAAACAGATCCAAGTGGTCATCCAGCCATTACTTGAGGACCTCCAGTCATAACCTACTACCTCTCCCAACAGCTCAGTACACTTTGGGTTAGCTCTGTCTTGCAGTGTGGTACAATTGCAACCTGAGTTCAGAACTGCTACCTACTACCTTGAAGGCCTTTGGAAAGTCATTTATCCAGTTTGTTCAATTGTGAAATTATGGGTTTGGATTGGATGGTCTCTAAAGTTCCTTCCAGCCCTAGATCTAAGACCCACCAACTTGAATTGTGCCCTCTGACAATAAACAAACCAAATCTAGTCCTTTTATAAACTCCTCATGGGAAGACTTTTTGAGTTTTTCTATCTCCAGTGCATGGTAACATAGTTACTTTTAATAAACACTGAAAGTCCTTGAAAGGTCCTCCATCTCTAGTTCCTTCGACCAATACATGGTCTTGAGGCCCTTTACCATACTATCCCTGGATGCTCTATTTCTGAGTCCTGCCTAAAAATAGTGGAACACAAGAGCTGAAAACAAAATAATCCTGATGTCCAATCTAGGCGAAGTACAACAAAACGCAACTAAAAACACTGTTCTAGTCCCATATGCACTTGACTCATGTTTACCTTACAATCCAACCGAAATCCTCAGCTTTTACAAATGAATTATCTAGAAAAACTTGCCTTATCTTGTACTTTATTTTTGAAATCAAAGTGCAAGACTTCATATTCATTTCTATTAAACTTCCATCATAAGATTTAGCCTGGGCTGAGATTTTTAGATCTGTAACCCATATTAACTATCCATTCCTTCTACCTTGCATCAGCCAAAAATTCAGAGCATCCTAACCAAGCCTTTATCAGTCATTAATGAGCTGAAGCCTGGAAAAGATGCCTGAAGCTATGGGAATGGATGAGATCAAGATGAAAGTATAAGTGAAAATGACAGAATGGAAGAGGGGCAGAGCCAAAGCAGGCAAAGCTACAGAAGAGAAATCTAGAATACAGTGCCATAGCAGTTGAGAAAAAGTATAAAATGGAATAACAGTAGCTAATAGATGACTACAATAAGAGCTTTTAGAATTGGAGGCAGGGGCAGCTAGGTGGCGCAGTGGATAAAGCACCAACCCTGGATTCAGGAGGACCTGAGTTCAAATCCAGCCTCATAACACTTGACACTTACTAGCCGTGTGACCCTGGGCAAGTCACTTAAAACCCTCATTGTCCCCCCCCTCCCCCAAATGGAGGCAGGTTGTGCATTTCCAAAAAGTTGGCAGTGAAAGTAAGATAGGTCAATAATTTAGGTAACAGCAGGACTAAAGGAATTTGTTTTCATATAGGAAAGGCTTGACCAGAGTTTTAAGGCTGGGTAGTGAGGAGACATTCAATTTTAGCAACTGGAAAAAGTACCAGAAGAGATGGGAGGGAATGGGATTAAGGATAGTAATAATGATTCAATGTGAGCATAAATTACAAGTGTGCAAGCTGGCTTTCCAAATTCAATAAATCTTGTGATCTACTTAAGTACTTTTTGAAAAACAGGATTTTGTTTAACTTTAGCCATCAAGGGGGCAGGGGACTGTTATTTGTACCATTGTAGCACCAGATGTAAGACAGTGCCTGATGTGAGTAGGTACTTAATAAATGCTTGTTGAAAAAGAAAGCCTTTTAAAAAAATAAAAACAATTTTCTTTCTTACCACTTTTTAAACGTTTAAAAAGGTTACTCCTGCCTTTGAGAGGAGATGCAACCCAGTTTGGAAGATAGGAATAGAGTCTGAGGTGAGGAGCAGGATGGGGAAGCTCGATTAAAAAGTTTGTTATTTCAAATGATGCAGATTTCTCAATCATGAGCCATTCAAACCTAGCTTCAAACCTGCCTTTCAAGGCAAAATAAAAATGATCATATTTCATTCAACACAGCAGAGGCAATTATTGATCTATAACACTTTGTAATATGGAGTCATGTCAAAGTGGCTAGGTACAAATGTTCCATGCCAATTTACAAAAATGTCTACACTGTGCCTTCAATAAGAATTCTTCCTAATATTTGAGTTCCTCAGGCAACCTAAATACACCGAGTTATTTACAGTTGGTTCTACCTCATCTTTCACTTGTCTTTTAAGTTTTACTAAACACTGACTGATATTTATAAATATTTCTAATCACAAGTGAAAACCCCTTTAATTTTAATGAAAAAAATGCATTAAAAAGCCCCCTAGAAGGACTAAATCATAAACTTAAATACGGCTAAAAAGGGCAACACTCAACAAACTTACTATATGACAATATTTTGAGACACTAACAAATGAAGGGAATTTAATCGCAAAGTTAACATTTTCCAAAAAGATGAAAACCCAAGTTGTAACAAGTTATTTGAAAATGTGAGATGGGCTCTGTTTAAATTATATGAAAGAAATTCCCTAAATAAGGCAGGAAAAGGACTGAGAAATGAAATAGTACTTTCACAACTGTATCTTTCCCCAGTCTTTCTGGAAACTACTCTTTAAAAAATGTGAATCATAGCAACTACACAGTATGTAATAACTAGAATCATTTAAATGCACAGGACAAAATGGATCGTTTCCTTCAAAGAATATTGAAGGCTCAATAATAAATGTTCCTTGATTGTGACTTTTAAAATTACAATAAAGCAAACAGAAACACAAAAACTATTGGGAACTTTCTTGTCCTTATCACCCCAAATTTAAATCTTACATTTCATCATCTACTGATTTACAATGCTGAATCAAGTAAAACTATACTCAAAAGTAGCACCAAAATTTAGACATGCTAAATCCTCCCCATTCCCCCCCCCCAACTTCATGCCAACAATAGGCTTCTACTTGTTTGTCTTACACCTTGAAGACTTTGGATCTTTACCTACAGTTAAGAAATGTGATTACTGAACATCTATAATATTATTATTGGGCCTTTCAATTTATGATTGATGCATATAGTCCAAAATTAGCCTAGCGAGTTACATATTCTACAGATACAACACTAGCGCTTAAATGATTAGAACTGTAGTTTTTCCCAAGCTAAAATTATCTAGTTCAAACCTTTAATTTCACTCAATCTTTCTTTCATGACATCAAGAAATGTTAGCTTTCTTTCCCACCTTGCTTTTTCAGATTTCCTGTTCCTTATCACCAAACTGAAGAATTCTAAACTGTAGCATAATGGTATATACACTCTAGCCCTATAGAAAAAAAAGCATACCCTGAAAACTGATTCTAACTGAAGGAAACTGTAATGAAAATACCACAACCTTTTCTGAATGGTGGTATTAAGGCATGCTCCCATAGTACCTTCTGCCATCTACCTATTTCAAATTTGGAACTACCTATACAACTTTCCCATCTTTTTATACAGGAAAATAGCAGACACTTCTTTAACTCTAGGTTCCAGTGAAACTATATAACTCAGTATATCCAACTTGGATCAACAGATTCCTTAAAATAATTTATACCCCCCCCCCCCACCATTAATTTGAGCAGTTAATTGATGCCTAAATTTTGCTGAGAGATGGCTGGAGTAACATTTTTGGACAGACATCCAAAATGCCTGAAACACTTGATTTTTTAAATCACTATATACATGCAGAAAAATCCTAAAGCAGGAAAGATCTGGCCCAACATTCTCAATCTGCTTTTTAAAAAAAGAGGCCCAAAGAAACTTACTTTTTCACTCATAGTGGCCTAAAACCCAGGGTTTATGTGTGAAATTCAGTGCTCTTTCCATTATAGATACCATAGTGAAAACAGCACTAGTTACATTACAGCCAATAAAATGGAAGTACATAGAAAAATCGCTTATGATCTAAGTACAAAACACTATATACAAGCTTAACATTTATACAAGTCAGACATATGACTTTGAACTGTCTTTGTCATTCATTCTTGACTGAAAATTATTACTATTTTCCAAATGAGGAATGATATAGGATGTAATCAACATTAGATGGTGTCAATCTAAAGATTAAACACTTAGCTGATTCAGATCATAATCGACTATATAATCGATCTAATCATATATGCTTTGTCTCTCCTTTTACTTTTGCACTGTATCCAGAACACTTTTCATATTATTAAATTATAGCTTATCAAATAATAAAATCTCTTAATTTGTAATTTAAAAATCATCCACATTACCATTATTCTGGCTTAACGCCAGGGATGGACTAGGCTCTAAAACAATGCCAAAAAAAGTGTTTTTTGTTTTGTTTTGGGTTTTTTTTTGGGGGGGGTGGGGGGAGAGAAAGATAGTAAAAAAAAATGTAGGAGGGTATAGAGAGGGAGGAGAAAGGAGCAAAGTCAAAGAGTAATGTATTATGCATACTCCTATTGTGATTCACATCCCCAACTGCTTTAGACTTGTGAATAGGCTAAAGAAGCTAATACATAGAATCAGCAAAGAGTATTTCAAGCTTTTAGTCACAGGTGTGCTTTCCTCCTCATTCTTTTGCTAGTTAGTGCAAAGTTACTAAACTGTAGAAAGTTAAAGGCTTACTTCACTCAAGTTTCACAATGATCCACCATTAACAAATTCTCATTTGAATGTTTGTGAAAACAGATGGGGGAAAAGTCAACACCCAGAATAAAGGATTTAATCCAGTGTTTATTCCAGACTCATGATGGTTCTCCTCAATCAGTATACATGTCATAAGAACAGCCTATTAAATAATTTGCTGACTGATGATTCTTTAATAATGCATTATAGCATTACTTTAATACTTCTCTCTTCTAGATGAAGTTCTCAAACTCAAACAGCAATTGTCAGTATTGATAAAAAACATGTTATGACTTTTAAAAAAGGACACTATCAAGGTATCTCATAATTTAAATACTTTTCCATTTATAAAAAATGCTTTGGAAGCTTGAGGCTTGAATCTGTTTCTTTACCAAGTTTTCCCTCCCTCTCTTCTCATATGGGTTTAATATGTAGGGTTTGCTGCAAGAATGCTAGGCTGCTGGCATATTTTTTTCCTTCAATATTAAAAAAAAAAAAATCTGAGACTGCATTAAAGAAAAAAAAAAAAGAGGTTACATGACATGAAAAATTTCCAAAAAAAAAAAAAAGAAAAGAAAACGAGGTGAATAAATTCCGGGCTTACTACTATGTCCCTTTGAGGTACCACTCTAAAAGGGACTACTAAATAAATTGCAGCCTTATTTAAAACCCTGCATCAGAAATTGATAAACTCTCAAAAATACACACTAACGGTAGCTTTGTCAGGAATCTAAATGTAATACATTTTAAAAAGAGCTTTCCAAGGGAAGATACAACAAACAAACAAAAAAATAATCCTAGATTTCATGTACATTGTATGCACATAAATATTTCTGTTATAATACACATTCAAGACTCATCCTGAAAGTCTTCAGTTCCTATTATGCAAAGCACAGCCATGCTAACTTCAGTACAGAAACCATAATCCCACATCTACAAAACAAAAGTAGAATTAGTGGCAGTTTATTGCCTTATACAAATTTAACCAACATGGCAACCATGCCAAAGGAATTAAAACATTTTCAGGACATATGTACAGACTGTACATTTCAAAAACAATGAACAATAAAAATGCAAGAACAATCATTGCATCATGAATTAAACTCAACAAATGGATGGAAACGTCAATGCAATAAATGGGATTACAAAGGCACTTCCCTACACAAAATGGGAAATGAAAATCTGCAGCCTATATATAAGGTTGAAGAGTGCGTAACTACTGCACAATCTCAACTTTAAGGAAGAAAAATAAGCAGGATTTAATCAAACATTTATAGGATTCAATGTGATCCACTTTTACAAAATAAACCAAAAGAAAAAAAAGAAAGAAAGAAAAGAATAAAACCCCCAAAACTTCACACAGTCTCATCTTTGTTCTTAGGCTGCCTTTCTTGGCTCTCTCGCTCTGTACTCTGGCTCCTCCGGCGATCCTGTTTGTCAGACTGGTCCTTGCCATCACTGTGCTCTCGTTTGTGAGAACGCTCTTTGCTTCTGCTACGTTTTCTCGATTTTTCTTTACTGGGACTGTGTTCCCGTTTTCTTGACTTTTCAACACTGCCAGTTCTTCCTCGACTGCCACTCCTGCTTCGTTTATTTGATTTTTCTTTACTCTCATTTTTATGTTTACTTGCTTTTTCTTTACTCCGGCTTCGACTACGCTTCCCTGTATTTCTACTTCGGCTTCTACTTCGATGTTTTCTTTCCCTGCTTCTACTTCTACTATGTTTTTTCTCTTTTTTGGAATCTTTTTTGTCATCCCTGTGCTTCTTTTCATCTTTGTCCTCTTTATGCTTCTTCTCTTCTACCTCACTCCTACTTCTCCGCTCTCTTGACCTTTCCCTCTCTTTTTCTCTTTCACTGCCTCTTTCTTTGTCATAATCTCGGTCTCTTCTCCGGCCTCTCTCATTCTCTTTCTCACGATCTCTGTCCCTCCTATCTCCCTTTCTATCACGACTCCGGCTGCGACTTCTGTGCCTCTCCCTGCTCCTACTCCGCCTGCGCTCTAGCCCACGATCTATGCTTCGAGATCTTCGCCTTTCTTTTTCCCTCTCCTTGGCCTCACGTTCTAGTCGCTGCCGCTCCTTCTCTCTTTCTAGTTCTCTGTCAAAACTAGAAGAACCGTGGCCTTCTCGATGATGACTTCTACTTCTGGATCTTCTTGGAGACCGTCTTGGGCTCAATGACCTTCTTGGTGACCTAACAGTTCAAAAAGAAATAAAAGTTCATTGTTATATAAACTATTACAATACTTAAAACATTCACCAGAGTTCCTTTACATATTAAGTTCTTTCAGCATACTCAAAACTACACAAAGTTGCATAAAGGTAAAGTTACAAGTGCTTATTCATATTCAAAGTCACATAATTACTCTGCTCCTTGAAATTAACTAGAAAATAATTTTTAGGGAAAAAATTAAAGGTAATAGGTTTCTAATTGTATAAAGCAGTCATTAGAATAGACATGCATCTTTATGTATGCTTTACAGGTACATCTAGCGTTGAATCAACATACTAAATTAAGAAGACAAATGTGAATTCTGAAATAAGCATATACCTTGAACGTCTACGTTCAGTATGTCGGTCTATTTCTTCAATTCCTTCCTTCCCATCCTTCTTGACTTTTCTAGGTCTTGTTTTAATTTGTTGATCAATATTTTTCTGAACTGGAACAGGAATTCTTGGAAATAAAGTAGAAAACCACTCTAATTTGGTAAGAAAAGAACGAAGCATTTCCCCAATGGTCATTACACAGCCTCCACCAGCCTTCACATCCAGGTCCTACAAAAACACAAAGAAAGACACCCTAATGGTCAAAAGCGGGTATTTTTTACCATATAAATGAGCACTACAAAACTTATTACCATTTTTGAAATTTCAAGTACTTTTTTTTTTTAAAGGTCTAGGAGAAATTCCAATGTGTGTACCTTTCTAACTTGATTATTAAAGATACAAGTAAGACACTAAAGCTTAGTATGTGCATGCAGGTGAACACAAACCCTGCAGCCTCCTGGGTTTAATGGGGCCTGATCTCAGTGAACAGGAATGCAAAAGCCTTTTATTACTCGGATATGTGGAACAATCTTGCCTTAAATTTAAAGCCCACATAATTTAAGTATATATTCCTAAAAGTGATTCTGTGGACATATGATTGCACACAATCAAACCTAGCATCGTGTCCTAGCTATACATGGACTGCTTCAGGTAATTCCTGTCTAAATGGGTCATAAAAAGTTCTAATATAAAATGAAATCCTAACAAAATTGGAAGCAATAGCAAACCAACTGCCATGAAGCAGTGAGGTTTCTAATTTAGAGTTATGTAAAAAATAAATAAATGAACAAATAATTGGAAACGCATAATCCATGATGACCATTGTCTCTGAAAAGGGTCATTACCGCATGAAGGCCTTCTTGCTATGCCCTCTCACAGCTCAGGACATGTTAGTCAGCTATTGTCAGTCCCAAACCTATAGTGCAAGCACACAAGGAAAGTGAGATTTGTTATCTAAACAGGAAAACAAGAGCTAAAGGTAAAACTGCTTGCACTCACACACATTTAAGTGTTCAGATATACAGTATTTCCAAATATAATCGCTGCAGATATCTAAAGAAGAAAACAATACGTTAGCTTAAACAGAGCACCTCAGACACGTGTATACAATAAAAACAGATTTAAGAGAAGCATTCAGTAACAAACAGGTAGAGGTAACAGATTATCAAGGTTACGGGGCCATGCCTTTCAAGGGGAAAGGGAGAAAGACTCTCCAAGTGAAATATTTATTAAAAGGTAAACTATGCCATAAGAGGTTGTGATTATGTCCCAACACTAACAAGTTCCTCACTTTTGGCAGCTTAAAACAAATACACAAACAAAACAAAAAAAAATGACTGAAATCTGTTGATATGCACTATACACATGATGAAAAGCAAAAATAAATGGAAAAGTTCTCACTAAAGCAGCAATCTGGGCAAGACTGATAGTTGCCTAGGTGCACAATAGGGTGTATGAATTAAGGATAATTCATAAAATAACAGATGGAAGTATCAAGATTTTAGTGAGAAATATATTGTTTTCTTTTGAATTCAGGAAAAGGAAATTGCAAAAAGACCTATCTAATTCACGTTAGTTTGTTCACAAACATTACAGAAGATGTTAAAAAAAAAATTAAGCACATGGATACAGCAGGAAGCTGCTCTACAGGAATGTCAGTAGAATCATAGGGAACAGAACTTTTCCTTCAACAATTATTTACTGAACATTCAAGTCTTCCAGAACTCACCATTTGCTAGGTAAAACAAAAACAAAAAAACCATATACATGTTATTAAACTCTAAAGCAGTAGGGTGCCCAGGGTAAATAAGTAACTTCAAGGTACCTTTAACCCAATCTAGGATAGAATACTAAATTTAGGATTAAAAAAATTATAAAGTTTTTTGAACTCTGATTTTATAAATGTAAACATACAGTTGCTGGAAAAAACAAGTTGGGGGGGGGGGCCCTAAGTGAAACTTAAGAAATGTTATTAAAAGCAGCAATTAGAATCTCTAAAGAATGGACTACCTCAAAAACAAATCATTTCTTAGCCAAAAGTTTACACTTTCCTAAGCATAAGGGCTATTAAAATGAAAAATAAACAAGGACCAACAAAACTTAAAATTATTTAAAGTTTAAACATTTTAATCAGATTGTTCTCACATGCTCTGAGATGGCAATTTATGTTATATGAGATAAACTTCAAAATAACAAAACTACTTTTAAGAATTTAACCTAAGATTTAAAAACTAATTGTAACATGTTTTTAAGGGATATATTTTCAAAATACTTAATTATAGTACATTTAAATGGAAGAAAGTCTACAATACAAAACTCAAATATAAAGTATTAAAAAAACAACATAGAAATCAGAAGAAAACAATTTATTACCCTTGCTGACATACCTCTTCATCATCAAGGAAGGATTCAAACCAATCCCAAAGGTCTGTTGGGGGCTGTGTGTACCTGGAATTACAAAAGACTATAAATGTATGCTATTTAACAATGATGTACTGATTGGTAAATATAATGAATGAGTGCTCACCTTATATACATAAATCCAAGGGCCCTAATATATGGAGAATCTGTATGTGTTATGAGACCCATCACTTGCTTTCGAGTGAGTTTCAAAGTAAATAACTTGTATAACAGGCAAAAAGCTGTAGAAACAATTCCTCCTGTTCCAACACCTCGAACCTTGGAAGGAGGGGAGGGAGATAAGAGAATGAGCATCAATAGTTAACACCAAAAGGTTGTGTCTGCCTAGATCAGGGTTCTTAACCTGGGGTCTTGGATAGATTTCAGGGATTCTTCAAAACTTAGGGGGAAAAATTTACTTCCTTGTTTTCATCACTTTCTAAATTTGTAATTTCTTTCATTTATGAATGTGGGCAACAAATATATTCTCTTACTCTGAGAAGGGTCCATAGCAGACTGCCAAAGGGGTCCATGAGACAAAAAAGGTTAAGAATCCATGGTCTAGATAATAATGGCAGGTATCAGTCTTGGCAGAAAAAAACTATGAGGGAGAAAGAGTCATACTGCTTTATTTTCTAACTCTACTAGTCATTTGTATTCAGATTTTTCTCTTTAAGAACTGCTACCTGTGTATCAACTAACTGATACAAAGGCCTATATTTTACTTGTAATATGTAAATTTAAAATTTGTCACCAGACAGAAAAACTTAAGAATGCACGTACTTCTACTTACCCCTCCGCACATCCCTGTCTGGCCTGCTGTTTTTCTGCTTCCTTTTTCCCATGGCTCAACATGTGTGACCTGGAAATATCAAGAAGGTAACTATCACAACATTCATTCTTTAAACTTAAAGGTCTGATAAAAGAAAACCAAAACTATTAACACAGCAGCTCTTCCAAATGCCTTTGGAAACTGTATCTACTTTAGGATTGGACAAAATTGTTTCCTCTTATAGCTATGAATAAAGTACAATATCTCTAAAAGAAATTTAATTTTTAAAAGAATGTCAAAATGACTACCTAAAATAGAACCCTGACTATACAAAAATAGCTTAAAATAAATTATAAAAGCAGCTTTGCTAATATTCACAGGCCCACAATATACAAGGGGTCAGGTCATTTATTGTAGAGCAGTAGTAAAAGCACAAAATGTTTCGTTTTTATGCCTGTAAAGCATAAAGTCTGTAGCTTAGAAGAGTGAGTGATATCCAAAATTCTGTGGTTGGTAGGTTTCTATACTCAAAACTATATCGTAAATTAAGAAACTTATTTGAATTTGTTGCAATCACCACTTAGGTGATCACACAACAGTCTCACAGACTGACTCTAATAATCACAATGAGCTCTTAAAGCAAATTAAACCCCAAACAATGACAGTGAAATTAAATTCACGCTTATTATAATTCAATACGTTTCTGGAGCAAAAGTACACATGCAAACTCCCCCCCCCCCCCAAACCAAAACCCCTGTACAAACTGTCAGACTGTTACTAATTACACCATAGATTCACAAAATACATGAAAATGTACATTCCAGTTTCAGATAAAAGCCATACTTTTCCATACAATTCACCTTGTATAAGAGCTGTGTATAGTCTATAATCAATCTAAGTTTTCTGTGTTTACCTATAATAGTTTTCCTTTCAAAAAGATCTCATTTTAGGGATGCAATCTTGAGTTCCACTATTATATGTATATATATCAAAGGAAACTTTGCTTCAGGTAAAATTTTACTTAAAAAATTGAACCCCTAACTTTAACACAAATCACAAAGACCTGTTGCTGTTAACTATTAAAAGACAGTATTAATTTGTATACAAATAAACAAATTTTAGGAAAAACACATATACTTTGGGCTTTATATGAAGCAAAGGCTAAGTTTTAATTTAGATAGGATTATAGATATAGGACTAGTAAAGGCTCTCCCTTCCCTTAGAGGCTACCTAATCAGGTAGTGACAAGGAAGATTTGAACTAAGAGATCCTCTTTCAATCACATTATTTTCTAAGCTTCACTAAGTTGTATGACGATTTAATTCTACTTTTGTACCAAGTTTTACTAAAGTAATAAATCACATTCTACATTATAAAGTAATGGGACTCATTTTTGGTCACACTTTTTATTACTCTTCACCATGTCATAGCACTTATAGTATTGCAGATATTCTGTAAAAATATTTTCTCTACCAACAATGGAAAGAAAGTGTTAGCTTTAATAAGTCACAACCCAAGAAGTTTCTTAGGTAGATTAAGATCTATTTTTGTTTCTCACATGGTGCTTCAAAGGTAAATGGCTCTGTTCTTTTAACATATTGATGTCAACCCTAAGTACCATGTTTTTAACCATCATTAATTACCTTAAAAACCATTTTTCAGTGACTTTGTCCTAAAGAACATCTACCTGCAAATATTTCCTTGTTGATCAATATAAGCTTGTCATCAGTGTCTAGTGTTATAAGGCACCTGAAAGTACCTTTATGCAATGTCTAAACTGGAAGGGTCGTGAGGGTGTGTGGCTGGGAATGGGAAGAGGTGGACCGATGATTTCTTCTTATTTTATAGAGAAGAAAATAGATTAAGAAAGATTAGGTGACTAGCTCAAGGACACAAAGCTAGATGGTGGCAGAGGGATCACCAACATTCAGCTTTCTTTATTCTAAATCCAGTGATCTTTCTATTGTAGGACACTGCTTACTTTTCATTTCCCTTTTCCAACGTGTAACCATTTTATTCTGCCCAAAGAATATTGAAGTCCAGTTTAACACCAACTGGCATGGTGTGAATATCCAGCATAAATTCTATTATGCTTTTAAATCTTTCTTTTGGGGATCATTTGATTAGGACTTTTGATAATTATACTTTTAATTTTATAAAAGAATTTTCAATCAGTGTCAGAGTGAATCCTTGGGATTTACTATTTATAAAACATACAAACCTACATATTTCCATCTGATCCTTAACGTACTTTATATAAATCTCATCTATTATTATTACTAGCACATACATCTGAACAAATTCTTTAGCAAAAACAGAATACAAGGAATGCTATATAACCCCGGTTTCAATTTTTAAAAATAGCAATGGTGTCATAAATGAAGATAAAAGTACACATGCATTCTCCCATACTATTACAGTACTAATGGCACACTGGAAAAACTGCTTACCTTGTAAATTTTTTTTTTAAAGTTCTGGTTTATAAAACCATAACTGAATCCACAACAGACTAGTAATAGAGATTATTCTCGGGAAGAGAACACCTCTGCAAAGCATACTCCTTATCTCCCTAAAGCTGCACATGTATTCCTCAATGCACGAGTCTAAAAATATCAAATAACTAATATCTTGGCTTTTTAACACTCGTCAAGTGGAAAAACTAAGAAAACATGTTAAAACCTTTTTGCTAAATAACCTCCCCATAGACAAATAGAAACGGTCTGCTCAACACACATTTCTCTTAATGTCTAAGTGATTTTTACAAGTCACTTAAAGTAAACCAAAATAACCACTAAATATTCTTTTTAAAATATTTAAAAGGGCTACTAAGCCTAGCAGTAAGCGTGTTTTCTTAAACAAGCCTGGAAGTTATTTTCTAGACGACATATGGTATATATATATATATATATATATATCTAGCCTTAAAAAGAGGCACAGCTCTGGGGTGGGTAGTAGGCCTAAGTCTCGAGGGTGAGAGGAACCCAAACCAGGGGTCAAGTAACCAGTCTAAAGAGTCGTTCATTTAGCCGGGGAAATGCATTAAAGGTGATTGAGGATGATTAATAGTGCATACCTCTACCTGCGACCCTGGGCTGCTCCGAGCCTCGCTGCAAGACTGAGTCAATCCTGCTAACGAAACAAGAACTGAGACAAGAGTGCAGTGAGGAGGCGCCAGGTCATCGCCCCAAGACAGCCAAGCCAGCACCGACCCTGCCGCTGAAGCCCAGGGCCCGGCCGAGCCTCTACTACCTCAACTACACGCGGGGCTGCTTCACGTGCCCCGGCGACTCCGGCTCCTGCGGGGTCCATTTCCGGGCCTCCTGCCCTGCCCTTTGCCCCCCACCCCTCGATTCTGATCAGACCCCACGTCCAGGTTAGCTCCAGGGCTCCGGGAAAACCCGCGGTGGGGGCCCAAACGGGGATCGGAAGCCCTCGGACCCGGAGTGGCCGAGCCTAGAGCCGCGTCGGCGCGGCGAGGTTCCGCGTCCAAAGGAATCACCGAGAGCGGTTAGGTGGAGGATCGAGTTACTGCCCCCCCCCCCGTCCCCGCTCCTCTTCCCCCCCCACCCCGGGGATCGGCGTTACCCGGATACCGGGTCCGGGGGCAGGCTGGGGTGGCGGGGAGGAGGCAGGCGGAGGAAGATTGTCCAGGCCCCAAAGCCTGAATCGAAGGGAGGGCGGGCGGCCTCTGCCCGACCCCGCCCCGGCGGCGGCCGCAGCCGCGAGGGCCGCCGGCTGGCGGGGCGGGAGGGGAGGGAAGCGGGGCAGCGGCCCCGGCCCCGCGCTCTCCTCCCCCCTCCCGGCCCGACCTGCGGACCTCGGCCCCGCGCGGCCCCGGCCCCCGCCCCCCGCCCCCCGCCCCCCGGCCCGGGCCTGGGCCTCGGAGCCCCGTACCTTGAAGTAGATCTCGTCCACCACCTCGTGGTAGGTCTTGAGCTCGTAGAGCTGCACCTTGAAGTAGGGCGACGACAGGATGTTGGTCAGGATCATGGGGTTCAGGTTCATGGTCTTTTCGTTGCCCCACAGCGGCAGCACATTACCCTGCTTGCCTGAGGCGGCGGGCTTAATGGCGCCGCCGCCGCCGCACTGCTGCTGCTGCTGGGCCGCAGCGGCGGCTGCCTGGTGCTGCGGCGGCGGCTGCGAGTTGCTGCCTGTCAGCGCCGGGCTGTTGTTCGCCATGTTGCGGCGGAAGGCGGCGGGGAGGGCAGGAAGGAGCAGCAGGAAGGGAGGGGGAGGAGGGGGTGGGGGCGCGGCAAAGCTCGGCCGCTCGCTCTCGATGCTCGGCACAACGGTCCGGGACCCTACTCCATGGAACGCCGACGGCTGGAGCGGGGGGCCCCCTCGCTGTTCCGCCCCGGCCAAGGCGGGGTGAGGGGATACTGGTGGAGGGAACCCCACGCCGAAGCTGGGAACTGGGACGCGGGCCAGAGCAACTCCCGGAACAAGGCAAGCAGCGACCGGGGAGCACGATCTCTTCCGCCAACTGCCCCTGGGAACAAAATGGCGTATCCGAGCGGAAGTGACGTGAGCACGTCCCGACGTTCCAAGTCAAACTCGGGACCAATCGGAGGCTTCCGGGGGAGGGGGGGAGTGGAGAAAAAGTTTGCCTAGTGAGCCTACCCCTCCCGCGCTCCTTTCTGAATTGTTGGAAGCTCTAGTAATTGCTTGGGAGTCGGGCCGGTAAGCCTGCTGGAGGCTAGTGCCTGGGCCTGACCTTTCTGAGGCCTGGGAGTCTCCTGAATTACAGGGGATTATCCCTTCCCGTCCCGGGACCGGAAGGGAGCCTTAGGGTCAGTCATCCAGTCCTGGAGAGGACTGGAAGGCGGGCCCCGCAGGGAGTAAGTACCCGAACTGGGATCCGGGGCCCTTCCTGCAGTACCCGGCCCGGCCCTCGGCCACATCTCGGGCGCTGTCACTTCTTCGGAGAAGTGAGCCCTGGCCTCGACGTGGAAATCTTAGGCTTTTACCCCACTTTTTTTGGGGGGGGGGCGGGGGGAGGCGGCGGCAGTTAGTGAGTCCCAAAGCGTTCCAGAAATTCGTGTTCCCAGAAGGGCTACGCCACCCTGGGCTCCTGCCCCCTCCAGAATTTGAAAATCAAACTAGTGAAGCCCAGATCACCAAAAAAGATGTTACCTTTAAAGAAAAAAATGAGACTTAAAATACCGAAACTGATAAAAAGAAATGCTGCAAGGTCAAAATACCGAAACTGATAAAAAGAAATGCTGCAAGGTCGAATTCCTTAGGTGTTAATCTGCTTTAAGTAAATCATAAAAATGGCTAGTAATAGCACAACAAATATTTATATGCAAATAGATAGTACGGAAGGGACCCTACTTCAAGATCGCGAGTTCTCTGAAAGTAGTTTAAAACGTCTTCCCTGAAATCCTTTGTATTTGGTGCAAATACTTTCATCACATAAAATTGCTAAGGGAAACTTCAGGACGGCCCTTGTGCAGAATATAAACTGCTAACTAGCAAAGTCAGAATTAATCAAATTTTACTTATAATCTGAGGTTTTATTTTGTTTTAAAACTTTTCCCTTAGCAGTCAAATTAATCTTTCTAAAGAGCAGGTCTGACCAAGTCTCTTCCCACTTCCTCCCAGTAGCATGATCAAATCTAGAATTCACTATTTGGCATTAAGAGCTTTTTTATAACAGGGCCCCCCTCCTACCTTTCCAGTATCCTATGATAGGAGTATTTTTGTTTTGTTTATTTACCATTTTATTTTTTCCCTAATTATGTGTAAAAACAATTTTAACACTTTTAAAAACTTCGCGTTCCAAATTTTTTCCTCCCCCCCTTAAGAAGACAAGTTATACATGTGTAGTCGTGCAAAACATTTCCATATTACTGACTGCCTTTTAAATGGATATCCCCCTATCAAGGAATGCCCTTTTCATATCTGCCACTTGACTTCCAGTCTCAGCTGAAACCACAGACTTCTGTAAGAAGTCCTTTTTTTCTTTTTTGCTGATCCTTCTTAATGCTATATCCCTTTGCTCTGAGATTATTTCCCACTTATCCTATATATTGTTTATACATAGTTGTTTGCATGTTTCTACCATTAGACTGTGACCTGCAGGGCTTTTTGTGTTGTTGGGTTTTGGGGGTTTTTTTGCCTTTGTATCTTCAGTGCTTAGTACAGTCTTGACCAATAGGTAATTAATATTTATTGACATAACTTGACTTTACAATACATAGAACTAGATAATGACCTTTGTGGAGTAAAACTTCTGTAGGGAAATGTGCTATACCCTAAACCTCTGCTGGTACTCTTGCCTTGGGGACTAATGCATCCTAGGATCTTGAGTCACTAAGCCTTATTTACAGAAGGATGAAGTCCAAACCATCTCTGTTTTAGCTCTGATATCTTAACTAGATGAGGACAACTCTTAATCAGTCAGATAATCAATCAGTTAAAAGACAGACTACCATCTAAGGCTGCACATTTCACTTTGTCAGAGCTTTCTACTACCAGGCATTGTGCTAAGCACTGGGGATTGTCTCCAATGAAATTCAACAAAAAGGCAGACTCAGGCAGATTCTCTCTGAGCAAGTTAACAATCTACTAATATGGCACTGAACCTATTTATAAGGGGTCAATGGCTTGCCTCAGTTTCTAACCAAAGACCAAAAATTGAAAATGCAATTCCTTTTTTTAAGCATATATAACAAAGAACAGAATAGGTGAGGAAATCATACCACTGGTTATGGGGTTGGCAAAATCACAGGGGTGAGGAATCATGATTGGTTACATTAAGGGAAGGGGTTTTTGCATGAGCCTGCGCACACACACAGGGACCACCCCCTCTCTCTTAGAGGAATGCTTTTTATGGATTTATGGGACCCAGTTGCAGCCTGATAGTGATTCAACTCTTAGCTAGAATTCCATTTTCTGCAATAAGCCTTTCCCAGTCCTCTTTAATCTTAGCACAGTGACTCTGAGATGATCCCCAGTTTATCCTGTCTCTCTATCTTGTTTGAACATAGTTCTTTGCATGTTGTTTCCCTGATTAGAATGAGCTCCTAGAGACTAGGGATTGGGTTTTGTTGTTGTTGCTACCACCTTTATTTGTATCCCAGTGCTTACTACAATGCCTGATATATAGTAAGTGATTAATAAATGCTAGTTAACAGACCATCTGACTGTTAGAATGGTTCTTTTCCAGTACAGTTGATTGGTTGAGCTCTCCGGGATTATTTTAAGGTCTGTCTTTGTAGCATTTCATGCTATTCCATGAAAGGTAATGAGCTTCTTATGTACAAAGCTAAACACCAGGTTATATCTGACTAGGTTGTCAGAAGGTACTAAATATTGTGTAGCTGATAGTGAAGTGTTGATAGTGGACTAGACATAGCAGACTCACAGGTGCCTAGGAATGAGATAAAACCATCTTTAATTGGCAAGAATGAGGCTTAAGATGGGGCAAGGTCAGCCGGTTTGCTCTCAAGGATAACATACAAATGTCCTGTAGTTATGAGGGATAACAAGATTCCTTAGTACAAAGTAATTTGCAGGTGGTGCTAGAATAACAGTTCCCTTAAAGTGTTTTATGAATACTGAATTTATGAACTTTAACTCAGAGTTTTTCTATAATTAACAGTGACTGTGGGGAAGCTTAAACCTTTGCATATAACTAGAGAGAGGAAGACTGAATTGTTGAACTCATGGGCTGCTTCATTCAGAGACAAAGAAAAGGCTTAGGTTTCTTATGTAGAATACAAAGTATGGTTACAGAATAGAATCAATTAGAGTGCAATAAAATATAAGTTCAATAATTGTTTTTCACAGGATGCAAATACTAGCAAGCAAGACAGTCCCTGCTCTTAAGGAGGCTCCTTTCTAAAAAGGCAAGACAACACTTACAGGGGGAGTGATGGCCAGGAAGGAGTGTTTTGGTAGTGATTTGATTACTTTTGGTTTTTTGAGGGGGTTTTTTGTGTGTGTCTGTGAGGCAATTGGGGTTAAGTGACTTGCCCAGGGTCACACAGCTAGTAATTGTTAAGTGTCTGAGGCCAGATTTGAACTCAGGTCCTCCTGAATCCAGGGCCGGTGTTCTATCCACTGTGCCACCTAGCTGCCCCGATTTGATTACTTTTGGACAGCTCTAATTGTTAGGAAATTTTTCTTTACATCAAAATCTACCTCTCCAGAACTGTCCACTGCTCCTGCTCAAGGGAATATCTCTTGGCTCTCCATGTTTTCTGGAAATATGAATTGTTCCTTACAAAGCAAAACAAGATAGGTTAGAAAGAAAGAAGGGAAAAGAGCTAAAGACAAAAAAATAGATTCCTGACCTTTGTATAGGAGGTTGAAGCAGGGTAAAGAATATGGCCCAAGAAGGACCACTGAACAGTTAGTGCTAATTGAATTCAATCCTATAATAAATTTTTCTAAGTAGTAAATATGAAGTTTTTATCATAGCTTCCTCTCTCTGAAAAAAAAAACTGCTTACTCTGCAGGGAATGATGACATGGAACCATAGCTATTTATTATCCAATAAGAGGAAGAAAAAAGGAAAAGTGGTAGCTGGTGATTCCCTGCTGAGGGATACTTGGGCAGCTGTCTGTTGGCCTTATAGTAATAGAAAGATTTGCTGTTTTCCTGGGTCCTGTATCCAGAACTTAACAGAGAATTACCAAACTGTGTGACTTAACACTTCAGGTGATTAATGTTGGGACAAATGATACTACTATAGGAATCAAGAAAACTACTAAGTGTTATGAAGCCTGATCATTGTGATGTTTAAAATCTATATTGGGTGATCGCCTTAAATTAGAATAGCTTCAGTATCAGTCTTTGGGCATTAAACATTTATTAAAGCATACAGGTATTCACATGGAGTCCAGAAAGTTAAGAAAAGGCCTGTCTAGCCTAGAGTTCCACCCTCATCGGTTCTTCAAGCTGTTTGGTTGATTGGGCCAGAAGTTCAAAGTTTTTTTAGATTCTGAGAACCATGCTTTCTTAAGTACTCTCAAGTACCAGCCCAATGTGCTTAGAATCTAGTCAACTACTAATCCAGTCAAATCAGCCAGTAATCCACTCAGGTGGGCTCCTGGGCATCTGCCAAATCTCATCTATCACATTCCATTATCTTGACATCATGAAACTGAAAACTGATGAATACAGATAATACTTTCATCATAGTTGCCTATCAGAGGCCTCAGAAGGGAGAAGCAGATTTTGGAAATGAACAGTTGGTAAAGACAACAATGAGGACTAGTTCTGAATTTCTGTTTAAAATTTAAAAAAAAAAGGAATGCTTGGTTCTTGCATCTTACAATGTCTGGTAACACATTTGCCTAGAGTCTTTCAAATATAAGTAAAGTGGCTTAAAACTAAAAAAGGAACGGGAAGGAGAAATATACTTAAGTATATCTAATAAACTAGATATCATAAAGAGTAGCCACTATAACACAGGAAGAAGAGTAATAGAGATAACGAGTAATTAATGTTGTACAAGATATAAGGAAAGGTCCAGAAATAAAATATATATCCTTAAATGTTTATTTATAAATTGGTAATGGTGGCACAGTGGATAGAGCACTGGTCCAGGAGTCAGGAGGACCTGAGTTCAAATGTGGCCTCAGACACCTGGACACTTACTAGCTGTGTGACCCTGGGCAAGTCACTTAACCCCAATTGCCTCACACACACACACACACACACACACACACACACACACACACACACACACAAAATAAAATAAATTGGTAACAAACAAAGTGACCTAAATAGCCTAACACACAAGGCCAAATTTGACAATAGTTATTGCAACTTGGTGGGTTGGGAATCATAACAGAAATGGCATAGTGGATAGCGTCCTGAAATGAGTAAAGAATATCTAGATTCTGGCTCAGATGAGTTCAGGGGAAGAATTCATAACAAATCAGGGGATAGAGAGGGTCATTGAATACCCAAGTTTTTGTACAAACAAAATTGATGCAGATAACTGGGGGAAATCTTTACAGCAAACTTCTCTGATAAAGGCCTCATTTCTTTTTTTTCTTAACTAATAAACATTTTTATTTAAAGTTTTGAGTTCCAAATTCTATTCCACCTTTCCTCCCTCCCCTCTCCCTGAGACAGTAAACAATCAGGTTTGTTATACATATGCAATTATGTAAAACATTACCCTATTAGTCATTTTGTACAAGAAAACTTGATAAAAAATGAAAGAAAGTGAAAAATAACATGCTTAAGTCTGTGTAATCAATATCAGTTCTTTCTTTGGAAGTGGATAGTATGCTTCATCATTGGTCCTTTGTCTTGGATCATTGTATTGCTGAGAAGTTAAGTTATTCACAATTCTTCATTGAACAATATTGCTGTCACTGTGCACAACTTTCTCCTGGTTCTGCTCACTTCACTACATCAGTTCATATGTCTTTTTTTTTGTCGGGGGGGGGGGGGGGTCGGGGAGGAAGGGTCAAGTGTCTGGGGTCAGATTTGAACTCAGGTCTTCCTGAATCCAGGGCCAGTGCTTTATCCACTCTGCCACCTAGCTGCCCCTCATATAAATCTTTAAAGGCCTTCCTGAAAGCATCCAGCTTGTCATTTCTTATAGCACAATAATATTCCATTACAATCATATGCTACAGCTTGTTCAGCCATTCCCCAGTTAATGGGCATTCCTTTGACTTTCAATTTTTAGCCACCACAAAAAGAAAGATTTTTGTTTGTTTGTTTGGTTTTTTTTGTTTAGTGATGCAATTGGGGTTAAGTGACTTGCTCAGGGTCACACAGCTAGTAAGTGTTAAGTGTCTGAGGTCGGATTTAGGGCCAGTGCTCTATCCACTGCGCCACCTAGCTGCCCCGTCATTTTTAAGACAAATGAGAAACTGATTTAGTGTTATGAAGTGGATAAAGGTTTAGGCCTAGGGTTCAAAGACGTGAGTTCAAATGCAGCCTGAGACACTTCTCAACCACGTGACTCAGAACAAATCAATCTTATTTTGTTTCAGTTTCTTCATCAGCAAAATGGGAATAAAAGCACTTACTTTAAAATTATTTGTATCAAATGGTAACTGTAAAGCACTAAGCACAATGCCTGAGTGTTTCCCCAACTGATAATTGGTCAAAGGATATGGATAGTCAGTCTTTAGGGGAAGAAATCCAAGCTATCAATAACCATGTGAAAAAATACCCCAAGCCCTGCAAATTAAAACAACTATGAGGTATCACTTCATACCTGTCAGATTGGCAACACAGACAAAAAGGGAAAATTATAGATGCTGGAGGGACTGTGGTAGAAACAGATACACTAATGCATTGCTGATGAATCTGAACTGGGCCAGCTGTTCTAGAAAGCATTTTGGAACTGTGCCTCCAAAGTTAATAAACTATGCAAACCTTTGACCCAGTGGTACCACTACTAGGTCTATATCCCAGAGATCAAAGAAGGAGGAAAAGGACCCGTATGTCCTGGACATTAAAGCTAGTACCCATCAAATGGGGGATGGTTGAATAAATTCTAGTACAGGAATGCAATGGAATACTGTAGTACTGTAAGGAATTATGATTGAGATGGTTTCACAGCAATGTGGAAAGGCTTTTGAACTAATACAGAGTAAAGTGAACACTTTGTACAGCATTATAAAGACAAACAACTTTGGAAAGACAAGAATTAAGAACTCTGATCAACAAAAAGACCAACCACAATGCCAGAGGATTCATGATGAAACACAGGCTGCTGACCTGATGGATAATGGTCTCAGTACAGATTGAGACATTTCTTTTTGGACACGGCCAATGTGTGAATTAGTTTTGCTTGACCCTACATATTTGTTATAAGGATTTCTTCTCTTTTTCAAATGGCATGCTGTTGGGAGAGAAGGTATATTTTCATTCATTGAAAAACTAAAATTTAAAAATGAAAGAAAAACTATTTCTGCCTCAGATACTAGCTGTGTGACCCTGAGCAAATCACCCTTCCTAAGCTTCAGTTTCCTCAATTGTAAAATGGGGATAATAATTCTTGCCTCTCCGGGTTATTGTGAGAATCAAATGAGGTAACCTAGGTGAGGTGCTTTGCAGAAATAAAAGCACTATGCAAATGTTAGCTATAATTATTCAAAAGGCCCAGGATAAACAAAGGGGAATAGGACAGATTTAGTAGTTGCAAATCAGTCAATAAGCATTTATTACGCACTTACTATGTGTCAGGTACCATGCTAATCCCTGAGAAGACTTACTGATACAGTGGTCTCACTGAACAATGGGGAGACAATACATATATATAGATATATATATATATATGGTATATGCAAAATGAATACAAGGTAGTTATTTGAGGGAGTTCTTTAGTAGCCAAAGAGAGGAGGAATGGCTTCATTCACTTAGAAGTCTCATTGGAGCTGAGAAAAGCAGGAATTCCAAAAGACTAAGGTCATGAGTACATTACATATATGTGAGACAATACAGCTCACTTCCTGTATGCTGAAGGGGGAAGGGAACAAACATTTATTAAGCACCTATTGTGTGCTTTGCACTATGCTAAGTGCTTTAAAATTATCTCACTTGATCCTCACAACGATCCTGGGAAGTAGGTGCTATTATGATCCCCATTCATAATTGAGGGAACTGAGGCAGACAGGTTAAGTGATTTGACCAAGATCACATAGCTAATGAGTATCTGAGCCTGAATTTAAACTCAGGTCTTTCTGACTCCAAGGCTAAGTAAATCTTTTTTCTTTTCTTTTCTTTCCCTTTTTTTTTTTTTAAGGCAGAATCACGTAGGAGTTTTTCCTTTTGGTCTAATATTGAACCTAAACTACCAGGGAACTGGCCTGAGTCAGACCCAGCTCAGAACAGGGGTATGTTAAGAAGTTATACTCATTTGAGGAACTGGGTATTGGAGTGCTTGTGGGGGGGAAGAGGGGGTAAAAGATGATGTAAAGCACCTGGCTGAAGATGAACAGGAGAAATAGAAGCAGTTTCATTTTATAATATATACCACATTCCACTATAATAGAAGGAAAAAGATCTATAAATAAATCACAAATGTGGCATGGGGGCATGATGTAATAGTGATGGCAGACTTCAATTGGCTGGCCATCTGCTAGAGCTCTCTCTACTAAAAGCAGAGCAGTTCCCAAGTTCTGTATGCCTGAATGACAATTTCACCCTTTAAAAGCTAGAGGAACAAAAAGGGAAAAATTCTCTTCTGGATGTCATTGTCATTAATAAAGAGGACTGGGTTGGTGGGACAGAAATGAGGACCTTAGGAAAAATGACCTATCTTACAATTTTTTTAAATCATAAAAGTATTTTATCATTTTCCAGTTACATGTAAAGATAATTTTCAACATTTGTTTTCCTAAGATTTTTACTTTCAAATTTTTCACTCTCCCTCCCTTCCCTCTCCCCTCCCAAAGACAGAAAGCAATCCGATATAGGTTACATATGCACAATCACATTAAACACATTTCTGCACCAGTCATGCTGTGAAAGAAGAATCAGAACAAAGAGGAAAAACCTCAAGAAAGAAAACCCCCCCAAAAAAGCAAAAACAGCATGGTTCAGTCTGCATTCAGAATCCACAGTTTCCCCCTCTGGATGTGGAGAACACTTTCTTCTATCATGAGTTCCCCAGAATTGTCCTGGATCATTGTATCGCCAAGAAGAGCCAAGTCCATCACAGCTGAACATCACACAATGTTGTTGTTACTGTGTACAATGTTCTTCTGGTTCTGCTTACTTCACTCAGCATCAGTCCATTTAAGTCTTTCCAGGTTTTTCTAAAATCTGCCTGCTCATCATTTCTTTTGTTTTCTTTTTTTTTTTTTTAAGGGGCAATGAGGGTTAAGTAACTTGCCCAGAGTCAGAGAGCTAGTAAGTGTCAAGTGTCAGGGCAGCTAGGTGGCGCAGTGGATAGAGCACCGGCCCTGGAATCAGGAGTACCTGAGTTCAAATCCGGCCTCAGACACTTAACACTTACTAGCTATGTGACCTTGGGCAAGTCACTTAACCCCAATTGCCTCACTAAAAAAAAACAAAACAAAACAAAAAGTGTCAACTGTCTGAGGTCATATTTGAACTCAGGTCCTCCTGAATCCAGGGTTGGTGCTTTATCCACTGTGCCACCTAGCTGCCCCACTGCTCATCATTTCTTACAGCAAAACAGTATTTCATTACATTCATATACCACAACTTAAAATTGTATCTTACAATTTTTGAGAGAGGTTTAGAAACATTAGGCATGGTTTGACATGCATCCTAGATTTTGGGGAAAGGTCCTTGATCTTTCTTAAGCTTTTGACACTGTTGTTCACTTCCCCCTACTGGATACTCTTTCTACTAGGGGTTTTTAGAGTATTGTTTCTTAATTTTTCTACTTTTCTGGGTGTTCCTTACTAGTCTTTGCTGGATCTTCATCCTTGTCTCCTAACTATAGTTGTCTCCCAAGAGTTTCTTTTATGCCCTCTTCTGTTTTTTTCTATAGTATCTCATTTGGTGATGTCATCAGCTTCCATGGGTTCAATTATAATTTCTATGAAGATGGACTGCTAGGTCTATAAATCACTCTCTTGAGCTCTAGTCTGGTGTTTCCAACTACCTACCTGGATGTCCTATAAGCATATCAAACTCAGTGTGTTTAAAACAGAACTCATAGATGGCAGGGTAAAGGCAGGGACTACCCAAACTCTCCCAAATTCTCCTCCAAACAACTTTAAAATAACACCTCAAACTGAATTCTGGAATGGTAGAACCAACAAAAGGTCAGGGTGAAACAATTTTCCAGGGCAAGACAACTTAGGATGTTGACAGGAAAGGTCTGTCACAACAAGGTGGTTGGTGGTTGGACCTGCAGTGCAACAAAGGACACATACCCTGGCAAGCTAGTAACAGGCCTTGGAGATAGCAGCATCAGCAACAACAGCAACTTCAGGAGCTTTCAAAGTATAGATGGTAAGGGAGTCAGACAATTGGTCAGAATAAGATTGCAGGGGGACCCTTTCCTGGCACTGAATGTGGGACCTTATTGCATTGCACATACACAGTTCTGGGTGAAAGTCCCAGGGCAAAGAGGATCATTATTTCACTAGTACCTGCAGCTGCAGGGTTATAGGGCTCTAGTCAAAGTTCCAGGGTGGAAAAAGCACACAGACCAGATCACAGGCTGGGAGAGCGGTGACCGCACCTCTCCTTAGACCATACCACCTTGGGAGAACTGAAAACTTAAAGCTATCCCCGCCCCAACTAGCTCTAAAAACAGCTGCATGAAAAATCTGAAGCTTGGTACAGTGCCCCTTCCACCCTGGGAGCAGACTCCAACTTGGAGTGCTTGTGGGGAGGAAGAGGGATAGCTTTAAGTTTTCAGTTCTCCCAAGGTGGTATGGTCTAAGGAGAGGTGCGGATAATTGGGAAAAGAAATAAAAGTGATGCAAGATAATTATGAAAATAAGTCAAGAGCTTGGTAAAGGAGGAACAACAATAACAACAAAACAAACTACCTGGGAAAATTGGCAAAGAAGGAGTCCTGGCAAATTCCTTTTGCAACACAAATATGCTGATATCTAACTAAACCAGGAAGAACAAAAACAGAGAAAGAAAACTATAGGCCAATTTTCCTACTGAACATTGATACAAAAAATTTAAATAGAATACTAACAAGGAGATTACAGCAATATATCACAAAGATCATACACTAATGTGGGATTTTTACCAGGACTGACTTAATATTAGGAAAACTATAACCATAATTCACCACATCAATAACAAAACCAACAAAAAAATCATCATTTAAAATAATTTTAAAAACTTTTTTTTTTAAAATACAACACTCATTCCAATTAAAAACACTGGAAAACATAGGAATAAATGGAGATTTCCTTAAAAAAAAGTATCAAAAACCATCAAGTATTACCTATAATTGGACAAACTAGAAGCCTTCCCAGTAAGATGAGGGGTGAAGCAATTATCACCATTATTCAGTATTATACTGAAAATGTTAGCTTTAGCAATAAGAGAAGAAAAAATAAATGAAAGGAATTAGAATAGGCATCGAGGAAGCAGAACTATCATCCCTTGCAAATGATGTTGTGGTATACTTAGAGAACTCAAAAACTAGTTGAAATAATTAACTTCAGCAAAGTTGCAGGATATAAAATAAACCCACATAACTTGTTAGATTTCTATATATTCCCAACAAAGTCCAGCAGGATAAGAAAGAGAAATTCCACTTAAAATAATCATAGACAATTTAAGATATTTGGGAAGCTACCTGCCAAGACAAATCCAGGAACTATATGAACACAGTTAAAAACACTTCACACAAGTAAGTTCAGATCTAAACAATTGGATTAATATTTATTGCTCATGGGTAGGGTAAGCAAATATAATTTTTAAAAATTATAATTCTACCTAAATTAATTTACTTATTCAGTGCTATGCCAATCTTGTATAGGGCAAGAAAAAATAATAGCAGTTCAACAGCTAAAGAAGTAAAAGAGTACAGAGACAACCAGAGTTCAGACCAGAGTCCAGTTTTCCTGATGACATCTCCACACTCAAAGAAGACAAGATTTCAAAGACTTTAAATGAATAATTTTGTTTTGTTTTTTCCTTCTGTTATTGTATATACCGTCTGTAATATGTATTCTCTGCAGAGGCCTTCCCTCTGCAGACAGTGTCTGGTTCATGAGAGACTGCCCCTCTGGACAGAATTTCCCCTTTCTCCTTTTCCTGTATTGTTATTTACATATTGTTTTTTAACATAGGGTATTATATTCTGTTATTTTTTACTGTTTCATCAAGGAAACACCCCGTGTTTCTTCAGGAAACAAAGGGGGGATGTGATAAAATAATGGGATTTAGCAGATACTCAAAGGCCCACCTGGAGATTAATCTAAACTGATTGAATTAAGTGAGAGTGATTGACTGCTGATTAGCCTACTTCAAGTTAACTAGATTGTAAGCACACCTGGCTAGCCCTTAAGAAGGTATTGTTCTCAGAAGCTAAAGACTTTGTAGGGGGTTTGTTTTGTTTTACAGGGCAATGGGGGTTAAGTGACTTGTCCAGGATCACACAGCTAGTAAGTGTCAAGTGTCTGAGGCCAGATTTGAACTTAGGTACTCCTGAATCCAGGGCTTGTGCTTTATCCACTTCCCCATCTAGCTGCCCCAGAAGCTAAAGACTTTGAACTTAAATCGAGACCACCTTCAAGTCCAGTGAACCAATGGATTTGGATGATGCTAACCAATCAACTTGAAGCAGTGTGTAAGGACCTCCTATGCTCTAGATTGATAAAAAGCTTCCACACTCAGTTTGAGGGGAGTTCGTGATTGAAGCAGGCTTGTGGTGGAGAACTTGAGGAAGAACCAGACCAGGCTGGAAATCTAGGCTAGATAGGACTTTTCTTAATTTTCTGAACTCCATGTGAATACCTGGTATGCTTTAATAAAAGCTTAATGCCCAAAGACTGGTGCTAAAGCTTCTAATTTAAGGCAACCACACAATTTAGATTTTAAACATCACATGGGGCAAGAACTCACTATTTGACAAAAACTGCTAGAAAAACTTAAAGGCAGTTTGGCAGAAACTAGAAATAGATCAACCTCTCACACCATATACCAATATAAGGTCAAAATGAATGCAAGATTTAGACATAAAGGGTGATATCATAAGCAAGTTAATGGAGCATGTCATCTTGTCAGGTCTATGGATAAGGGAAGAAATTATAACCAAACAAGAGAGAGAGCATTAAAGGAAGTAAAATGGATAATTTGATTACAGCAGATTAAAAAAGTTTTGCACAAATGAAATTAATGCAGCCAGGATTAGAAGGAAAACAGAAAGGGGGTGGCTAGGTGGCACAGTGGATAAAGCACTGGCCCTGGATTCAGGAGGACCTGAGTTCAAATCTGGCCTCAGACACTTGACACTTACTAGCTGTGTGACCCTGGGCAAGTCACTTAACCTTCATTGCCCCACGGGGGGTGGGAGGGAGGAAAAGGAAAGCAGAAAGCTGGGGGAATTTTAAAAAATAAGTTTCTCTGATAAATGCCTCATTTCTCAAATATATAGACAACTGACTCAAGTTTATAAGAATACAAGTCATTTCCCAATTGATAAATGGTCAAAGGATATGAACAGGTAGTGTTTAGAAGAAATCAAAGCTATCATTTTATAAACTGCTGAAGAATTTTCCTTTTTATTTAAAAAAATAACAAAAGTCAATTAAAAAATTCCATTGTTTCATTTCCCTAGCCCCCAAATTCCCTCTTTCCATCCTGTTACCCCCTCCCACACACCCCTTCCACACCTCTAGCCACAATGAGTATTCATCACGGAATATGCAGAGGGACCTCAAACCATATTTAAGTACAGACATGAACTCCATGACAAAGTGATGCTGGTTTACTTGATTTTCCTTGAACACAACATTCTATCTGCTGACACTGTACCTGTTCAATGGCTGTTACCCATGTTCAAAATGCCCTGCCTCCTCTTATCTGCCTCTTGATATACCTAAGTTCTTTCAAGTCCCAGCTTGGATATCACTTTCTGCAGGAGGTCTTCTGGTTTCTCTTGCCACTTGAGCCATTTGGTCTATGGTTATTATGAATTTTGCAGGTACTATTTATTTACAAGTTGTCTACTCTATTATAATGTATGTAAGCTCCCTGAGGAAAGGACTGTTGTGTTTTTGTCTTTCTTTGTGTCCCCAGGGGTTAGCACAGTCCTTGACACACAGTAAACACTTAAATGTTTATTGGTTGCTTGATGTCAAGAGTTTGACTTCTTTTTAGTAATAATTCCATTTATATAATTTATTCACTGTATCATTCTGCTTATCTTTCTAAATTATTTTATGCAAAATTTGTTTCTCTGAACTCCTCAAACATTAATCATTTCTTATTGTACAATAACATTTCATTATATTGACATTCTGTAATTTTTTCAATTGTATCTCAAGTGATGGCTAACTACTTTGTTTCCAATTCTTTGGTATAGTGGAATATATTGGACCTTTGTGTGTATGACTCCTGTGAGGGCCAAAATTTGATATATATGGAGTGTTATTTGGGTGACTTGCCTAAATATTGGGGTCCTGGAAATGTGAGGGACTCTTTTAGGTTTAATCTCCCCTTTGAACTTTCCCTTTTATATATTCCTCCCAGGCCAATAAGAAAAGGAGCCTCTGAGCTTTAGTTCATAAAGGATCAGATTTTATTACTTGGGAATTAATTAAACCAGAAAGATGAAACCGGTTAAGGAAATAAGGAAGTAGAAATACAGATAGATAGTATTAACTCTAAGCTTAGCCTATGCAATCCCAGAACCTTGCCAATTAAGCTAATTCAAAGGAATTTAGGGTTTTCCATAATTAAAACTCACCAACCCCAGTCAGTCTATAATTACTCATTAGAACAGCAGTCGCCTGAAACAGAGCAAAACAAGTGCCACCACCAGGTCCAAGACGCTGCCAGACTCCTAAAGAGCATGCACTTTTTTTGAACACACCCCACCTACCGGAAGCTGCCTCCCTTCTGGTGGCAGTCAGTTTTTCCTCCCCTTTTAGGGGAGGTCCTTCAAAAGCTGCTCAGTGGCATGTGCATGGTTCAGCTAAAGACTTGCGATATTATCTATACCATAAATAATTTTTATCACACTCCCTTTGGGTATATATGCCCGGCATTCCATTACAGAGGGGATAATTTTCTGACTTGGGAACCTATTACGAAAATGAAAAACCTATTTATTATTCAGCAGCCTTTGTGTGATATTTCTTTGGCCTAACTTAAAGAACTGATGTTTTTAGACATCAGCGTGAAAACCTTTTAAAACCTAGAGGGGTTTTAAAATTTCTCCTAGACACTTGCTTTTCCCTTTTTCCTTTGGAAATTGCCACCAGCCAAGTGTAAGCAAGGCAATTACATTTACTTAATGGAAATAATTGAGAAAAACAAGGCTATCTCACTTACCACATTTATACATGAAGTAAAACATTAATTTTTACAAAATTATGCATGAAGTACCTTCACTTCGTACTTACAAATCACAACTATATTATATATAATCATAGCCTCTGAGAGCAGAAGAAAGCTTACAGATCAGCATGGTGTACTGGAAAGACTATTGAACTTGATTGCAACCAACAGACCTAGAATCAAATCCAGGCTCCCACACTTACTGTTTATGTGAACATGGGCGATTCACTTAACCTCTCAGAGTTTACTCATCTGTAAAAGTGGGGACAGTAATATTTGCACCACCTACCTATCCACCTACTTGTGAACAGTTAAGAGAAAAGTGGGTTGTAAGCTTTAAAGTACTATCAAAATATAAATCATTATGGTTCATTCATAGAATTTTAGAGCTGGAAGGAATCTTAGGTAGAGGTCATTTAGTTCAGTGGTTCTCAAACTTTTTGGGTTTCAAGAATTCGTTTTTAATTTCAAAAAGTTTCATAGACGGATTCCCACTTGAAGCAGATGTACTATCAGATTCTGTTTATTGAAAAAAATACATAGCAATCAGTAATGCCTTCAAATGATACTGTATATTAAAAATTACTACATACATTTGAAAAACAGCAATAGGTATCAGGAGGGTGAGCGAATGCCTTTATCTTAAGCTTCTGCCTACCATACATGCATATAAAGGGCTAGGCAAGGCCTATAGGAAAGGCAATGAATGATCTTATCTCATGGACCCAGCTTTACCTTTCCGCTGCCGGCTCCACTACTTGGGAGAGCAGTAGAGGTTAGAGTTTAGAGAATGGGAGACCCTGGAACCTTAGAGCCCTTTAGCAATTAATGGGCAAGCAATCCTTAAGTAGGTGTGGTTTAGCCTTTAGTACAAATTAAAACAAACCTAAGGGATTAGCTGGCTGGGAGAAACCAGTTTGGAGCCCCTAGGAGCTTGTTGCCTGGAGCAAAAAAATCTCCTACACTCAAATGGAATAGATAAGGCATTTCTTTTGTTTTTGTATTTTTTTCTGGGGCAATGGGGGTTAAGTGACTTGCCTAGGGTCACACAGCTAGTAAGTGTCAAGTGTCTTGAGGTCACATTTGAACCCAGGTCATCCACTGTGCCACCTAGCTGCCCCAGATAAGGCATTTCTAAAGGGAAAACAAAAAGTAAGGATAAGTCTTTTCCCCTTGGGGAAGGCTACTACTAACCTAAGGCCTAAAGCAAGAGCATCTGCTTTTCTAACAATGTTGTAAAATGTCTGGTTTTTTTTGGGGTTTTGTTTTTTTCTTGTAGAAGAAATTGCCTACACCATAAGCCAGAAGCAGACAGATGGCCTGCATGTGTGTGGCTAGCAGAGCTGTCTCCGGCAGTGGCTAGCACATACTATGTGTCCTCTATCTGGCAAAGATGAGGTGGTCAGTGGAGCAGCTGCCAGTGAAGACTAAACAGCTGGGCAGACCAGTCGGGTAGGAGCAATGCAATGACTAAATGACTAAAAAGACATCAGTGATCCCTAAGGATTGGAGGCATGAAGGACCAATTGCAGAAGCCAGTTTAGCTTGGCTTAAATTGCTCTATTTTGAAACTCCTTTCCCTATTGCTTGAAGCAAGAAAGCACATACCTCACTTCTCACTACCCTTGCTCTCTTCTCTTTTCCCACAGATTGTTTATTCCCATGCACAGGAAGCTGTTCGGCTGTTAAAGCCAGTCTAATCTAAGTGCTCATGAGGTAATCCTTAGATTCATGGCCTTGCCTCAATCACGATGCCTAAATTCAGACATTGTGAAAAAGTCTGGATCCAACACATATCCTATACCTTCCACATGTCTGTCAATCAGTCAAAAATATTAAATGCCTACTATGTGCCAGGCATTGTGCTCTGTATGCATTTACATGTAATATTTTTGCTTTTTCTGTTTGCTAATGTATATAAGGCATTTCTATCTTTTAACTGGACTAGGGTCCTCCCTAAAGAATCAACGTCCCCTAGCATTGCCAGCTTTAAAACAAATCTTTGCACAATCTTGCAAATGGGAGTAAGTGGTTTTATTCAATAATATACTGCATGCATATGCCTTAGCTACCCGTGTGCAGTATGTATATCCGGTCATCCCACATGATATGTACATTTGTGAAACAGTGTGCTCCTGGTTTCTCAGTGAAATGTCATATAGTTACTTTTATGTCATTTCATTAAATGGTTTTGCTTTGTATTAATTGTATTGTCTGGCTGACTGTTAAAGGTAAACATGGGAATGGAGCACTCATGAGTTCTTGTTTTGGTGGAGGTGAATCTGAATTAGTTACTCTATGAGATGTGGCTCAATGTGCCTCCAGGTACCACAAATTACTTATTTACATATAGTCCTTTGATAATCATTTGAAATATTTTGGAAATAAAATCCACGAGAACTGGTAATAGATTGGCTATAAGGTAAAGAACTAAATGACAAGGTGGCACTCAGAGCAGTAGAAAGCAGTACAGCCCAACTTCCCTACACAAAACTTCTCCAAATAAATTTAGAAAATGCACCAGACCAAGAGGACTGAGGAGAAAAAAAAAAGTCACAGTGAGTTATTTCTCCAGCCCAGTTCAGCACAAGGAGACAGACAGGGAGATCTGTGGATACTGGATATGGGGTCGGGGCCAAGAGCATGCCTGCCTGGTATAGGCATTCCAGCATCCAAGTCGAGGTTGTGCACTAGGGCAAGAGGAGGCTGAAGACCCATAGAAGGTACTGTAGCCATCAAAGGTGCAAACTGGAAGCTTGGTTGCCCATTACATAGTCATAGGTCACAGATCCACAATGGATTGAAAAGGAGACCTGCACACTGGGGTGGCATTCCCAGGTAGGGAGGGCCTAGGACTGTGTACCAAGAAAGGAGGAAGTTCAGAAGCCTGCCTCAGCAGGGGTGGATCAGACCAGGTGCAAAGTAAGGTCTTATTACAGCATCTAGCTTAGCCTGCAGAGAAATAACCAGGTCTAGAACCAATCACTTTTTGAGGTGGCAAAGAATGGGGATCTGAAGGTGTGCTAATACATTGAAGAATAGATAAACAAGTTATGGTATATAAATGTCATGAAATATTATTGACTAGAACATATATCAAGGTAATGACCAGCCAGAATTCCAGAGAACTAATGATGAAACATGCTCCCTACCTCCTGATAGAGAGACAAAGGACTTAAAATACTAAAGGAGACATATTCTTTTTTGGACATTGCCAACCTGGAAATTTGTTTTAATTGACAATACAAATCTGTAATGGGTTTTGGTTTTATATTCTCATTTGTGAAGGCTTAGAATGGGAGGAGGGTGAGAAAGTAGATTTTGACTGATTAAAACAAAATATTTTTCAAAATAAAAAATATTAAGCAGAAAAAAAAAATTTAATCTCTAAGCAACGTGTCACAATGGATAGAGCCCTGAACTTGGAACCAAACCACCTCAGTTCCAGTGTTGTCTTTGCTGACATACTGCTCTCATGGCAGTCTACAAATCACTTATCCTCTTTAAAACTCAGTTTCTGGGGCAGCTAGGTGGCACAGTGGATAAAGCACTGGTCCTGGATTCAGGAGGACCTGAGTTTAAATCTGATCTCAGACACTTGACACTTACTAGCTGTGTGACCCTGGGCAAGTCACTTAAGCCTCATTGCCCTATCCAAAAAACAAACAAACCCCCAAAACCCTCAGTTTCCTTATTTATAAAATGGATACATATTTATGTGTGTATGTATATACAATATTTTTACATATATTTATACACAACTAGTTTTCACTTTTTCTCCGTATGTACATGTATATATGTCTACATTGATATCGACATATATGTATATATATATATTCCTACTTTCTCTACCTTCTCTACCTTCCTCACAGGGTTGTTCTGAGGAAAGAACTTTGTTTTTTTTTTTTTTAAGGAAAGAACTTTGTAAATTTCTATATCAATGAGAATTAAGATGATTAGATTCTTACTGTAGTAGTGACCAGGTCAATCTTTCCTAAGTCTTGAGTGGGGGACATGCTTAGTCTCTGTTTAGGAGCCCAGGATGCTCTTTGGTTCTGTAATCCAGTTTACCCTTGTCTGGTGTTGTTGACTCTGCCTCTAGGCCTAACTACTCCTACTTCTCCACTGGGGCCTCATATTTTCCCATCTAGGCTTTCCCTCTTCAGATGATTACTCTGATGGGCGACCTTTGTCAGCAGTAGATCTTTGCCCTTGCTAGCTTGCTATGGCCAGGCTACTGCTGCCCTCATCTGGCTTTGGTGAGATCTGCAGCCTCACAGAGACCCTCTCAACATGAACTCACGCCTCCATTTTTTGAAGTATCTTTGAGCTGGCTAATGTTGTTACTCTCTACAATGGTGCAGACCACTTGATATTAAGCTTCTTAAGGTCATTAACAAATTTATTTTGTTTTTTCCCCAGTCATAATTACTTGCATTTATTTCTCCAATCATTTGCTATCCTTTCCTTTTAATTCCCATATTGCATAGATCAGAGATTTCATTTAGGAACTAGCTTATGCTTCTCCAAAGGAGACTGACTTCTGCCTTTGTAAGGAGCAGGAAGCTAGGTGCTTGCTCCTTCCTTCCCCCATTTCCATAATTTTATCTATCAATCGAAAACATCTCAAACAGCCTCAGACACTTAGTAGCTAAGTGACTGCAAGTAAATCACTTTACCCATTTGTCTCAGTTTCTCCATTTGTAAAACTGGGATAATAACAGCACCTACCCTCCAGAATTGTTGTGAAGATCAAAATGAGATCACCGTAAAGCATTTATAGCACAGTGCCTGTCACAAAGTAAGCACTCTATTAATGTTAGCTATTGTTATTAAATACTAGTAATCTAGGAAAAAATGTAAAATAAATTAATTTTAACCCATAGCTTTTAAATTAGTTTGCTACGGATATTTATTTCATTTGTTTTATTTAATCAGCTCTTTTTTCACAACAGGTAATCCAGTTATACCCATTTTACTAATAAGAAAACGGTCTCCAAACAGGTTAAGTAATTTACCCAAGGTCATCTAGCTCCTAAATGGCAGGGCTTGGCTTGGAGCCCTTATAGACCTGGATGTTCTCACATACTCATTTCATGCTTTATCTGAGCTGGATCTTCTAGCTTCTTTCTGAGCACTCTCTATTCTCACAAGGGACTATGGAGCTCAGAACTTGCCATTCTCTGATATCAAATCTGTGAGAAACAGGTGCAGGCCACCTTCTCAAAATAAGTTCTTTCAGAGGCAACTTTGGTATGACAAAAGCCTTTATTGCATTCTCATGAGAATGGGCACCCACAGTAAAGCTAATTAGTGAGTGCCAGTGCTGAGAGGGTTAAGCCCATATTTATCCTAAGCTACAACTTGGTAAGTCCCTCCCCTGAGCTAGGCTCAGGTTCACAATCTTCTCAGAAGAGTTCTAACTAAATTCTCCTTGATATGTTATCCTTCCCATCCACATATACTTTCATGCAACCCATGATCAAAAATGGGGTGGAGATTTTAGGCATGGGAGAAGTTAAGATTCACAAGTCTATTAAGCAAGGGCAATAGTGACTAGGGTTGAACTTTTACATACTTTTACCAGCTCAAACTGGTTCCTATCTCTAACCCTGAAAAACTTAATTTTCTCAAATTCTTGAGTTGATGCAGTTCACTAAATAATATTGCCCTGCTGTTCCTTATATGGGCATGCTTTTCCCTGCGAAGATTCCACTATTGTATCAAGTTATTACTGTTTCCCACAATATACATATACATATACAGAGACAGTGGATAGACTGTTGGACCTCGAGTCAGGAAGATCCGAGTTCAAATTCTGCTTCAGATACTTAGCAGCTGTGTGACCCTAGGCAAGTCACTTAACCTATCTTCCTCAGTTTCCTTAAAAATGGGAATAATAATAGTACGTACTTCCTAGAGCTGTTGTGAGGATAAAATCAAATAATATAAAGCACTTTGTATACCTTAAAGTACTCTGTGAACCCTAGCTATCGTCATCATTATCATAATACTTTTTTCCCTAGTATTGTTCACTCTACTTCCCAATGCTTCCCCTGATCACTGACACATCTAAGAATCATAAGCTCTATCCTCCAGTAGAAGGGAAGGGTAGAGATCATGCCTTCTCTTTTTTTTTTGTCTTCTTAACAGCACCCATTCGTGCTTTGCACAATGTGGCCTATTAATAAACATTGGCTTTAGTGGAACTAAACTTGGTAAAAGCCATATGACAGAAGAGAAAATAGTATATCCTATTCTTTCTTCAATTTCTTTTCTTCTATAACGTATAAAATACCAAGCATTACAACTTTCTCTTGCCACAAAGCAATTCACACAGTACTTTGCAGTTGGTACTTTTCATCACATTCACTTTTTCTGCCATCCTTCTTTGGGAATGGATTGCTAGTCTTACTCTCAAGATTACTGAAGAATCACACTTCTCCCAAATGTTGCTGTGGCAGCATTTCCTTTTCTTTTCAAAGCCAGGTGATTTTTTTTTCTTTGACAGTGGTGGGGGGTGCCTAGATCTCCAATGGTACTATCATCATGTCCATAATGGGCAGAGGCTGAGAAACTTACAATCTAATTTTAAAAGGTATAGTTCTCATATTTAATTGTCCTGCCTGCTTTATGTAGCTTTTGTTGTTACAGAAGTCACAAAAAAGTGTAGTCAGGCTTTGTGACTGAGGTGCTAGGTGGTACGGGTGATGTGATTTCTGCCCCCAGTTTATAATATAGTCTAGGAGACAAAATTAACACAATAAAACGACTGGAGGACACTCTAGGGCTAAAGTGCTAAGTGTAATAGGAATTTGGAGAAATGAGAAAAGCAATGAAGGTTTTAGGTTTTATAAAAAGTTTCATGGAAGAAGTGGGATGAGTTTTGAGCAAGTCCTTTGAAGGATCAGTAGGCTTTTTTTGTGTAGTGTGGAGGAGGATGAGACATTCCATACAAGAGAAAGAAAATAAGAAAAGGAAGGAGAGCTGAGTTATTCCATTGCATATCAGAACATACTGAAGAGACAAAGTTGTTTAGAATGGAGGGTTAAGGAACAGAAGGAAACAAGTAGTTATTTATCTATCTATCTATTCATTAATTTTTTGGGGGGGTCAATGAGGATTAAGTGACTTGCCCAGGGTCACACAGCTAATAAGTGTCAGCTGTCAAGTGTCTGAGGCTGGATTTGAACTCAGGTGCTCCTGAATCCAGGGCCAGTGCTTTATCCACTGTACCACCTAGCTGCTTCTGGGAATAGAAGGAAATAAACATCAGACAGGTGCAGTCATATTAAGGAGTTTTTTTTCCCTGACTTTTTTATTGATGATATATAAATAACACATGAGAAAAATATAAATAACACGAGAGAAAAAATAAAAATTAAAAATGGCCTTCAATCCCATGTGGTCCTCTTTAGGAATGGTGGTGGTGGAGAATAGTGGGAAATGGGACAGAAGGTGCTAAAAATCACATTATTTTTAGACTTTAACATTATATTTTTAGTCTAAGTGAAATCACTGAACAATGACCAACAAGTGGGCATGTGAGAATAAATTGTGTCAATCTTGAAAGCATTGAATAAGTGAAACCAAACTATATAAAGAAATTACAGCTAAATAGAACAAAGGCTGATAGATCCTGGTTGGAGAGAAAAATAGATAGATTTTCTTTTTGACTTGGCCTTTCTTTGTGTCCCCAGCAGTTAGCTAAGTGCTTAGCACATAGTAAGTGCTTCATAAATGCTCCTTCTCTTGACTTGACTGTATGGAATTAGTTTAATTGTGCAAACAAAAGCCACAAAAAATATTCCATGTCATACTTGGGCATCTTGAATCATAGTGTGCATGGATGAACATCAGCAAAAGGGACAACCCTGGAAAGATAATTATAGCTCACATGCAACATATGCCAACATCTGTTGCAAAGGATAAAGAGGTAGAGAAATTCTATAGGCTCAATAATACCTTCCAAATTAAAATGAAACATAATTCTTGTTGATTTCAATGCAGAAGGTGAGCAAAGGGTAGTCATTCAGTTAGTGAACTAAACAGCACTTTTCAGCATCTACTATTGTGCCAGGAATTGTAAAGTGGGGATAATATACCTGTCTCAAAGAGTTGTTGTGAAGCTCAGATCAGATATTTGTAAAGCACTTAGCACAAATATTTGGTTGTTCAGTTTGTTTTTCAGTCATATCTGACTTCACAACCCCATTTGTGGTTTTCTTGGCAAGATACTGGAGTGGTTTTGCCATTTCTTCTCCAGATCATTTTATGGATAGAGGCACACCAAGTTAAGTGACTTGCCCAGTGTCACACTGCTAGTCATCAGGTTTGAAATCCTGATTCCAGGGTCAGTGGCCTATCCATTGGGCCACCAGCTATCTGTGATGTTTAAAATCTAATGTGTGTGTCCTTACCCCCAGTGTGGGGGGAGAATTAGCTAAGGTTTACTTATAAATTCAGCAACAGTTTAGGTTTTTAAGCATTTATTAAAGTATATTGGGGGGGGGGGGAAGCTAGGTGGCACAGTGGATAAAGCACTGGCCCTGGATTCAGGAGTACCTGAGTTCAAATCTGGCCTCAGACACTTGACACTTACTGGCTGTGTGACCCTGGGCAAGTCACTTAACCCCCATTGCCCTGCAAAAAAAAAAGTATATTAGGGGTTAGCAAAGAGAGAGAGAGGGGGGCAGCTAGGTGGCACAGTGGATAGAGTACCAGCCCTGGAGTCAGGAGTACCTGAGTTCAAATCTGGCCTCAGACACTTAATACTTACTAGCTGTGTGACCCTGGGCAAGTCACTTAACCCCAATTGCCCCGCAAAAAAACCCCCAAAAAACAAAAAAACCCCAAAACAAAAAGCAAAGAGAGAGAGAAAAGCCGCTTTCACCTAGCTATCCAAGAGAGTGAATTTCCAGAAGTTCGGAAACCTAGCTACCTTCCTCCTCCTTCTGCTACCACAAGCTCCTTTCTGAGCCAAAGAGACAGTTTCCCTTTCGTTGGAGTGGAAGCTTCCTGGAGACTGGAAGAGGGGCCGTCCCCGAATACAGTTCCAAACTAATTTGCTGATAGCATTGATTAATATGACTTACAGGCGGTTCTATGAATAGAGGCAACTTCTGGGACGATAGTCACATGCTTCTCATCAGGGGGCGGTGCCCTGGTTCTCACAATGTCTTTCTCAGCAGGGGGTGGCACCCTGGTTCTCACATATCCTTAGCACAATATATATAGGTGCTTAATAAGTGCTTGTCATCGCCCCCCCTCCCCCACTGAATCGAAGAGTAGGTGGAGAGTGTAAGGGGTAAGACTGGAAAGGATCAGATTATGGAGGCCTTTAAAATACAAACAAGTATTTTATATTTGATCTTGGAGGTGGTAGTGATGACTCAGGTTAACGGAATAGGGAGGTGATGGAGTCAAACTTATGCTTTAGAAGGATTGATTTGATAGCTGAGTGGAGGACGCACTGGAATGTGGAGAGACTTGGGGCAGGGAGATCAAGCAGCACTCCGCTGAAGTGGTGTGATGTGATGTAGGCCTGGAGAGGGCACTGGCAGTGTCAGAGAAGAGAATGAGTGTGGAAGGATGTGGTATATGCAGATAGAGATAGTGAAAACTCTAGAGGACTACATGAAAAATGACTAAAGTATCAAGATTTCTATAAAAATCATTTTTCTCACTGATGACAATTGAATAAGCACATTTGGACTCTAATATCACAGTCCTTAATCTTCAGCATGAGGAGGTAGAAACATTGTTAAATAGAAATATAATATATTCCAAGTGCTAAGCTAAGTGGTTTTTATAACTTTTATCTCATTTAAGGTATATAAACATGGGGATGATTTTTGTGGGTTTCTTATTTCCAGCTTTGACAGGGTATTAAAAACCAGGGAGAGGAGCCACAGAATTTGTGAGCTGGAAGGGGCCACCTAGTTCAATGCATACCTGAAACAGAATCCTCATTACAACATACCAGTAAAAATATCCAGTCTTTTGCTTGAAGACTTCCAGTGATGCAGACCACTTTATTTTGACAATCTATCAAAAAGCATTTATTAAGCAATTACTTTGTATGAGGCACTGTACTAAGCATAGGGGAATGACTGGGACAAAAATAGTTCTTGCCCTCAAAAAGCTCACATTCTAGTGGAGAGATGATGTAAATAACTATGTACAGACAAGATATATACAGAGTAGATAAAAGGTAATCTTATGGGGGAGGCAGTCACAGCTGGAGACCTGGGAAAAGTTGGCTGCAAAAGGCAAATTTTAAGCTCAGCCCATTCCACTTAGGGATAGTTCTAATTTTTAGCAAGCTTATCTTTACATCAAGCCTAAATATGCATCTTGGTAACTGCTACTTCTTCCCTCTAGTTCAGCCCACTGAAGCCAAACAAAACAAGCCTACTTTTTGTTCTATGTGACAGCTTGTCAAGTACTAAGAGACACTTAGAATGTCACCCCCAAGTCTTTACTTCTCCAGGCTGAACATTCCCTGTTGCTTCAATCAATCCTGGCCCATATGACGCAGACTCAAGGTCCTTCACCATCCTTGTTGCCCTGCTCTAAGATGCTTTCCAGTTTATCAATGACCTTCCTAAATCATGGCACCCAAAAGTGAATGAACACAATACTCCATGTGAGGGCTGACCAGGGAAGAAGACAGAATAATGATCACCTCCCCAGGCCTATGCACTATTTTTCTTGTCATGTAATACAAGTTCTCCTTAGCTTTTTTCAGTTATCACATCCCATTGCTGAGTGTACAGACTCCTAACTTCCCCAGATCTTTTTCAGACAAACTGAGATCTAAACATGCCTCATGAAGTTGAGCTCCTGAACCCAAGTGTAAGTTAAGACCTTTCTCATTTATACCTACTGAACTTCATGTTATTAGATTCAGCCCAATGTTGTAGCCTGTCAAAATTTAATGTTGGCCATCTCTCCCCCAATCTTACGTCCACCGTCTTAAATTGTATAATCAATTTTCTGGAGTCAAAACTGATGATTACATGACCTGAAATTCTGATTTTGTGTCATTTTTTTCCTTGACATGTTGCAAATTTTGTAAACCTGATAAGTGGCAGCTAGCTGTGGATAAAGTGCCAGCCCTGGAGTCTGGAACACCTAAGTTAAAATCAGGGTAAGTCATTTCACCCTGTTTGCCTCAGTTCCTCATGGGTAAAATGAGCTGGAGAAGGAAATGGCAAATCACGCCAGTATCTTTGCCAAAAAAATCCAAATACGGTGACAAAGGGTCGGACACAGTTGAAAAACAAGTGAACAAGAAACCTGAGAAGCAAGCATTTATACCTTTATATGCCACTGACAAGTGACAAACAGCATGAGACCACACGTAGATTCTCTGTGGCACCATGCTAGAGGATTTCCTGCAGTCCAGCTTGGGCCATATAGTCAGCAGGGATTCTATTTGGTACTGATCCATACTTTGCCATCCTTTCCATCAGAACTGCATAGGAGGCGTTATCAAAGGCACTGCAAAAATCTAAGTAAACTCTGTGTTAGTCGCCTAATCTGCCAGTTTAGAACAACGTCAAAAAAGGAACAAAGTCTCTCTGGAATGACTTGTTCTTGGGGATATTAAAAGAATGGCTTCTTGTAGTCACTTCTCTTCTAAATGTTCAACATCTGTAATAATTCATTCCAGAACTTCTCCAGGACTAGAAACCAGCCTTATTTGAGACCCTATTCTCTTCATTGTGGGGAAAGAAATCAAGCATTGTTTCCTACCCCTTGTCTGCTAGGTATCTTTCTGATTCTCCCATGATTGCTCAGACATCACCGACAGTGGCCCACACTCAATGGCACTGGTTCTTTCAGGACCTGCTTAGGATGCGGTTTGCTTAACCAGGTGACGAATTCATCAAGGGCAGCTAGGGGCTCTTTTTCCATGTTCTTACATATCTTGGTTTCCACTCCCTGTCAGCCATTTCTTGTTTCTAGTAAGTCCAAAGGTCATTCCTCCTTGGCACACCAACCAACCAGTCAACCAACCAAACACTAGAAATAAAATAGCATAAGACAGTTATCAATGACAGCAGAACAGCATTTCTGGACAGCAGTGAAATCCAGTAAAACCAATATGATTTTGTGACCTTCTCTAGTGATGGAAAGAGGAATGAGAAACTTGTAAGTCAACAAACATTTATTAAGCACCTTCTATAAATGCCTAGCCCTGTGCTAAGCACTAGGGCTTTCAAAGAAAGACAAGTCCCTGAATCTGAGGAGTTTACAGTCCTAATGGGTATTGGGGATTGAGAGGAATGAGGATTAGCAGGTGACTAATGGTGGGAGGTAAGAGAAGACCATTATTTCAAAATATGCCTTAAATTCAATTTCTGATTCAGTAGCCATCTTGAAAAAAGTTACTGACTGAACTTTATAATGGGCATATATTCTGCAATTTAAACATTTTTAAAAAAAAGCTTAAAAAAAAAAAAAAGCGTGGTGTGAGTAGAAGCTAGAGAGATAAGTGACTGCAAAGCCTAAGGTCCAAGGTTCACAGAACCAATATTTGTATTTCTATAAATATATTTACAGTTACAAATATGAAAGTGAATATAGGGGTTTTTAAAGCACATTGGAATTTTGCAAGGTAACAGAGCTAATAGCTGACACATCATAACTATCATTTATTGTAGTCAGACTGAGAAAAAATACTGAGAAAACTTCAGGGGAAAAGAGGGGAAGAGCCGGTTATAGGAGGCACTTGCATAAGACTTTGATACAAGAGGTTTGAATAAATCTTAACAAAGAAGGGTTATTTTTGAGGCCAGGATGGAAAAAAATGGTTGAGGAAATTTGAAAAAAAAAATCCAACTTTATAGAATTTGGAGGCAGAAGGGACAGAAAAAGAGAAGAAAAAAAATCTGAGGAATGAGAGTAGCTACCAGTTGCTAGAAGAGAGAGAAGAGTAAGTAGTAAGTCAGTACCCAAGAATAAGAAAAGGAAGCTAAAATAGCTGAATTTAAGCAGAAGGAAAATCAGAAAAGGATTTTGGAGTTGCTCAGGAAAACACTGAAATTAGAACTAATGATAGGATTTAGAGGTGGCTATTGTTATTTTTCAATTAATTTAAAAAAATTAACCAAATTCCTTGATCTCTAGCATTTGTCTTTTTTTTTTTTCCCCTTTTCGTCAGCTTTGGCAATCTGATGGGCATTCAGTGTTATTTCAGAGTTGTTTTAATTGCATTTCTCTAATTAAACGATCTGGAACTTTTTTCCCCCTGCGGACAGTGAGGGTTAAGTGACTTGTCCAGGGTCACATAGCTCGTAAATGTTAAGTGTTTGAGCCAGATTCATCTCAGGTCCTCCTGAATCCAGGGCCTGTGCTTTATCCACTGTACCACCTAGCTGCCTTCTGAGCATTTTTAAAAATATGACTTGATAGCTTGGATTCTCTTCTAAAGCAAACAATTTTCTACCATTGGCCATGTAAGAAGTCTCAATCGGTACTGAGTTCATCATCTCTCTGGAAGGAATTGAGTGGTGGTTTCCCTAGGGAGTTCTCTGGAATCCTGGATGTGACTGCATTGATGAGAGAATTCTTAAATCTTGCCAGGTTGTTGGTTTTTCATATTGTTATTGCATAAATTGTTCTGTTTCTACTCACTGCACTATGCATCATATAAGTCTTACCAGTTTCTCAAACCCAGCCCCTTTATAATTTCTTACAGCACAATGGTATTCTACCACATTCACATATAACATGTGTTGAAAATTAAATATAGTTTTTTATTTGGCCTGTCTCCTACAAAAAATTAATAAACAGATCAGAAAAATCAATTTTATAATATCTCCTACTATTTGTTTCCATACCTGTCCTCTATGAACAAAACAGATCAGAAGAACATAATGTCTCTCCTACAGGAAAAAACCATATCAGATACAGACAGAAAAACCGTAATACCAATTAATTTTTGTCCCAAGAAGAAAGAAACATGATTAAAAGGGGGGACCCCCTCCTAAGAAGGGAGCTTGGGGAACTCCCACTTTCTGAGGGTATATAAGGTTTTTTTGTCTACTGGTTACAGAGTGTTATCAGTTTCAATAGTATGATACAAAATCAACCCAGAAGCAAAAGCAGTCTAACAATTTCAGTTATAACAAGTATGGAGGAAATACAGAAGCATCATGATAAGATTACAGGATTCCAAAAAAAAAAAAAAAAAGGGTTTGGCAAGGATGAGGATGCCCAGATGTCCCCATAAGATAGGGACTTACTATTTTGAGGAGAGAAGTCACCAGCTAGGGACTCTTTTCTTGCTAGCTATCCTGGGTTCAGTTTGGAGTTCAGTTGAAGGACATTTTGCTTCTATTAACCCAGGTTTCATAAAAAAATACTTTGGGATAATATAGTACCCTCCATCAAACCAGGTGATCCATACATTCATATTAACACATGTTTAGTCCATTCCCCAAAGATAGGATTCACTTCAATTTCCAGTTCTTTCCCACCACAAAAAGAACAGCTATAAATACTTTGTACACATGGGTCCTAGTCCTCTGTTTGATCTCTTTGAGGTAAGATCTAGTAGTAATATTGCCAGACCACAAGGTATTGCACAGTTTGATAACTTCTGGGGCATAGTCCCCAAATTACTTTCCAGAAGAGCTGATCACTTCACAGCAATACAACAATGCATTTATGTTCCTGTTTTCCCCACAGCTGCTCTAGCATTTGGCTTTTTTTTTCGTTTGGTCAACTTTGTCATTATGAGGACTGTTACCTTACAGTTGTTTTTAATTTGGATTTCTCTGATTATTATTTGGAGCCTTTTTTCTTCCTCTGAAAACTAACTGCCTCTTCATGTCCTTTGACCATTTATTATTTGAAGAATAGCTCTTATTCGTATAAATTTGGACCAGTTCCCTGTATGCCTTAGAAGAGTGCTTTATCGGAGAAACATGCTGCAAAGATATATACATGTATACCCATGTGTGTATTTACCATTTACCTGCTTCTCTTCTAAAGGGTTGTTTCTTTTTTTTATTTGTAATAATTTTATTTTTTTCCCTTTACATGTAAAGATAGTTCTCAACTTTTGTTTATACAAGCTTTCCAGTTTCAGATTTTTCTCCCTCCTTCCCTCCCTCCCCCCTCCCCTAGACAGCAGGTAATCTGATATAGGTTTTATATATATATATATATATATATATATATATATATATATATACACATACATACACACATAATAACATTAAACATATTTCTGCATTAGTCATGTTGTAAGAGAAAAATCAGAGCAATGACAAAAAACCTCAAAATAGAAAAACAACAGCACCAAAGACAAAAGAAATAGTATGGTTCATTCAGCATCTATACTCCACAGTTATTTTTTTTTTCCCCTGGATTTGGAGATCCTCTTCTATCATGAGTTCCCTGGAACTCTTCTGTACCATTGCCTCGGGTGAGAAGAATATAGTCCATCACAGTAGATCAAGACACAATGTTGATGATAACTGTGTACAATGTTCTTCTGGTTCTGCCTCATCTCACTCTCATCAGCCGCACGAAAGACTCTTCTTGCTCATCGTTTCTTAGAGCACAATAGGTATTCCATTCATTCATATACCACAACTTGTCCAGGCCATTCCCCAATTGATAGGCATCCCCTTAACTTCCAATTCCTTGCCACCACATAAAGAGCAGCTATAAATATTTTTGTACATGTGGGTCCCTTTTCCCTTTCCATGATTTCTTTGGGCAAAAGACCCAAAAGTGGTATTGCTGGGTCAAAGGGTATGCACAGCTTTATTGCCCTTGGGCATAATTTCAAATTGCTCTCCAGAATTGGTTGGATCGTTCACAGCCCCACCAACAATGCATTAGTGTTCCAATTTTCCCACAGCTTCTCCAACATTTATTATTTTCCTTTTTTGTAATTTAGCCAATCTGATAGGTGTCAGGTGGTACCTCAGAGTTTGTTTTAATTTGCATCTCTCTAATCATTGGAGAGTTAGAGCATTTTTTCATATGGGAATAGAACTGCCTGTTCATATCCTTTGACCATTTCTCAATTGTAAAGGGTTGTTTCTTTTATTGTTTTTCAAAGAGCTTTTAACTCCTCCTCTGTTACTGGCACAGTGGGGTGAGAGTCACAAAATGCTGCAGCTAGGAGGAACCTGTAGAGATAATATAGTCCCCAAACTCTGTGTTTTAGAGATGAAGAAACTGATCCGGAGAAAAGTGACACCCCAATTTCACACAGCTAGTTTCTCTTTGGCATATTTCCCTTTCTCAGCCCCTCACCAAATAAAAAGTAAAAAGTACCGAAACACTGGAGTGGGGGGTGTCTTCTATCAGAGAGAAATAAGTACCAACAAAGAAAAAAAGCAGCTCAGCCCTTCACTCTCTTCCCAAACTCATTGAGAAAAATTGGAGCCTGGAGCTCCTGGTCTGCAGAATTGCTCAAGAGAGCCGCCACAGGTGAGGCTAATAAATAGCATCCATAGTAGCTAGCCTTAGGTGATTTCAGTAATCCTATCCAAAGTTTCAAGGAGAATGATAGTAGCTAGCCTTAGGTGATTTCAGTAATCCTATCCAAATGTTAAGGAGAATATACAGTGTGTCTCGAGTTATCCTAGACCAGTAAGGTACTTCCAGAGGGGGTGAAGGGAGTAGGGTTGCTTCCCAAATGTGCATAATGAAGTTGTTGCAGTGATCTATATTTTACTAATTGCCTAAAAGAGGGTGGGTGCCACAGATCTCTGGGGACAGAGTTCTAAATATCCAAAATGATCAAAGAGGGGAAAAAACCCCTCACACCTTTCTGGCACAATAATTTGATTGTGCAGCTGTATGTGTGCTCTGTAGAAGAGAGTTTTGAAATAAAAGCCCAGAAAATACAATTTGAGATCTGCTCCCTCCGGCACTTTTTGTGGGTGTATTCTGTGAAAAGGAACTCTGAAAAGCCTTAGGCCAAATCGCTTAAACTCTGCCCATTAATTTCCTTCCTCCATAAAATGAAAGTAGTTGGAGTAGACAAGTTCATAGGTTCCTTCCAGAGATAATACTCCCTGGGAGAAAGCGGATACACTGGTGGGTTCATTAATATGTCATACTGATTTAAATGGGAATCTGAAAAGAGATTTAGTGCCTTGGGGATGGCTTTAGTTTATTTGTAAGACTGGAATAGGAATACCTTTCCTACTAATACATAGTAGAAAGGATTTTTGACCATGGGTTGTCCTTCTTCCCATTGTGTAGAGCCTAAAAACCGACAGCAGAAGGAAGTATTTTTTTCCCCCTCATCACAATTTAAAACTGAAATTTTAGTTCAGTATTCTAAGTATGTTATTTGATAAACTTTTCTTTGCCCAATGACATTCATTCAGCATTTCTATTGTTTATAAAGCTTTTGGATTTTATGCAAAGCACAGAAATAGTCCTTGCAAAATGACTTGGATGATTCCACAGTTTACAGATCTATTTTCCAATTTCAGCTGTCTTAGCAGTAACTTCAGAAGGAAATGAAGTGTGTGTGGGGGGTTTAATTGGAACAAATTGATCGTGAGGTGTCCCAAAGAATTACAAGACTCAGTGACTCTGATGGAGGAAGCTAAAAGGGGTTAACAGATAAACTGAGGCTTGAGTCCTTATCAATAGTACCTAAAAGGTTAACAGAAAAACTAGGTTTGTGTTCTTACTGTAACCAAGAGAGTTTGTCCTTTTCAACCCTTACTATCAACAAAGACAGTAACTAGGGATCATTAACCATTAATAGCCATTAATATTAAGAGATGACAGGACACCTAGAAACCAGATCTTAAGTAAAAGGATATAAACACAGAGACCCTCTGGATCTGACAAATTTAAGTATGGCTTTAGGAACACGTACAGAAAGGGTCAAATGTTTCCTTATGTTCATCTTATGATGGGTAAACCCCAAAAACACCTCTAGGGAAAAAGGTACCCACCTTATGGGTTGTCTTAGGACCCCAGGAAGTCCAAATTAGGATAAGACCTCCCATGAACAAGGAAGAGATTAAGATAATGAGGAGATAATCTACTTTTTCTCACCATAAATATAATTATTCTTTCCCCTATTGGGACACCTATCTCCTTTGGGTGATTCTCCCTGTGGTTAGCACAGTATTTCAATGAAACTTGAGAAACTGAGTCACTGAGTCTTGTAATTCTTTGGGCCGCCTCATAATCAATTTGATCAATTAAACACCCCCCCCCCCCACTCAGTTTCCCAAGTTTCATTAAGATACTGTGAGGCCACAGGGAGACACCAAGGAGATATCCTGGGGTCCTAAGACAACCTCCGAGGTGGTACCTTTTTCCTTGGAGGTGTGTTTTGGGGGTTTACACAGCATAAGGTGAACCTAAGGGACACATTTAGTCCTTTCTGCGAATGTTCCTAAAGACATACTTAAACTTGTCAACCCAGCGGTCTGTGTTTTTTGATATCTTTTAAGATCCGGTTTCTAGGTGTTCTGTCATCTAGGATTATTAATGCTATTAATGGTAATTGGTCACTGGTTTACCTTCCCTAAGCTTCTGTTGACAGTATTGGTGGATAGGGGACTCAAACCCTCTTGGTACTGTAAGAACACAAACCTTATTTCTCTGTTAATGCTTTTTAGGGTACTATTGATCGAGTCTTAGATTACCCGTTAACTTTTTTTTTTTTGCCTCCTCCTTCAAACCCACCCTAATGTTCAACTAGAAATGCAAACCCAAATAATTCATAAGTATAAATCATGGCTGTCACAAAAAAAATTGCTCTTAATGAGAATGAATCAGAAAGATGGCTTTGAAAGGCTTATCTGTATAAACAGAAATTAGGTTTGAGGGCTTTAAGGCATAAACTGAAGGTTTAAAGGTTGATTGGAAATGTTAGAAGCTCAATCTGCAGGATTCATAAGATATGATCTTGAAGGGGTCTTTTTTTTTAAATAAGGGGAAACTGGTTTCTAAATATTTCAGTAGAACTCTTTTCCCTTGTCTCCCTCTCCCCCATTTTAACTTTAATTTTTAAACACTAAGACAAACATTTCCATGATATAATGTATAACAAAGGAGGACTATGCATGAAATGAGGAATCCCTTATGTAGTACTTTTTCTTTTAAATATATAATATATGCATCATATGACTTTCAAAACTGTCTGTTGGGTCTGTGGTCCTTTCTGCTTTTTCTTTTGTTCTCTTCTCAGGTGCCTTAAGTCTTTAGCAGAACATTCACTGTAGTTAAGAAAACAAAATTCCAACACTTTTTATTTCACTCTCTAATTCTTGACTGGTTAATTATCTGTTTATTCTTTGAAACCTCCCACACAGTGGACTCAAAGACTCAAATAGCCTGCTTTTTATTCCTGCAATCTTTCTGGCTTGCTGTTTACAGGGGTGTTCCACACGAGATAAACTGTATAAAGCACTGGGCAAAACCTTGAACGACCTGTAAAATTCCACACTATGATCATAATCTCCGTAAGGGCAGGAGAGACAGATTATTGCACGTTTGTATCTTCCCTCCGTAGAAGCCACCTAGTGAAGGATTGCTTAATTTCATCTGTGAAATTATCCCCTCATCTCCAATCCCCAGCTTCCGCCGCCCTTCCGCAAATAAGCCTTCCCCTCCGCGACCACCCCCAGTTCATGTCTCTCTTCTTGTATACCCTTGCGGGCATCCCGTTAGGCTGTTGCTCCTCGAAGGTGGGGGCTGGTTTTTGCCTCTTTTTTTTTAATCCCCTGTACTTAGCCCATAGTAGGTGTTTTATGAAATGCTATTTAGTTGCCTAAGTGAAAACAGAATGGGGGGGTCTTGTCCCCTTTTTTTTTTTTTTTTTTTTAACAGGCCACTGGGTGGGCACGGCCTTGCCTGCCCGTTACAGCTGCCCCTCCTTCCCTTGAAGCTGAGAAGCACGTGCTGGCCGCGAGCTCATTACCTCATACGCCCAGGGCTGCCCCAGGGGTCACCACCGTGAGGGCCGCCCCGCGCGCCGGGGAGGGCGGGCTTCGAGGACTTGGGGCCGGCCCGGGCAGTCAAAATCCACGTGCTGCAAGGCTTCTGAGCCAGACCGGAAGGGGGAGCGGAGGAGGCAGGAAGCCGAAGTGGGCGGCGGGAACAGCTGGGGGGTGGGGTGAGAGCTTTTGTGGGCTAGAAGCCGCCCGGGGGAAACTTCGGCGGTCTGCCGGGGACTGGTGGGCACGATAGCTTCCTCGTTCGTAGGCCTGAAGGGTGAGTGGGGGGGGCTCGCGCTCTCCGATGTAAGAAGCAGGCAGGCCTGAAGCCTGGTGTGGACTAGGAAGAGGAGCTCTGCTTGCGCCATTAGCTTGGCCTGCTCTTACATTTACTCGTAGTAATAGCCATAAGAAATAGTTCCGACAAATGGGAGCTCTCCTGCTTAAATGAAGGTCAGTGGGCAGAAGTTGCAGAATTAGGCCGATGAATTGGCGTGAAGGAGAGGGGTGGATGTGGGTGTGTAAGGATGTTTAATGTAAACTTGCAGGGTGGAACTTGGAGTTGCTTGGGAGAAGTCGCTTAAACGCGATTCTAATCTCTCTCTGAAATGAAGTCGTGGGAATTGATGACCGCCAAGGTTCCTGCCAGAGCTAACATTGCCCGAGAAAAAACGGATGCATTACTTTTTATCAATTAGTTATGAATGAATGAATTATTTACTTAATTCATTAACTTTTTTGTTGTGCCATTGAAGTCTGTCTGACTTTTTATGACCCATTTGGGGTTTCTTGGCAAAGATACTGGAAATGGGGGTCCCATTTTCTTCTCTAGCTCATTTACAGATGAGGAAACTGAGGCAGGGCAGGGTTAAGGGGACTTTTTCAGGGTCACATAGTTGCCTCTCTGAGGGCCAGATTTGAACTGGGGATAGTCTTACTGATTGCAAGTCCAGTGTGCCATCCACTTTGCCACGAAGCTGCCCCTAGTTTATTAATAACTCGTGGCTATAGAAAGAGAGTTTGTGGCCTGAGAGAGGCAGCAAATAATCCCCAATTTTGGGATAGATTTAGTTATTGTTGAGATGTGGAATAGTAAGGACCATGGTAGTCGAGGCTCATTCTATTTCACACTGGTTGTACTGGGGAAGGGAAACAGGCAGCTTTTGCACAGACTGGATTTCACATCCGTCGTGGCTTCTTTTCAGTCAGAACAACCAGTGAGCTGCTCAGAGTTGCAAAATCTAACTCATTCCCTCCCAACCCCAAGTTTCTTTTCAGTAAATTGCATTTTCCCTCTTCAGGTAGTTTTTTGTTGTGGTTCCTCCATCGTTTTGTTTTGTTTTTTCCGAAGAGGACCAATGGCATTATGCATTAAGGAGCAATGAATATTAGAGGTTACTTCCACTAGGATTTCTCTCAGTGAGGTTTTTTTGTTTTTGTTTTTGTTTTTTGTTGTTTTTTTGCTGCGGAGCAATGGGGGTTAAGTGACTTGCTCAGGGTCACACAGCTAGTGTCAGGTTCTGAGGCTGGAACTGAACTCCGGTCCTCCTCAATCCAGGGGCCGGTGCTACTATCCACTGTGCCACCTAGCTGCCCTGAGACTTAGTTTTTAAAAATTATTATGGAAAAATTCATAGGAACAGGTAATCTACTGAGTTGTTTATTTTGGTTTGTTTTGTTTTGCAGGGCAATGGGGTTTAAGTGACTTGCCCAGGGTCACACAGCTAGTAAGTGTCTGAGGGTGGGTTTGAACTCAGGTCCTCCTGAATCCAAGGGCTAGTGCCTTATCCATTGTGCCCACCTAGATGCCCCCTGAGTTTTATTTATTGTTTGATAAACCTAAATATAAAACTTTAGCATCATTGAATTACATTGATTCAGAAATCACAAATTAAGAAGCATTATTATTGTCACAGCATTCCCTCATGTCTTGAGCCAGAGGAGTGTATATTTAGATAAAATACTGCACTTGATATAGACATTCTTGGAAAATAGAATCCAAGTGAAATCTATCATATTTAGGCTTATAAACCAGGTAAATATATGAAATGTGTAGAAAAACAACATTGTCTTGGCTGATATGACATGAAGTTATAAATTAGTAGATCAACAAATTGAGTATTAAGAACTTGTACAAAAAATTTTAACCATGCTTTGAAGAAAGTGATGTGATATGTGTATGTAATTATGCTGTTTTAGGGGTTTTTTTTGTATTAGACGCTGACCATGCCTTTTTGGCTTTGAAGAAAGTAGACCCAGAGAGTTTAGGTCCTGAGGGAAGTGGGGATGGAGTTAAGATGCGCTAAGACTATATAATGGCATATATGAGAATGTAATGAAGCTGTATGTTTTTTTTCTTTTTGTACCATCATAATTAGGAATCATCTGGGGGGAAAGGTTAAAAAATGGTACTTAGAAAAACTTTGTGTTTTTTTTATTTTATTTTTAGAGTGGAGTTATGGAGTATGGCCGTTTCAAGGGAGTTCATGTAAAGGAGAATATTAATTCACACCTTCATTATCTGAACAGGCGCCATAAGTTTGATTTTAGATTTGTAAGAAAAACACAAACCCCAAAAGGGTTGGGGTTGGTATTTAATTGTTTTCAGTATGTGCAGATATAGAAAGAAGGCTCTTCTTCAGATATATCTCCAAGTGGATGAGTGGGTAGGGGAAGCCAATAAAACACTGTTGTTAGCTAACTGAATGTTGTTATTTTTTTCTGTCTTTATATTTCTCCAGCCTAGCGCAGAACTTGGGAACAAAGGTGTATAAAAAGGTTTGAGCTGAATATGTTGCAGTTTGAACAAGCTTAGAGATTTTTGGATAAAATTTAGTGAAGTTTATTTTTCTGTATTTAGGGAATGCTCGTAAGTTGGTGTGCTTATTTAACTGAATGAATAAGCATTATCCAATTTAAATCTAGATTTTTACTTAGATAACATTTAGGATTGGGTTTAGGGCATTTGATAACACATTTCCCATTGTCTGTAATAAGTGTTGTCCTGAATTAGGGCCTGTTGCACTTGATCAAATGCTATACTAAAATCCATTCACCTTTTTGTTGAAGATTGACTTGTTTAGAAAGAGTATAGATCTGATAAGTGCAGCTTCATTCATAATAAATAGTACTTACAGCAGATATTTTGTCTTATACGATCTACTGAGTTTTTATTTATTCATTTATTCATTATTTATTGATTGATTGATTGATTGAGTATAATATTCACAATTGGTGACCTGCTAACTTCTTCTTTTTCCTCTACTTTGCCCAGATTCTTTGTTCTCTCAGGATCCCCCTTGTCCTCTTTCCTGAGGAAGCTAGTGTCTTGCTTACCCTTCCATCCTTTTAGCTGCATTCTAGTTCTTTTGTTTAATTTAAATCCAGCAAGTATTTACTCTGTCTGCTGTGTACTAGGAACTGTGATAGTGAGCATGCAAAAATGAAGTAGTAGGCCTTGCCTGTGAAGGAGCTACATTCTGTTGGGGGCAAAAACATGGCCACAGATGTGTAAATGCAAAATATATAAACAGCAATGATTTGAGGGACAGGGTGAGGAAAATTAATCTGGGGGGGGGGATCAGAAAAGACTTCAGGTAGGAAGGTTGTAACTCATCTGAGGTTAAAACCTTATAAAGGGAACTAGAACTAACAAGAGATAGAGGTGAAGAAAGAGCCCTTTGGATAAAGGGGAGCTTTGTGCAAAAGGGCAGCAAGGGGGGAATGTTGTGTTTGGGGAAATAAGTAGGTGAATTTGGCTAGAATATAGTGTGTGAAGGGAACATTACAAGAAGATGGGGCTGGAACCAGATTGTGACATACTTGAAATGGCACACAGAAGTTTGTGCTCATCCCCAAATAGCGTCTTGGAAGCCATATGAAGATTTTATGATATAGTTTAAGATCTTATATTTTGTTTTATCAGTTTTTCTGGATCATGAATTGTAGGGGGGAGAAACTGGAAGCAGAGTAACCAATTAGGGGCTATTTTAATATAAAGGGAAGAAAATGATGAGGGTGTAGGACAAATAGTGTACTCTGGGCAGAGTCTTGACAGAAAAAAATATATTAATTGAATTCTAATTCTAAATATATCTGTTTAGAGGAAGAAAATCCAAAGGAACAGTAATTCATTTGATCTTTGTAATCTCTCAAGTCATTTTTCATTCACTATTAATAGTATTCCTGAAACAGACAAAATTTTGTAACAAGTATAAAACATAGTTACGGACTTGTGGTGAAAGTGGCCATATTTCGCTCATCAGACAGACCTTAACTTTTGAAAGTTACTTAAACACTCTCTCTCTCTCTCTCTTCTTCTTTCTCTCTCTCTCTTTTGTTTGTTTTTGTTGTTGTTGTTGTTGTTTTTTGGTGAGGCAGTTGGGGTTAAGTGACTTGCCTAGGATCCCACCAGCTAGTAATTGTTAAGTATCTGAGGCCGAATTTGAACTCGGGTCCTCCTGAATTCCAGGGCTGGTGCTCTATCCACTTCACCACCTAGCTGCATACTGGAAGGTCATTTTCCTAAAATAGTTTTTGTTCTTTAACAGCCCTTTAGAAGGGCTGTTCTTTCATCGTGGTGAAAAGTAAACTGGTGAAATACTTCTATTATGTGAATTAATTAAACACTTTTTCTTTCAGTCTAATCATTACACTAATCATTTCAGGAAACAGTTCTTTCTAGGCTAACTAGGCATTTCCCTTGAAATCAATTAAGCCTTTTATAAGAATGATTTAAAAAAAATTTCTGCTGGACATTGTTTCAGAATTGATGATTAAAAACTAATAAAGATTTTTCATTCAGATTAGTCCAAGGACTTGATATTTTGTAATGCATATCATAAAGAGGTGGGAAGGGGGTTTCGGTGGCCTTTCACAAAGAGCCAGAATTAGAGTGGTGGTGGCTGTATGTGTGCAAAAAAGGTGAGGAATATAAAAGGTGTTGCTGAGCTAAAATTGATGACTGAGCAACTTAGTGGATGTGGGGGAGTAATATAGAGGGAAGCCTCAGGGATGATCCAAAGCTGAGAACCTGAATTCCCTAGAAGAATGGTGATGTCCTTGACATAGACAAGGAAATTAGGAAGAGAAGGAAAGTCAAGGGAAGAGGGGGTATGTGGAAAGAGGAGTTCATTTTAGGACGTGATGTATTTGAGATGTCTGTGGACATCAGGCTGGATGTATAGATTTGGGATTCATCTGCAAAAAGGTGGTTACTCTGGTGGCTAATAAGACACTTGTCTCCCCCCCCCCCCCCAAGAGAGAATATAGAGAATGAAGAAAAGCAGAGATGTCAGACACTCCAGAGTGAGGCCAGAACCAGATTAAGATGTAATTGTGTGTGTGTGTGGGGGGGGGGGGGGCAGCTAGGTGATGCAGTGGATAAAACACTGGCCCTGGATTCAGGAGGACCTGAGTTCAAATTCAGCCTCAGACACTTGACACTTACTAGCTGTGTGACTCTGGGCAAGTCACTTAACCCTCATTGCCCAGCAAAAAAAAAAAAAAAAAGATGTAATTGGGAAATTTTTAACAACACAAAACATAGGTAATATTTTAAGACCAAGTCAATATGGCAGCCTATAGGGCTCCTTATGGTTAACTTAGTGGCCCCAGTTTGTATTTGAAATTTCACACCAGAGAGCACCTACAAATGCATGCGGAGGGGGGTGGAAGATATGATGATCCAGCAGAGGAGACTTAGGCATAGTCAGACAAGTAAAAAGAAAATGAGGAGAAAGCAACGTTCATGAAAACACTGGGAAGAGAGGGTATTGGGGTCAGAGAGTACTAACATTGAGGTGAAATATGAGCATGAACAAAGGGCTCCTGCATTTAGCTGTCAAGAGAGCCTTGGTAATCTTGGAGAAAGCAATTTAGTTAAGTGGTGAGGTGAGAAGTGAATGGAAGATGACGAAAAGGCATCAGTATGGTCATCTTTTCTAGGATTTTATTCTTAATGTTGGTATTCCTTGTAATAGGTGTCAATGCCTTAAGTAAAAAAAATGCAACTTTTTAGGTGTCATCAAACAATAGGGAATTATGATGTGGAATTTAGGACCTTTGCATTATTCCTGAGCTCATAACTCCCTCTGTCTTGTGAAGAAAACTGCTCTGTTGAAGCTTTTATTAAATGTGTGCTTTATTCCAGATGAAGCAGTTAGGAGTACAATAGGTACACTACAAGCAAAGGCATTCAATTTCTTTTAATGTTCCTTTTTTATTTTTAATTTTTTGGTGGGGCAATGAGGGTTAAATGATTTGCCCAGGGTCACACAGCTAATAAGTGTCAAGTGTCTGAGGCCGGATTTGAACTCTGGTACTCCTGAATCCAGGGCCGGTGCTCTATTCACTGTACCACCTAGCTGCCCCTCTTTTAATGTTCTTGTTGTAGTGTGGTCTTAAGGCACTAAAGGTATAGGATACCTTTTGGGGTTAGGTTTTGATGCTGTGGCTCTATTAGGACTTTTGACTGTATTTGTCTTCCTTTAGTAGCTTGTCTTTTTTTTGGGGGGGGGGGAGCCAGGACAATGAGGGTGAAGTGACTTTCCCAGGGTCACACAGCTAGTAAATGTCAAGTGTCTGAGGCCGGATTTGAACTCTTGTCCACCTGAATCTGGGGTAGGCTCTTTATCCACTGCACCACCTAGCTGCCCCCTTGTATTCTTTTAAATTAGATGTTTCTAAAGACCAGGAAAAACCATGACTGTGATATTGATTATTTTTTTACAAAAGGAAAGATAGGTTTCTACATAAACTATCCACAGTATTTTAAAGTTATACTCTATAGAATAATAATAGAACGTGTATCGATTGATACATTGATACATCTATTCTGTATATGTATAAAGCTCAAACCAGTTATTCTACTAGTAAGATCTTTTTGTTGTTCCTGGAAGTTTGTCACCAAAAAAGGCACTCTGTAGTACCAAGGAAATATTTACCAAGGCATGCATTGGAATAGAAAAACACACCAACTTTTTTATTCTTATATATCATTACTTATTTACTTTGTTTACTCAGTTTAAAAAAATTATTTTACCTCATTGGGTTAATGCAAATAGTAAAATAGGCTGTGTCATCACTTAGGATGGAGGTGATTCAAAATTGTGAACTGTTTCAATGAGGGGGGAAATGGTAGATTAAGAGTTAGTTGTCTGGGACATAGAGGCTACTGTCATACAGTTGGTATATGTAACAGCAAGGAGACTTGTCTTCTACACCTGGCTCTGTCTAGCCCTATCCCTTGCTGTCTTTCCATGTAATTATTTTATTCTGTTCTTATTTCCAGGAACCTCTTCAATTCGTGCTTGAGCATCTTTTTTTGTGATAAAATATTTGATAAAAAATTACCATTTGAGATAGTATGTGGTTACTGTCTTTTCCATTTTATTTATAGGTTGCAGATTTGGGATGCGCTAACTGTAAGCTCTTATGGAGGCTAAAATATCATGAATCCATTGAAGTGCTTGCTGGACTGGATATTGATGAGAACGTATTAACACGTAACATGTAATATTGTACTTGGAATTTTTTTCTAAAGTCTTTGCTTTTAGATCAATGAATATCATAGAAGATTTAAACATGATAGGTTTCATTTTGTAGATATTGAACTTTAAAAGATTGGGAAGATTGAAAAAACAGCCTTACTCAAGATCATTACATAGGATGAATTTTTTTTTTTGGTGGTCATATTCCCTGCATTGAGTTTAATTGGATTGTGTTTTTAAAAAGTGGGGGAGGAGGAACCACTTTGTTTTATTTGTGTGATAGCCATGACAGGAACATGAAATTACTGTTTCCATGCCATTAAGATGACCCTTAGTGAATTAGACCATTCTTGATTCCAGGTCCATTTTACTCTAATTTAATTATACTCTTATCTTTCTTATCATTGTAGATGACAGTGCATGGTGCTAAAAGGTACTTAGCCCGTGAGTCAGTTTATTATATAATTTTGTATTGTTGAAACTACTGTTATATTTTCATGAGGAAAAAGGTTTTGACAGGTTTTTCCAGTTGGACCACAACTTCAAACACCCAGTTGACTGAAATGTTGGGAATACAGAATCATAAATCAACAATCTAGAGTTGATTGCAAAACAAAAACCAAACAAAACATTTGCCTTGGAGAAAAATAGAACTTTAAAGGTTCTCAAATAAGGTATTTCCCATATATGTGTTAAGATCATCCAAGTTTTGCCAATGAAATGCAGACATTTCGTTTTAATGATCTCATCTGATAATCAGTGTCAAATGAGTTAATGTATATAAAGCCCTGTGCAAACTTTAAATGACTATATAAATAAAAGTTAAAAATGAATGCCATATAAGGTAGGAGATTTAATCAGTATAGATATTTGCTAAATATCCTTGAGTGAATCATGTGTATAAAGTCCAAATAGGTTTTTAGATGGTCCTGCTTGCAAATAATGTTGTTTGATTGCTTTAAGTTCCAGAACACTACAGGAAACCTCATTGAAAACCATGATCATGTTAAAAAGAAGTACCTCAACTTAGCAGTCCTCACAGGAAATAGCAAATAGAGGAAGAATGCATGTCACCCAAATTATAATGTGGGAGGACTAGCCCAATGAGTTGGTTCCATCTGTACATGCATCTTGCATGAAGTCTGCAGATGAACTATGTTTTTGTTTTGTTTTTGCGGGGCAATGGGGGTTAAGTGACTTGCCCAGGGTCACACAGCTAGTAAGTGTCAAGTGTCTGAGGCCGGATTTGAACTCAGGTACTCCTGAATCCAGGGCCGGTGCTTTATCCACTGTGCTACCTAGCTGACCCCTGCAGATGAACTATGAACCAAACTTAAAACTGACTAGGAAAAAGAGTAGACTAGATTGTATCTAACAAAGTACATAGCATTTTCATTGGTCATGAACTGTTCTTTGCTGCAGAAGCCTAACTTTTAACTCCATTATTCTCCCAAGTCATACTGTAATGACTGAGTCATGGAAAACCATATTGGTAGTACATGGTAAATTGACTGCAGTTATTTCCTTTGATGAAACTTACATATGAGAAAAGCAGTTAGTAATCAGGTACATGTAGGAATACAAAGAGATGAATCAGTCATAAAGTATGATAATTATGACAGGATGACTTGATTTGATGGCTTGGTCAATAAATTGATATTGCTGACAGTAAAAGAAGGTTTCCAGTTTGTACAGCTCTTCCATTCATGAGTTTTGGAAAGAAGTGGACAAGAACCACATTGGATGAGAAAGGGCTCTAATGTATATTGATAGAGAGCCCATATGGGGGTCATAGCAGCACAGAACTTTTGCAATATAGTACACAGTTTAATTGAGGCCTTAACTTCTGCTTTTTAAAAATCCAGCGTTTTTGATAGCTAAAAAAGTTTGTGGTTCTGTTTTTACAAACTAATTTGATGACAATACTGCTTGGGGCTTAAAATATCAGTGGAATCCATAAATGCTTATCTTAGAATGGAAATAAAAAAGACCCCTAAATAAAAAGAATCTGGATAATTTGTAGAGCAAAATAGGGAAAATTAAAATTTCAATATTATTCAATTTATTGAATTCTTTTCAATTATAATCTATTTTCTATATTAACAGTGTCAAATATAATTTTACATATAATCTCATTAAGTATTTTAGAGTAAAGTGTTGCTGGCATCAACATTTCCCCAGAACCCTAATTTCTACATAACTTTCTATAGAAAGTAGTTTAATAAATTCTGCTCTAGGCAACTGAGATGCCCCTTGATAAATATCTTAGTTCATTTTGCCTACTTGCATCTTACTTTCTTAATATAATAAATAATCTTATAAGGGTGAAAAGCTTTGAAATTAAATATATTCATAAATATAAAGTCCTGGGATTGCTAGTCTTTCAGATCATGATAATCCTCCACCATGCTAAAAAAAGTAACTGGCTTTTGATACTTTTTGTACTTTTAAATGTTATGTTTACAGTACCAGCTCTAAAAGTCTATTTTCTAGGAAGGATGTAGTTGTCTGTTATCTCAGTGGATTTCTGTAGGCCTGGGAACGCTATGGCATAATAAGGATGGTTTTTATTACATTAACTTTTATTTTCTGCCTTTAGAGTTTTTGTAGTTTATGCTCCACTTTGAGTCTCAGGGCAGGTTTAGTATGAATAGTTCTTTGGGAATAAAGTTCCTTTGTCTTGAAGGCCTGCTAGACTTTGACTGTTAATGATTATGGGCATCAGAGTTGGAATACTTTTAGTCACTCTTAAAATCACACTTTTACAGTTATAGGTTACATACAGGTGCTGGAGACTATTTAGACCCCAGGGAGAGACCTTTAACTATAACCTTATATCATGGCTCTGTGGTGGAAAAAGATCCTCGCCTCCTTGGATTTGATTTGATAACATGCATTGAACTGTGAGTATTAATCTGAAAGGCATTCTGTGATATTAAATTTTTTCCTTTTTTTCCCTCCCCCCACCCTTTTCTTTTGGTGGGGCAATGAGGGTTAAGTGACTTGCCCAAGCTCACACAGCTAGTAAGTGTCAAGTGTCTGAGGCCGGATTTGAACTCAGGTTCTCCTGAATCCAGGGCTGGTGCTTTATCTACTGTGCTACCTCCCTGCTTCCCCCCCCCTGATATTAATTTAAAGGATTTTTTTTTTCTGTCTAAATAAGTGGGAATTAAAGGGAAAATGACGTTTAAAATTACTCTTAAGCCCGATTTTATACTTGTGTAAATGCAATGCTAACCTAGAGACTGATGTCTTGCCTGAATCCATCGGATTGAATCCAGCCAATTTACTATAGCATATAGTAAATACTATGTGAGGCAAAACCAAGAGAACAGCATACATGGTGACTGCAAATGTAAAAGAAGACAAATCTTAACTCTAAAGCACTTCTCACAGAGAAGAAGTGAACTACAGATGTGGAATGAGATGAGCTATTTACTAGATGTGATCAGTTGGTTTTATTTAACTGTACTTGGTTACAAGAGAGTTCTTTTGGGGGAAGAGTGGTATTGAGGAATGACAGTGTTGTTTAAAAAGACATTGACAAAACAGTAGTTTTCAAGAATCAAATAAGTCAGTTCCTTTCTCTTATTTTTCAAACCCTGTATAAACTACAGTTTGGAGGAGAAATGTACTAGATTAGTACTTTTTATTGGTGACTTTTTTCAATCTTAATAGTATTTTATCTTTTTTAGTTACATTTAAAGATAGTTTTCAACATTTGTTTTTATAAGATTTTGATTTTATAAAATTTTTCTCCCTCCCTCCTTTCCCTTCCCCCTCCCCAAGATGGCAAGCAATCTGATATAGGTTATACATGTAGAATCACATTAAACATATTTCCACATTAATCATGTTGTGAAAGAAGAATAAGAACAAAAAGGAAAAACCTCAAGAAAGAAAAAACCCAAAAAGTGAAAAATAGTATGGTTCAATCTGCATTCAGATTTCACAGTTCTTTTTCTGGATCTGGAGAGCATTTTCCATCATGAGTCCGTTAGAATTGTCTCGGATCATTGTGTTGCTGAAAAGCGTCAAGTCTGTCATAGCTGATCATCACATAATGTTCCTGTTACTGTGTACAATGTTTTCCTGGTTCTGCTCACTTCACTCAGCATCAGTCTACTTATGTCTTTCCAGGTTTTTCTGAAATCTGCCTGCTATCATTTCTTATAGCACAATAGTATTCCATTACATTCGTATACCACAACTTGTTCAGCCATTCCCCAATTGATGGGCATCCCCTCAATTTCCGATTCTTTGCCGATTGGTGACTTGTATATGTTATGTTTATAATTCTTTGGTTCCCAACTGACTTTACCCTAGTAACATTGAATTTACCTAAAGGAGCAGTAATAGAGACTAATAGTTCCCCCATTAAAGTATATACTCCTTGAGGACAGGAGCTATTTTTTGTCTTTGTACTCTGCTTAGCACTGGGCATGACCTTGGAAAATCAATTCTCAAGTGTAAAGTATGGCTAACAGTTCATACATGAAAACTTTCCTTAGTTGGAGGCAAAAAACCCCCTCATATTCCATATTCAGTTGAAGTTAATAGGGCTAATAATAGAGATGTTAATTTTTTTCTTTCTGAGAAAATTTTGACATGAATTTAAGTTAAGCACATTGGCCTCTGGTTTTGAAGGTTCTGTTTACTTTTTTTTTTTTTTTTTTTTTTTTTGGAAAATCAAGGTAACATTGATCCTTCTGTGCTGAGGTGCCTCTCAGATTCTCTATGGCACTTTAAAGATCACTAATAGTGGCTTACATTGTAGTTACCAGTTATGAGGACCACAGGGTGGCATTCTACAATTCTGATGACTTGAATTTATTTTATTCCCTGAGTAGGCATTTTGGTTCTGTCTTTCCTAGTCCACAGATCATTCTTGGTAGAGGGGAAAAAACAAAGTAAGAATTAAGTCACCCAGTCTTCTCTGTCATCATTCCCTTCTCCTTCCTTTGATTCTCCCTTTCCCAGTGTACCTTAAAAAACCCACTTTATTGTTTCTGGCATTAGAAAATTTAACTGACAGTGCAGCAAAATTTTGCTTTAAAGATCCACTTTTAACAAGAAATCTTATTGATATATTAAGGTCATACAAAGTTTAGATGCAACCTTGTTCAGTGATCTTTTTTTTATGGTCACCCAGGTACTTTATTTTTATTTATTTTAATTGTAAATGTATTTTATTAATTTTCTAGTTCATGTAGAGAGTTTTCAACATTTGTTTTTATAAGATTTCTAGTTTCAAATTTTTGTCCCTCCCCCCATCCCAAGACAGTAAACAATCTGATATAGGTTATATGTACAACAGTGATTTTAAAAAATGAAACGTGGCATAACACAAGGAGACTGATGTTCATTGTTGACGTGATAAATGAATTTTTAGAATTGGAAGGGACAGTCTAGTCTGACCACTCCCCAGAAAAGCATCCCCTCTACAGTGTATTTGATAAGTGATCATTTGGCCTCTGTATGAATGGGAGGGAGTCTACTTCCCAAAGAAACTCATTGGCATAGTGGCTAGAGTTGGAATTGGAATCAAGAAATTGTGGTCTAAAACCTGCCTTAGACACTTTACTAGCTGTGGAACCTTGTGTAAATTGTGTAACCACTCATAGCCCCAGTTTACTTATTTGTAAAATGGGGTTTGATAGCATCTACCCAGTAATATTGTAAGGAACAAATGAGATGATATCCATGTAAACAACTTTGCAAAAGTGCCATATAAATGCTGGCTATTTAACTTTTGCACAGCCCTAATTTTTAGGCAGCTTTTTCTTACATTATTATAAATTTGCCTCTTTGTAACTTGCTGTTGTCCTAGTCCTCACTCAGACCAAGAACAAGTCTAATTCAAACCACTACCTCATTGCCCTGCTTTGAACAACACCTGGTTTATCCTCCAACCCTCCTCTTACAAAGCCACTGGTTCCTGGGATATGCCTGATTGGGCTGTTTGGGGAACTTCTTTTCAGCATTAGCTTTCCCCTGAAGTTGTCTTGTGTGTTGTTGGGCTAATTCGCCAAGTTCTATCTATGTATCTTCCCCCGTGTATAGTCTTTTCTGATAGCCTAGGAAGCCTTCTCAGCTTGTTACAAATGTACTTCTAACTCTCATCTAATTGGTAATCACAGCCATGTAAATGCTATTTTTTAATGTAGTTTATAATCTTTTCCCCTCAACCTTCTTTTAAAATATGTCTATCGTTTCTGATCTGATTCATCTTGTTCTCTACCCCCACCCCACTCCCGGGAATCTAACATTCCTTGAGTAAAGAATGTACAATGGGAGCAGCTAGGTGGCGCAGTGGATAAAGCACCGGCCTTGGAGTCAGGAGGACCTGAGTTCAAATCCGACCTCAAACACTTAACACTTACTAGCTGTGTGACCCTGGGCAAGTCACTTAACCCCAATTGCCTCACTAAAAAAAAACCCAACAACACACAAAACAAATAAAAAAAAAACATACAATGGAAAGAGTGCAGACTGGAGTCAGAGGACTTAGGTTCAAATCTTACCTCTGCCCACTCTCCGGGTGACCTTGGGCCAATCACTTAACCTCTCTTAGCCCCAGTTTCCTCATTTGTAAAGTGAGGAAGTGGGACTATGTGGCCTTTCAAGTGCCTTACATATCTAGATCTGTGATGTAACAGAGACTCTTTAAACTTACAGCAACAAACACAGTATTAAAATGTGCATTGTGCAAACTAGCTCCTTGATGATAAATTCACTCTGGATTTAGTTTCTGATGTCTTAAGTATTTTGCACATAATTGTCTGGCCAATACTGAGCTTTGAAGGGATATGGGGAATATAAAAGAAGTGTTTTCTGTCCCCACATATACCCTGTGTCTTCCAACCTCCATGTTTTTGTTCATGTCTACTTTATTCCTAGAATGTCCTCCCTCTTTATCTTTACCAACAGAGTGTGAGCTCCTTGAGGGGCAGCCACTGTTTATTTTTGGTTTTGCATCCCTAGCTCATTGAACAGGGCCTGGCACCAAGTAAGTGCTGAATAAATTCTTGTTGGCTGATTACATTTCTACTTGTCCTTTAAAACCCAACTCAGAAGCCACCTTTTGTATGAAACTCTTTAAGAGTTGTTCTCCCCCAACCCATAGGTTAGTAAGAACCTTACCTTGATATGTGGAATTTTTCTGTACCTTTCTGTTGACTACCTGTCTGTGTGCCTTACTGGTTTAGGAGTTCTGTGTCTCTAAAATACATGGCTCATCCAGCACCTAGTACAGATAGTATGAGCTATGACCACTGTCTTGGAGAAGTTTACCATCTGTGAAGATGTAAGACTCGTAAGTGAAGCAATAGATGGGAAAAAAAAATAAGAGAACCCACTGTATGCTTGTCTTTGTATCCTTGGTACTTAGCACTGTGACTGGTACATAGTAAGTGCTTAATAAATAAAGGTTGATGAATAAATTTTAATTTATTTAATTTAACTAATTTACTATAGATATGATAAATGTTATTATAGATATTAAGTATTCTAGATATTAAGGGAGAAATCAGTGTCAAACCAGGTATAGTTTTTATTAAATTGATTTTTTTAAAGTATTTTAAGAGTCAATGGTATATTTAAATTCACTGAATCTTAACCTTTTCAGAATAGAACATCTAGAAGCCAAAGAGCTGGCCCAGTTCCCAGAAGTAATATTTGGATTCTTCTCTCCAACCACGGTTATTATCAGCACACCAAATTCCGAATTTAATCCCTTGTTTTCAGGAAAGACATTATTCCGACATCCAGATCACAAATTTGAATGGGACAGAAGACAATTTCAGAGCTGGTGAGTTTTGTGAATAACTGTCACAATTGAGTTTTGATTAATTAGAGTTAGCTTTTGATATGTTAAAGTATGCATTAAATTACAGGATAAATGAATAAATAGAAAAGCATTTATTAAGTGTTTACCACACCAAGCACTGTGTTAAGTGCTGGGAATACAAATCGAAAAGCAAAACAATTTCTGCTCTCAAAGAGCTCCCATTTTAATAAGAGAAAACAACACACACTGAAGGTTTCAGCTCTAAGTTGGACTGTAAAGCCCAGTGGTTTTCTAGGGTACAGTGAAACAGCAGATGTAAGTACATCTTTTTCTGGGTTATTTCTATTGATTGGAACCATTTCCGTTTCTCTTGAACTATTTGACAGTAGCAGGGGCTTCGGTAATGAGAACTTTCTTTTTGTGGGTCTTTTGTGGCCACTGCTACCCGAGAGGTAAGGACTGCAGCAGCACCTGTAAAACCAAGGTTGAATTTCCACAAGGGTCATTCTCCTAGACTGTCTTTGTTAGAAGCAGGCCTAGGGGTCTAAGGGTGGGCTGCTGCTCTTGGACTTAGCCTGCCCAGTAATGGCGGTTTGCTGGTCCTTGTTGTTGGCAGTGGTCGGACCCTTCTTTACAAGTTGTAGGTGCAGGGGCAGGGCTGGAGGCAGAGATCATAATGTTATTGCATCAGAGCTATACTGATGGCAGGACCACTTTTCCCTCTGATTGTACCTGTCTTTGTTTGGGCCAGGCTGGAAGTAGGGACAGTGGTTGGGGGTGGGTGGGAGACTGCTGTTTTCCAAAGCACAGAGTCTTGAGTTATCTTCATCTGGGTCTGAAGGGAGGTGGTTGTGGTTATTTGACCCACTTGATACATACTGCCCTCATTCTCATCGATAAAAAGATTTACATTTCATCTTGAATAATTTTTAAATTGGCTATATTCTAGTTTCTTTGAGTTAGCTAGATCATCCATAGCTTCTGTTGTGCTGAAGCAATTCTTAGTAGCCTCAGCCAGAAGACTTGGATTGTCTGTCCTTTTTGTCTGTTCCACACCTCCTTGCTACTCTTCCTCCTACTATCATAAGGCTTTTACTGTGTTGTGATTTTAGCTAGATTGAATATGTTCATGAGTGAGTTTCTTTGCTATGGAGTTGTCTAAATATTCCTTTTGTTAGGAGCTTTTTAGGTGAGAGTGCTTTTTATTGAAACTCTACTTGCCCAGGGCTAATTATTTACCCGCTTAGTGACCTTATAAAAGCTTATAATGAGAATACTTAAACCACAAAAGTATTAACATTGGTTAAGCTGCCAGTTACTTCATTGTTCATGGACATTATTAACCAGTTGATAAACATTAAATAAGACATTATCTTAGTTTTGTCCATTTAGATATCAGATTTTAAGTGCTCTGTTAAAATCCAGGTGTACTATATATCTTGAATTCTTCTGATCTACCAGTCTAATAAGATGTCAGAAAGAAAATAAGATTCTTGGGATGACCTATTCTTAAACCTCTGCTGGTTCTAAGAAATGATGACTCCTCTTTCTAAATGCTCATCCCATCACTTAAATTTTAGAATTTTGCCAGAGATCAGTCATGCTTGCTGGTCTATAGATTGACCTATTTATCACTTTTCCTTTACTTTTGACAGTTGAGACATTTGTCAGGTTCCATTCCTATAGCACCTTTGCAGCTTGCCATTTGTTAAAAAGTATAATGCAAGGGGGCAGCTAGGTGGCACAGTAGATAAAGCACTGGCCCTGGATTCAGGAGGACCTGAGTTCAAACCTGGCCTCAGACACTTGACACTTACTAGCTGTGTGACCCTGGGCAAGTCACTTAACCCCCATTGCCCCATGAAAAACAAAAAACCCAAAACAAAAGTATAATGCATACTTTGGGCATAATCTCCCCAAAGCATAGATATGTTGCCCCAAGAGTTAGAAGAGTATTCCTAAGGAGCTGAGGGGGTCTTCATAATGCTGTTTATCTCCTGAGTTCCAACCATTATGCTTCCCATCAGGGTTTATCAGTTTATATCAATTAGTTAGACTTGATTAACTTTTAGAAAGGGTTATTTACTCAGGTGGTATAGTAAGAGCAGTTTGTATGAAACAGAAGCCTGGGGCACATTCTTCTGCTGGAACCTTGGGAGTCCAGGAGACATGTGGGGGAAGAGTCACTTACAGCTCCTGGAGACCTTTTGCTGGAGTCCTCAAGATATTTTTCTGGAGTGGGGTGCAGCTTTTCTGCTGGACACCTTGAAGAGCCTTGGATCTCCCTCAAGTCCTTGACTTTCAGTGCAGACACTACCACCACCTGAAACTGTCCCAGAGACCTTAGCCAGGAGAGAGCTCTGGCTGAAGGGAAGGTCTTCAAGTCAGATGTTGCATCTGAGAAATGATGGTGAATTAGGGAGCACTTTTCACGATTGGAGAAAGTCCATGCAAGACGTGTGAAGAGGAGGTGGAACACTAAGTTCAGATAGTATCAACCACGCCCATTCTGCTAGAACGTATCAATTGGTGGACATTTGAAATACCTACTATGTGCCAGGCACTGTGTTAAGTGCTGAGGACACAGAGACACAATTCAGTCCCTGTCCTTAGGCAGCTCACAGTCTAATGGGGGAGACAATATGCAAACACATACATACATACATACATACACACACACACACACACACACACTGTGTGGAGAACAACTAGGGAGTCATTAGCAGAGGGATTAGCCCAGGGATTGAGGGGTTGGGAAGGTAAAATAAACTTGCTGAGGTAGGCTCTAGCCAGATTATACATAGCATTAAATGGCAAACAGAGGACTGCATTTTTTTTAGTGGTAGCAGAGTGTTTCTGAAGGCTCATGAACAGGTGAAGGCCATGGTTGGCCTGCATTTTAGAAAGATTATTTTGGTAGCTGTGTGGAGACTTTTTTGAAAAAGGAGACCTATCAGGAGGATATTGGAAAGATCCATATAAGAAGTGGGGAGAACTTGACTGAGGTTTATATTTATAGCCTTATGAGTAAGTGATGAGATGTGGAAGTAGAATTGCTGGAAAGGCAAATCTGGGTACCTAGAAGGATGGTGGTAATAGAAAAGTTTGGAGGAGAGGAAAGCTTGAGGAAGCTGAGTTTTCTTTTGACCATTTTGAGTTTGAGGTGCCTTTGCGACATCTAGGACACCTAGATCCAGCAGGTTGTTGGTGATCAAAAGCAGTTAGAGCTGTATATATGTATTTGGGGATTCTCTGCATACAGACATTCTTCTTGCCCTTTATACTTTATATAATTCCATACAGGTCATTTGTGGACTACTTTTTATTATCACTATTTTTTTCCTGTTTTTCCTGTCTTTTTGGTTCCCTGTATTCTTCACATTTGATATTCATTTGTCTGTCACTGGACTCCTTTCAGTTGCTTAGTGCCTCCTAATTCCTTTATTGTGTAGGATGGTTCTTCTGGGAGGGATTAAGTATCTGAGACAAACTGACCTTGTGGCAGAGCAGGTATCAGGACTATTGAAATGATCAAGATAATTTAGGTCATTAGGGTTAGTGAGATCTTTAAAAGAAAATGTAGAAAAGAAAAGAGCCTAGGAGAGAACCTTAGATAATGACCCACCAACTGAGGTGGGACATGGATGAGCCATCAAAAGAATCACAATTTCAGAGTTAGAGGGAATCTTGGTGGTAATGGAGTTTAACCTGTACCTGGAAAAAGAATCCCCTCAGCCTATCCAGTGCTTAGCCCCTGCTTCAAGACGTTTGAGAGGGCAGCCTGTTCCACTTTTATGTTAAGAAATTTTTTCTTATATCAGATATGAATTTGGTTCTTTGTAGCTTCCTAGTTTTCCCTTCTGGAGCTAAAGGGAACATACTTAATCCTTCTTTCACATAAAAAATGTGAAGACAGTTGCCATTGGCTTCCTACCACTTTAACTACATAACTTAGTCTCTAGTCCTTCAGGACCAGAAGCAAGTCCAGAATAGCAGTCTCTTCACTTTTCTATGTTTCTTTTGAAAAGTGATCTTTTAGGCAAGTTTAATGTTTCTCAGCTACTTTTGCGGTTAACAGAGCATTCTAGCAGATGTCCACATAGTTGTGTTATTTTTTTGTTTGTTTTGCAGGGCAGTGAGGGTTAAGTGACTTGCCCAGGGTCACACAGTTATCTGTCTCTCCTCAGTCTTCCATAGGCTCAATACATCCAGTTTCTTCAATCAGTCCTTGTAAGGAATGGATTTTAGGCCCTTAGCTATCTTGATTATCTCCCTTTGCACTTAAAAAAAAATTAATGTCCTTCCTAAAAAGTGATGCCCAGAATGAAGTAATATTCTAGCATCATTTGAGCGGGACAGAATACAGTAGTGACTATCACATATTTATTCCTGGAAGCTATGCTTTAGTGTAGTCCAGGATTATGTTGAAGGTTTTTTGGGGGCTGTTACCATCATGTTGGACTTTTGCAAAAGCTTGTTGAACTTATGTTCTACTTAAAATCCCCAGGAGACTATAAAAAGAAGCAGTCAGGCAGGAGACCAGCAGAGAGCAGTATTACAAAAGCTAAGAGAGAAATTTTCCAGGAGGAAGAAATAATCAACAGTGTCAAAGGTAAAGCAATCTAGAAGGATGAGAACTGAGAAATTGTCAAGTTTAGCAACTAAGAGGGTTGGTAGAATTCTTGAAGAAAGCAGTTTCAGGCTGGTTGCAATAGAGTGAGAAAAGAGGGTATAAGGAAGTCGGGGAAACAAGAACGGATGGCCTTTCTAAAGCCTTTGGTTGTGGAAAAGATAGAGATGGGATAATAGGGGGTTTGAGGGTCAGGTGAAGGAGAGGATAATGATGAGAGAAGGGGTTCTGAAGAATGGAAGGTGATGGAGGGCATCAAGGTCACAGTGAGAAGGGTTAGCCTTTGTAGGAGAAGGCCTACTGTTCTATCAGATAAAGAAAGAGATGATACGGTGGTGTATCACCAACGTGATGAAAACTCCCTGATCTGAATGGGAGCATTACGTTATGTTATAGTGATATAGAAGATACTTGGGTATCAAAGAAGCATCAAATAACACAAAGTACACAGACATCTCCAGTCACCCCTTGCCATGCTCCCTCGCCCAGCCTCCTGTAGTTCCAGCAGTGTTGTCGCTTCCATTCCCACCATCTCACTGTTCAGATCGGGGAGGGGAACTCAAAGACCACAAACACCTCAAAGTTTTGAGGTCTCAGGCTATTTTTAAGTAGTTCTGTCTTCTCTTTTATCCTGTCATTCCATCCCTTGCTCCATGGACACGGACTGTCTTTGAATCTTCCCATCCCACCCCCTCAATAATATGGCTTTATTTAGGAAGACCACTTTTTTTTTGTCCTTAACATTCATTGCTACCCTCAGCTCATTCCGAGGCCTAGCAGTCACGACTGTGTCTTTTGAATTCATCTTCAGTTACGTGCTATTGCTTCTCTTTGGTTGATGAATTCCCTAACTCTTCCCCTCTTCCTTCTCATTGTAATTACTTGTCAGAATCTCTTTGAGACCATTCCATCTCTCTTGGGTCAGCTTCCCCTGTGGAACTGTAGACAGTGAGATCCTACCTATTTTTCTAAAATACTGAAATCTATTCCTAGTCTAAAATGCACAACAGCTTTGTGCCCAGATTTCTCCCTTCTTAGCTGTTGCAGGCTTTAATGAGACAGTTGCCATTGGCTTCCTACCACTTTAACTACATAACTTAGTCTCTAGTCCTTCAGGACCAGAAGCAAGTCCAGAATAGCAGTCTCTTCACTTTTCTATGTTTCTTTTGAAAAGTGATCTTTTAGGCAAGTTTAATGTTTCTCAGCTACTTTTGCGGTTAACAGAGCATTCTAGCAGATGTCCACATAGTTGTGTTATTTTTTTGTTTGTTTTGCAGGGCAGTGAGGGTTAAGTGACTTGCCCAGGGTCACACAGCTAGTGTCAAGTGTCTGCGGCTAGATTTGAACTCAGGTCCTCCTGAATCCGAGGCCAGAGCTTTATCCACTGTGCCACCTAGGTGCCCCATAGTTGTGTTATTTTACATTATTGCCGAGGAAATCTCAGATTGAATAAACTAATCTTAAGTTTTGTGGGCAGTTCTTTAATACACTTCCATCATGATAGCATTTCTATTTCTCCCTTAATTCATTTCTTCCATGCTTCTTGGACATGGATTTCTTCCCATTTTTACCTTGAGGCAGCAGTGGTATAATGGCTTTGGAATGAGAATGACAGTAACTTAAGTACATACACAACCAATTACAGCTCTGTTTGAAAAAATCTCAGGTCTTTGGGGAATGTCCAGTTAAACTAGTAATATTAAGTGAAGCATAAAACAGGGTAGCATGCCATAGCATGTCATTTACCACTGTCATAGAGGACTTCCATGACAGAGTCCATTCTTTTGTTTTGTTTTTTTTTTTGTTTGTTTTTTTTGCGGGGCAATGGGGGTTAAGTGACTTGCCCAGGGTCACACAGCTAGTCACTGTTAAGTGTCTGAGGCTGGATTTGAATTCAGGTACTCCTGAATCCAGGGCCAGCGCTTTAACCACTGCGCCATCTAGCTGCCCCCCAGAGTCCATTCTTAATAGATGATGAGGTCCGTCTTCAGAATGCTGCAGACCTTCCTAAGTGGGATCCAGTATAACTCCAGAGTTGAGCCTAAGTAGTCACATTCACAAGGAACACCCCATAGACAAAGAATGCCTGTTGTCCACAGTCAAGGACTTGGATTGACTGTCTATAATGATGGTCCTTGTGTGTGATTGTATGATGGAGAAACACTTTAGAAGAATAGAATTAGAGAAGAAAATAGACAGGCATATGGGGAAATTGCACTGTACTTTTAATGACCTTCTCTCCAAAACAAAGGGCCATCTTTGTCACAATATTCTGGTTATGTGATATGGCTACCAAGCTGGTGTGGCAGCCTGCCCCAGTCTCCAGAGAATTCAAGGTTCAGGTCACCTCAAGGGTAGTGGAAAGACAAAGACCTGTAGACATGAGTTAGTTATGCCATATTCCCAGTGAAGGATTACAATGTAATTAGCAATGCAGATATATTCTCCAAGAAAGGGAAGTAGGCTAGTCATAATAAGGGGTAGACAATTGGTCGTTTGTCCAGTTACTCATTTGTTATCCAATGTTGAGATTTAGAAGAAAATCTCTGATAGGTGAATCCCTGTAGATTTATGGGAGGACCTATAAAGAATGAGAATATATCAATGGGTTGAAATCTACACTGCTGGAGGGAGTACCCATGTTGATCATAAATCAATCAAAAAGTATGCAAGGCACTAGGTTCTAGGGGTGCAAGGATAGAAATAAAGTAGCACTTATTTTCAGTTGGGAGGATATGTGATATTTGCAGAAGAACATGAGGTAATTTGAGAAGAGAAATGTGTTGGTGGAGACTGAGATGAAGGAAGACTTTGAAGGTGATAGCTAGCTGATTTTTGAAGGAAAACAAGGATTCTGAAAGCCAGAAATGAGGAGAGCATGCTCTCCAGGCTTGACAGCTTAGAGAAGTACATGGTGCAGAAAAGGGAATGTGAGAATGGAAATCAGCTGAATGGGTAGAATATTTGAAAGGGAGTAATTGGAAGTCTAGAAAGAGACTGAAGGCATATTGTAGAAGGCTTTAAATGTCAGGTTGTAGCATTTTTATTTGATCCTAAAGGCAATAGAGTCATCGAAGGCTTTTTCAGCCAGGTTAATGATAGACTTTTGCCAAAGGAATGTGTAGAAGGGTGGATGTAGGGGAGAAAGATGACTGTATCTGATGGAAGTCACTGTATTTGCTTTGTTTCTTTTGAATAAAGCCTCTTTTGATAATACTCTTAGTACTAATAATACTTACTAGTCCCAATAATTGCCATGAGGTCAAATTTAACTTCTTGAATTAGAATCTCTAATTCTGATACTTTGTTGTATATCAACATCTGAGGTTCTCGGTTTTATTACTACCCTTCTTGTATATTGGTTCTTGTGAATAAGTGTTTTTTCTTCTCCATGTATTTCCTGTTTTGTACCTTTTACTCTCTCTGGTATCTGGGTTGGCAGATATATGTGGGCAATTTTCTTTATTTTTAACTTAAAGTTGTCTGAATCAGATTTGCAAGTTTTTTTTGTTTTTTTGTTTTTGGGCAGGGCAATGAGGGTTAAGTGCCTTGCCCAGGGTGTCACACAGCTAGTAAGTGCCAAGTAAGTGTCTGAGTAAGTGTCTGAGGCCAAATTTGAACTCTGGTTCTCCTGAATCCAGGGCCAGAGCTTTACCCACAGCGCCACCTAGCTGCCCCCTAGATTTGCAAGTTTTAAGGCACATAATTAGATGTCACCCATCCCAGATCAGCCTGCAGTGATGATCTTAGTCTTGCCAGCTTCTCATCACACTCCAGATGCATGCCCCAGGAAAACCAGACACCTGCTTATTCATATCAAGTTTCCATTGTTGCCTTGGCATGTTTGGTCAAGGCATTGCCAGCCCTAAGAACTAACCTCTTCTTCCTAGGCTATCTGCCCCAGTAGAATTTGTAGACGGCTCCTCATTTTGTGGAGGAGGAGAAATGGTGTTCTCCAAATCTGTACAGACAGCCATCCATTGACAAGGGTCATTGGTCCTTTTACTTCTGCTGCAATTGTGACATGGCTTGTAATGCCCTTCTGCTTCTGTTTCCCCTTTGGAGAACTTGTTTTATTTTTTCAAGGAGCATTTCCTTTTCCCTTGATGCCCTGGAGGACCAGCCTTTTTGTCCTTAACAGGAAGACCAAGCCTACATTTTTGCCCACACTTAAGCCATTAGCTAGCGCTGATAGAAATGAAAGCAACACATTCCCTACGGACCATGGATTCCTTTAGATTTTCAGAATCTTTATAGGTAGGCTTTTCTCTAGTTATTTATCACTTGTATTAGATCAATTAATCCAGTATTTAAGTACTAAAATGTTGTTTTTCTCTGTCCTTTTGGTTTTCTGTGTTCAATTTAGCCAGCTTTCATTTGTCTATGACTGGATTATCTACCTAGTGGATTATTTTAAATCACTTGCAGCTTCCTACCCACTATTGTCAGCTGTCAAGGATGAAACTGGGTATTGTAGTTAGTCAGAGAGGAAATATATGTCTGAGAAGAGATAACCTTATGCCAGCAAAGAGTAGTAGATTACATGGTATGGTCTTAGGGTATTGAGAAAGGCCATTCCTCTCCCCTCACCAAAAAACCTCAGACTTTTCAGTTAATGAGTAAAAACTGATTCCAGAACATAGGCTTTTATTTGACAATTTGAAATATGATTTAAACTGGTAAACCTGTAGAGAGAGGAAATATACTGGCTTCTGTCCATACTGAGAAATGAATGACTGGTATAAAATTCTTTATTGAGCAATTTTTGATAAAGATCGAGACTCTGTAAAGGCACTAGGCTTGTCAGGAGTGACAATAGCTTATACTTATGTAGTACTTAGAAGCTTAATTTCCTCCCAACAGCAGCTCTCTGAGGTCGGACATCTGAAGACTCAGGCTCAGAATGGTTTAGTAACTCATCCATGGCCATTTGGCTGGGAAATAACAGGGCCAAGAATGAAACCCACATCATCTTACTTGAAGCCCATTGTTTTCCACCAAACCATGCTACTTCTCCAGAAGGCCCAAGAAAGGAGAAGTCAGAGTGCCAAAGACAAGCTGGGCTTTGTGGACAGTGTTGCTTAGGTCCACTCTTAGGCCTTTGTGTCTGACTGCTTACGTGACTAAGCCTGTTACCTACTGCATTTCAAGGCCAAATATAAATGTTGGATGGACATTGTTTTGTTATCAGTACTATTTCTTCCTCTGTTGGTGTGAATGATTTACAGTTAACACTATTAAGACATTGACCTGATGTCATTAGTTTTTGAAAAAGGTCTCCAAGTTGAGTAGTAAAGCATTATTCTTGAAACAGTTGCATTTTGAAGCATTTTATAATTGTGATATCTTATATGTACATATGTATGTATGTATGTTATATCTGTAGAGATAACAGTATATCTATTAGATATGTCGTATATAGTATATATCTCTAGACCTATCTATATTAATGAAACTCTAAATAGTTCTAAAAACTTTGTTCACTTAAAAAACTAAGTGGTTTCAGATAGAAATTTCTTCTGATTAGACTTATGGCCCCGATATAATTTTATCTAGTTTTAAAGCCAATTAAAGTATATAACTTTTAAAATTTGTCTGTTTCCCTTCAGGGCTTTAGATGCTGCAAGACACTATGGTTATTCAGTGGAGTTTACTGGATTAGGGGAACCACCACCTGGAGCTGAGGCTGTTGGGTTCTGTACTCAGATAGGGGTCTTTGTGAAAAATATACCAAACACAGTTGAATCTCTACACAGTGAAAAAACTATAGAATGTATTCACACAACAGTAAGTATTTCTTATACTCTTAAGATGAAATGCAAACTTACTAATAATCCTTGTAGGAGAGAGTCCAAGGCTAAGAGACTTTCAAGATTAGGTGTTATTTCTTCAACTCAGCAATAGAGTAATTTCCTTGACTGCATATTTGAAAAAAGAATTAAGCCTCTTGTTAGCACTAGAAAAGATGGCTGGGATGTTGCTATGTTTCGGATGTTTTCTTGTATCATTTGCCTGATACTTGAATCAAATGTTAATGCTCTTCTTAACCAGGGTGGGGAATGGTAAAACAATCTAGGGAGGCTGAAAAGGCTTAGTTATAATGGCAAGCAGTTTAATATTTTAAAAAAATATATTTATTTTACTATGGTCCAGTGGTGCTACAATGCTTGCTTATTGACTGTAAAATTAGCCAACAATTAACAAACATTTGTTAAATACCTACTGTGTGCAGGACCTGATGATAAAGACCAAGAAATTAGTCCCTGCCCTCAAGGAACTTACATTCAGTTGGGGAGATAGCATGTACATATGTTATTGGAAAGGGGGAGACACTTGAGGCAACAAGGAGGCTGTTGGAGTAGCCCAAGCAAGTGGTGATAAGGACCATACAAATTTGTGTGAGTAAATAAAAGGGAATGGTTATGAGAGAGGTTGTGAAGGTAGAATGGCAAGGCTTGGTAACTGATTGGATTGGGAATTGAGGGGTCAGAAAGAGGGAAGAGTGAAGGGTGACCCTAAGATAGATAGTGAATCTTGGATGGCTAGAAGTGTGATGGTACCCTTGAAATAGGGAAGCTGGAGGGAGAGGCAGGTTTAAGGGGTAAAATAGTGAATTACTTTTTTTATGCATGTTGAGTTTGAGATGGCTTTGGGACATTGATATGTTACCCAGCAATCATTTGGTACTGTGGGACTGGGATTCAGGAGATTAGAGCCAGATAACTGGATTTGGGCATCAGCTGCATCAAGAAAACTTAACAGATGGGAGTAGATAGCCCTTAAAGAAAGGGAACAGAGAGAAGAGAGACCAGGACAAGGCCTTGGGGCATTCCCATGTAGGGGTAGAATACAGATAATTCATCAAAGTAAATTAGAGGAGTGGTTAGACCAGGAGAGAGCAGTGTCACAAACTCAGGAAGAGGAGAAGGGAATACCCATGAGGAGGTCCATCAGCAAGGTCAAAGGCCACAGACAGGTCAAGGGGGGGAAGCCTGAGGATAGGCCCTTCAGAAATGGTTGGCCATGGAGAGAGGCTGGGAGCCAGATTGAGAGGAAGTGAGGAAGTGAATGCAGAGTATCTGCATCTATTTGTGTTTCACTACTATTTAAACATTTCTAATAAACATTACTAAGTATTAAGTGAATTTTGACTCTCGTGTTCTGCTTTTCCTTGCTTTGCATTATTTCATAAAGGTCCATTTAGAATTCTGTTACTCATATTTGATCATCTTAATTACAGTATGCATAGAAGTGTTGAAGTGGAGATGGTGCTAGGCTGGGGGTCAAGACCCCTGAGTTCTAGTCCCACCTCACTAGCTGTGTAATCTTAGGAGTTACCTTCAATCAGCCTCAGTTTCCTTATCTCTAAAATGGGAATAATAAGAGTACTTACTTCACAGCTCTTATTATTTGTGGATTTTTAGTATATGTGAAGATAAAATCAGAATATAAAATGCTTTACAAATCTTTAAAACACTGTATAAATGTTAGTAGTTATTCTATTGCATCAGTGTGCTGTGGTTAGAAGTTACAAATAATGCTATGAGAATCTTTGAACAGAGAGTGCTTGTTGTTGATAAAACTCTTCAGGTATATCCTAACAGTGGATTACTGTTTCTTGATGTCTTCATTCAACCTAGACTTGGCTCCAGTGATCCATTTTTTTGATAAAACTTTTCTGGAAGGTTGATACTTTAAGCCACTGCTTCTACATGTACAAAATGTACATTTTAAAAAATGTGATGTCCCACAGGTATCAGGATAAAAGTATTGTGAAGAATAATGTCCTTTCTTTCCTCATTCCTTCCTAATTGACCTTAAAAATTAAATGAATCTTTAAATTTAGTTAGCAGTCTGCTTGATTGGGTTATTCCAGATAGATATAATCTTTTTTTTTTTTTCCTTTTTGGACGGGGCAATGAGGGGTTAAGTGACTTGCCCAGGTCACACAGCTATTAAGTGTCAATATCTGAGGCCAGATAGGAGCTCAGGTCTTCCTGAATCCAGGGCTGGTGCTTTATCCACTGTGCCACCTAGCTTCCCCTGGATAGATATATCAATTTGTAACATATTCACTTATCATGTTCTAGAATGACTTCTAGAAATTAGAATATAGGTAATTCACTGAAGGCAGGGACTGTTGGTTTTTGTTTTTGTATATGGTTTTGTGGAGTGTGGTTTTTTTTTGTTTATTTTGTCTTTTTGTTTTTTTATCTTTAGCACTACCTTTCCAGCTTTATTATATGTTACTCTCCTTTACACTAGGTTCCAGCCCACCTGCCTTACTACATTCTATCTCATCTTCCTGCTTTTGCTCGGGCTGTCCTGATAGTTGGAATACATCGCCTCCTTATCTGATTTCTCAGATTTCTGAGCTTCCTTCATGTTTCAAATGTGGTACAGCCTCCTATACTGGCTTAGTCTTGATCCCCACAGTTGCTAGTGCTTCACTGTCACAAATTTATACACTTTGTATATTTTCTATTTCATTTACCATGTTGCCATACTTCCCTCAGTACAGTGTAAGCCCCTTGAGGGCAGTGACTCTCAATTTTTGTCTTTGTATCCCAGGTGTCTATCAGTCCATACAGTAGGCATGAAATAAAATGCATTATAGGTGCTTAATAAATATTAATAGCCCTCATAAACTTTTTGTGATGCCCTTCAGAAAGCTGAGGTTCCCCCCAATTTCATATTACTTCCCTCATCTCCCAGTGGAGTACAGTCATTTTGTAGTGTGGTTTTTTGCTTTGGCTTTTTTTCCCTCTGTGTATGTGTGTGCGCATGTGTGTGTGCACACTCAAGAGTGTGTGAGGAACATCTTCTGTGTTCTGAATAGCATCTGAAATTTTCTTCTGCTCCCTCCAGGTTGGTACAGTGATATATCCAAGCCTGAAGGAAGAAAAGTACCTTCGGAAGGCAGTATCCAATGAAGTTTTTTCTCAGATCTTAACAATGAAGAGAGTTCTACTAGAGAGTCTCAAAATGAAGAATGACAGTGATAGTGGTGATGAGCTCGAACTTGTGCACCCTGAATGTGATAAGTCCAAAAGCGACCCCACTGAGGAGACTCCCAAACCATTCTGTATCGAAAAAGTATTTTATATACCTCTGGAAAGGCTTTTGTCTTTTCCCAAAATAAAACACCTGTGTGGTGACCTTGAGACGTTAAAGATGCTAATTGCTGATGAAGTAACGCTGAGCAGTGATGGTTCTTCTGTCATGATTAACATTGTCGATGAAGAGGACTGGGATTTGAGTGGCAGTGATGGGGATGACTTACTATTTGGATGACTACAATGGGGGGGATCATAATGGTGGTGGTTCTAATAGGACTTTGCTTGTGATGGGAATGACCGTGAAGATCATTGCTAAGTCATTGTTGTTGTTTTCACAAATTCAGGGAATTAAACTTCTTAATGGGCTTGCTGTTTTTTTTTCCTGTGGGAATCTTAGATGACTTTTATTAATTTGGGGTTAAATTTAAATGATTGGGGCAGCTAGGTGGCTAAGTAGATAGAACACTGGCCCTGAATTCTGGAGGACCCGAGTTCAAATTTGGCCTCAGACACTTGAGACTTACTAGCTGTGTGATCCTGGGCAAGTCACTTAACCCCAATTGCCTCACCAAAACAAAAAACACAAAAAACCCCCAAAACACAAAAAAATTTAAATTATTGATGTTGTAAACCAGGGGTGTCAAACTGAAATAGAAATGGGGGCCACCAAAGCATTCATAAGGATCCTTGGATCCTTACATACTGATTTAGAAAAAGTCACCCATCACCAGTATGCTTGTTCTCTTGGTAAGTATGTCCCAGTGACATTCTAATCTGATTTTGGATTTGACACCTCTGGTTCAAACTCCTAGTCTGACTCTCCTTGCCAGAAACACAAGAGCAGAAGCACCTGCACCTTCAGACCACAGGGCCAGATTATGCCTTTCTGTACTAAGTAAGCATTAATGGCCAAAAAAAAAAAAAATCCCTAGTGAGACATTTTTTTTTCATTGGAACTCAGGGTAGATGATGTTGAACCCATGTCGAGGCGATTTGGCAACTGTGTTGGAGGATTTGTCAGCTGCTGCTTGGCCTTGTCCTTTACCCACCTGTACCTGCAAAGGCCTATTATACTGCTCCCTTTTGTCTTGTTTTCTCTGGAACTAAAGGGAATCCTGCTCCCGAGTTTTAAAATGGCCATGCATAGATTGTAACATTGCATTTGATTATGGAATTTGAGAAAATACTAGGGGAGATTAGCGGACAGGGGATTATGGGTTCAGAAAGGAGGAAACGTTTTATGGCTTTGAAGGAGCAGTACAGCATATAGCGGGAGAGGAGGAAATGTTAGGGCAGAAACCTCTCAAAGGCTTATGAGGTGACTATCACTGAACATCTTTTTGTAAAGGGCATCCAGTTCAGAATGAGGCATTTCTCACCAGCACCTCCTTCCACCTTTTAAGAGCTTTCATTTCTGCTGCTAGAGAGTCTCTTTTGTCATATTTTCTTTTGTGTTATAAGAACTATATTGAAGAGGGATAGGGATTGAATCTGTGACTTGAAGAGAAAACTGACCTCTTTCAACTGACTAGACCGCAACTTCACCTATATGTGTCAAATCCAGGCCTTCTTGGCTCTGACTGGTTTTAATCACTCAGCAACACTGTCTTTGCATCGGTTACATCAGGGTTTCCTTCATTTTCTAGTATCTCACAGAGTAAGGGCTTAATATATACTTGTTGAAGGGACAGCTAGGTGGTACAAGTCGGATAGAAGTTGGGAGGAGTGGAGTTCAAGTTTCACCTTAGACACTTAAGAGCTGTGTGACCCTAGGCAAGTCACTTAACCACAACTGCCTCAAATATCCAGGGTCATCCTGCTCCATATCTTGCCAATGGACTCGGCTCTGGAGGAGAGAGGTTGGTGACCTTGCACAGCCCTCTTTGAGAACAAAGGACCAACAACCACCACCACCTTTTAAAAAATATTATCAAAAGTTTGATATCAAATTTATATGATCTTTTATCCCTTATGTGATTGGTTACCAACTCTCATTGGAAAAGTATAACCTATTCTCTCTTTTTTTTTTTATGGTATAACTTTTTATATTGTACTTAGTTAATTTATCCACTTGGGATTTATTGTAGCATTATATATGACACATATAAACCTATTTTTTCAATAAACTGCTCGGTCCTTTCATAAGTAGTTTTCAACTTTTGCAAGTAGTTTGCATTTGGGGGTTTATGGAACACTATACTCCTATTGAAATTTGTTTTTAGGTCTTGCTAGTGTTGAACACATTGTAGGGGGTTACTTCTTCACCTCCTATTCCCACTCCCAGTGGTTTACTGACTACTTCCCTCAGGGTGTTAGGGGTAACCCCAAGGGGCTGGGATTTACTATAGTTGATAAGCTTCCATCCAGTGTACTCCACATTGATCAATCAGACTTCAAGAAAAGGTATTTATTTACTAAGCAGATATAATGAGAGTTGTTACAAAAAACATTCACCCGGACCGTGGGCATACTCTCCCTTGTGAGTTTAACTTTCTTGTAGGACTCTACAATAGTACCAGCTGTCTGAGAGCTACATCCATGGGGAACATTATGAGGACTCCCAGTAACCAGAAATTTGGCCACATAATCTCTTTCAAAGTTAAACCCACTTTGTTCTTACAGAGTTCTGAAGCTGCCTTTCCTCAATATATCTGGTTTGTCCTCAGTCTAACTCTCAGCTCCTGAAGCAGATGCTGTCATCATCCCTCTAGGGACACTGCTACTGACAGCTGTGGGAATTCTGGATCTTCTGACCTTCCAAATTTCACAAGGCTGTCACCTGGTCAAAGGTAGGTGAGGAAGGAGGAAGAGGGAGGGGAGAAGCACACTCCTCTATACCAGGGCTTAAACTTTTTCCACTGGTGACCACTTTTTGCCCAAGAAATTTTTACATCACCCTGGGTATAAAGGTATATTAACAAAGCTTCTTAACCTTTTACTGTTGCCAAATTTTTTGAGATTCCCCACACACAGGGTCACAACCCACAGTTTAAGAACCTTTGCTCTATATTCCTTTCCACTCACTCCCACCCTTCCCCCACCCCCCCCATGGCAATATCTTCTTATAAGTATTGGATTCTACCACCATTCACTGACTTGCTACTGCATCTGCACCATTTTAAACTAGCTTCTTGTATTACAGATAAGCCCAATACGGTTTTATTCTTTCAGCCAATCATAAGATATTTCCTGTATCATCTGTCTTTATCCAATGATCAAAACACTTTAGTCTTCCTAAAGTAAGCATTTGCTCTTTTAATTCTGATTTAATCTGAAAAGTCTAAGCCTTCTTCTGTTTGTATTAATTGGGGGTGGAGCTACACTTTATTGTATTCCACTGATCTGCTTATGAATACGTATACTTATGTGTGTGTATGTAGTGATGTTTTTGGCCTTTTTATCAGTCAGCATTCTGAGTGAAGTCAGCAGAACCAGGGGAACAATACACAAAATGATTAAAATGCCAAAAGGAACTTGAACTACAATGTTGTTGGTTTTTTTGGTTTTTTTTTGGTGAGGCAATTGGGGTTAAGTGACTTGCCTAGGGTCACACAGCTAGTAAGTGTTAAGCGTCTGAGGTCGGATTTGAACTCGGGTCCTCCTGATTCCAGGGCTGGTGCTCTATCCACTGCGCCACCTAGCTGCCCCGCAAGTTTTGTTTCAATGTAAGGATAAGTTCCTAAGAGAAGACCTGTTCAAAAGTGAAATGGGCTGCATTGAAAGGTAACAGGTACCCCTTCCCTAGACTGCTTCAAGTGGAGAATGAAGATTGGGGGGTGTTGTAGAAGACTGCTCTTCAGTTGTGGTTTTCAATAAACAAACTTTGAGGTCCCTTCCAACCCTGACATTCTTTGGTACCTTTCTACCTATAATGTTTCAAATTTTCTACAGGAACAGGAGACTTGCCTTCTGAATCCCACTAAACACTCTACTTCTCTCTGCCAGTCAGTTCTAGATCATCTATATGTAACAGAAGTGACCAAAGAGGCCAGGGCATGTTTTCCTTCCCCCCCATCACTTCTGTTGGGTCCAGTCTCAGATCTGATGCATGTTCTTGCTGCCATGTGCACACAGTCACCATTGCTGTCTGAAGAGAGAGGGCAGAAAAATGCCTTTCCTTCCACTGGAAATTCAAAAGAAATCTGGCATTGGATGTGTTCTCACAAAGAAGCCACCTTAAAAGATGTTGGAAGCTATCTCTCCTCATCCTGGTAACTCACTGAATGGGCAGTTCTTCCTGCATCTTTCTTCAGTCTCCTTGGATACAGGGCTAGACAAGTGTTGCCAGTCACATATACCCTCTAGCAAGGGGGCAGAATTTATAGCTCATTGGAAGAGGCCAGTGTGTTTGCTCAGCCCCATCACCATTAAAATATACACATCTAAGAAAGGAATTGGAAATTGAGGGCATATCCCTCAACTGGGGAATGGTTGAACAAGTTGTGGTATATGAATGTAATGGAAATACTATTATGCTGTAAGAAACAATGAGCAGGAGGAGTTCAGAGAAACCTGGAAGGACTTGCATGAACTGATGCTGAGTGAGAGGAGCAGAACCAGGAGAACATTGTACACAGTATCAACAACATTGTGTGTTGATCAACTGTGGTAGACTTGCCTCTTTTCAGCAATACAATGGTCCAAGATAGTTCCAAAGTACTCATGATGGAAAATGCTCTCCAAATCCAGAAAAAAAGAACTATGGAATCTAAATGCAGATTGAACCATACTATTTCTATGTGTTTTTTTTTTTTGGAGGTTTTTCCTTTTTGCTCTGATTCTTCTCTTATAACATGACTAATGCAGACATATGTTTAATGTTATTGTACATATATAACCTATATCAGATTGCTTGCTGTCTTGGGGAGGGGGGAGGGAGAAAAATTTGAAACTAGAAATCTTATAAAAACAAATGTTGAAAACTATCTCTACATGTAACTGGAAAATAATAAAATACTTTTATGAAAAAATATACACAGCCAAGAGCATAACAGAATTACCTCTGATAAGTTAATTCATCAACAAATTGTGGCAGCAATAGAGAAACATGTCCAAGGTGTGGACAGGATACTGATCCAAGGAAAAAGCAGAGAAAGCCACTTCTGGTGCTTGTGATAAGAGGGGGGTGGGGAGGATTCCAAAGCTCATCATCTAGTAACAATGGAGAAGAATCATCGGCCTGGAGACACACCAATTATCTATAGGATGGATTCCTGATCAAGGCTTTCAGTGCTTTAGGCTAGGAAGGCTATGGGTGGCAGAAAAGGTGCTGGCTGATTGTACTGTAAAACGGAGTTCACTATGAAACCGCAGATCAATTCAGTACCTATCCCCATGAATAAAACCAGGTGGGATGATGTGAAGAAGGCTGGAATATATAGCTGAAAAAGAAGTAAAATGATATTGGTAACTACTCTCCATACATTTTCTCTAATGGAATACAAGGAAAGCTCTGGGAAGGAAGATAAACCTTGATCTTCTATAAATTTAGATTCCCTCATTTCCCAATTTTCTGGGGTAAAGAAGAAATGGGAGAAGATATCTCCCATTCTATTTATATTAACATACCCAAACATTAAGACATGATTTTTATTGAACATTTTAAGACTCACTTTTACATTATTACAAATACTTTACAATAAAAAAAATCAGCTTAAAAAAAAGTACATTTTTCTGTATTTATCATTGTACAGTTTAAGCAAAAGATTATGGTATCTAAATATGAAGGTCATTCTCCAAGTATCAAAGAATACTTATGGACTCACTTCATCAAGATACACTACACAATATGTATATGTAATTTTTGATAAATATTTTCACAATTAACCAATAAAGCACATTTACCTCTTTGGGTTTGTCTGTGTTTCTTGCCACAGACTGAATCAACCTTCAAGAGGAAGAGAATGTTGCCTGTATTGACTTCCAAAGAACAACCAAATGGAATAGCTACAAAGTGCCCTGCTCATGTAAAATTCCACCAGTTTTTTTTTTTCCAATAGAAGGTAACCACAGAAGTCTGGAAACATATATGTTCCACAAAATTTAAGGCCTTCGCCAGTTTTGTTCTCTAGGGAAACTGGCTTAATACTGGCCAAATACCTACTTTATGCTTGCTGTGTCATCTTTTTTTAGGAAAATTCCATATGTTATTAGGGTAGGTAGGTTTACTATATGTCCATTTCATTAGTGCATTTTTAAAAAAAGATTTAACAGAGAATAGATTGTAGGCATAAATTGAAGTTGGCACCTGCAAACATTTTTGGACACAGTGTGTTGGGTCTGAGAGTAAGAGGCTGAGAATTTCTTGTCAGGAATTAACAATTAACAATACCTTCGTTAACTGAATAAAGAAAAATTAACATTGAATAAAGGTGCGTCTTCCCATATACTAAGCCACTGAGTTATGCACAGAATCTCATAAACATTAGGGCAGAAGAAAAAATCCTAATCCAATCAGTGACTTCTTCCACATGAAGCACCATCCCACAGAAAGAGTATTGGACACATTGATTATGTTTTAAGATCACACCAGACTTTGTCAGAAGATAAACTCCAATAGCATCTCATCACTGAAAGCAATATCCCTGTATTCTGGAAGCCTTGTATTTCAGTGTTATTACATAATCAGAACTGCTTATAAGCTTTTTTAGCTAGCAGTAAAAACACCAATCTACACTAAACTGTCAATATCTTACCAGCTTTGAACATGGTTATACCAAGTTTGGCAACTGAGGAAATTCACAACAGGTAGTAGAATCCCAAACCTCAGAGTAAGAGACTATCTTGTCCAGTCCTTTCATTTTATAGACAACCTGGTACCCAGAGAGGAGAGATGACTTACTGGTAAGGTGAGGACGAAAATCCCATGTCTCCTGACTCTTATTGCATTTTGCTAACACCACACTGACTCAAATGTTTATAACTGCATCTGGATTATTTCACTGATTATCTGGAAGACATTCATTGCTATCTTTTTTGTTTGTTTGTTTGTTTTTCATTCATTGCTATCTTATTTGAGCATGTTTTTACTGGAGGCTGGTGGGATATTTACTTCTTTCAAGCTACTATTAGATTAAATTTAAAGGCTCCCGGGTGTTCTTGGAGCCAGAGAACATGAGTTCAAATCCTGATTTGAATACTGAGTGTGTGACCTTGGGTCTGTCACCTCTTGGATCTCAGTTTTCTTATCTATAAAATGAGGTAATTGAACTCACAAGGTTCCTGCCAACTCTCTATAAAGGCAAAGCATTGTTAGAGGAAACCAATTTGGTTACTAGTATTATTGTTGGCGTGTCCTTGGAATGGGATAAAATGACAGGCTGAAGCCTGTTTGGGGTCTATACTGTTCTGCTAGAATGTTGTTAGATTAGAAAGAGTACTCCACGTGTTCTTTCAGATCTTTTCTGATTTGGGGGAACCACATGCTAAACCTTGTGAAAATGGGCGTTCTGACTGACCTCTACAGACATACTCCTCTGAAACATATTTTAGTTTTTTCCTTCATCCCTACTAATGTCTTTCTCCAACATGTTGAAATAAACTTATATTCCTTAAGAATATATTAATGCCCTTCTTTGGGACAGAATCAGAAAAAAAAAATATGTCCCTCTTTCAGGTTTCTAAAACTTCTTTGGTTCTTAAGTATTTGAAATTTAGTTATGTAATGTTTAAAAAATCTATTAAAACTGCAACTAATTCTTAGAATTAGATCATTTAACTGTAAATCAGAATAAAAACTAGACTTGTGGCTTTAAATATAGTTGATGACTACACTGATATTCTGAGGCAATTGGAGCTCTAAGTGAATGAAACTAGAAAAGGAATGCAGATGTTTAATCAGACATTAAATAATGCAAAACTTGTAGCAAGACTAGAAGAAGGTTTTGTTTTTTAAAAAAATCCAATAATGCAATACGAATGGAACATGAAAGAGAAATAAAATGTTATAGGCTCTCATTGAATTCAGATCCTAAAGGCACTTACTTACAAGTGCTTTTTTCCTTCTTGTAATTAATGCCTATATTCATTAAAACACTTTCCAACTTTATACGGGCCGATTCCAAGATCAAGATTTACTGGTAGCTGTTGGATTTTTAAAATAAAAATATGATTTTTAGTTTTTCCATTTCTCTCCACACTTTACTATTATTTTAAAATAGTATTGCACTATGGAAATACATTCTGGCTCTCATCTTCATACAACAAAGCCAACAGATATAACTCCAATAAAAAATATAACCTAGAAGCAATATTTGGGCAATAGAAAAATATGTTTTTCAATGTTATGCCATTAAGAAATAGCTCTTTTTAAATGGCTCTCTATTAAAATTGTCCTTTACTTTCTTTTTTACAATGATTTCTATAATATATGGGACAGTCTATAGTCTGTAAATACCTTTTTGTTACTTTTTAAAATAAGCTTTCCTCATTAATTCTCAACGATTACTTCTCCAAAGGAATTTCTAAATAATGATTCAGGAAACTCTAACCCTAACTCATTCTATGTATTCTTCAACAAATATTACTCCCCTACCCTTTTTTGAAAAAAAAAAAAAAAACTGCATTGATGGGGAGAATATTCATTCCAAGAGCTTCCTAAACTAATGAAATTACAAGCCTAGTTTCACCTGTACCCTCCCCCCCCAAAAACCCCAACCAAGGCCCTAAAAATAGCATTGGGCCAGAGTATCATTAAGCAACTGTAGAATACATGTATGAACAATGGAATACTAGAATAAAAAATTAAGTCCCAACATTTGTTGTTATAACATAACTGCTCCAAACCTCTAAATATTAGGTTAAAAATAACACTTGAATATTAAAAATTGCTCTCATTTAAATAAATACTATAATTGCTCTCTAATTTAGCCTAAATGAAAATATTTTTGCCAAAAAATTCTATTTGCAGACATTTAAATGCAATTCCTTTCTTAGACACAGGGTGTCAGGTCTGAAAGTTAAGAGGCTGGGAATTACTAATCAATTAATATTCTGTTATAGTGATTAAATGATCCAGAATGAAAAAGGTGAAGTTCTTTCACATGTATACTGCAGTGTAGGCCGTTCCCCCTTACCCCCCAATTAGAAAGAAGTAGGCTACATTGTCTCTGTATTCTTTGAAGTGGTTTTGCTTATTCTCCTTTTCTCAAGGCACCTTAGGGCGTGGTTAAGGAAAAACTTAGTACCTGACTACAGAGGGATGACAGAAGAAACAAATCCACATCATCAATGCCAAGCAGCAGCTGGTCCGCTTTGCTTTGTCCTGTGCCATACTGGATTCACTTTCCAGGCTCACATAGAGCCAAGCCTTTGTGCCAAAGGCCACCCTGACTCCACTGAGATGACAATTTTACTTTTAGTCCTCTGAGATTTTGCACCTAAAAACAGTAGATTCCATCATTCTGTGAGTTAAATGAATTTCCAGGAGGGTCAAGGTGACTTCTGGTAACCTAATATATTGGACATTAAACTTAAAAGCTTATTTGAAACATTTCCAGAGTGTCAGTACCCATAACTTTTCCATATCTATTAGCAAATAGGAGCAATACCATGCACAAGAATTTCATCTGATAGAATTAATCACCTTAACTTTTATGTACCTATTTCTGGGCACTGCAAGTGTATTTATATTTGATAAATTCTGAACTAATAACAAATGGTTTTTATATTTAGATCACTGAGAAGCATTTTCCCTAAAAGCATAAATCCGTATTTTAAATTAAGTAATGCCTAGATAAGGGACTTCAATTTGGTGGTGATATTATAGGTAGTATATAGGAATAGTTCCTTGGAAAAAACCTATATTAATATAGGAAGAATTTATAAATTTGGATTCTAACAGTCTCATCAGTGAAAAAAAGGGACTTTCTTCTTCAAGCCAAATTCCAAACAGTAATTACCACTGATTGTGTATATAGAAATGACACTTACTATATATGGAATTCTTTTTTTCCTTTCCAAGACAGGATGTTTTCTAAGTAGAAAGCAAATATTTCACTAATATGTACATTTGCGACTTATGTCTGCCCATGGCCCTCACTGTATAATGGTGCCTTGTACTACCACGCTGAAGTGTCCTTTCATGGAACAAGAGGCACTTTGAGATGAACAAGACAAACGATGTTCATTTTCCTTTTTCACAGAAGAATCCATTTCATCTCCTGTCTACTTTCTCACAAGAGTTTGAGAAAAGGGACCTGAAAGTCCAATCCAAGATCCATGGAAAGCTCCACATTAGCGTTTGATCACAACTTGTTCATACGCTCCAGATCCCACTCTGAAACAAGAGTACAAAAACAAGGGTTTAAATCTAGAGGCCAAAGTTTGGGATTTTATCAGGAAATTGTGGTTAAATAATCAGGGAATTTTATCAGGGAGTAATGGTTAAAAACAAATGACAACTTATTTACATGCATGTTGGGAGGGACCTAACCCCTGGCCAGTCCCCTGGTAATTTAGGTTTGATATTAGAACAAATAGACATTTTAAAGTCATTCAATAGTTAAAAAAAACTAGCTTAACTAGAATGTAACTTCACAAATGAGCAAACAGACCCAGTGAGGTTAAGAGACTCACTCACTCAAGGCCACATAAGTAGTAACAGAGCCAGCATTTGAACTCAGGTCCTTTGATTATGGGCAGCTAGATGGTATAATGGATAGAGCACTGGGCCTGGAGTCAGGAAGGCCTGAGTTAAAATCTAGCCTCGGACACTTACTAGCTGTGTGACCCTGGACAAGTCATTTAACCCTGTTTACTTCAGTTTGTCATCTATAAAAAGAGCTGGAGAAGGAAATGGTAAACCACTCCAGGATAAGAAAACCCCAAATGGGGACCTGAAGATTTGGACACAACTGACACAACTGAACAACAACCACCTCTGATTCTAAATACAGCATCCTTTCCCCTGTTCCACACTGCCTTCAAACACAGCGATACCATCACATGAACAGCAACAACTAGGAGCAGTGTAGTGTAATGGGAAAGCACAGATGTGAGAATGTTAGCTCCATTCCTCATTAAATTATGTGAGCACAGGCAAGTCAATTCACTTGTCTGAGTCTGTTTCCTCATCTATAAAATGGAGATAATACTTCTTGTATGTATTTTACATGGATATTGCAAGGCTCAAATGACGTAAGCTATGTACTTTGTCAACTCTAAAGCACTGTATAAATGTTGGCTATTATTATCATTATTATCTTGTTCTCATCTTTTTACATGAGAGAGATTTCAGCTAGAAATAGCCTTGGGATAAGCAGCTAGCCTGTTTATTGGAAACTTTTCATTCTATGTAACTTGGAGATGAATATACATGGAATGGCAACATCTATTAAAACACCATTTCTGGGCGCAGCTAGGTGGTGCAGTGGATAAAGCACCAGCCCTGGATTCAGGAGGACCAAATCCAGTTTCAGACACTTGACACTTACTAGCTGTGTGATCCTGGGCAAGTCACTTAACCCTCATTGCCCTGCAAAAAACCCAACCCTCCCCCGCAAAAAACAAACCACCACCCCCCCATTTAAAAAATTTTTATGAATCAATGATTTGTCCAGCCTGTGGCAATAGCTTGGTTTGTTACCAGGGTCTTGTACAGTTTATTGGATGAAATGTGCAGGCTGTTCTGAAGTCTGTATTTGTAGCATGGAGGGTTGCCATCTGCGACTCCATAAAAGATGTATAATTCTGATGCCTAATTTTAGCTACCAGGTCATGTCTTGCTGGGCTTTTGAAAGGTGTTAAAATGTTTACAGCCTACAGCATTGGGTTATAGTCTGTACCATTTCCTCTCACAATTTCCTTTGTTCACTAAGTCTAAAATCCTTAAGAAAAAACCTTTGTAGTTTCTTGTGGAAATGACCTTGCCCTTATTTGACACCAAAAATCCTGTTTCCACAAATAAATACACAATTTAGCCATTTGTTAGATGCTTCTTTGTTGACAACATTCATGACTTCATGTGGATGTTGCCTATTAAGGGCTTTTTGCTTTCACTGTTGGACCTTAAGTTATTTTATAAGCTCTACCAAGATCTATGTCATTTTCGGTGACACACAAATCCAATGGTGTGGAGCCATGATCCGACTTTACTATTGCTCAGGGCAGTGATGTCTGCTTATAACCAAAGTATTTTTTTGGTAGGGTTTTGACCTGCTTAATATGGTCTAAGAATGTCTATCTTTCTTAGCATGGAAGTGTTCATCTTTTTACACCTGACTTAGACAATGGGCCTTATGTTCTGTTAATATTTTACAGGATTTTGTTAGAGTACTTTCCAAATTTGTGACAGTCCATTTTACAATTCTGAAAGGTGTATGTTAAACTTGTTTTGAATAGATGTAAATAACTTTTGCCCCATTAAGTTTGGTTTCAGAATGCCAGTATGTTTTTTAAGCTATTCAACCACAGCCTTTTCTCTGTTATTTTAATGTTGTGGGTGGGGTTTTTTTTGGCCTACCGAAGACCAAGCTATTTGTAGATTATCATCTTCACTCATTTGTTCAATATAACCTTTGGATTCAAGCTCAAAAGCTTCAGACTATATCTTTCCTCGTCATACGTATCTTGCACCTGTCAAATCCAATGACATTTTGATATCACTGGAGAAAGATTCCATGAGATGGAAATGTTAATTTTTTTTTGGTGGAGTAATTTAGCTTGATGTCATTCATATACATCCAATAGCTAACATGGTGTTTTAGTTTGAATTCTTTGACTTGGAAGCCATATTCAGTTCTTTTTAGGAGAGATAACAGATTTAAGGCTAATTAGAACCATAAGGGACTTAAAGTATTTCACTTAAAAATGTCAGATCTGAGTCAAAGCCTTTGCAATAATCAATGGGGCATATGTGTTATGGTATTTTGGGACACTTTGTTTAATAATTACTGACTGATAACAAGTCGCTTTTTATATCCCTTGACTTTGGGAGATATCCTTCAGGCAACATATTGTTTTCCTAAGTGTTTATGTATAATTTTTTTTTGGTGATACAAGTTGAAATGCTTTGTATGAATTACATAAACATGTAATTGGCCTGTATTACAGAGGGGTCCACTAGTATTTCATTTTTTTTTTTTTAAGTGAGGCAATTGGGGTTAAGTGACTTGCCCAGGGTCACACAGCTAGTAAGTGTTAAGTGTCTGAGGCCGAATTTGAACTCAGGTACTCCTGACTCCAGGGCTGGTGCTCTATCCACTGTGCCACCTAGCTGCCCCTAATATTTCATTTATTGATAAGCCATGTGATGCCTTTTGTTAAGAAAGCTGGTATCAGCCTGATGTCTGACAGAAAGCTGGTAAAAATGCTTCTCTAATAATTCACATATCCCTGAGGAGTATTTGAGCCAATCATTCTGCATCTTAACTAGCCCCACTTCTAGTTTGGGGGGAGTGAATAGAGTTTCAGTCACCTCCATTGAGTGATTTTGTGTATATAGCTTCAACTGGGCAAATTTAGCATTCACATCTCTCTTGCACATAGCAGCTGCTACTGTAATCTTCCAGTACCTTTCAAAAGATCTTCAACAACTCTCCCAAGTTACTTGTTCCAGGACAATGTTTGATGCCTCACTATAGGGTTACTCCTTGATAGCGCCATCTTTCTGTATATGGTTCTTATTGTGGCAATAGCCACCATATAGACTGCTTTTTGCAAATCTTGAAATGTTTTCATGTTTACTGTCAAATGCCATCAAAGAATGTATTTATACAAGATATTACCATTTGTTTTCATGTCATCAAATTCAAATAGAGCTATTCAGATTCTGGTTTAAGCATGTCCATCTCCTTTTGAAGATCATTTAAGACTCTGGTGCCATAGTCAAAAAACAGTATGAAGCCTCTGCCTATATAGCTGGTAAGAGGTTTCTAATTTTGTTATGATATAGTACTGGTGCATAATTAAAATATTTATGTCTTTGGCCCATTTTGTGTGCAGTTGTGGCTTGCCTACATTAGTGGTCAGAACTATCTGTTCTGAAGCATTTCCAGCAAGTGGGATATTGGTACTTGATTTGTTCCAAGTATCTTTGCCTTTCTGTGGTACCAGAACGCAAAGGAATACTACTCAATCTGCTATCCTCTTAGTCAACCTGATCATCACAAATATTTTAAGTAGGGCCAGCCTGAAACACTAAGCATGCTGCTCTGTCTACATCTTTGACTCTCAGGAGCAGTTACATGACAATGACTGGGTGTTACCATCATCAGTGGTGTCACCGGAGCCCATTTTGCCAGAGTTTCAAGGTTCCTGACAGTTTTTCAGAGCACATGAAGTCCTACCCAAAGTTGTTACTTACTTCCTCATGACATTTGAGAAAGGGTTGGAAATTGAGGGGGTTATTATTATTATTATTATTACCTTGTGACAATCAAAGGATCACAGAAGGGGCCTTAGAGGCCACTGAGTCTAAATCCCTCATATAACAGAGGAAATAGGCAGGGAGAAGCTAAGTGATTTTCCCTGGGTGATACAACTACTGTCTGAGATAGGATTTGAACCCAGATCTTCCTGGCTGCAAGCTCTTGCTCTATCCACTATGCCATGCTATCTCTTATATCATTTAGCCTCTCTAGATCTCAATTTTCTATCTGTAAAATGAGAGAGTTACATTAATGGATCTAAGGACCCTTTCTAGCTCTTATTCCCAGGATTCTCAACAATGTACAATAATCATTAGATTGTAAGATCTTTGAGGGCAAGGGCTGTCTTTTGCCTCTTTTTATATCTCTAGCCCTTTAGTACAGTGCCTGGCACACAGCAGGCACTTAATAAATGTTTATTCATTGATTAATAAAAGAATGTTTTAATTTCTTCTAGCAGTGGAGTAGGCATTCCCCAGGGCTCTGTCCTCAGATTCTCCCCTCTCTAAATAATCTCTCTTGGTCATCTTGCTCTGTATAGGCTTCAATGATCACTTCTATGCAGATGACTCCCAACCAAGTCAGGCTCTAGAGCCCTGACTTAAACTCTGATCCTATGCCTTCAACTTCTTGATAGATGACTCCAATGGGACATGCCACCAACACATCAAATTCAGCAGGTGGGAGTTTGACATGGATGTTGATCTGGCAAAGAAGACTGAGAAGGAATAGTAAGATAGGCAGGAGAAGAATCAAGAAAGAGCAGTATTGTGAAAACCCAGAAGAGTGGCCAGTCTCCGGGAGGAGACTCATCAACGGGATCAAATTTTGCCTAAAGATGGAGAAGAGTGAAGATTAAGGCCATTATGATTGGCAATTAAGAGATCATTAGTAACTTTGGAGAGAGTAATTTCAACTGAATAGTGAGGATGGAAGTCACATCCTACCAGATTTAGAAGAGAATAAGAGGAAAGGAAGCTGAGGCATCAATTACACATGTTTTTTCAATGAATTTGGCAAGAAAGGGAAGCAAAGAGCATGACAGCTAGTGGGATGGTGGGATCTATTGATGGGAGTGGAGGATAAAAGATACTGGGAGTCTTTGTAGGCAATAGGGAAAGAACCTAGGGAAAGATCCAAAATTAGGGAGGAGAAGGGGATGGTGCTGGGGATACTACTGGAAAAGATACAAAGTGACGGGATCAAGAATACAGGTAGAGAGGTAGACCTTGGTGAAGAGTACGGTCATTTCTTCATTGGAGACTGGAATCATAGAAGAAATGAAGGAGGGGAATCCTGTTGCTTAGATTCTCTATACCTTTTAGTAATTTGTGGAATTGTAAAGATGCAGTCTCTTACAGGATAACTCTTGTAAAAGCCTGCTTGTTTCCTTTGTCAAGGATGCCCTGGGGGGGTGTGGGTGTGTGCATTTCTTTCACTGGCAAAGGAGGCACTGGGAAAATTGGCAGATGTTGACAGTTTCTCATTCACCTATTTTGGGTAGTAATTTGAATTTTAAAATTTAAGATTTTTTTCATTTCTTGTTTTCTGTTCCATCTCCAGTTTTAGTCTTTTAATATTTTAGAGATTTATTTGTGTCTCTTGTCAAGCTTTCTTTATATTTACTACTTTCTCCAGCATTTCCCTTTGTTTTGAGTCAACATTGTTCAAAGTCTTTCACCATTTTTCTATATGATTTTATATTCTACTCCCCTTGGAATTTTTTGGGGGGGTGGGGCAATGAGGGTTAAGTGACTTGCCCAGGGTCATACAGCTAGTAAGTGTCAAGTGCCTGAAGCTGGATTTGAACTCAGGTCCTCCTGAATCTAGGGCTTTGTTCACTGCACCAGGTAGACTAGAGGCTCAATATGAGGCAATAATAGCCAAAAACCAATTTCTGTAATCTTAGGCTACATTAAAACAACGTGTCCACAATAAGGTTAGTGACAGTCCCATTGTATTTTCTTTTGGTGAGATCACTTTCTGGAATATTATATCTAGAGGTATCAAATCAATATAGAAAAAAGGGCCATTAAACCATACATAAAGATATGTGTGGGCCATATAGTGACTTGGTTTTTTTGTTTGTTTGTTTTTGGCTTTTTTTTTTTTTGGTGGGGCAATGAGGGTTAAGTGACTTGCCCAGGGTCATACAGCTAGTAAGTGTCAAGTGTCTGAAGTTGGATTTGAACTCAGGTCCTCCTGAATCCAGGGCTGGTGCTTTATCTATTGCGCCACCTAGCTGCCCCCTAGTGACTTGTTTTTGTTATTGTTAGGTCATTTCAGCCATGTCTGACTCTTCATGACCTCATTTGGGGCTTTCTTGGCAAAGACAATAAAATAGTTTGTCATTTATTTCTCCAGTTCATTTTACAGATGAGGAACTAAGGCAAACAAGGTTAAACGACTTGCCTAGTCATTTAGCTAGTCATATAGCTAGTAGCTGAAGTAGGATTTGAATTCAGGCCTTCCTGACTCCAGGCTAAGTGCTCTATTCATTGTGCCAACTAGCTGCCCCTATATAGTTATTCAGAAAACCACAAATAGGTATTATCTATGCTGTGTCTCACACACACACAGATATCTATTTAATTTTTTTTGTTGTTAAATATTTCCCAATTGCATTTTAATCTGGTTTGAGTTGTACTTGGGCCATAAGGTGGCCACATGTTTGACACCTCTGTTGTATAGAGGTTGGAAGCTACATTTGAGGAAGGTAATTTACAATTTGCGGTGTATTTAGAGTACGTTGACCACTGCTTTTCCCACTGTGTACTGGAATTTAGAGGGTGAAAACATATCTAAATGACATTAACAGATCGTGCAATTTAAAATTTTGTTATATTTACATTTTGACAGCACTGAAACTAATGATCGAGAATAATGAGTTATACTAGGAAGCTACCAGAAGGTAGCAAGTCACTTGCTGGGCCTCAGTATGCTCATATATAAGACAAGGACTAGATAGCCTATAGGTTCTTCTATCTCTAAATCTAGTATTCTATGACAAACATCTTGAGCTCTTCTTCCCCTCCTCTTAACAGCCTCCAACCTTTAAACAGCCACATACCAGATGGGCTCCTATGTGGGTGGCAGCTTTCAGAGAAGTAGTTTGGCAGTGTCTAGGGATCTTTCTCTACAGGGGACAACGTCCTGGGCTTTGAGTGGTATCCTGGGATTTCTTCCATCAGGAAACTGATTTTGGTGGTCACCCTCCTCATATGAGGGGGCCACTGATATGGGATCTTTTCCTCCACAGTTAATTTGAGTTTTTCTTACTTCAGGTGTTACTGTGTATTACTTGCCTCGGGCACAAAACCAGGTAGCTTTGTTGCTCAGGGTGATAAGAAAACTTAAAACTATGAAGATTGGCCAAAGGGACTGAGGATATACAGCCAGAAAAGGGAGGATTTCAGGGGTATGTGATAGTAGTCTTCAAGTACTGGAAGATTACTCCCTAGAAGGCAAAACTGGGACTAATGTTTAGAAGTTACAACAAGGCAAAATTTGGCTCAGTATTAGGATGAATTAGAGCTGTTCAACAGTATCCTGGACTGCTTTGGGAAAAGAGGAATTCTGTCACCAGACTTCTAATACAGGGTGAATGATCACTTGTGAGGGATGTTGTAAAACATATTTATGTTGTCCCATAGAGATTGGGCCAGATGATTTCTGGGGCTTCTCCTAGCTCTAAGATCATCTGATTTTAAAGTAATGTTTGCATTCCCTAATCTGGGTTCACTTGTAAATTTGCAACCTTTTTGCTATAGTTATGAAGAATTTCAGCCCATAATATTGCAAAGTATTCAAAATAGTCATTTGGTCTTAAAAACAGCCTGTAAAGCACACAATATAAGTATCATCTCTCATTTTCTGATGAAGAAAACTGAAATTTAAGGAAGTTTAATGTATTTTCTCAGGTTACATAGCCAGCAAATGACAGTGCTAAGAACAGAACTCTGGCTCTTTTGCTGTCAAGCTTAATGCTCCTCCTTATACTACACGACACTCAATCTAGTCTCAGTTTCTTTAAAAATCTGTTTAGAATACATACCTATTTGGAAGGTGATGGCTGCCAAAAGATGTACTCCCCCCAGGACCCACAAATAGCCTCAGTCCTTCTTCTAAAAAGTAAAATAAAAACTATGTTATTTTCAAGTAGTAAAATAGCCATGGATAAATTTTAAGTTCTATTTTAAAGTTAAATATTCTATCAGTTCTAAAGTTCTATGTTAATTCAGTGTTAGAGAAATCAGTGTCTATGAACACCCACTAAGAAGTTTATTTCTTTGTCTCTACAATCACTTAAATAATGAAAAGTTGGTCAGTTTCAAATGATATTTGTTTTTACAGACACAATAAAACTTTTCAGTTACTATTTTTTTTTTGTGAGGCAATTAGGGTTAAGTCACACAGCTACTAAGTATCAAGTGTCTGAAGCCACATTTGAACTCAGGTACTTCTGAATTCAGGGCCAATGCTCTATCCACTGCGCCACCTAGCTGCCCCTCACAATAAAACTTTTAATAGTAAAATGTACATCTTTAGCTATGGAGAGAATGTGAGTTTCTGTCTAAATAGTTCCTGGGACTTTTCAGTTACCACAGTGCCTTGCTATTTTGATGTATAGCTTCAATGGAATAATAAAAAAGAAAGCTGTCACTGAAGTTCAAAACAATTCATAATGAGGAAACTGATGTATATTTATAAATCCAGAAAAGGACAGAGGTTATTTGTCTTTTGTTTAAAAACCAAACCAAACCAAACCTGTTACAAATATATCTTTACTTTAAACAAAAGTCTGTTTCTTGTCAAGTTCAAAATCCACATTCAGAAAGAAGTAAGCAACAGAAGTAGTTTTGGGGATAAAACAGATATCTATTTGTTTCTCTTAAAATTAAATGCCATAATCTGTATATATCATTGAATCTCCTAGGTTAAATTCGGATTTCTAAAATTCATCAGTTATTTAATTTTATGCACACCTTCTGCACTGGAGTCTAGGCTGAAGTCTTGACTTTGCAATATTTTTTCAACAATATCATCTGCATCCACTCTGGTAGCATCAACACGTTTTAGTTGAGATTCCACAGAGTCTTGCTTCACAGGGTGCCTTTGAAAATTTAAGTATTATTTTATTAAAATTTGTTTTCTTTTGTTTTTAAAATGTAAAAATTTACCTTTCCTCCCCATGATATAAAAATATAGTATTCTAACTAGAGACCCAAAAACATACCTGTTGAGCTTTTCTGATGATCCATCACCATCTTGTTTAATAGGTGCATCAAGATTAAGGTCAACTACTTTCTGTTCAGTGTCATCACATGGCTCTAGGATACTTTCAATTCCTGTTGATGTACTTCCCACTGAAGCATTTCTCTTGTGGCAGAGGTCAGAGTAACTGGATGACCTGGAGTGACATGTACTATAACCTATCGGTGGGAAATTAAACTGGTTACAATGCTATTATCAAGAACGGCCTATAATGTAACATTTCCCATGACAGTAAGGTTTAAATAATTGTGTATCAGTATTCAACTTTATTATTAACTTCTACCTGACACTCTTGATTGCTGGCTTGCATAGCTTGATGTTCTGGAATGTCCACAGGCACCAAGTTCATCGGGAACTGAGGCACTCTTTGCTGACAGATCTGTAATATATTATGATGTTATTAATATCACCAACATGACGGCTGTATACCATACCATCTTATTTCATAGGATCGTAGAATTTTGGTACTGGAAGGGACCATTTTTTCCAGCCCAGACCTTTGCACAAGAAAGCTTGTCCTCTGCAACACTCTGATGATTATCTCAGCTTTACTCAAAGGATTTCAGGAAGGGGAAAACAATTTGATACCTCTTCCCCATGACGGTCTTTCAAATACTTAAAACAGCCAACGTGTCCCCTGATTCCAAAATGTTCCCTTCTCCATCCAGGCTATATCACAAAACTGGTTTTGGTCCATTAAAACCCCTAGGTCTTTTGCAGAACTTCCACTCCCCAACTATTCTCATACTTGTGGGGTTCCTTTCTAGAACTCAAGTATAAGAATTTAAATTTCTCCCTATTAATTTTCATCTTCTTAAATTATGGACAATTTTTTAGCCTGCCAGAATCCTTTGCGGATCTTGTCATCTAGTGTGTCAGCTATCTTTTCTGGCTTTGTGTCATCTTCTGATTTGATAAGGATGTGTTTATACAAATCACTGATAAAAAACAAATAAACAGCCAACTTCAGGCCCCAGAGCACTCTACTGGAGGCCACCTTTGTAGCCCACAGGGAACATTTGAGTATAGACAATCTGCTGTTCCTGAATCCATCTAATTGCCCATCTTTATCTCTCAATCTTTTCCACAAGAACAGCATTAGATTATCAAACACTTTGCCAAAAATCTAGGTAAACTATTATTTTGAGAATTCCCTTGGTCTGCTGGTTTGGTAACTCTGACACCCCCCCCCCCCAGCCCGCCCCCACCCCGCCACCAAAAAAAAAAAAAAGGATATAAGACTAGTCTAATCTAGCCAAGTTATATGTAACATCATATATATATGTTCATGTATACCTGAACACCTGAAAATCTGTTTAGATATAAAGTACTCTGCAAACCTTAAAGCATTCTATAAATGCTAGCTATTATTAAAAATAAGACTCTCTGCACCTCATCTATTATTCAGTTCCTTTTATACCCTGGTATTCTACTAATGGACCAAGGAGTCACAAGGGAAATCTTCTGGTATAGATTCTGGCAGTCATTAAGACTTTTGCAGAAGTGAATGTAGTTATGATTGGAGAGCAGTACCCAATGATAGTAGGCTGGGAGAAAGTGCAGGGACATGTAGGGGGGGGGGTGAAGAAAAACTACACAATTTAATCATACACCTGTGGAAATGTCAAGGGGGGGGGCAAAATAGCAGGGGCAGGGGTAACTTTTGCATTTGCAGTACCAGAGCAGGACATTTGACAAGCATCAACAAACATGAACATTTCCATACACAAAAAACAAGAAAGAGGATTGTATATGAATCCATTAATATATATTAGTTTGTGTTTTAAAAATAGATATTAAGGGGCAGCTAGGTGGCGCAGTGGATAGAGCACCGGCCCTAGATTCAGGAGGATCCGAGTTTAAATCCGGCCTCAGACACTTTACACACTTACTAGCTGTGTGACCCTAGGCAAGTCACTTAACCCCAATTGCCTCACCAAAAAACAAAAAAAACCAAAACAGATATTAAATTGAATAGGTGGGTACCTGCACTGCCCTGTTTATCTGAGTGTCTCTCTATTCCCTTCTGTGTATTTAAAAAATATTTTTATTGAAGCTCTTTTCTTCAGACATCATTATCATTCTCCCCACTTCTCTTCCCTGATCCCACACAAAAAAAGTCCTTCCTTGTAACAAATAAGTATGGTAAATAAAAACAAATTTATGCATTGTCTTAACCTGAAAATGTAAGTCTCATTTGGCACTGATAGTTCATTGCCTTTTTGCCAAGAGATGGGAGGCATACCTCATCAGTAGTGTTCTGGAGTCATGATTGACCATGCATGGATCAAAGTTCTTATGCCTTTCAAAGTTGTTTTCCTTATAATATTGTAGTAATTGTTTTTTCTGTTTGTAGTATTTGTAGTAATTTGTTTGTAGTAATTGTAATTTGTAGTATTTGTTTTTTCTGTTTCTGATCATTAGTTCATATAAAAATTTCCAAGTTTCTCTGAATTTGTCCCTTTCATCATTCCTTATGGTATAATATTCCATAACATTCACTACATAATTTGTTCAGTTCTTTTGCTGCAAAAAAGTGTTGCTATAGAATTTTTTTTAGTATATATGGGTCTCAGTGTGGGGGTAGTAGTTAAGAATTTTAATAAAGGCTTGATTTTTTAAAATTAATTTTTTTCAATAAAATTACCTTTTCTTCCTCTCACTCCATTCTACCCTCCAGCTCTCTTATAAAACCCACTCATTAACAAAACCCCTCTTATAAACATCTACAGTTAAGCTAAACAGATTCCTATATTGGCCATGTCCCCAAGAGTCTCACTCTACACTGAGATCATCACCTCTGGGTGGGATAGCATGTTCCAAAAGTCCTCTGGAATTATGGTTGGTATTTGCATTTATCAGTTTCTTTCAAAGTTGTTTCTCTTTACAATAATGGTATTGTGTGAATTGTTCTGGTTCTGCTCACTTCATGCTGCATCAATTCATAGAAGTCTTCCAAGGTTTTCTTGAAACCTCTCCCTTTGTTATTTCTTATAGCACAACAGCATCCCATCACATTCATATACTATAATCTATCCCTTCTCCGAGTGATGGGTACCCTATGTTTATTTACATCTTTAAGAGTTTGTTTTGCTTAAATAATCCTTCTCTTAATCTAATCTGACTCTCATTTTCCTCCTCCTTCCCTGCTGTTTCCTTGATGACTGACAACTACTTCTTTACCCAACTCCTCTGACCAGTTCATGAGACTGAGATTTGTGTCACCCGCTCTACCTACCTCCTTTACTGAACAGACTTCTACTTGCCTATTCACATTATGTGAAATAGTTTTCCCCATCCTCCTCCTTTTTCCCTACCAAGTTCATTCGTCTTCTTCTCCCTTTCCATTTTTAAAAAGATCATCAAAACACGATAGATCCATTCCCAGGCCCTCTGTCTAATTAAACTCCTTCTAGGATCCAAGATAATCAGAGTTCTGAAGGGACTCATATCATATCCCAATATGAGAACATAAATATCTTTATGATTGTTTGCTCATGTTTATTTGATTTTGTATGTTTCTCTTGACTTCTTTATTTTAACTTCAAAGTTTCTATGGAGCTCTCGTCTTTCCATCAGGAATGCCTAGAAATCCTCTATTTCATTAAAGATCCATTTTCTTCCCCTGTAAGATTATACTCATTTTTGCTGGGTGTAGTCTTGGCTGTAAGCTTATCTCCTTTGTATTCTGGAATATGGCTTTCCAGACTCTCTGTTCCTTTATAATAGTGGCTGTTAAATTGTGTGTCATCCTCATGTGACTCTTCGGTACTTGAATTATTTCTTTCTGGCTGCTTGCAGAATTTCTTCTTTGACCTGGAAACTCTGAATTTTAGCTATGATGTACTTGGGAGCTTTCACTTGGAAGTGAACAGTGCTTTCTATTTCCACTTTGGCCTTTGGTCCTAAGAGATCTGGGCAGTTTTCTTTTATGACCTTGAATAAAATGTTTAAGCTGTTTTAATTGGTCATGGCATTCACAGTAGTGTGATGATTCTGAAATGATCTCTTCTCAATCTGTTTTCCAGATCAGTTGCTTTTGATATAAGTAACCTTACATTTTCTTCTATTTTTAAAGTCTTTTAATTTTGCTTTAATATTTCTTGTTTTCCCACGGTGTCACCTTCTCTTTGGTTCATTCTAATTTTCACAGAGTTTGTTGCTTGAGTTAGGTTTTCTACCTTTTGTACCAAGCTTTTAATTTCCTTCCTAATTCTTTCTTCCATAGATCTCATTTCTTTTCCATTTTTTCCTTTCTAGTGCTGTAGTACTCATTTATTAAAAACATGTTTTAACTCTTGCTTCAATCCATGCAGAAATTCTAGTGGAACTTGTGCAGAGGCTGTGTTTTTCTTTGCTTATAGATGTTTTTAAATCATTCTCTTCTTTAGAATTTGAGTCACGAAACATCATTGTCTCTGTAATAATTTATTTTGGGGATGGGATCCTTTTTTATTTGCTCATTCTTCCAGCTGACTTCCTAACTTCGGACTTTATATGAGGACTGGGCTCTGTTCACTTCTGGAGGGAATTTCTAGGCTGACATTGTGTGCTCTGGCTTCCTGCTGCTGCTTTTTGGGGGTATTGAGTTGTTATTCCAGGATCTCAGGGACAGCTTAGGCTGCACATCTGCAAGCTTTTAGTGCTCCCAAAGTGATCTGACTCAGGGCAAAGCCTGACTGTTGCCCTTCTGGGCTGAGGTCTGCAATTTCTTACTGGGGTTTTGGTTTGAAAAACACACCTGTCAGCTTGCTCCTGGTTCGAGCTGCAATAGACTATCCAGTACTTAGCATGGTGCCTGAGACATAGTAGGCATACGGTAAATGTTTATTGAATTGAAAAGACTATGGTATGACTATCAGCCACTTAGAAAGCTCCACTGCTTCGGAGTGACTGATTCTGGGGTTCCTGGCTTGAGTATTTAGCTGCAGGTTTTAAAGTGGACTGGAAGCTGGAATTGAGATTCCACTCCATTCTGGGGAACTTGCTGCCTGTTTAGTACGGGGCTTCTTAAACTTTCTCTACTTGTGACCCCTTTGTGCCTGAGAAATTGTTACGAAACCCTGGGTATAGGTACATAGAATAGGTATCCAAATCAAACGTTTACTGCCAATTCCTGACCCCCATGGGATTGCAACCCACAGTGTAAGAAGCTTTGGTTTAGTGCACAGCCTACTGCCCAAGACCCTTATGTACAAGTCTCCTCCATCTACCCTGGATATGATGTAGAACTGGATAGGGAGTAACACAACTGCCAGGAGGCACCGATTCCTGGATCCTGTAGAAGGTTAGGCACCTTTGTGCTGAACTGGAACCTTTTTTTGCCTCTTCCTGTGGTAGAATGATCTGCATGACATGCTCCTAGTTTGACCCTATGTCCATTGTCCACAAACCTGTGTTTTTCTCCCTATGCAGACTTGGGGCTAGAAAAATAATTTACTTTGCTTTTTTTTCCTTGGATTTCCAATCAGGATTCAGGCTGGCACATTTTCTAGATGTGTTTGGAAAAGTTAAAAGAGAGATCAGCTGTACTTCTTCCTGATATTCCACCATCTTGGCTTTGCCTAATAAATGTTTGTTGACTGATTCTCTCTGACTTCGATCTTGGCAACTCCTGGGAAACTATATGTCCCTAACCCTGCAGTTTCTAACTAGTTCCAAGAAGACCCTCCCTTATCCTAACAGTTTTTAACTGCCCCTGCTCCCAGAGATAATTGTAAGGACATTTCTGCAACCCTGCTTTTGTAATCTCTCAACACCTTCAACACTCTCTTCCTGAAGCTTGTCTGTTCTCTGTATAAAGACTATACACCCCACTGCTGTTTCTCTCAACTATGCCCTATAAGAATTCCCTTATCCCCTACCCCTCCAGGTATCCCCATCTGAGTAAGGCAGCATGTTGTCCAGAATTTCACTTCCTCCACCCTGAAGAAATGCCTCATTCTATTTACTGATCACCTAGTTGGTTTGAGTTTTTTTTTAGGCTGACAGTTGCTTTGGGTATATGTGTGTGTTTTTTAAAAACAATATCACTGAATTTGCTACTATGATTCTCCCTCAGTTAACTGTTTTACTTCTAACTTATATTGTTGGGGTTTTTTTGGGTAAAACTTTTACATTTTATATAATTAAAATTATTTTATTTCCTGTGATTACCTCTTTCCATAATGTGGTCAAGAATTCTTCCCCTATATAGTAGTGAAAAGCATTTCCCCTTTCTCTTCCCCCAATAAGATTTTTTTTTTTTGTGGGGCAATGAGGGTTAAGTGACCTGCCCAGGGTCACACAGCTAGTAAGTGTCAAGTGTCTGAGGCTGGATTTGAACTCAGGTCCTCCTGAATCCAAGGCAAGTGCTTTATCCACTGTGCCACCTAGCTTCCCCCCCCCAATAAGTTTTTATTGAAATTTTGTTTCTTATATCACCAGAGTATTCCATGTATTCCTCCCTCAATACCTCCCATATGACAAGCAGTAATTTTTAGTGGGGAAAAAAGAAGTCAGCACAACTAATTGATACATTTAAAAAGTATAAAACACATGCAATGTGTAAATAGCATTATGTTCCTTCAGTTATTTTACGTTAATCTTTTTTTCAAGGTGGCCCTGTTACCACTGGCTCTATTCTCCTTGCCCTTAGTTCCTCTTCTTATTTGTTACCTTTTTCCCTTTAGGGTTTTGTTTCCTCTCTCTTGCTTTTATTAGGTTACGTATATCTTCCCTCTCAGTCAAGTAGATCCCCCTTCTTCTTCTCCCCTTCAGCTAGTCCTATTCAATGGTTTTTAAAAATTTATTTGTACTGCTTTCCAAAAGGGATTTCTTTCATCCTTTTCATTATCCATCTTCTCTGGTTACTCTAGACCATCACTCTTGTGTACCTCATTTTTTCCATGACAAGCTTTTCTATATTTTAATCAGTACTGATGAGTTTATAGCAGGAAGTTTGGGAGAAAATATAATTTTGGCTTATAGCACTTTGTATAAAAATAATCCTATTGTGCTTTATTGACCCATTTAAAAGATAACACCCATTCAAAGCAGTTTCTTAGAATCCGAAGTAGCACTGTTTTTCAGAAGTCTTATTAGGAAGAAATCATGCATCCTCTTTTTTTTTTTTTTTTTTTTTTTGGTGAGGCAACTGGGGTTAAGTGACTTGCCCAGGGTCACACAGCAAGTAAGTATTGAGTGTCTGAGGCTGGGTTTGAACTCAGGTCCTCTTGACTCCAGGGCTGATGCTCTATCCACTGAGCCACCTAGCTGCCACATGCATCCTCTTAATTCAATAATAGCACTATTAGGCAATATACTTCCAAGGAGGTAAAACACAGAAAGAAAGACCCCGTATGTACCAAACTATTTTGTAGCAGCACTCTTTGTAATAGCCAACAACTGCAAATAAAGTGGGCACCCATGGACTGGGGAACAGCTGAACAAATTGTGATCTATACAACAGAACACACAACAAAATATAATTACATCAAAAGAAATGATAAATATAAATGGATGCAGAGGAAACTTAAGATAACTGATATGAATGGATACAGAATGAAGTGAGCTAAATAAAAGAATAATTTAAACAATGACCACAGTTATGTAAAAGAAAACAGCAATGAATGGCTTCAGAACTCCAATCAATTTTGACTAGAGAAGCTTAAGGAGAGAAGTGACAGACTAGTGACATGGAATTAGTTATATATTTTCATACATGCCCAAAGTTTGTATTTGATTTACTCTGCCTGACTATATTTGTTAGAAGAGAGGATTACATAGAGGGTCAAGGAATCATTTGGAAGTGAGAGCAGTGTGAAACAGCAATAATACTTAAAAGAAAATTGTAGGAAGAATCTTAAAAGTCATACCTGACAACCCGAGGTGGATTTTGAGAGTCTCTCCACCCTTCCGATCCTCATGTAGAAATTCAGATTCACCGGCAATTGGTATATACATTGATGTGGAAGGAGGCCTGTAAGTAAATATTTATAGGTTCAGTTTTTATGCGTGAACCTGGAATACTCTTTTAGATTATATGCTTTTTTAAATGTTCTTTCCAACCAAATCAGAAGCACTGACTAATCCCTGTTTTTTCCCTGACATTTATTATTGTCTGTTTAATATTGCCCCAATAGTATAATAAGAATTTTAGGTAATCTTTGACTTAAGTTTCTTTTTTACTTGCTTGGGACATCACAAAATCCCACAGGCATCTCAAACTCAACATCTCTAAAACAGAACTTACTAAATTTATCTATCACTTTTGAATTTCCCTAATAGCATCGAAGGCACCACCCACTTTCCCACCATCCAGCTTTGCAATGTTCATGCCATCATCAACTCCTCACCCTTATTCCCCTATATACATAATCAATTGCCAAATTCTTCTTTTTACTTCTATAGCATTTCTCCAAGTGTCCCCTTCTTTTACTTATACAATCAACTTAGTTCAGACCCTTATTACCTCTTGCCTGGACAGATACAATAGAATCCTAATTGGTCTCCCTTTCTTTCTTTCTTTCTTTTTTTTTTTTGCAGGGTAATGAGGGTTAAGTGACTTGCCCAGGGTCACACAGCTAGTAAGTGTCAAGTGTCTGAGGCTGGATCTGAACCCAGGTACTCCTGAATCCAGGGCCAGCACTTCACCACTGCGCCATCTAGCTGCCCCATGTCTCCCTTTATTAAGTTTCTATGAACTTCAATCCAATCTTCCAAATTGCTGGCAAAGTGGTTTTCAGGTCTTACCATGCTACTCGCCTATTTAATAAATTGCAATGGTTCTCTATAACCCTAAAAATTAAATGTAAACTCTTCTCTCTGGTATATAGAGTTCTTCACAAGCTGGTCTCTTTCTAGCCTTCTAGTTTTCTTACATATTCCTGTCTTCCATGTAATCTAGGGTCCAGCCATAGTGGTCTACTTGCTGTTCTTCACTTGGGTTGCTATCTCATGTTTCTGTGCCTTTCTACTGTCTTCCATGCCCAGAACGTCTTCCTTCCTCACCTTTGCCTCTTAGAATCTCAGGCTCCCTTCAAGACTCAGCTCAAATATGAGCTTCGGCAGGAGGCTGTTGTTCTCTGTCTCCCTACCTGCTAGTGCCTTCTCTTCTAGGGTTGCCTTGTTTCCACTCTGTGTATTTTTCTATTTGTTTACTTTGGCTCCTCATTAGAAGGAAAGAATGTAAGGTGTTGTTTTTGCTTTTTTGTCTCCCTGATGCTTAGCACAATGCTTGGTTCAAATTAAGAGCTTAATAAATGCTTGCTGACTGATTAGATATCTGCTTGTTGAATCCCTTTAGAGGGGATTCTTGTTTAGATACAAGTCGGACTACATTGCCTCTGAAGTCCCTTAATTTTTGTTGTTCACTCATTTCAGTCCTGACTCTTCATGACCCCATTTGGGATTTTCTTGGAAAGATACTGAAATGGTTTGCCATTTCCTTCTCCAGCTCATTTTTACAGTGGGGGAAACTGAAACAAACAGGGTTAAGTGACTTGCCCAGGGTCACACAGTTAGTAAGTGTCTGAGGCTAGATTTTAACTCAGGCCTTCCTTACTCTAGGCCCAGTGCTCTATCCACTGTACCACCCAGCTGTCTACTTAGCACAATTTTGGGCATATATTAAGCACTTAATAAAATTTTTTTTCCCACTTATTCATTGATTCTTACTCTCCAATAAACATTCACTGGAAACAATCCCCTGTGGTTCTACTTCTCTTTCCTTTTATTACTAACCTTCCTGAACAAATGACCTACTTCTGTTAACTCCAGTTCCAAAATGAACAACTCCTCAACTTCTTGCAATCTTTCTTCTACTTCTACCACAGTACTAAAACTGTGTTCTTTAAGGCCATCAGCTTCCTAGTTATCAAATTTAGTGATCTTGCCTCAATCTTTATTCTTGATCTCTCTGTAGCAGATACCACTGATTAACCCCTTCCTGCTGAAACTTTGTCCTTCTTTGTTTTCCATGACATTTACTATACTGGTTCTCTTAGTTCAAACATTATCATCTTCATCTATAAAATGGGCATTTTTTTTTTTTTACCTTCCAGGGCTGCTATGCAAATCAAATGAGTTAGTCACGTAAAATAACTTCATAAGGTGCTAGGTGTGTAAATATAAAAATGGCTCTTTCCATGTAGATATTGTCATATTTTAATTTTATTTTTTATATGTCTCCCATTATTACAAAATCATCATGAAGTAACAGAAAGTGTTTATGTGGAGTCAGGAAATCTGAGTGAATCTCAGCTTTGAGATTTACTAGCTGGTTAATTGTGGGCCAGTTATTTAATTTCTGTCCCACAATTTTCTCATCTGTAAAATGGAAAAAATATACTTTTATCTTTTAGGGTTGTTGTGGGCAAAATAATTCATAAACCTTAAAGTACTGTGTAAATGTTTGCTATTATTATTGCCATTTGTTGCCCCTCAACATTTTTCTGACTTCATCACTGGCTCATCTTCCTCTTGTTGTCTCCCATTTCTCCCAGTGTTCTTTCTTTCTTTTCTTTTCCTTTTTTTTTTTGCAGGGCAATGAGGGTTAAGTGACTTGCCCAGGTCACACAGATAGTGTCAAGTGTCTGAGGCTGGATTTGAACTTAGGTCCTCCTGAATCCAAGGCTAGTGCTTTATCCACTGCGCCACCCAGCTGCCCCCCCCCCAGTGTTCTTTCTGTCAGAAATCTGACCTACTCTTTCAAATATTAATCTCTCATTAATATTATCTCAATGTCTCATTATCTAATGTCTCATTAATCAATCTCGAATCAGTATCTCTAGTCCTGATCCCTCTCCTGACTTTCATTGTATATTTCCAACTGTAGTATGTAACACTTGCATTATGCCATTCCTTCAATCTAAAACTTATGGCTCCCCCATTTTTTTACTCAAAAATGTTGAAATTTCTTAGGCTTACACTGAAATCCATCCACAATCTGGACACAGCTTACTTTGTCAATGTAATTTCTCACTATTTCCTTACACACAACCTCTATTCCAGATATGCTGGCTTATTCATTGTCCTTCAGTCATACCTGCTTTTCCTGCCTCTACACATAGTGATGTGGGATAGAATTAAGGTGATCAAATTGATTGTGAAGTATCCCAAAGAATTACAAGACTCAGTGACTCAGTTTCCCAAGTTTTATTGAAAGACTGTTAACCACAGGGAGAGTACCAGGAAAATGGAAAGGTATCTCTTGAATAGGGAAAGAAAAGATAGTTATATTTATAGTATGGATAAATTGATTATCAGTCTCATTATAATAATCTCCACCTTAGGGAGGTACAGGGGAAGCCTTATCCTAATTTAGACTTCCTAGGGTCCTAGGCCAACCCCCAAGGCAGGTACCTTTTTCCTTGGAGGTGTGCTTTTAGGGTTTACATGTCATAAGGTGAGCTGGGGACAAATTTCGCCTTTTCTGTGCATGTTACCTCAATTTGCCAAGGTCAGAGTGTCCCTATGTTTTTCATTCCCAGGCCTAGTTTCTGGGCATTAACATTTATCGATTAGGATTTCTATAGTCTGTCTCTATGTTTTTGTTGTAGTTAGGGTCTCTATGGCTTGCCTCTTTATGTTTTTGTTATGAATGGTGATTAATGGGGGTAATTAATAGGAGCCAGACCTCCAGTACCAGTTAACAAGAACCTAGGCCCTGACTTTAATGAGGGCCCAAATCTTAAATTACCCATTAATCCCTTTCAGAACTGGGGTCTGAATCCCTCTTAGAGCTCAGATCTAAATCAGAGCTTGGGTCTTAGGTCTGTCTGTTAACCCCTTCTTTACCTCCTACATCAATAGGGTTTCCCCCTAAATAGGCTTACCTTCCCCTTTCCATTCAAATAAAAACTTCTTAAACTGTGGGTTGTAACCCCACATGAGGGTCATGTAACTGAATGTGTGGGTCACAAAAAATTTGGCAATAGTAAAAAGTTATGTATATATATTTTATATATCTATATACCTGGGGTTGCATAAAAATTTCCCAGGCAAAAAGGGGTCATGAGTGGAAAAAGTTTAAGAAGCCCAGATTTAAATCATGTCCATCTTTCAAAATCCAGCTTAAGCCCCAGTTTCTCCATAAACCCTTCTCTCATCACATCATCTGGAAGTTGTCTCCTTCTCTTCTGAACTAGATCACTTACACCTTGTACCACTCACTTGGCATTTATATGCTGCTTTGTGCTGTAGGGTGTATTTTCATTTGTCCCCATGTTCTTATCTGGCCAATTATTCTGTGACCTCCTTGAGGGCAAAGAATGTGTCCTAAGTGTCTTTATTTTAATTTACCACAGTGGGTGGTTGGCACATAGCAGGTGTTCAACAAATAGCTGCTGATTACATGGCAAAATGTCAGTCCTTCCCAAAACTAAACTGGACTAATGCCATGTTTTTAGAGAGAAAGTATACAGAAAAATATTTTTATTTGTCAAACACGGTGCTCATCAGGATAAAGGGGGATACGAAAGAAGCATAAGACATGATTCCTGTTTGCAAGGAGATTACGATTTATATGGGGAAATAAAACTAAGCTACTTTCAATAATTGATGACATAAATGCACATGTATAACCTATACCTGATTGCTTACTTCCTCAGGAAAGGGGGGGGAGGGGAGAGGGTACAAGGGAGGGAAGGGAGGAGGAATAAAATTTGGAAATCAAAACTTTAAATAAAAATTTATTATTTTTTTAAAAAAGTAATTGATGACAGTAGTTAATCAAATGTTAGTGTTAACATCAAGTGTTGTGGAGGCAGTGAGTAAAGACCTTTTTCTAGGAGTTTGGTTGAGAAAGGGAAAAGGGATTATAGGATGAAAGCTTCCTGATGGGACAATAAGGTCAAGGGAAGATTATTTTTTTTTTAAGGATAGGGAAGACTTCAGTATGTTTGAAGAAGGCAATAAGGAAGCATAGGGAGAAGCTGAAGGCAAAAGGTGAAGATGATTGAAGTTGCAATCTGCTGGAGAAAATAGACGATAAGATCCAGTGCCCAGTAACAGGACCTAGTTGCAGGTAAAGTATTGAAGAGAAAATAAAAAGGTGCCTGAATATAACAAACCTGCAAAGGTCATTAAAATGACTATAATAAATATTGCAACAGGGCAGGGAAATTGAGAAGGGGAACTGATTTTTTTTTTTTTAGGGAAAATTATTGTTTCAATTTTGGATGTATTGAAATTGAGTCTTCAACTACTACCTCTTGAAACTGTAGAAACTAAGTATTGGGAGGAAGCGAATGCAGAAATCCCTTCTACTACATTCCTGAGAGGTAATCAACCAGCAATTTACTACTTGAGCAGATATCTTTTTTTTTCTTTCGGGGCAATGGGGTTAAGTGACTTGCCCAGGGTCACACAGCTAGTAAGTGTTAAGTGTCTGAGGCCGGATTTGAACTCAGGTACTCCTAAATCCAGAGCCGGTGCTTTATCCACTGCGCCACCTAGCCGCCCTTGAGCAGATATCTATAAAAAAGTTTGGTCTAGTTTTCAGCAGCTCTGATACCACACAACAAAAGTATAAGCACCTACTGTGTGCAGAGTATTGTGAGGACTGCCAGGGGAAACACAACGGTCAGATGAGAAATGGTGTCTGCTCTCAAAGAGTTTGCAGTCTCACAAGGGATAAACACAAACACTAAGTTACAATATACAATATTACATTATATTAAAGCTACACTAGAGAGTTACAAACAATAAAATACTATGTGAGATGATGGAAAGAATTAGAAAAGGCTTTATTTATCTGAGTAGGGCTTTAAAGGATGGATAGGAATTCAACCAGTGAGGAGGGGAAAGGAAGGCATTTCAAGCTGACAAAGGCAAAAAGGTGGGAAAACCACTTAACCCTGACTAAATTTCACTAATCTATCTGGCAACATGAGGCATATTCGTATATAATAAAAGGATTCATACATCTAGGAAGAATTATCTACCAACTAAATTGGAGGGAACACCTCGACCCCAGCCAGAAAAGGAGTGGTTTCAGATAGTCTCTCTGTCTCTGATCCAGGTTATACATCCCTGCCTCAGAGGCTCAAGGGACAATGCTGTGGTTATCCTAGGCAAGCCTACTGGGAGGAACAGTGCAAGACATTCAGTGCATCAGAATTCTAGTGGTTCCAGCCCAATCAATAGAACACACCTATGAAGAAAGGTTTAGCAGCAGTTATTTCACAGAATGATAAAGCACGCTGGATTAAAGGCAGAGGGCCTGAAACCAGAGCCTTGCTCCGTTACCTGAGAGTCGTATGACTTGAAGCAAGTCACTTTGCCCTGTAGTTCTCAGTTTCTTTTTCTCAGAGGTGCTTTCCAGCTCTAACAATAGGATTCTATGATCCTGAATATATCCTCTGCAGAAATGAAGGACCCTGTAAAGGAAAGGCCCTGAGGCAGGATGGTCTAGTGGTTTCCAGGAAAGAGTGCTGGATTTAGAGGCAAGTGAGCTTTGAGTTCAAATTTGGGCCCTGAGCATTCCCAAAGACAGACAGAAATGATCTCTACCATAGAAAGCCCTAGATAATAGGTCCAAGTAGTTATGAAAATCTGTGTCAGACCTGGGGACGGGGGACGGGGGGGGGGGGGGGGGGGGGAACGACTCAATTTGAATGAACTCCTGTCATTAGAGGTGAGGAAAAAAAGAACATGAAATAAGTTCTGACTCATACTTAGAAAATTTCTGGAACTGCTCACCGTTATCAATATAAACAACATGCCAATAAATCTTATGACTCAAACAGTAAACCCATGAGTTTCCAAAACACAATTCAACTGCCTGACTTTCCTCGAGGTCATATGCTTCCAAAGACTATTCAAATGCATTACTTTCCATTACAGAAGTCTGTATTCTTGACTAACCACAGAATGCAGGTACAATAATTTATGGTATCTTTGATAGACATAATAATAATAATTCTTTTGTTTTGTTTTGTTTTCCTAGGCATTAAGCAGAGTATAGATAAAATGCTTTTATTTTCTAATGCACAGGAAGTTGGATTGTATTTCCTTTCAGATCTTCATAGAATGATATATAAAATAGCAGTCATTGAATTGCACTTGTTATTTTAAAAAAAATACTGTTGAACTAATTATTTTTTCTAAATAGAAAAAAAAATTTCAGTGAGACAGTATGATCTTATGGAAAATGTCAGAGCTGGGAGTCAGAAAACCTGGGATTTAATCCCATTTTTAAGCCTGACTAATGACAAGTCCTTCAAGAAAATTTCTCAGGCTCTTGCACTCCATAGAGCTCATCACTAATAAAATTACTCAAATAAAAAAAATAGTATTCCATAAAGAAACTGAGTAGGAAAAAATGTAGCAATGTGATGAAAGATTCTATTAAATTAAGAAAAAACACTTATTTGGTCTTTTTTTGTTCTGAACATGTTAGCAATTATAAACACATAAGCACTGACACAAAAAGATTACAAAGAGAAAATCCACTTTATTATTTTTGGCCATGAAATAACACTAAAGTACTTGATAGCATGGAATTGTGAGAATAAAAACACAACCTACTATTCAAATCACAATGAAAAAGTATTTTTTTGGTGGTAACATGAATAAAGGGAGTGATTTGGCAAATTATGCTTAGCAGAATAAAAAATAATAAAATTATCAGGTATAACTTTAGCCACTCATTTACAGAATAATTCTGCAGTAAAATGAAAGTGAATTTATAATTTTTTAAAGTTGATATTAAAATCTCTGTTCTTAATATTGAGTAACTACAATGGAAAAACTTAGGAGCTGATCAGAATAAAGAATGTCATTATAAAGACATATACCTGGAAGAAAAGCCTGGCTGGACATGCAACGAGAGGTAACTGAAGGACATCCATGTCAACTGGTATCCATACATCATCAAGAGACAGAGGAAGACCTTTAGCACATCAGGTCAACCACCATGAAAGGTTTAAAGAAGGATAAGTCACCTAGGATGGGATGAGACCTGCACTGCAATGAAGGAGTACCCACACTGATGAGGTCACAGGTCCATCCAAGTATTGCATACAGATTCTTGTCTTGCCTCAAACTTACTAAAATCCACAGCAAACTTAGAGAGACTGAGATGAAGAAACTGCACTATAAATGGGTGAATTTTACACTAGTAATTGACTATACATCTCAAATAGTACATAAAACTATCACCATCCTTATATTTCATTATGCCACCATTCATGTATTATGTGGGAAGTAGCAAATTATCTGTAGTTGGTGCTAAAGACATTAATTGTAAGGATATAATTTTTAGCTATGATTCTGTTTATTACTATTTTTTTCTGTTTATTACTATTAGTAAAGACACGTTTATTTCTCTCATGCTTGCCATTTTCTTAAAGATTAGAATTATGTATGTATGGCTCTTTACAGTACATTTAGTAACTCCAACAATTAAAAAAAAACCCCTCACTACTGTTTGTCTAGTCTTTTCATATTCTTCATCTTTTATTTATTTATTTTTTTAGTGAGGCAATTGGGGTTAAGTGACTTGCCCAGGGTCACACAGCCAGTAAGTGTTAAGTGTCTGAGGTCAGATTTGAACTCAGGTCCTTCTGACTCCAGGGCTAGTGCTCTATCCACTTCGACATCTAGCTGCCCCTTCATCTTTTATTTATAAAACATTTCAATTCTAATTACTGCACACAAACATATCATAATCTTATGAATATAGCTGAAATAATGTAAAGCTCAGTTGACCCATTTATTTCTATCTTAAATGGAACTTAAGTATATTTGATATGCAAAATACTCAAGTTTATCTATGTCAAAAGTGATAAAGCAAAATTGCAACATAAGAAAAAATGTATGCACATGACATACATCACATTTCTACTTCACTGGTGGAACACATTGCTACATTTTTTCCTACTCAGTTTCTTTATGGAATACTATTTTTTTTATTTGAGTAATTTTATTAGTGATGAGCTCTATGGAGTGCAAGAGCCTGAGAAATTTTCTTGAAGGACTTGTCATTAGTCAGGCTTAAAAAAATTTTTTAGAAGCTGAGTTCTTTGTGAGAGAACAGGATTTTAAAGAAATAAAAAGGTGCTACATGATAAAAATATCTTACATACATTGGTGGTAAATTAAAGTTTATATTATTTTAATTATCATAACACTCTTGTCAGCTAAGTAGTATTATTCCCATTTTACAAATGAAAAAACTGAGGCTTCGTGACTTGCTCAAGGTCTCACAGAGAATAAGGAGAACAGCTAAACTAGAACCTAGGTCCTCTGGCTCTAGGTCAAGAGCTCCTTCCAAACATCATGCTATCCACTACTCAAGTGCCAAATAACTTTTGGGAAATTAGCCTGACAATAGCAGGTTTTTACTGCTCTGTGTGCAGGAGGACAATTTGGACAGGAAGGCAACCCAGTGCCCCCAGATTCAAATGTAGAAAATGAAAGTTAATGATCTTACAATAAGACATAATAAAATTCTCCCTAATCCAAATCATTTTTTTTGAGGGGGAAATCACTATAAACCCTTCTTATTTCAAGCCCCCCTCCCTTTTTTTTTGCTGTATACCTTAAAATGAGCATAATTCCATACTGGATGGAGGGCTGGCCTTAGTTAGGATGACTTGAGTTCAAATCTTGCCTCAGACACTTATTAGCTGTATGACCCTGGGCAAGTAATTTAATCTCCCAGCCTCAGTTTCCTCGTGTATAAAATGGGAATAACAGCACCTACAATTGCCTCCTCCTCCTCCTTCTCGGTATCACCACCACCACCACCATAGCTAACATTTATATAGCACTTACTATGTGCCAGGCACTGTCCTAAGTGGTTTACAAAGACTATCTCATTTGACCCTTCACAACAAACCTGGGAGGGAGGTGCTATTATTATCCCCATTTTACAGATGAGGAAACTGAAGCAAACAGAGGATAAATGCCCTGCCCATGATCACACAGCTAGTAAGCATCTGGGGTCAGATTTGAACTCAGGACTTCCTGATTCCAGGCTTGGCACTCTACTGTGCCACCCAGCTGCCCCTTCACAAGGTTATCTGCAGAATCAAATGGGAGTTACCTGTAAAATGCTTTGCAAACCATAATACACCATATAAATCCTATTATTATTATTATTATTATTATTATTATTAACTAGAAAAATCTTATAGAATTTAACACTGGCGGGGGGGGGGCAGCTAGGCAGCGCAGTGGATAGAGCACCGGCCCTGGAGTCAGGAGTACCTGAGTTCAAATCCGGCCTCAGACACTTAACACTTACTAGCTGTGTGACCCTGGGCAAGTCACTTAACCACAATTGCCTCACTAAAAAAAAAAAAAAAAGAATTCAACACTTAGGAGTGTTCTTCAAATATTTTATTGCAAAAAAGGTAAGAACCAGGACGGTAAGAAACAGTTAAACTAAAGCCTTCAATGCCCTCTGTGGTCTGGTTCTCAATTTAGCTAATGCTACCTTCAACCCACATAGTTATCTGAGCTGCAGCCAAAACAGTACCTGCCCTCAGTACACACTTGCTTGACTCCTTGCCTTTATTTACTTCATTCTCAACACTGGAATTCTCCCACCATACAAACCTGTTACAAATCTCTCTGTTCTTTAAAGCCTGACTCAAATGTAACATCCTTCATAAAGCCTTATTAGCCTCTAGTACATAGAGGACATTGTAAGTGGTTAAAAAATTTGTTGAATTGAACAGAACTTCCTGATGTCCCTCAGGACATCCCTACCCACTCAACCTTTAACCTTAATGGCATTATTTCATATTGTACACATTTGTATATATCATATCCCCTTTTAAACTCTAAGCTTAATGACCTGTCTCAGTAAATTCTGAATACCCCAGAAGGCAGAAGTACTTGATATGATATTATACACATAGGTGGGTATTTAATAAATGTTTAACTAAATTAAAGAATTCCCCTCTTGAAAGTATGTGACAGATCTTTAAAAAGTGTGATGTAGAAAATTTGTGAAATGGATTTTGCAGAGTATCTGAAAATGTTTATCAGTAAGTAAGAAAGAGAAATTGATGATCTACAGAAACAGTTTGGATTTTCTTCAATGCTAACCCTTAAGGTGCAAATGTTTTTATTAACCCTACAGTAAATATATAACTTAACCATCCATTCTTTTCACTACTACTCAACAAGCTGAAAGAGGGGGGAAGTTAGGTTGCAGTGGTTTCTGTTTAACCCGCAAAGTGCCAAAAAGCCATAGGTGAACTAGAACAATTGTTGACTGAACTCCTTTTGCCTTGGAAAATATTTGCACTGAATAAAAGAAATCTACTTGCTTACCTTTTACTGATTTGAAGGGGCACTAAATGAATTTAATATTTAACTAAAGCAAAAATCAAACTACTAAAAACCCATAAGGCCAATAAATATTATAACTGCATAAGGACATTAATCTCAAAGAACAAATTAATGTTTAAATTTAAACAACTGAATAACACTCAATGTGTTTTCATTACTTTGGGGAAATAAATAAAAAACCCCACTCAATTATTGAATCCACTTGTGCTTAAATTTGGCTTAATCTAGCTGAATATATCAAACGCTATGTGGCTCTTAAGAGCTGCTAGAAAATCATTCCACAGATTTCACAAAACCATTTGGAAATAATTCTTCAAACAGCTGTTGTTACCAAATGGAAAGCTGCATTATAATTTCTTTAAAGTGGCTAAAAGAATTTCATACTTTGTGATCTGGTTTATAGTGGGCTGTTCAAATTTTTCATAAAGAAAACATTTCAAACAGAGCAGTTGTGCTTAAATCTTCAAAAAAATTTATTTCAACACTTCTGACTGCAATTCCTAGTAGGTAGAGTTAATAAAAAAAAATAAAAATAAAATAAAACCACCCCCAAACAAGCCCCAAGAGCCAACCGGTGATGGACCTCTTCACACTGATTGTAGGTAGGCTGTTCTTCAGATGACTATCTCTGGGCCTTTGCTCAAACTCTTTCCATCTTGTTAAGTCCTGGCAGAGCTTATCCTATACTCTCTTAACCTTTAAGAACCCAAGGTCAGGTCTACATCATGAAAAGGCATGAAAGTAATGCTTAAATGAAGGCTTTAGAAATATTTTAGAAAAAATAAAACTACTCCCTTTAATTCACTGCATCTCTAAGTTATCAAACTATTAAACCACGTTATTAAAATAAAGACAAGAATACAGTAATGCCATTAAGTACTCAACTTGCAGTTTTTGAGCTTAATTAAAAAAACAAAACAATATGACTTTTGGGATAGATATAGCAGTTCATGGTGAATTCTAAAAGCCCTATACTACTAAGGGCACTTACAAGCTCTGTGTGTCAGCCCTTCTTTGGTTAATCTTAGGCAAAGTTAATCTTAATTACAATATTTGTTTTGTCAAAAAAAATCTATAATGATATCTTACATCAGAAATCCCTTGTATAAAGTGCTACTTCCAAATGGTTTTGAAAAAAATATTCAAAAGGGAACAAACAGATCAGAATATGAGGATGGCACAAAGGAGAGGGTGGACACATGGTGGAGAGCATGTGAGTGAGAACCAAAGGAGAGAGGATAGTATGAGACTATGGTAGAAGTACAGCTTAGTCCATGAAGAAATGAACAATGAACTCCAGAAGTAGATCACAAAGCTGAGAAGGAAGCATAATCTAGAGGTGGTGTGCTATGGTGGACAGAATACAGGAAGCTCTGGGTTTGAAACCTGCTTTTGATCCTCAGCAGCCTTTCAGCCTCTCTGAGCCTTGGTTTCCTCATCTATGAAGTGGGAGGGATGTATGGGATGTTCAAGGAGGACTAATACATCTTGGCTTTTGTCTTGCTGCTAGACTTCAATGACTCTGGAAAAGAGACTGAGGCTAATGACTGTGTAACTCTGCCTACTTCAATCCAATTCACTTGTGAGTCAAGACATCATCTGTGATGTCACTGGTCCTCTCTGAAAAGGAGACAAACAATAAAGTGGGAACAATAACGCCCACCTTACCGATATCACAGGATTGTTGTGTGAATCAAATAATGAAATGAAAAGTGTTTTTTGAAACTTTAAACTTTTATTTCTAGATGCATACACATATATAATTACTTACAGTAGTGATCTGAGCTTTAACTATCCTAACATTTCCTAATCTTTCAGTGTGCTCTCCTCTCCTCTCGACTTTCTTCCCCCTTTCCTTTTCCCTTCCCTTTATCTCCTTTCTTCCCTCTCCCTCATTGTCCTCCTTTCTCTCCCTCTAATAAAAGCAGAAGAAGAGATGACTGATTCTTGCCTTGTCTTGGTGAGTTTTATTATTTGAAAAGTGGCTGCAATGAGGGGAGCTGTTACTTTGTCCTGCAGCTTCTGGACAATAAGGAGGAATTGGGGGCTACAAAAGGATTTCACTGACAAAGTTGTTTTTTAAAAAGGCATACATGGGGGCAGCTAGGTGGTGCAGTGGATAAAGCACTGGTCCTGGATTCAGGAGGACTTGAGTTCAAATCTGGCCTCAGACACTTGACACTTACTAGCTGTGCTACCCTGGGCAAGTCACTTAACCCCCGTTGCCTCACCAAAAAAAAAAATAAAATAAAAAGGCATGCACAGATGATGAAAGCAAGGGCAGTTAAGTAAAGCTGACTATATAAAAGTGAAAGGGTGCTTTAAAAATATGAGCAATACTAAAGCCAAAGAGGAGTTGTGATAAATGGAAAGGACAAGAAAGAAGGGTTTTAAAAATTATGTTGGGAGAAGGTGAAGATCAAAAAAGGTATGGAACTGGTATTCAGGGTAGATGGGATGATGATAATAACTGACATTTACACAAAGACTTTATACACTGTTTCATTTGCTTTTCACAATAACAATATGAAGTAGATTGTCCTTTATTTTTGAAGAGGACCAATGACATCATAGGTGATGTCATGACTTGTACAGGAATTGGATTTAAGTGAGGCCAAGCTGCACAAAGTCAGCCTCACTCTCTTTCAGTCAAAATCCAGTGGCAAGACAAAAGTCAAGATGACTGGCAATGGCTTCAGCTCCACAGAAGTTGCTTCAGTTGCCTTCGTTGGCCGTTGGAACAAATTGTTCTAGTCACTCATTCTGCTGGAGAGAGTCTTCACATGCTTGGGGCAAACACTTCCCTAACTCACCAGTGGGTTTGAGGCCTGTTGGTTTAGCCTGTCTACCAAGACAGTTTTTACCCAGTGTGGCCACTGCTTATGCTACAGCTTCTTGGAGTCACAGGTGACAGCTGGGTGACAGGTAGACACCAAAGATGGAAGAGAAGAAGCCCTCATACCGGAGGAGCTAGTACTACAGGTATTAACTTCTGCAGAAGTCAAATGATTTTCTCTGAGCTATACCTCGTCAGAGGAAAAATCTGAATCCAAATTTTTCCTGATTATGTCTAGTGCTCAGAAATATTCAACTGTTCTTTTGTCTGCCAAGGAGAATGATATTTACCCCGGGAAGTATTGGAAAAACATGGTCAATAAATGTGTGTTGAATTGAATCAAAACCACTTACTATGCGCAAGCAATGGGAATATAGAGACAAAGAAGAAAAACAGCTCCTGTATTTAAGAAGCATAAATTCTGTTGGGAAAGGAAGAAAGGGAGAGGGAAGAATGCAATTTACACAGATAAGTGTGATACAAGGTAATCTGAAGAGGGAGAGAGGATTAACAACAATGAGGTCATATGGGTGATGTGATTCTTGAAGAAAGTACAATAGCATCCATGTGAGCAGACAGAAGAGGATGGATGCAAATATCAATGAGGCGAAATTAAAAAGCTAGGGAACTGAAAGGATTGAGAGAGCATAGGAGAAGTATGGGACAAGGATGACTATGATGTCTAGTCACTCAGGTGAGTGGAAATTAGGGCTGAATTGGTTAATTGTGAATTGAAACAAAATAGACAAGGAGATAATAAGAGGGGAAGATAGGTGGCACAGTGGATAGAGCACCAGCCCTGGATTCAGGAGGACCTGAGTTCAAATCCAGCCTCAGACGCTTAACACTTACTAGCTGTGTGACCCTGGGCAAGTCACTTAACCCCAACTGCCTTACCAAAAAAAAAAGAGAGATAATAAGAAATAAAATGTTAAGGCTTTGATGTACAAATTCTCCCAAGAGGCAATTTAAATATATCATATACAACACATACACAACACATGTAACACACATAACACACATGTATATGTGTGCGTGCATGTGTGTATACATACATATTTGTTAGGACCCTGTAGTACAAAGAGCACTGTGCTAGAAGCAGGGTGAAATACAGTGTAGAAAAGTCAAGGTCCTGCCCTCATGGAGCTTACAATTCTAGGAAGAGGATATAATACAGATTTTTTAAATGCTCATTGTTGTTGTGGGTGCACTAAGTAGTAGTGGAAGAGACCCCATTTAGAACATGTTTGACTGAAAAAAAAGGTAGTCCGGTCATGGGGTGAAGGATAAGAAATGGGCATCTTTAGTACCATTCTGAGAGCTGAAGGAAGGACTCTAGTTCCATCATCCTCTATGGAAGATTTAGGAAAAGACATGAACAAGAATTGTGCTGAATGATTAGTTATGATTTGTGCTGATGGTGGAAGTGTGACTCTGCACGCCTCACCTTCCTCATCTGTAAAATGAGAACATCACCTATATCCCAGAGTTGTTGTGAGAACTGTGTGTGTGTCTGGCACAAAGTAGGTGCTATACAAACATTAGCTATTACTACTGTATCAATGAAGTCACAAATCCATCCAAGTATAGGAAAGCCATGTAGTACTCATTTCAGGGAGACTGAAATTGGAAGTGGAAAGGCCAGATCTAAGATTTTATTGGTGCAAGGAAGGAAACTCTTCTCATCAATTCAGATCAGCAACTCTTCTACAATTTATAGTTTTTTTTTTTTTTTGGTGAGGCAACTGGGGTTAAGTGACTTGCCTAGGGTCACAGAGCTATAAGTATTAAATGTCTGAGGCAGGATTTGAACTCAGGTCCTCCTGAATCCAGGGCTGGTGCTCTGTCCACTGCGCCACCTATCCTCCCCCATACAATTTATAGTCTTAAGAGAACTGGGTGGGGCAAATGAGAGCATAAAAAATGACCTCTCCTGATCAGGTCACTCAGTCAGTATATATTAGATACAGGACTTGAATCTAGGTATTCCAGACTCCAAGACAGGTATTCTAGTCACTTCACTGTACTATCTCTCTAAATATATGCTATAAGCATTCCTGAGTAAATATTTCTCTTATCTTGGAATCACATCATCTTCTTTGAAATTTAAGTAACTAAGTGTAAAGAGAAAAGTATGTGTCGAAACCAAGGGTACTTAACAAGAGACAAGTGAATTTGTGTTTTTTACAATAATATTCTGATAACTCTATTTCCATATAATTGGTTTCCTTTGTTAACCTACGTATTTTATTTTACACATTTTAAAACGTTATTCTAAGATGGAGTCCGCTGACTTCACCAGACTGCCAAAAGGTTTCAAGACACACAAAAAGGTTATAAAAGCCCTTGTCTGAACCTACAAATGGAACCCACACCTATTTGAAATAGACCATAGAGGTTATCTAGCTTAACCAGCTACCTCACACTAGAATCCTCTCTGCAAGTAGCAGCCCAGTCTCTGCTTAAACCCTTTCCCTAATGGGAAAAATGGTTATTCAATTCAAAAGCTACTTTTCAAGTAATCAAATCAACATCACCATTCCATTTTAATATACCTGAATTCATTTGTAATCCTATGCATTGTATTTTATATGTGTTGTCTTCCCCTATTAGACTAGCTCCTTGAGGGTAAGGGCAGTTAGTCTTTGTATCCCCAGTGCTGTCATATGGTGGGTAAGTGCTTAAAAAATCGATGAATTTCATTTTGTTTCATTCGTTCTTAAGTGTCTACTATCTCAGTTCACAAAACAGTCCATTGCACTTTCAGACAGCTCTTACTGTCCGAATGGTCTTTTATACACTGACAAGTATATAAATCTATAAGAGATATTTTAGAGGCAGAACAAAGGAAAACATTTGGAAAAGACAAAAGATCTATCAGCTCAGCATAAACTGGGGGAATTTGAGGAATGTAAACAAAATTATTTTTTAAAGTGAGTTTCCAGGATGATTTTGAATATTCTTTAAATTTTTCTGGGTTGTACACATGATAAAAATTTAAGCATAAACTTTAGACATGTCATTTATTATTAATACTTCAAGAGAAATCCCGATGCGTTTATCAGGAATAAACTTACGTTTTAAAACATGGATCACCAGACATGAGCTGCATACTGATCAAGACCTAAGGATGAAAAAACCAAATAATGTTTAAAAAAGCATCTAATATACAGAGACCTTTGTTAAATTAGGTTCACTACACTAAACCAATTTAAATGACTACATTATATTGAGAATACATTCTGGTATTGATAAACATGAAATTTTATGTCAAAAAAATTTCATATTTTAAAAACCTAACAGCCAGAGATTGGAGTAGAGAGTAAAAAGACAAAGACAGGTACTCCACCAGTAAACTTTCTTTAAGTGATCTGAGTTAATGCTTTCATTTGTCTGTGCGTGCCTTAAAGTCTATTAAGAAAAAACTAAGCATAGGGACAAAGTAATGACTTAAAAGAGGAAGAGGAATAGAAAAACAACAACACTTTAATTCAGAAAAGACAATATTGGAGGAAAATAGAAGTTTAACCATTATAACTCTAAACGTGAATGCATTAAAATCCTATTAATAAAAAGTGTCAGAAAACAAAACTTCATAATTTATTGTTCATAAGAAACACATCTAAAAAGCAAAGTCATACATAGAATAAAAATGAGAAGCCAAAACAAGATTTTCTATGTAGTGGGTGAACCCAAAAAGCAGCCATTGCAATCATGCAAAAATAGAAAATCTAACTGGAGGACAGGGTCATGGCCTCTAGGGCCTCCATTTAAGGAGTCTTAGCACAAACTTCTCCCTATTTAATATGGGGAGAGTTAATTGGGTGGCTCACCGTAATATTGGGGTTCAGAAAATAATGAGGGGGGCAGCTAGGTGGCGCAGTGGATAGAGCACCGGCCCTGGAGTCAGGAGGACCTGAGTTCAAATCCGGCCTCAGACACTTGACACTTACTAGCTGTGTGACCCTGGGCAAGTCACTTAACCCCAACTGCCTCACAACAACAACAACAACAACAACAACAATAACAACCCCCCCCAAAAAAAAAGTCAGAAAAAAGAAAATAATGAGGGACCTCTAGGTCCAAAGCCTCCTCTCCTCTGAACTGCCCTTTTTAGTTATTTCTCCCAGGACAATAAGAAAGGAGCTTCACAGCCTCTTTTCCACAGACAAATCAGGTTTTATTAAAAGTCAAGGACAAGGGAATAGGGAAAGAGGAAAATGGATAGTCTCCCTGGCTCTAGCAAAGGCTGTCTCAAACCCAAACTCGCTTTCAGCTCAGCTAATTCAAAGAGCTGGATTTTATTAACTCACCACCAGGGGTCTGTAATTTCTATGGAGCCAGTCTCCAGTCCGCTCCGAAAGCTCCTCCAAGGCCAGAGAGGGCTACTTCCTGTTGGGGTCCCTTTTTCTACTTTTTTCTCCCTCCCCCAAAGGGGAGGACCTTCAAGTTGTGTGGCTGAGACTGGTTCTCTGTTGCTGACGCAGTCTACAGCCTCTGAGGACACTCCTTCTCAGGGTTGGCCAAGTTAGACTAGGCCTGACAAGGCCGGCCAGGTGTGGCTCAAAATCTAATCATCTTAAGTGGGTACTTAGTAGTTTCTCATTCACACCCAATTCAAACACCACTAAATCAATCAAGTTGACCCTTGGGCGTCTACCAAATTCTATTATTTTACCACAGCAGCTATACTAATTCTGGACTTCTCCATTATTCCTACTTTCCCCAATAAGGTAGCTTCCCTTCCCCTGTTCTCTATCCATGGTAAAAAGAGGACTGGAATGGAGGTCAAGAGAATGAGGAACTAATTCAGACTCACTTATATGCAGATGTAAATTAGATGCTTTAGTATAATGTCTTCCCCCATCAGATTTTAAGTTATTTGAGAGAGGGGACTATCTTTGTTTTTATTTGTACTTGTATCCCCAGAGATACAGTGCCTGACACAGAGTGGGTCTTTAAAAATGTTTATCGACCAACAGATAAACAAAAACAACAACAACAAAAACACCATATAAAACACTAACATTAATACTAAACCTATATTTCTTACATGACATAAAGCAAAAATTAACTGATTTGCAAAAAGACATACATAGGTAGTAACACAATAATAGGGAGGAGATGTTGATATTCCTCTTTCAAGAGGATAAACAAAGATAAAAGGAAAATTATAGAATTACACAAATTAACTGGAGAAATTGGATGGAAAAGACTTATGATGTCTTCTGAATTGGATCACATTTACAAAAACTGACCATTAAAGCACACAGAAATTGCAAATGAATATAAAAAGGCTGAAATACTAAATACATCCTTCAGAAACCATAACGCAATAAAAATAGTAATCAATTTAGAGAACACAAATAAAAAACAGAGACCTAAATGGAGACTTGATGATATTATATGGCCATACTCAGGCCATAGGGTCTCCCCCAAGTCCATGCTCTTGCCCGACAGCATGTTAGAGTGCTCCTCCAATGTTGCCCCCAAACTGTGCTACTCCCATGTAGATGCAGCTGTTGTCTACTACACTTCTGAGAGTTCAAGCTTTCTGGAATTAATATTTATGTAACTTAAGCATGATGCATGTGAGATTTGACATTACTGTATAGAAGTCAGTCGGTCACTGTCTTATTCACATCTTCTGAAATAAAACCAACTCTATATATGCACCATTTCCCCCTTTACCTACTGTCCTTTCCCTCTCCTTCCTTTCACTGTTGAACTTCTTGACAACACCTGCTGCCTCTGTTTAAATGAATCATAGAATTATAAGATGTGAGAGCTAGAAGGAATTTAGAATTCAAACCCCTTTATTTTACAGATGAGGAAAGTATGGCTCCTAGATGCTCAGTGGCTTGCCTACTGTCACAGGCACTCAGTAGAGTCTGAATTAGAACCTCATTCTCTTGATCTTCATTCCAGTCCTCTTTGCACTATACCATGAGTAGTCCAGCTGGCTTCAGAAGGCTGAACAGCTTCCCAGAGAGGAGCATTCGCAGAACCTGATTTGAGTAGTTCAGCAGGAACAAAAAAGCCCCAACTGCTAAGTCCAGCCTGTCTTTCAGTCACTGGGCCCATTTCAACTATAAGCCTACTTGGATTCACAGATGGAAGGCTCAGTAATTTTCTCCATCAAGCACAGTGTGGATGCTACTATTAATACTGTAGGCAATTTGCCACCTATTTCTTCTTCAATAGTCTTCAATCTAGGTTTTAATCCATTAGTAAAAATGCATTTCTCAATGTCTCCAAATTGTCAAATGCAATTGTTTCTCTTAAATCTTCACTGTTTCTGTTGTATTGGGATGAACTGGGTTTTTTTTCTGTTTATTTGTTTTTGTTTTAGTGAGGAAATTGGGGTCAAGTGACTTGCCCAGGGTCACACGGCTAGTAAGTGTTAAGTGTCCGAGGCCGGATCCGAACCCAGGTACTCCTGACTCCAGGGCCGGTGCTTTATCCACTGCGCCACCTGGCTGCTCCCTGGATGAACTGTTAACACTAATTCCTTTCTTTGTTGAAATTTTCTCCTCTTAGCTTCTATAGTATTGTCCCTTTTTATTTTCTATCCATCCATCTATCTATCTATCTATCTATCTATCTATCTATCTATCTATCTATCTATCTATCTATCTATCTATTTATTTATTTTGCAGGGCGATGAGGGTTAAGTGACTTGCCCAGAGTCACACAGCTAGTAAGTGTCAAGTGTCTGAGGCTGGATTTTAACTCAGGTCCTCCTGAATCCAGGGCCAGTGCTTTATCCACTGCACCACCTAGTTGCCCTTCTCTTTATTTTTGACCATTTCTTTCTCCTTTTCCTCCTTCTACCCCTAGATTCAGTACTTCCTTGGTTTCCCTTTCTTTACTTTTATTCCACATGAACTTTCTATTCTAGTCAAACCCTGCCTAACTTTCCCAACTGCCAAGAGTTTTTAAAAATTTTTTTTTTTTTTTTTTTTGCGGGGCAATGAGGGTTAAGTGACTTGCCCAGGGTAACACACTTAGTGTCAAGTGTCTGAGGTCAGATTGTCAGATTTGAACTCAGGTCCTCCTGAATCCAGGGCTTGTGCTTTATCCACTGTGCCACCTAGCTTCCCCTTCAACTGCCAAGTTTTACTCATCCTGTTTCCTGCATCTGGAATTTCCTTATCTCCTCTTTTACACACATCCAAATATTACCCATCATTTAAAGTTCAACTAAAGTAGCACCTGTACCAGGTATCCTTCCCTGGCCATAGGTTACAGTTATTTTTCTGCTCTCTAGATTCAACCAGTACTTGTTGGAGTTGAAATGATCAAACTCTATCTATCTATGATAGATACTGATACAGAAATACCATCAAGGCTGGTGGGGGTAGAGAAGAGGGCAGGGCTGGGCCAAGACTTTACCTGGGGTTCTGCAGCCAACTAATTGCTTGCTATTTTAACTAATTATTTTGCTAACTTGGAGTTAAACTCAGTTGTTTTTATGATTCTAAAGACTTATAAGTGCTGTCAGTCCCTTAAATTTTGGTGTCCTAGGGCAAAACCCTAGTGGCTCTGCCCACTGATCACACCACTTCATCATATACTGCTCAGAATTATTACTCAATGATTTCATGCCCATGACCTAGGCATTTCCTTAAGAGGATTACAGATGAATTACCAACTCACATAAATAAGGGGAGTTTCCACACTGAAAGTACCTCACATTGATCAAAATCTCTGGTCTGTACCATCCTCCTTCCCCTCAAATGAAATGGGCTTTGTGAGGCAGTGAGTTCCCGTCACTGGAAATGTTTAAGCAAAGCTAAGTTAAGCTGATTATCTCAGGGATTCCTACATTGGGCAGGAGGTAGGATTTTTATGATTCTTTGTCCCAAAAACATTCTCTCTCAAACATTACTCCTGATTTTTTTTCCTTTTCAATTTGAATCAAAATGGAAGATACTTTAACCAAAATGGCCAGCTCCTATAGAGATAAATAAGCTCTCTTGTGTGTTTTCATTGTGTCACTAATCTTAGCATTTGTTCAGCTCCTTGACACAGGTACTCCATTTCCATAAAGCATGGGCATTTATTTACAAGAAGAATATTCTCTTTTGCTCTGTTTGTTCCTTCATTTAAGTGTGCAAGTACAGAGGCTTCCTAATTATAAAAGACAGCTGGTCTCTTTACAGAAGTGTTCTCTCAATCCTTTCTAGCAAAAGAACATTTGGCCTTTCTGGATTTCTAAGAAAAGGCAGAAACTGTCACAAAGGACAATCTCTATGCCCTATTTTATATGGAGGCACTAGGCAGACAAACATCCCTGAGATTTCAGGGGTACGGTGTTTACCCAATGAACGCTAATGTGGTGTCACTGAAATCGCCCACGTCTTCTCAATAACTTTGTCTGGATAGGTCTTCAGTTCCTTGGCAAAATGTTAGTGGATTGTATGACTATGAGGCTCCTAGAAGCCCTTGTCAACAATAGAAGGGCAAGAGTTACTTCCACACACCCCTACAATGGCTACCTGACTACCTCTGCAGCCCCTTCTCAGTTTACAGTAGTTGAGAGCATCCTGTTCCCTCTACCAAGTCCCCTGTAGATGGTCTCATAACCAGCCTCTGCATCATCTAGAAAGTCACTGCCGCTTCTCCCTCTCTCATTTTGTTGCCCAGGTGGTACTCCTCCCTCTCTGTTGTCATAATTATCTGGCCCAGACAGCATTTCTTTCTGCTGTTGTGGTACATCCCTGCACATGGACCCCAGAAGGAGGGGTTGACATAGATGACGTCCACTATGCATTCATCCGTCTACCACAGATGCTAAGGAACTACTTTTCAGGGGCTGTAGGCACTTTAGAATGCCCAAGGATGATCTCTCCACCATTCTCAGAAGTGACCTTTGAAGTGGTAATCTCTTTTATGAAGCGCGCAAGGGTTCGATAAAATCAACACTGGGAGCTTCTGTCTACCTCAGTGATTTGGGCCAGGCTGTTCTAACTGGTGAATTCTTCAGTGATTTTGACCAGATTCTCTTCTTTGTTTTGGTTTTGTGGACATTTCTTCAGCTGTGTCTCACTCCTAAAGCTCTCTAAGAGGTAGTGTGGAATTGTGGAAATCAAACTGTATCTTGAGTCAGGAGACACACTGACTAGATTCTTTTCACCATGATGTTGGATTTTACTTGAAAGCATAAAACGGTATCCATTTCTATTTAACATCTGTATATACATATACACAAATGAAATTTGCTTACTTTAAGAATAGAATTATCCTGTCTTGTATTTTTGGTATCATAACCTTCTAGTAAACAGCGACGAGTGGTATTTCCTGATCCAGCAAACTCTGCTAGGTTTAGATCTGCAAAACCCAACTATGAAGAAAAAGGGAAAATATTAGTAGAATATTTAGAAGCACTACTCTATTCATTTTCTACGATATTTTGCTAATGAACAAATGTCTGTTTTTGCAGAAGTTACCCTTGTATAGAAAGCACTTTATAACTTTTGAAGACCTTCCACAAAATACTCTCATTTGATCCTTACATCTACTCTGTGTTGTAATCAAGGTGAGTACTATTATACTAATTTTATGATGAAGTTACTAAGTCAGATAGCAGAGAAATGATTTGCTCAAGGTCACAGAATGAGAGCCATCACGGCAGAGTAGAGGAAGAGCTGGAGTCAAAGCCAGGAGTGCCTGTGTTCCTGCCTCCAAGCCATCTTCAACCTCTCGGCACTCTAAGTAACTCTTTAAGGCTCTGAGGTGCAGAGAAGGTAGAGTTTCCTCACCTTGGAGTTCCTCATCAATTCACAGGTCCAGCTGCTATCCCTGTTTCGTATAGCTAGTAAGTGATGAAGCCAGGACCAGACTCCATGTCTCCTGATTCTCTCAGGCTGTTTGCCACTATGTCATCCTAACTTCTCATTCAGAAAGTTCATTATTTTCAGACAGACACAATTTCGATTCTTTCCAATCTTTCCTGATCCCAGTTTACCACCACTGCCTAGTGGTGCCAAATGGCTTGAGATGGCGCACCTTTCACCTTCTGCTCAGGAGCCATAACAATTCAAGTGGTCCAAATGCTTTACCTGATACAACTTTCCCAGGAACCAACTATAGGATGTGTTATTCTGACAACCTCTCCTGTCCCCTCTCAGTGTACAGGAGTTGAAAGCATCCTGCTCCTTCTACCAAGTCCCTGATGGACTGGCCTCATACCCAGGCTCTTCTGTCAACCAGAAACTCACTGCAGCTTTGCTCTCTCATTTTGTTGCCCAGATTGTACTCCTCCCTCTCTGTTGTCAGCATCATCTGATCCAGATAGCATTTCTTTCTGTTGTGGCTCATCCCTGCATCTTCCCTCTACCTCCTACTTGCAACTTGACCCCATCCTTTTACTGCCTTAGGAATAAGCATAAAATCAACTCTACTTTTCATGTCAAAGGGCATAAAAGTTAAATTCTTAAAGTGAAAATATTGTATCTTCAAAAAAAAATTTAAATACCTGTTACCATAACCAGAATGTTTAAGAAAAATAAGAATGCAAATTGATATCTATTGTTAATATAAGTTAGCACCAGGATTAATATATAAAAGAAATGTGAACCATTTTAAAAAAGGTAATGAGATTTTATTTATAGGGTAACGTAGTGTTTTAGTGGACTCTTGGTGGTACAAAACTGGTTCAACAAAGAACAAAATAAGATTCTGGACTATATGGTGGACCATTTGTTTAATAACTATTTGTTTAAACCCTATTATGTTCCTGACACTATGCTAGGAACTAGAAAGATAATGACAGAGTATCACAGGAAGTTTACATACCATTGAAAGAGACAATATATACAACACATATAAATGTATGAAATACATACAAGGTGATTTTGCAAGGGATTAGCAGCTATGGAGATAATGAAAGGCTTCATGTAGCTTTATTTTGAAAAGAATAGACATTGAGTGCTGGAGGAAAGAAAAGAGGGAACTTTCAGTCTAAGGGACAGTCAATGCAAAGGCATGGAGGGTACTGAGGTATACCCATAGTTTCAGGGAGGGAAGGGAAAGTATGGAAGGAATGATAGCAAAAATGGTCTAAAAAATGAAGCTGAAAAGGAACGCTCAGATAGGCAGGAAGAGAACAAAGAGAATCAGTGTCAGGGAAGTCCAGAAAAGAGAAAGTGTGCGGTCAAAAGCATTAACTGTTATAGAGAGGTCAAGAAGAAGGAAGACTGAGAGAAGAAGGCCACCAAGTTTGCAATTGAGAAACCATTGCGACCTTTGCAGAAAGCTGTTTCTTTGGAGCGAAGAGGTTGGAAACTCGACTACAAAAGGTTGAGAAATAAGTGGGAGGAGGGGAAATGGAAGCAATGAGCACAGAAGGGGAGGTGAGAGAATGGAGGATAAGCTGAAGGGATGGTAAGGTCTCCTTTGGCTTCACACATTAACTTGTAGGTACTATCCATCTATCTTTGTATCACGTTACATTGTTATTTCACATAATGAGAATCACCAAAGGCTAAATCCATTGAGCTTGTGGGGTCCAGTGCAGGGCTCCAAAAATGTTTGAAGTCTTAGGAAGCTGTGTACATGATAATCACATGGTCATTCTCCCAGTCCAGAGATTCAAGGGTGATTGCAGAATGCATGTACCTACTGGAGGCATTTTAACACAGGCCTAAATCTGTTTGTATCATTTCTACCAGAACTAGCCAGGTTGTAGGAGCTGGAGTTTCAAGAGAATGGGGCTTAAAATGGGAACACTATAAATATTTCACCCCAGAGTTCAAGCAAAGAATGTCAACAAATAGATACACATTGCCCTCATGAAAGTTATTAGGTTTTAACCAACTTTTTTCTCTATGGGACTGTTTTGTTTTTGGTTTTTTGCAGGGCAGTGGGGGTTAAGTGACCTGCCCAGGGTCACACAGCTGGTAAGTGTCAAATGTCTGAGGCCAAATTTGAACTCAGGTGCTTCTGAATCCAAGTCTGGTGCTCTATCCACTGTGCCACCTAGCTGCCCCCTCTTGTATTTAATTTCTTTGTGCTTCCTTTATTTATGCTGTTGGGACAATTAATTGTCTTATAGTTGAGTCTTCAATCAGGAAGTGGCACATGGAGTTGATATAGATTACATCCTGAATTGCTTAAATTTCAGGCCAACAAATAGCAGTAAGGAATAAACAACTTTAAAAAAAACATTACTTTAGAGAATATATCTTTTTACCTTTGCATAAGCTTTTCCGCCTTTTAATTCCTGCCAAAGACACAAAAATATAACCATAAAATAATTATTCACCAAAGTCTTAAAATAGAATTTATCAAAGAAATCACTGTCATATGCATTAATATTTCATAATAAAATAGCAAAACACCGTAACAGGCTTTAATTGTAAACAAACTGAGAATACAAATGTCACATGTAACAGGGTCTTTTTTGGTAGGGAAAGATGAAGAAGGCAATGACAATAACAATATGTAATGTATCTATTTGCGGTATGCTAACCTGAGTTAACCAGAATTTCCCCAGGATTCAAATTGTATGAGAAAGATGGAAAAACTCATACTTAGGATTTAGTCAAAGATGGCTTGCTTAATGAGATGTTCTAGACCCTTACAAGAACATGAAAGAAAAAAACTATGTTTGTTATATTCTACCTAAAACAAACAAAAAAGCACTATTTTTAAAAAGTTTTCAGTGACAAAGGTTACAACAAAAAAAGGGTTTTCTGGTTAGTCATTAACTAGAATACTCCTATATATTGGCTATTTTTGTCAATTAAGGTTTTACTATGTGTAGATTTTACAGCCTAGTTGGAAACATAACCACGTGAAGATAGGCAGTTAGAAAGGATTTGATGGGTCCTCTTCAAATCAAGGTAAGTATTTAAGCACATTTAAAAAAATGATCAGTAGTAATTTGTAAGAGGGTTTACAGTAACGTAAATGCCACACATCAAAATTGCCAAGCAAAGTTACAAGTTATGATTTTAACAAATGTTTGTTGAACTGAACTTGAGGCAAACTAACTAAACAAAATAATGAAAAACAGAAGGTAGTGAGTACAAACATCATATGGTAGTAATGACTTGGATCATTCATGATTTAGATTATTTAGAATTAGTCATCTGTGTACATAGGTACAGTAAATCTTAATGCAGAGGAAAACAGCCCCTGCTCTACAACTAAAGATATGTTGCACTGTTATCTTAACCCACAGAATAAGGAAACAGTGCAATATGCTAGAGAGGATACCCCTCTTAAATGACTCTTTCCTTTTAAGAATGGACAACAAAACCTTCCAACACAGTAACTGAAACTAACAACATATGGAACGTTCCTCATCTTATAACTATACTTTAATGATAATTTCCTATTTGTGGGTTGTTTGGGTTGGGGTTTTTTTGTAATTCCACACCCAGCACCTCTTCAAAAGTTTGAGCAGGGAGGCAGCTAGGTGGCACAATGGATAAAGCACTGGACCTAGATTCAGGAGGACCTGAGTTCAAATTTGACCTTGACACGTACTAGCTGTGTGACCCTGGGCAAGTCACTTAACCCTCATTGCCCTGCCCGACCCGCCCCCCAAGTTTGATAGGTATTCAGTTTTAAATGCTTAAGCAATAATTAAGTAGGAGAGGTCATTTTAAGTCTGAGTTCAATAACAGGTTTATAAAAGTCTAAATTTACTACCTGAAATTGTCCTTTTGGCCTAATACCAAAACACAGTTATCCAAAATAATGTAACACTTAAAATTTACAAAGTGCTTTCACATATATTATCTCACTTGATCCTCTCAACAAAACCATGGATTAGTTATGATAGGAGTTATTACCCTAATTTTGCAGATGAGGTAACCGAGTCTTAGGATGGTTAAATGGCATGCCAAAGTTACACAGCCAGTAAGTAGAAGAAGCAGGATCTGAATATAAATCTGACTCTCCAGTTATCCTTGTTTTAATCAAATAAACCCAGCTATGTGGGTGAAAGAAAATTAAAGCTGCCTACTTCGTTCCCAAGAGAGAGTCACCAAGAAGGCTAAAATGCATCTCTTTTGATCTAGCATAAAAGAGTAGAATATCTAAGGTTATCTCAGGCCTCATGACATGAATTTGGCTTTTTGGGTTTTCTGAAAGTACTATAATAGTATCATATGCTCATATTATGTGCATATATTTATGCATTCTTTAGGCACGTTTCCAGGTTTCTCTTTTGTTTAACCCCCAATGTGATTATGCAATATCATTAATAGTAAGATATACAATGCTAATAAGACAGGCTTCTTGCCTTGTGTTTATACTTCTGACTTTAAAATTTCTTCAAATTTACTGTGTTTCTGTAGCAAATTATAATTACAATCATGGGAATCCCAATTACATGACATATCATAGGTATAACAAAAGAGAAAGGGCATAGCAATAATTATACAAAGAAAATTACTATGGAAATAATTATGGTTTGTAAAAGGGCTAAATTGTGTGCTATTTTTACCTTCCTCACAGAGACCCTGTAGATGCAAGGATCCAGAACACCCGTAGCCGCACTTGCGCTCATTTTGCACATAAATGAGAACTTCTTTCTCCAGTGAACACAGTTTGCTTGTACCACCTCCCTGGGGGGGAAAGACAAAGGAACCAGTTAATTACTATAATAGATATGTGTTTTAAAAAATTACACTCTTGTACTTTAGGCTGATAAGTGATACCGAATTGGCAACTAGGAGCTTTGGAAAATAACAAAAAGGGGAAAATACAAATTGATGTTCTTGTTCTAAAAGTCTGTTTAAGAAATTTGTTTCCTTTTTTCCCCCATATAAATATTTTATTATTTTCCAGTTACATTTAGAGATAATTTTCAACATTTGTTTTTATAAGATTTCTAGTTTCAAATTTTTCTCCATCTCTCCCCTCCCCAAGACAGCAAGTAATCTGATATAGGTTATATATGTACAATCACATTAAACATATTTTTGCATTAGTCATGTAATGAGAGAAGAATCAGAGCAAAAAGGAAAAACCTCAAAAAAGAAAAACAGAAATTTGTTTCCTTTGAAATATTCTTACCACCCCAAGTAAACTGAAAGTAAAAAAAAAAATGAATACGACTAAATACGCCAATGTGTATGCAGTTACCTCATATACAGCAATTTATTGAAATAAATTTACCTATATTCTGTTTCCTTCTCACCTCCCTAGAAATCCTGGGGCTGTTTTATGAAGTGTAGTTACATGAGACCACTTTTGATGTGAGTGGCCCCGCCAAGGTTTCTGGAGAGCTTTTAGGGTTCTGCTTGGAATCTGGAAGGGGGCCCAATCTGTTAATATGTTCATCCTCCAGTAGGCCTGCTTCTAAAAAGTTCAGTAAGGCTCAATAGCATACGGCAGTCCAAGAATTTTTCCCTTGATGTAGCTGGTCATTGAGAGCCTAAACATCTCACATAAATGGGGCCTGAGACCGTGTGAATCACCACACCCTTCTCTGCTGACCAGATGTGTTTCCATAAGGATTGGAATTGAGGGAGGACATATCTACCAAAGTTGAAGCTAAGTAGTACTGTATCCTTGCTGTTATCTTCTCTGCACTATAGCTAAGCAAAAAGCAAAACAAAACAAAATCCTTTCGTAAATTGGACCTACAAGCATCTGATTTTGTCCCAGTACTGAACCTGAGCAGGGTGCCAGCATTAGGCTGCCCCCAATACAGGGTTGCTCAATGAGGTGCTATTTGCTCTCAAGTTTCCCTGACACTATGTGCTTTGCCATGCTACCTCTCATGTATAATAGTCTTAGAGACATGACTGGGCACCGAGAGGTTAGGGGATTTGCCCATGGTGTCAGAGGCAGGACTTGAACCCAGATTTGGGACTTATCCACTGCCATAGTGCCTCTAAATGTAATTTAATCACTATGTAAAAGAAAATTCTAAAGAATTACAAATTATTAAATAATGTGAATGTGGAAACAAACCACCCCAATACTGCAAATCATTTTGTTACTAATTATATTTGTATATTATAATCCTGATGAAAAATTGTTGTTGAATTTAACCTATATATGTCAAAAAATTGTGAGATATGCTAAAGGTAAAGTGAGGTTGGCAAGAACAATTAAAAAGGTGTTTTTTAAAACTACACTGGGGAAAGAAGAACAAAGAGAGTAAAAAACTATTTGTGGTAGATGTGACAATGATAACAGATAACAGAGGGAAAAGGCAGAGTTCAACTGTTATTTTCCTTGTTTCCTCAGTTGAGAATAATTTTTATACTGGAATGGGCAGTATGGAAAGGGTTAACAGGGAGCTGACATCCACAATAAGTGGAGCCATGGTACTGAGCTCTTCCTTGGGAGTTCTAAAAAAGGGGTAGATCTTATCAAATTTACAGAAAATAGAAAGCTCTCAAGAATGGCTAAGGAAGGGGAACTAGGTGGTGTGGGCAGCTAAGTGGTACAGTGGATAAAGCACTGGCCCTGGATTCAGGAGGACCTGAGTTAAAATCCAGACTCAGACACTTGACACTTACTAGCTGTGTGACCCTGGGCAAGTCACTTAACCCTCACACCCCGCCCCCCTCCCCAAGAATGGCTAAGGAAGAAGACTGATGAGAAAAAGATATGATACACAATTGAAACAATTCAATCCTGACTTATTTAAACAAGTTATTGATAATGAAAATGGGTAAAAGACACTAAATTAAATTGACAAAAATTACAATAAATTCTACACAGAAATTTAATATAAATCAACTGCCATAAAAAGGGAAACAAGACTTTAAAAAGTAACTTAAGTTGCTAGTATGTACAAGAGGCAGCAAATCCCATTTCAATAATAATATACCTTATTTATTTCATGTCCACTGTCTCATTACTCCTTATAAAACCCTATGAAGTGGGGCAGATATTCCCATGTGACACATAAGGAAACTGAGACATAGGCTGTGATTTGTCCAATATATTATAATGGAGTCAAAGCTTACACAAGGCTCAGGTTCTAAATGTAGCGTGAGAAGGAAATAATCGAGGAGATTAAAAAATACTACTGAAAATTCCTTAAGATGAATGACTGAATGCCTTCTTACTAGGAGACTGTACCTCTTATGGGACTGGTTTGGATATGCTTTCTTTCACTACATTTTGTCACAATGGCAGACACATATATTAGTTCATGTATCCTACTGATAAATTTAATGCCTTTTTCATCTTGACTAATGACTTTATTCTTAATTAGCTAGAAATGGCATTAATTTCTTATTTGGATAGAATATTAAAATTTACATATATCATATATAATATATGTATATTTTATATGTGTATATGTATATGTTAAAATCTCATTTTGGTCTTCACAAAAACCCATGAGGTAAATGCTATCACAGCTACATCTCAGATGTTAGGGATACCATCACCACCACTACCACCTCCCAGTCAGGAAAATATGCATAAATTTTTGTGGCTCTCCCTTCACACCAGAGAAGAAGTCTGAATTTTTTTTCTCTTATGGGGTATTTACATTATTTTATTGTAAACATAGGCCCTGTGTTGTCAGATGGACTTCGCATGTCTGTGGCTTGCTCAAAAACTCCACCCCCCCCCCAAAATTCCCATTTAATTTATTATGCCTACATGAGATATACTGAAACTGAGATGGGGAAAGTTGCAATGTGGAAGGGATAACTGTATTATTTCCACTTTTCAGATGAAGAAACTGAGGCTGATACAGGTTAACTGGTTTGCTAGAATTATACTGCTATTAAGTGTCTGAGGCAACATTCAAACTCAGATCCTCTTGATGCCAAGTCCAGCACTCTTGTCTTCTCTATCAGTTCCACTGTGTCATAAAATCTCCTAATCTAAGTGGGAAATTCCTCACCCATAGCCCAAGGGCCATACCAGGAAGGCTGAAAATCTAAATCAGAGGTTAAACTTTAGAAACAACTTTCTTTCCAATGCTGTAATTTAAAACAAACAGCAGTCACACTCACACCCCTACTTTATGCCCATGCTATCTTCTTCTATATGTGGAGAACCTGGTTCACCAGTGCTCATACAGAATATTCTCTCCCTTCCCTACTGCCAAGGCTGAAGTAACAAGATATGCCCACAGTGTCTCTGTGGAACCTCTCTCCGAAGTGTATGGCCAGGGAGGCACAAGTATACTGGGAGATGGAGAACAGGGATATGCAAGAAGTTTATTCAGAAGAACAGCTACAAGGATGGAGAAAACACTAGGAACTTTCACAGATGCCCTGGATTCGAGAACTTAAATTCCTATACCAGGTTTGGCTTAATAGCCAGGGCAGTGGGGAGGGAAGAAAGAAGGAAGTGGTCATTGACCAGGGGAGATGTGACTCTGTTAACCCTTATAGCAGAATTTATAACGTTAAATATGTGTATTATGCTACAGTACTCTACATACAAATTAGTACTGAAGAGAATCATCCAGGTTTCTTGACTCTTCCTATGATTCTACAAGCTAATCACAAGATCAGGATCAAAACTCCCCAGTTTAGAATGTGAACAAGATCATGTTCTAAACTGATGATTGTTTAAATTGTTAAAAACTTTAATAATTTTTTTAAACTCTTAGGCTGTTATCTAATATAGTCCCATGGACTTATTCTGGATGTAGAGACATTCTTCCAATGGCCTTTCAAGCCATTTCTCCTAGTTTGAAAGTCTAAGAGAGGGTAAGAGGGTCACTGAGGCTATGAAAGGAGAAAATAAGTGATCTTGTCTGCTTGAAACCCGATGCCCTTGTTTTTAAAGTAAGGAAACTGAGGTCCCAATCCTTTAACACCAAATCCAAATCTCTGTTGGGTGTTGATTGATTTTCTTCATATTCTTATCTTGCTAATCAATGGTCCATTAATATTGTTAATTAATATAAGAAGTCAATAAAAATCAGCCCATTCAAAAGGAATGTGAAATAATGTAAAATGAAGGCTCTTTGGAAAGTCCTTGTCAATATTCTTGAACAAGGACTGTAGCAATCAATGTTTAGCCTCTCTAATGTATCCGGTGTTTATGGCACTTGGTTTTTAGAATGCTATCATTCTATTTGTTTCAGAACCACTTGCCTTTAGCAGTATTAAAATAAATCTTTTTTTTCCTGTTGCTTTGTTTCTTTTAAGCAGTTAAGTGACTTATGAAATTCAAAGGAAGCCCATCAATGAGTCATAGAAGGGAAAGTACTGATGTGACTTTGGTCACAGTTGCCAAATACTTTTTCTGAGTTTGTTTCCTTGGTAACCAATCAATCTAACAAACTGCCTTTAAGTTTGCAAGTGAAATGGTAAATGTGTAATAAATATAAGATTTTTTTTTCATATTTCTCATTTGTTTTATTCTTTTTTCACTTACTAGTATTTCCCCCCAATTACATGTAAACATAGTTTTCAACATTCATTTTTGTAAGATTTTGAGTTCCAAATTTTTCTCCTTTCCTCTCTTCCCTGCCCCCTCTCCAATAAATGTAAGAATTTTAATGTAGTTAGAGACTAACTTTATGAAATTGTTCTACTCTGGTCAGAAAATATAAGTTGATCAGGCAACTGAGTCCCTAGAGATCAACCAGTTCCCTGGAATATTGTTTAGTTAATGGCAAATCAATTCAAGAAGCATTTAAGTACCCGTTCTCTGCCAGGCACTGTACTTAGCAGTGAGAATAAAAAGACAGCTACAAACCAGTTCCAACTCTGGAGAAACAAGTACACTAATAAATCAATGCAAAATATATCCAAAATAAATACATAGTAAACTTGGAGAGGGGAAATCAGCAAAGGTTCCCTGGAGGAGGTGACATTTGAACTGAGCTTTGAAGAGGGATCAGAATTTCAAGAGGCAGAAGGAATGAGAAAGAGCATTTCTGGTACCCTGGCATGTGAAAATGAATCGAGTAGTGGGTCTTGTAAACAATGAATAACTAGTCTGTTGGAAAAATCTTTTGACATCTTGATCTAATTCCACTACTGAACAACAACAAAGACAACTGGCATTAACATAGTCATTATTTCCAAAGGAACTCAATGGATCTGCAACATTCTCAATCGCATTAAGGTCCAGAATTTCAGATTATAATCTGTCACAGTATACATATGATAGTAGGAGTTTTTTGTTTTTTGTTTTTGGGAAAACAGACCTAAGGAACTGCTTTTAGTAATGTTAATGCTTTACCAAGAATTTATGCTGTTGGGTCCAGTCCAATTTGACCTTTAAACAAAGTGAGATCATTGTTATATATTATCCAAACTCTATATTTTCCACAGTTTAGGTTTCTCTTCATAAAAGATATGTCATTTAGGAGACAGGAACTGTAGGAAAAACAAGGAACAGAGCTGAAAATAATTCTGTACTGAATATATAAATTGAAATGATATAATTATAATTTTAGCCACGATGATAAGAAATGTCCTTCAATGACATCACACAGATTTCTTTTTTGTCCCATATGCAATTGACACATCAGTCCTAGCTAACCTGAAATATGCAGTGGAAAGTTATCTAAAGAAAAAAATGACCAAAAAATTCTGGTGTAATAAGATGTTTCCAAACCAAAACATGCCAAAAAGCCAATCTTCCTTTAATGTGACTTTTCCACTAATACAGGAATATAAAATTTAAAGAGATTTTTAAGGGAGGTCTTAGAAGTATAATTTGTTAGTAAAGTAGTGATTTTAACACCTCTGGATAAACACTTGGTATGTGCTCAGTAACAAAGGTATACTGCCCTCAAGAAACAGATTGCTAAATTTTTACTATAAGCACTACACCCTGGAGACTGGCAAATGCTATTATCAGGGCTTGATTTATTGTTCTGTTGAATGTCTAGAAATTGATGAAGAAAATGTTAACAATGTAGATTAAATTTAAAAGTGTCAAATGTGCTTTTTTGGGGGGGTGGGAGAAGGGGGCAGATAGCTGCTCTTCAATATTTATCAGCACCCTCTCAGGCCTCAGCAGTCAACCCTATGTTACTGCAGTGAGATCACTTTTTGCTAATTACACAGTTACTTAGTTGTGTAAAGTGCTAAAATTCTAGCTAGTCTGTCTAAAATCTAATGAGTGGTCACCAATAAATTATAAGATTTAGCAAGAGTTTAGACTTTTAAGCATTTATTAAGGAGAATAAGAATTTGGTGAAGAGAAAGAGAAAGAGGCCTAGATTCAGCTGTCTATCTCAGGGAGCCACTATCTCTAGCTTCTCTCCCCCGAGGTCCTTGCGAGATCGAGAGCAAGCCTCGCCACTTCTTTGTCCCACAAGCCTCCTGTGAAACCAGGAACAGCCCATCCACAGGCACACACATCTCCAAGCTAATTGGCTGGTAGCCTTGATTGACAGTACCCACGAGCAAACATCACTTCCTGACGCCAAGGAAAGGCCGCATGGCTTGCCCTCAAACGCCTTCTCCTCATGGTGGAGCTTTACTACAGTAACTCTCCAGTAGGTGGCGTCACTCCAATCGTTACAGTTGGATACTTAAAAAACTGGAATTTTGCTGGGACTAATATGGGAAAATATAGGGGATGAAACTGAGGCCCGAGCTGAGACTTCCAAAATGAAAGTAGAACATACTGTTTGTTCCCCTGAAGTCTGTGGTTTATTACCAACTTCCTGACATATGCCTCTGTTTACTGAAATATGCTTTCCTGTCTGCCAAGTAGCTCACCACAATGTACCTGTGAAAACCTGCATGCATTTCACACTTAAGAGGTATATAACTGCTGTTTGGACACTTGCTCAGGGCCCAAAGAACCAGAGATTACTCTGCTTTGGGCTGGCGCGTCAATAAACTACTCTTCCTTATTCCTGAGTACCGTTTGGGCTTCTCTGTCGAAATTCCCACAACGGGATGAGTGCTTTAACTAAAGCAGATCAACTTCCCTCTCTGACCTGGGAGATTGCTGTTGTAAACTGTCATTGCCTTGTGGCTAGACCTCTTTAACTTAAATAGGCTGGTCCTCATGATCCACACACCCAGTCCTGTATGGGTCAGAAGTCATGAGAGGGGCGGCAGCTAGGTGGCACAGTGGATTAAGCACCGGCCCTGGATTCAGGAGTACCTGAGTTCAAATCCGACCTCAGACACTTGACACTTACTAGCTGTGTGACCCTGGGCAAGTCACTTAACCGCCATTGCCTCACCAAAAAAACAAAAACAAAAAGAAGTCATGAGAGAACTGATCTAAAAGTGTAGAGATATTAGCTGTTAGGATGATTATGAAATCTTAGCGCTGCCTGGCGCTAGCCATCTCAGTAAGGCATTTCACACCTCTCTGGGCTGCAGTTTCCCATCAGTAAGACCAGGGGCTCTGATTAGAGGATTTCTAAAGTTGCCATAAATAACCCAAGACAGTGGAAAGCTGATAAATACAGACATGCACATTTCTGGAGTCAAAGATCTAGATCCAAATTCTACTTCTGCTGCTTAGTACCTGTGGCATAGCTGAGAGTGCTGGACTTGAAGTCAGGAGGACCTGAGTTCAAGTATGACCTCAGATACTTACTAGCTATAGGAGGCTAAGCCAATCACTCAACTCTTTCCTCATCTATGAAACGGGGATAATAACAGCACCTACCTTACAGGGTTGTTATGAAGACTAAAGGAGATACTATATGAAAAGTGTTTTGCAAACCATATAATTCTGTATGAATGCTAGCTAAAATAATATTATTTATGGTGGTGATGATGGTGATTTGTACATGAGGAAATTGGGATCCAGAGAGGTTGTGACTTAACTGTTGTGAATTAAGTTATTAATAACTTAATAACTGATAGCGATGATGTCACAACACCCTGGGTCCCAGTTTCTTTATCTATAAAATGAGGTAGTTGGACTAGATGTATTCTGAGTTTCCTTCAAGCTAGCTTACTCACTCAGATCTCTCTCTCCTTTCCTTTTCTTTCTTCTCCTTAACACTTCTGTCTCTCACTATGGAATGCATTTTTTTTGGTTTAAAATCTACTTTCCCAATTTTTTTTTTTTGGTGTGGCAATTGGGGTTAAGTGACTTGCCCAGGGTCACACAGCCAGTAAGTGTTAAGTGTCTGAGGCCAGATTTGAACTCAGGTCCTCCTGACTCCAGGGCTGGTGCTCTACCCACTGTGCTATCTAGCTGCCCCTCCCAATTTTTTTTTTTAAGTGAGGCAATTGGGGTTAAGTGACTTGCCCAGGGTCACACAGCTAGTAAGTGTTAATTGTCTGAGGCCAGATTTGAACTCAAGTACTCCTGACTCCAGGGCCAGTGCTCTATCCACTTCGCCACCTAGCTGCCCCCCCTCCCAATTTTTAAAATGAGTTTTTATGATACATGAAACATCATCAAAAGCATGTTTGACTGGAAAAAAGGTGGGCTGGTGGCCAAGCAGCAAGAGAATGACAAAAAATGAACAGCTGAAGTGCTGCATTGGTAGCGACAAAATAATTAGCTTCAATTTTTACATATATGTAGGATTTTAAGTTTTGCAAAGCATTTTGCAAACTTTAATCTCACATTATCCTCACCACAACCCTGTGAGACAGATGATATTATTATCAGTAGTTGACAGATGAGGAAGTTGAGAGGTGTGATAAAATGGGGTTAGGACACAAGGCACTTCTATATTAGTCTATATATTCTCTATTATTCTGAAAAGCACTGGCTTTCTTATGCCAAAGTACTTTGAGAGATGTGTAAGTTAAAGAAGAAACTGAGATGTTTCTAATGGTACTAATAAAGGTGAAGCATTCATTTTATAGCAAAAAATTCCTTCTGAAAGTTTCCTATTTGGTGGATAATTTTCAAAAGTAAGTAAGTCAATGCAAGGCCCTATAATTCATACTTGGAAGTACAAAGTGATGGCATTTTTGGAAAGTTAAAAGATGATAAATTTATAAGATATGTTTTTGTTATATTTCCTAATTTAAAAAATATCTTCTCCCTAAATGAAAGAGATGTAAAGATTTGTTCATCTGTCACTTGCCTGGTCTACATTTTATTTTGAAGACCTAGATGTTTCTTATGTAATGTAATATTTTACTGTTTCCATATTATCTGGGTTGTTTTTTTTTTTTTGCAGGGCAATGAGGGTTAAGTGACTTGCCCAAGGTCACACAGCTAGTAAGTGTCAAGTGTCTGATGTCAGATTTGAACTCAGGTCCTCTTGAATCCAGGGCCAGTGCTTTATCCACTGTGCCACCTAGCTGCTGACCTCGATGTTTCTTAATAGGAATGGAAAAGGAACTCTTTTCATGGACTGATCTTATTTCATGTGAATAAGAATAGATTGGTAATAGACTCACCATGGGATACGGGATGCTAAAACAAATACTTGAACCTGAACATGTTTTGGCCATGAGTGAATAAAGAGTGCTCTGATTTTAGTGACAGAAATGTTCCTAGCATTTTTAACTTTCTTTTTTCCTGACCCAGACCTGTGATTTCATTGGTGCTCAGAATTCCAGGTGAGACACTTCCTATACCAGTGCAGATAGGCCCCTTTTCTGCACCTTCTTGTTTTAGAGAGGTCACTGAGACCTCTCTCAAATGGCTTGTCCAGGGTCACACAGCTAGTTTGTAAAGGTGGGACCTAAACTCAGTCCTTTCTGGCCCTAAGACCAATTCTCTCTACTACACCAGTGGCTTCCACACTTTTATGATTTTACACTCTTTATAGAAATGTTTGAAGATGCACTCCCAATATGTATATATTAATTTATTTATCATTTATGTATTACTTATGCAAAAATGTAAATTAAAACAGGATAAAATGACATCTGACCTTAGAATTAAAAGCAAGCAACTCAAGTTTAAGTGAGGAGGACTGACTGTGATTAGACCTGCACTTTAGAAAAATCACTTTGGCAGCTGTAGGGAGGATGAATGATTGGAGTGGGGCAAGGTCTGAGGCAAGGAAACCAATTAGGAGCCTATTACAAGGTGAGAAGAGATGATGTCCTGAATTAAGGTGGAAGCTTTGTGAGTAGAAAGAAGGGACACGAGGGAGATGTCATGGAGAGAAGCATGACAAGATGCGACAATAACTGGATATGTGAGGTGAGATAGTGACCTGAAATTATAAAATAGAATGAATGGAAGTATGGTGGTCTCCTAATCCAAAGGGGTCAAATTTCTGGCCAGCAAAATTCCCAACTGTGGCCAGAACCAGATTAAAATGTAAACAGGAAATATTTAACAAAATAAATAAAAATACAAAAGAATGCTAATTTATGTTTTTCTAAGTCAACATGCAGCCCATAGGGATCCATTTCTATTTGAGTCTAACACGACTGTATCAGCTAGAAAACAGGGAAGTATGGAAGATTTGGAAGATGGATGGGTTTGGGGAGAAAGAAAATATTATGAGGGGCAACTAGGTGGAGCAGTGGATAGAGCACCAGCCCTGGAGTAAGGAGTACCTGAGTTCAAATCCGGCCTCAGACACTTAACACTTACTAGCTGTGTGACCCTGGGCCAAGTCACTTAACCCCAATTGCCTCATCAAAAAAAAAAAAGAAAAAAGAAAATATTATGAGATTTGTGAAGAAAATCCATTCCTGCTCCTCCTGTCTGACTTTGTCCTACCAAAAACGAAAAGTGGGTGGAGGAAAGGTTCTTACTGGTCACTGCACAGCCATAAGGTAATCTAGGGAACAGAAGCTAGGCATGCTGGGGGTAGGGTAGGGATTGTCCCAATGGTACCTGAACAGAAGCTGCTGTGGATGCCCAGGTAGTGGTTAAGATGATAATTTTCCAGGGTGATTGGGAGGGATGCAATGCCCCGATCAGAAATGGGAGACAGTGGGAGCATGAAGGTGGGGGGAAGTGTTGAGGTACAAGGGTAGGTCTGGTTGCAATGGAGTTAAGTCCCACAATTGGCTAATGCAGGGAGAGTGAGATGGGTTCCATCTTCCTACTGATATATCTCATATACACACACACCATGGGGTTGTCACTGCCCTCTTGGTGTCAAGGTGTGACCCCCACTTCTGTGATCCATGTACTACATACAGTTCTACATTGTCTCAGTAGCATTTTGATAACCATTACTTTGAAAGGCAGCTGTGACTGGTACTTTTTCTATCCAGGATTTATTTATATCAATGAAAGTACGGTTCTATATTTTTTTATGAATATTAAAAAGGATTTTTAATCAATAAATATCCATGTGTGTAATTTTAAATAGATTTGTTTGCATGCTATTATAAAAACTGCAATAAATTCTTAATTTAAATAAAATACAAGATAAAATTATTTGTGTGTATTATTTGTAAAAAGTAGGGAGGGTAAGAGGTTGTGTTTTTTTAAAGAGAGGAACACTGCTAAATGAGCTTTCTAAACTACTGTTTGATATAGGACTTATGGAAAGATTTAGACAAAAAACTATAGGATAGAGAAGTTGTGGAGAGGTAAATTAAACTAATGATTGCAAGAGGAGATAGACAAAGAGGAAGTTGACCTAAAACCATAAATCACATTTTCAGTGGCTAACCTACATAATAGTAGTAAAAAAAAAATGATAGCTAACATGTATATAGTTTTTATTTGGTGCCAGGTACTGTGCTAATAAGCCCCTGACAATTATTACTTCATTTGATCCTCACAACAACCCTGGGAGGCAAAGGCTATTATTATCCCCATTTTACAGATGAGGAAATTGAGGCAAACAGAGGTTTAAGTGACTTGTCCAGATTCACACAACAAGTAAATGTCCAGGGCCAAATGTGAACTCAGTTCTAAGTCCAGGCCCAGACCTTTATTCATTGTGCCATCTAGCTTCCTCAAAGCAGGTAAATTCACACAGAAAACAGAGTTGATACAACACAAGAATACCTACAAAATACAAAAGTGCCATGAGCTTGACCAACAATGAGTCTTCTCACAAACTCTGAAAGCAACACCTCTAGGCTTTTGAGAGCAAAGGGCATCTCTCACTGTCCGGGGTGGGAGAGGAATGAAGGAAAAGTTGAATAGGCAAAAATCTCAATGTTACTGCTATGTATTTTATTACCCAAAATACTAGGTAAGAGAGGTCTGGAAGACTTAAGAAGTAGTAGAAGTCTGGAATAGGTGAGGAGAAGGTCATGACAGAATCTTCTTAAAACATTTCATTAATTCGAGTTGTTCAGTTGTGTCTGACTGTTCATCACCCCATTTGGGCTTCTCTTGACAAAGATACTGGAGTAGTTTATCATTTCCTTTTCCAGCTCATTTTACAGATGAGGAAACTGAAGCAAACAGGGTTAAGTGACTTGCACAGGGTCACACAGCTAGTAAATGTCTGTGGCCACATTTGAACTCAAGCAGATGTGTCTACCAGACTCCAGGCTTTATCCACCTCTACCCAGTTGCCCCAGTTAGAGATACTTGAGGGTAAATAAAACAGCCTTTTATTATGCAAAAATCCTAGTAGCAAAGTGTGGTGGGCCATCAAACTAGACAGGTTTAAATTAACCTCCACACTTCCACACCTTCAACTGTAGCTATGGTGAAACAAGAAGCACTTCAGCAGACCTGTGGCAGTTTGAGTAAATTTCAACACCAGATGTTAGCCCTGTGGACAAGAAGGCTATAGAAAAGTTTTAGGAGGTTATCTGGGAATTCCTGAAATTTGAGGGAATCTCCTTGCAGACTGATATTTATGGATTGAACGTTTTTATTAAAGTAATTGTTTATATGAACCCTTGGGCTCTGAGTGGTCCACATTCACAATTTATTGTGAATTATTTAGACAATCAAATTTATCTAAGTCCAGCCAGTCTCAATCTAATCATGACAGTATGAGGAGTTAAAGGTCATATGCAATTCTAACAGGCACACCTACTTCCCAACTCATCATTACTACTGCATTTGTGGAATTTTTTCCCTTGTGACCTTTTTATTTTTTAATTATTTTTTCCTTGTGACCTTTGAAAATGTATTCCCTCCCTTTTTAGCTTTTTCCAAGCTGAGGTTTCAATGTATATGGTTCATTGATTTAAGGACTCTCTTTAACCTCATTCTAACAATAAGATCTCTTAACTGAATAGGGACTATTCTAATGAGAAATTTTAAATAAAATATTCATAAGCCATTTTATAGTTAGCTTGATCAATATGTATTTGTGGACAAGAAAGCTTGAAACAACAAAAAAAAATATGCCTCAAAAGGTAGTGCAACTCTTTTAAAATTAACATGACTGTCAAAAATTAAGATTAAAAAAAATCAGCCTAGCATCCGATTTTCCTTTCAGTTAATCCAGTTTACTATTTTAAAAGTTTTGAAATTTAACTGCTAAAGACAAAGAAGAAGTATAGTGTAAAGAGCACTGTATTAGAGACTTCACCCTTCATTGCTTCTAAACTTTCTGCAATCTGGCTTCTGGCCTCATCATTCAAACCAAAACTACTCTCCAAAATTACCTATGGTCTCTTAATTAACAAATTTGGTAGGCTTTTCTCAACTCTTGGCCTTGACTATTCTACAGCCTCTGCCACTGTCATTGCCCTTTCTTCCTAGATAGTCTTTCTTCTCTAGGCTTTTGATACAGGTCGGGTTCACTAACCGTGGATATATACCCCAAGAATCTGTCTTGGACCTTTCTCTTCTTCCTCCAAATTATCTTGGTTGGTGATTTCGGCCCCCATTGGATTAAATTACCAGCCAGGGAGCTTCGAGCCCCATCACTAACTGTCTTTAGAGATCTCAAACTGGAGGCCCTTTAGGTACCTCAAAGTCCAAAACTGAGCACATCATCTTTCCCTTTAAACATTGTCCTCTTCCCAACTTTCCTATTAGTTGAGGGGACCACCACCTTCCCGTCACCTGGGCTCGTAACCTAGCTATTATCCTCAAGTACTCACTCTCACTCCCCAGATCCAATCTCTTGTCCAGGTCTGCCACCTTTACCTTTGTAACGCCTCTTGTGTGTTACTCCTCTCCTCTGACACTGCCAAGGTACGGGCCTTCATCACTTCACACCTGGACTCTTGCAATAGTTCATCTATTGGTTTCTCTCCCCATTTTAGCTGCCAAAGTGATCATCCTGAAGTGCATGTCTGACCATATCAGCCTCCTACTCCACAAAAGCCAGTACCTCCCAAATACCTCCAGGATCAAATAGAAAATCCTTTCTTTGGCTTTTAAAGTCTTATACAACCTGCTTCCCTTCCTACTTTTCCAGTCTTAAGCTTGACTCTCCTCTACACACTCTATACTCCAGTGATACTGGCCTGTTCCTTAACACACAATAACATTTCATCTCTTGATTCTCTTTTTGTTGGCTATCTCACTATACCTAGAACACTCCATTCAACACTCAGTTCAAATCCCATCATTTCCTAGTCCCAAAATATACCTTTTATTTGCATGTTGTCCCTCCCCTTAAAATGTGAATTCCATTGAGGGCAGGAATTGTATTTTTCCTTTCTTTGTTTCCCCAATGCCTAGCACAGTGCTTTTGTTGTTCAATTGTTACCATCATGTCTGATTCTTTGTGACCCCATTTAGGGTATTCTTGGCAGATACTGGAGTGGTTTGTCATTTTACAGATGAGTAAACTGAGGTAAACAGTTAAGTGACTTGCCTAGGATCACACAGGTAGTAAGAGTCTGAAGTCAGGCTTGTAACCAAGAAAATGAGTCTGCCTGACTCCAGGCCCAGTTCTCCACATTACACCACCTTTCACAGTGCTTGGCACACAGTAATTGCTTACTAAATTCTTCTTGACTGAATCTCAGAGTTGGGAGGAAAATAATTGCTTCTCATTTGGTCTTCTATGGCGTAAACTCTTCTATCAGACATCCCTTCAAATATACGAACATGGACAACTTTCTCTAGGTTAAGGATTTTCTGTTCTTTTAACACCCAGCTTCTTGAACTGTGGGTTGAGATGCTATATGGGGTCATGTAACTGAATGTAGGAGGTTGTGAAAAATTTGGCAATAGTAAAAGGTTATATATACCTATTTTATATATCTATATACTCGGGGTTGCACAAAAATTTCTTGGGAGAAAAGGGGTCACAAATAGAAAAAGTTTAAGAAGCCCTGCTTTAAGGCACCATTGTGTGTCCTGGTAAAATTTCTGATTCCATATTAGACATGGCCTTCTTAAAATGTGGGGCCCAGAACTAAAAACAATATTTCATATGTAGTCTGACCAGGGCTGAGTCAAAGTCCTCCATCACCATGCTTTTTTTGCCCTAATAATGCTCTAATTATTTTTGCTCTAATAATGCAGGCTGCCATGTCATATACTAGGTCAGATCCATGCTGTTGTCTTATACTGGGCTCACAGATTACAAATTTTGTTTTGACACAAACTTCCAACTGATCAATAAGCACTTATTAAGAATCTATTATGTAGGGCAGCTAGGTGGTGCAGTGGATAAAGCACCGGCCCTGGATTCAGGAGGACCTGAGTTCAAATCCGACTTCAGACACTTGACACTTACTAGCTATGTGACCTTGGGCAAGTCACTTAACCCTTATTGCCCTGCAAACCTCCCCCCCAAAAAAAAGAAAAAAAAAAGAATCTATTATGTGGGTGGCAGCTAGGTGGTATAGTGGATAAAGCACTGGATTCAGAAGGACCTGAGTTCAAATCCGGCCTCAGACACTTTACACTTACTAGTTGTGTGACCCTGAGCAAGTTACTTAACCCTCATTGCCTCACCAAAAAAAAAAAAAAAAAGGAAAAAAAAAGAATCTATTATATGCAGGCACATTACTACTCGCTAGAGCTACGAAGACAAAACATTCCCTGCCCACTTTCATGCTAACTGGGAGACAGAAAAAATATGTTTGTGTAAACATGCATACCTACATACATGCCCTTATAATAGTAACTAGCATTTATAACTTTAAAGTTGGAAAAACAGATGCAAATCACTTTTTGGAAGAAGGTGCTAGAAGCTTGGGATAGGGAGGATGGGGAGGACAGGACAGGGTCTACAAGCAGAGACCTCTAGAAAGTGACACCTAAGCTAAGCCTTAAAGAAACTAGAGATTCTCAGAGGCTTAAGTGAGGAAGGGGTGCATTCCAGGGACACTGGGAGATGGACAGTCACATTGGAGGACAGCCAGAAGACTGAAAAAAGTAGGCTGGGGTCAGGTTGAAACAAACAAGTATATATTTGATCCTAGAGCCAACAGTGAGCCATTAGAGTCTGCTGAGTAGTGGAGTGATATGGTCAGAGCTACGTACTAGGAAAATCATATTGGTAGCTGGGTAGATGATGGATTGGAGTAGGTAGAAATCCAAGGCAGGGAGGTCAATTAGAAGGCTACTGTAATAATCAGATGAGAAGCGATGAAGGTGCTATCTAAGGCAATAGCTGTCTAAGTGTCAAGAAGGTGACAAATAGGAGACGTACACTTCACCATCCTGAATTTGTGGAAATTTTGTTTTTTAACCCAAGTGCAGGATTTTACACTGTCTTTATTACATTTCACCCATTATTCTAGCTCAGTAAGGTTTATTCTGACTGTTGCAACCTTTCCTGGCTTGTCATCTGCAAATTTAATAAGCATGTCATCTATATCTCTGTAGGTAGATGAGGAGACTTGGGAGGGTGTGACTGCTGAGAAATCTGATTTAAAAGGGCCTTCAATGCCAAATAGAGGAGCTTACATTTGTTCTTAAAGGTAACAGCTGGAATCTATTGAGTGTATATGTGTATGTGGGGAGGGGGCAGATCAGATCTGGGTTTGAAGAAAATTCCTTTTGGGGATGTTTGGAGGATGTATTTGGAATGGGGAGATGCTTGAGGCAGGAATACCACATAGGAGGCGGTTATAATAATATGGGCAATTCTAATCACCTACTGATCAGGCTGAACAGCTCAGTGTGCCGTCTGGACCCAGCCAGGGACAGTGCTTCCCAGTGCCTGTCAGAGTCTTCAGCACCAGCAGCTTCTGAGGCTCCGATCACGGACTGGTGAGGGGGTTCGGCAGTAGGTTGGGGTGAAGAGGAGGCAGTCTCTGCTAGAGTTGGGACAAAGCGCCCTCGGTCTGAACCCGTGGGCTGAATTGAGTAGTTGTGGCCCAGTGGGGGAGGGGCACAGGCACACCAAGCTTCTGACCATAGAGAATCAGAGTTCAATCAGACTTCTGTTTCCCAGTCAAAGAGAACTCGGCCATGGTTACTCATAGGCCAGGCAGGCTGAGAAAAAGCCCAATCACCCCCTGGGCCACCCTGTAGCTCGAACAGTGTGTCCTGGAAGCAGCGCTACACTTTAAGAAGGAATTAAAAGCCAAGAAATAGTAAGCCAGGATGAGTAGGCAGAGAAAGCAGAAGACCATTGAAAACTTCTTTGGGGGAAAGGTAGACCACAATACAACCTCAGAAGAAGAAGATAATAACAGGGTCAAAGCTCCAACATCCAAAGCTTCTAAGAAAAATATGAACTGGGTCTCAGGCCATGGAAGCTCTCAAAAGGGACTCTGAAGAGAAAATAGGAGAGATAGAAGGAAGATGTACAGATAGGGAGGAAAGAATGGAAAGAGAAATGAGAGTGATGCAAGAGAATCATGAGAAAAAAGTCAACAGTTTGAAAAGCCAAATGGAAAAGGAGATTAAAAAACTATCTGATGAAAATAATTGCCTAAGAATTAGGATTGAACAAATGGAAGCTAGTGACTTTATGAGAAACCAAGACAGTAAAGCAAATCCAATTGAATGAAAAAATAGAGGGCAATGTGAAATATCTCCTTGGAAAAACAGCTGACCTGGAAAATAAATCTAGGAGAAATAATTTGAAAATCACTGGACTACCTGAAAACCATGACCAAAACAAGAGCTTAGACACCATCCTCCAAGAGATTGTGAGGGGAAATTGCCCTGATAGTCTAGAAGCAGAAGCTAAAATAGAAATTGAAAGAATCCACCGATCACCTCCTGAAAGAGATCCCAAAAGGAAAACCTCCAGGAATATTATAGCCAAATTCCAGAACTCCCAGGTCAAGGAGAAAATATTGCAAGCAGCTAGAAAAAAGGAATTCAAATACTGTGGAGCTCCAATAAGGATAAAGCAAGATCTAGCAACTTCTACATTAAAGGACTGGAGGGCATGGAATATGATATTCCAGAGGGCAAAGGAACTGGGACTACAGCCAAAAATCACATACCCAGAAAAACTAATCGTAATCTTTCAGAGGAAAAAATGGGACTTCAATGAGAAAGAGGACTTTTCAGGCATTTGTGATGAAAAGACCTGAACTGAATGGAAAATGTGACTTTCAAATACAAGACCCTGGAGAGGCATAAAAAGGTAAACAGGAAAAATACTTCAGAAGGGATATTAAAAGATCAAACTGTTTACATTCCTACATGGGAAGATAATACTTTGAACTCATAAGAACTATCTCAGTAAGGAATTCACAGAAGACACAGGTCTGAACTGAATATGAAGGGATGATATCTGTAAAGCATTTATGTTTTGTTCTTTGTGGGGCAGACAGGGTGGGGTGTCTTATGTCTAGGGCCAGATTTGGGCTTGGGGCCTCCTGGGTCCAGGGCTGGTGCTTTGTCCACTGTGCCACCTAACTAACCCATGATCACATCTTTAAAACAGGGTTGAGGTGTAGGAGGAATAGACTGGGGGAAGGGGAAGGGGAGAGATGGTCTGGGGAGAAGTAGTTCACATGAAGGAAACAAGAAAAAAGCTTATGGAGGGGAGGGGAAGAGAGGGAAGGAGTTGGGGAGTGAGTGAACCTTAATATCATCAGAATTGGCTCAATGAAGGACTAACATACTCAAGTAGGTATAGTAGTGTATTTTTGCCCTGAGGGAGGGGAGGGACATAAGTGGGGGGGGGAGAAGAGGGGAAGGAGGGAAGGGCAGATTGGGGGAGAGAGCAGTAAAAAGCAAAACACTTTTGAGGAAGGTGAAGATGTTCTGCATTACTGCACAAGTATGACATATTGAATCGCTTGATTTCATAGGGAGGGTTGAGGATGGAGGGAGGAAGAAAAATTTAGAACACAGAATTAGCTCAAAGACCTTAATCTCATCAGAGTGGGCTCATGGAAGGAATAACATTCACATCCAATTGGGAGGAACAATCTATTTAAGCCTACAGGAAAGTAGGAGGGGAAGATGATAAGGAAGGAAGGGTGAAAATAGGGAGTGCAGAGCGGGGGAGGGGGTCAGTCAGAAGTAGAACACTTTTGAGGAGGAATAGGTTAAAAGAAGATAGGAAATAGAGTAAATCATGGGAACGGAATAGGATGGAGGGAAATAGTTATGATTGATTATAGTGGCAAAACGTATGGTACCTACTTTGTTGGGCTATTATGAAGAAAATTCTCTGTCAAGTTTAAGGTACTATATACAGGTTATGGTGAACAGGATACTATCAGAAAAACCTGGAAAGACCTACATGAACTGAAGCAGAGTGAAATGTACTGTATATAAAATAACAACAATAGTGTAAGATGATCTGCTGGGAAGCATGTGGTTATTTTCAGCAAGGCAATAATCCAATATAACCCTGAAGGACCTATGAAAATTGCAACCCATCTACAGAGAAAGAACTGATAGTATCTGAAAACAGATGGAAACACATTTAAAAAATATTTTTTTTCCTCTTTGACAATTCCTTAATCTGAAGTTTTGGGTTTTTTTGACTGTTTTCTTTCATAACCTAGCTAATGTGGGAATGTTTTCCATGACTACTCATGTATAACTTATTTTGAATTGCTTGAGTTCTTGTGGGTGGGGGGTGGGAAGGGAGGGAGGAAGAGAAGTTGGAACACAAAGTTTTTTTAAAATTGATGTTAAAATTTGTTTTTACATATATTTTGGAAAATAAAATTCTATTCAAAAGAAAAAAATTAGAACAATATAATAATATGGGCAAGAGGGGTGAGGATCTAAACTAAGGTGGAGGCTATGTGTGTGGAGAAGAAGGGGTTGGAGTGAGATATTAAGAAAAAAAGCCAGATTTAGCAACTCAGTTGGATATACAGGGTGAGTGGAAATGAGGAGTTACTAGCCTATACTGAGGTTATGACCTGGGAAACTAGAAGAATGGTGGTGTTCTCTGTAGTAATAAGGAAGTTTAGAAGAGGGGTGAGTTTGGGTAAGAAAAGATGATGATTTGTTTTGCATATGTTTGGATATACCTCCAGATACCTATAGGATCTATAGACAGTTTGAAATATCTAAATAGGCAGTTAGCAATGCTTTACTGGTGTTCAGGAGAGATGCTAGAGTGGGATAAATAGATCTGGAACTCATCTGTATAGAGACAGTAACTGAACCCAAGGGAACTGATGTGGCCACAAAATAAGAATGTGTGGAGAGAAAGGTGAATAATAAGGCCTAGGCCAGAGCTATGGGCATCCTATAAGGCGTGACGAGGATGGGCTAGGAAATGGGCCTGAGAAGTAGCTGGTGGAAAGGAGAAGAGCCAAGAGAGCAGTGCCACAAGCACTCAAAGAAGAGAGAGGACCTAGGAGGAGGTGGCCAATGCTTTCAAATGCTTCAGAAAGGTCAAGAAGCAGACTGAGATAACGAAGACTGAGGTAAGGCCATTAGAATTGACAACTGAGAGATCACTGGTAACTTAGAGTGCTTTCACTTGAGTATTGAGGTCAGAAAGCAAACTGCCAAGTGTTAAAAAGAGGGGGAGAGAAGGGGGGACCAAGTATAGTCATCTTTTGCTTAGAGTATGGCTGAAAAAGTGGGTAAGAAGTATGGGGAGATAATTAGAGGAGTGGATGCAATCTAGTGAGGGTTTTTAAAGGATGTAAAGACTTGGTTGTGTCTGTAGGCAGTAAAATAGGAGCCAGTAGATGGGAATGCTACTTCCTTCTATATGTATTAATTGCTAGCTCTCATTGCCCAACTAAGGAACTAAATCTGTGACTATGTCCTATTAACCCCTGGGACCTAAACATTTTTATTTCCAAGAGAAAGTTATTTTCTGTTTCCCTGTGGTTTTGTCTTCTTTGTCACCGAGCTCCTCTTGGACAAAACACTATGGGTGCAAATCCCTCATGACTCTCCTTTCTCTACAAGATTTCTGTTCCATCTGACTCTGCTTGAAAACTGTAATTACTTGTGTACTTAATGGGATGATCCACCTCAAGGGGCTGGCTTCTAGAAAACATGTATATATAAAACACTCTGCTTCAGGATCAAGCTTTTAGTTTTTACTTGTTATTTTAAATTTTATTTAAAAAATTTATTTTATTTAATAAATAATAAATTTATTATATTATTCTAAAGAATATATTAAAAACCATTTGAAGAGAACAATTACTACTTACCAAATACTAGGGATACAAATACAAAAGCCAGACAATCGGGGGCGGCTAGGTGGCGCAGTGGATAAAGCACCGGCCCTGGATTCAGGAGTTCCTGAGTTCAAATCCAGCCTCAGACACTTGACACTTACTGGTTGTGTGACCCTGGGCAAGTCTGAGCATGACAGATGTTATGAATTGTACTGAATTGGATTTAAGGGAGGAACTCCTATGCCAGCCTCACTTTCTCCTCCAGATCTATCTGGGTCCACTGGCAAGATATACATCAGGACAACTAGAGATGGCCCTGGATATTTAAGGTGATTGGGGTTGAGTCTTGCCCAGGGTGACACAGCTAGTAAGTGTCTGAGGTTGGATTTGAACTCACGTCCTCCCAACTTCAGGGCCAGTGCTCTATCCACTGTGCCACCTAGCTGCCCCTGGAGAGATTCACTATCTTTTAATCTTCTTGGGAACTTTAGGGAAGACTTCCATTCTGCTGGTAAAGGTCAATTGTAGAGTACTCCTAACCAGAAGGGAGTTGGGCATTACTTCTTTATTTAAGAGTGGCTACGTCTGTACATACAGAATTGGGGTTACCTTGTTGGACAAAGTAACCAGTTTAATTAAACACTTGCCTAATTGAGCCCAAAGGCCAAAAACCCTAGGACAAATTTCCCTTCAGTTTTTCCCAATGTCCTATTAGAACTTATTTTTCATTCCTTTTACTTTCATGGTCCTATCAGCCCCAGGTCATGGGACCATCATGGGGGTCCAAGTTTTTTTTTTTTTGGGGGGGGGGTTGGGGCAAAGAGGGTTAAGTGACTTGCCCAGGGTCATACAGCTAGTAAGTGTCAAGTGTCTGAGGTCATTTTTGAACTCAGGTCCTCCTCAATCCAGGGCCAGTGCTTTATCCACTGTGCCACCTAGCTGCACCCTCAAGGTAATATTTTAACTGTGTTTTCTAAAGGCAATACCTTAACCCCAGGCTGGCAAAGATATCTGGAGGTAGAAGATGAGGGTTGGGGCTGGGGGGTAGGGGAAGGAAGGGGAGAAAAATCACATTTTGGTTAGGGGTGGGCTTGCCTACAAAAACTATAAACAAAACATAAAATCTGGAATCCTTTCATATTGCCACAGAATCCACTAGTTTGTTTTAAAATGGATTACCTTTGATGAACTAGGAAAATTATAAAAATTTAGTTATAAGTTATTCCAGTAATGATTCAGTTAAATGAAATTAAATGAACATGAAAATGACCCAAAAATCAATATTACAGGTATGTTATTATTTTCACTAAGACAAAATAATTCTTGGGTATATGCCATTTTCTAAGCTACATTATTTAAAAGTAGAATTCAAATGGAAAATTCTGAGCATTTTTTTCAAAAAAATCAAGCAATAGATTTAAATATAGAAAGAGCATACTGGGGCAGCTAGGTGGTGCAGTGGATAAAGCACTGGCCCTGGATTCAGGAGAACCTGGGTTCAAATCCAACCTCAGACAATTGACACTTACTAGCTGTGTGACCCAGGGCAAGTCACTTAACCCTCATTGCCCCATATGTATGTATATGTGTATATATATGTCTCTCTGTGTGTGTGTGTATATGCTTTTTAAAAAAAGCGTTGTTATGAAAAATGTTCCTTTCCTAAGGAAATATGCCTTTAGAAGTCATGGAAAAGGCAGCTAGGTAGTGCAGTGGATAGAGCACTGGCCCTGGATTCAGGAGGACCTGAGTTCAAACTTAACAATTACTAGCCGTGTGACCCTAGGCAAGTCACTTAACCCCAATTGCCTCACCAAAAAAAAAAAAAAAAAGAAGTCATGGAAAGAGGGAAATATAAGACCTATCTTGTATCCAAAGAAAAGCCTTGTATGAGTCAATTTTTACTCTATTACAGAATGATCAAATGTTATGAACAGGTAAGTCTCAAAGAAAAAAAAATCCAAGCTATCAACAGCCATAATGCTTCAAATCACTCATTACAGAAATGAGTCCCCACTCATGCCTATCATTGCAAAAGATTAAAAAAGAGAGAAATGACTTATTGGAAAGGATATAGGAAGACAGGCACTCAGCACTATTGGTTAATTAGTGCAGCCATTCTGGAAAACAATTTGGAAACATGCTGCAAAAAGTCATCATGCAAACACTTTGCTCCAGAAATACTACTGCTCGATCTATAACCCAACAAGATGAAAGAAAGAGGAGAAAAAGCCCCACATACACAAAAATATTTATGGTGGCCATTTTTGTTGTAGCACCAAAAAAGGGAAATAAAGAGGTGGTCATCAGTTAGGGAATGGCTGAAAAGAAAACGATGGCATATGAATAGAATTTTATTGTACAATAAAAAAAAAAAAACAAACAGGATAGTTTCAGATAAAACTGGTAAAGACTTGTAAGAACTGGTTCATGGTGAGGAAAGCACAACTAGGAGAGCAATTTCTACAGTGACTATGTTACAGAGAAAAACAACTTTGAAAGACAAAGAACTCTGATCAATGCAATGACCAACCACAATTCAAGAGGACTGACAATGAAGCATGCCAGCCACTTACTGAGAGAGGGATGCTGAACTCGATGCAGAATGAGATATTTTTGGACATGGCAAATCTGTGGATTTGTTTGCTCGATTAAGCTTATTTGTTACAAGGATTTCTTTCTTTTTTACAGGAAGTGACAGGGGAGCTAGCAATAGTGTTTGCCAAAAAGAAATGAAAAAAAGGTTATTGAAGCATTTTGAAAAATGCACAAAAAACAGAAGGAATATCAGTTGAACACAAACAAGACAGTCTGAAAAAGTGACACGCTGAATTTATTATACTAAAAAAAGCAAACAGTACATAACAGAAACTTGTAGCTTCACATTATCTTTTTTTAGGTTCTACTTTATATATGGAAATGTCCTTTTGTGTTCATTAAGTTCCAAATAAATTTTGTAAAAAAAAGAATTTTCTGTTAGAGCTCACAATTTTATTTCACAATTCACAAGTGGAAAATAGTTTAAAGTGTATTGGTTATGTTTTAGCATTACTTTATAATTCCTGTTAAATTCAAGTGATATATATATATATATATGTATATATATATATATATATATATAGAGAGAGAGAGAGAGAGAGAGAGAGAGAGAGAGAGAGAGAGAACTAAGGAGACTCATTTAGTTATTAAATGCTGCTTCTGGATCCTTATTCCAGAACCATCCCTCCCCGCCCAAATAAATGCAATCATGATGGTGACAACTAACTTCAATACAAGCCAGGCTTCCCTATTCAAAATATTGACTTAAAAAAATTCTTAGATTTAATTCAGTACAATATGTTTAATCAAAAATGTAATATATGCAAAGAATTGTATTTATTATTACAATGTTGATGTGATTTAAAAGTATATTTGTACCAGGGCAGCTAGGTAGTGCAATGGATAAAGCACCGGCTCTGGTTTCAGGAGGACCTGAGTTCAAATCCAGCTTCAGACACTTGATACTTACTAGCTGTGTGACCCTGGGCAAGTCACTTAACCCTCACTGCCCTCCCCCCTCCTCCCAAAGTATATTTGTACCTCCTTTAGGCCAAACACTTTCTTCTCACTAGATTTTGGATGCTTTTTAGAAGTTCATAGACAATATTTTAGACTTGGGTCTCAGATTGGACAGCTAGAAAACACTATAAAGACAATCATAATACATATATAAACACAATTCATAGTTACAAAATTGACTGAAAGGTATAGAAAATACATGACCTTATTATACTTGTTTGTTGACTACAAAAAAAAAAGTATTCAATTAAGTAGCAGAAAATGCAGCCTTAAAGGTTTTCTTTTAAGAAGGTAGTTTTTATGCACTGGTTAACATTATGTAAGATTGCTTTTAGAGGCAACAGATATAACTTTTCATTTAGCCTCTGATAATTACTATCAGCTGAGGCATGAAACAGGGAGATTGATGCTTGTCAAACGTTCTTGTCCAGGAGGATGTATGGAGGCAGAGACCAAGTGAAAGAGGTATTCCCTGTTGATGGTAAGATCCTTTAGCTTTTTGTGGATGAACTGATTGCATCAAAGCCCAGAACACTTCGAGTCTCCTAAATGGGATTGTGGGGGCCAAATTTAATATGTGGAGAGTTAATTGGGTGACTCGCCGAAATACTGGGGTCCCGGAAATAATGAGGGACCTCTAGGTTCAAAGCTCCCTCCCCTCCAAACTGCCTTTTTAGATATTTCTCCCAGGCCAATAAGAAAGGAGCCTTACAGCTTCTTTTCCACAAAAGGATCAGATTTTATTACTTGGGAATTAATTAAACAACAAAGGTGAAATTAATAAAAATCAAAGATAAGGAAATAGGGAAAAAGAAATACAGATAAATTCTCCTAGCTCTAACCTAAGTCTATATAATCCCCAGCTTGTTTCCAATTAAGTTAATTCAAAGGAATGCAGGGCTTTTGTGTTCACTCACCACACCTGGGACATCTGCTCCGGCCACCGAAAAGGGCAGAGAGACAAGAGAAGAGCCAGCATTCAGGAAGCAACTCAGACTCCCGTTCAATCTTCCTTCCCCGAAAGGAGAGGTCCTTTAAAAACTGCCTATGGAGAGGTTTCTCCTTCTGACCTCAGTAGCATAAGTAACTTCAGGGTGGACCAGGTGTGGCCCCTCCCAAATGAGTCAGCTAAACTCCAATAATTGTTACCACAGGATCCATAATTATTTAAGAGTTTGACCTGACTACCTATATAAGAACATTGAATTTGGGAGCCAGAGAATTTAGGTTCAAAGCTAAGCTCTGACATTCAGGGGTTGAGTAGAGAAAGCACTTGGCTGAACTCTTCCAACATTCCCCTCCAAACAACTTTCAAATAAGGCCCCAGATCCAATTCTGAAGTAGCAGAGTCAAAAAGGTCAGGGTGAAGACATTCATTCAAAGCCAGGATCTGCTATTTGCTACCTGTATGGCTTCAGGTAAGTTTATGACCCTTTCATGGCCTCAAGTTCCTCATCCATAAAACAAGAAGGCCAGACTAGACTTCTAAGATACATTCCATTTATAAATCCCAATCCTGATAAAAGACTGGGGGGGGGGGGGAGGTGTTCAAACCCTGGCTCTAACTTTAGGACCTTGGGAAAATCCCTTCACTTTTAACTTTTGAAGCCTCTATAAAACGGGACTAATGTCACAACCTGTCTTCTGGGATGGTTCTTGTGAGGAAGAGGTAAAGTGCTTTGCAAACCATAAAGCTCTCTATAAATATAAGCTATTATTATGGTGACAATCTTTAGATCTCTCCTCTCCTGGCCTTCTTCCTGTAGACTTACTCCAGTTTGTCAATAACCCTATTAAAATGTTGGCATTCAGAAATGGACATGATATATCAGATATGGTCTGAGTATATATTATATATCAGATATGGTCTGAGTATATATTAAAAAAAAAAACTAATGTGATGGGAACACTGGACTGGGTGAAGGGAAACATGTTTTAGACCCAGTTTGGCTACTAATATGTAGAATGATTGGGCAAATGACCTAATCTTTCTAAACTTCAGTTTCTTCATCTGTAAAATGAGGGTATTAGCCTCCTTCTTCTTAGGTCCCTTTTACTCTAAATGTTCATTTATAATCAAAATTATTTCTCATTGTATTTCATTCTATATCCCAACATATTTGTCATCCTTAATAATACAATGAAATATTCATTAAAAATATTTCTGGAAAATAATATCAAGGTGCTATGGTAAGCATGCTCCAACATGATTAATCTATGAAATATGGCTCTAATGTAGCAAGACTTTGATATAGTCTCTAAGACCCAGCTTGAACCTCATCTTTTCCATGATACCTTCCCCTTTCCCTCATACAGAAATTATCTACTAAGTCTGGCACCAATAAAGTGAGCCCCTGGGAATAGAGGACTACCAGGCTACCCATGGGAGGAGACCAGCCCAAGTTGGGAAAATGGTGTCAGTTAAAGCTTCTGTGCCCATCAGAACTGGGATCTGGCCTGCCTGCACAGGCACTTACAGTCTGGAAGCACTAGAAGACCCAGTCTCAAAAAATACAAGTTCATCTTGTTCAACCCATTCATTTTACAGTTAAGGAAAAAAAGGCCTAGCAGGTGAAAGGGCTCACTCAAAGTGTCAGAGGAAGTAGCAAAGGTGGGAATGGAACCCTGATGTTGTGTCTCTTGATTCAGTCTACCTACCATGCAGACTTCCAGATTCTTACTATTTTTACCAGTACATTAAACAGTGCTTGTACAGAGTATGTACTTAATATCTTTAAAGAAAGAAATGTCCCATATACATCAAGGTATTCATAGCTGCACTTTCTTAGTGGTAGCAAAAAAACCTGAAAACAAAGTAGATGCTCATTGATTTTGGAAAGGTTGAACTGTGATCAATGAATGTCATGAAATATTGACTTGTAAGAAATGATGAATTTAGAGAGGGAAGCTACATGAACTGATGCTGATGGGGGTAAAAATCAAAACAATATATACAATGGTAACAGTAATGAAAATGGGATGAACACTAAATCAAAACTGAGTGTTAAGTAATTAAGAGACACCTGGTGTAGTGTATAGGGTACTAGATTTGAAGTCTTGAAAGCGTGGGTTCAAATCTTGCCTAAGATACTAACTGTGCAATACTGGGCAAGTATTTAACCTTTTTGTGTCTCAGTCCAACATCTGTAAAATGAGAAGACTAGTTTAATGGCCTAGTTGTAGAAAAGAGTTGAGAAAGTAGCTCTTTTTTCAGTAAAGGGGTGGAAGGGACTAAAAGTATAGATGTGACAAATACTGTATCAATTGTTTTTGCTTATTGTTTTTTGTTTCAAGGGCTCATTTGGTGAGGGAGAAAAAATTACATTCATAAATGACTGGGACATCAATAAAGCCTATTTTTTAAAATAAAGGGAAAAAAGAGGTTGAACTAAATAATTTCTAAGGCAGTTTTTCCCAATCTGTGGGCAAAGAGCCCTAGAGACCACTGAAGTTACTAAAAGGGGTACTTTTCATTAAATAACTCAGCAAAATAAAAAAAAAAGAACCAAAAAAGTGGCCATTAATAAATGAGGTTGGTTTATAATCTATTTCATTATTTAACACCTACACCTTATATGTGCATATATCCATGATATTTTGTAAACATGCTTTACACATAATGGCTCTGGGCAAATCTGTTACATAATTTTATCTGAATCAATTCTTATAGAGTAGCATTTAGCAAAGTGTACCATCTTTATTATGCTAAAAGAGGATAATATGAATTATGGATTTATAATTTCTTGTATTGTTATGAAGAACTTGGGTAGCATGAACAGAAGGTACTTACTAGAGACTTGCTGATATTTGCTATTTACTACAGTTCATCTCTTAAAAGACAGTTTTAAAAACACTTAACATACCATGAGTGAAAACCTTAGAAAGAAAACACTAATAGGAAAAGAAAGTGCCTACAACTTGTTTACAAAGAAAAAGATCCAATAAACATATGTGCACATTAGCTTCCTGGACACTCCCAAAACTCACATGTGCTTAACCACAGCTGCATGTGAAAGCTATAAAGTACTGTATTTTAGCCATTAGCAAATAGACCCAACCCCACCCCCAAACAAACCCCAAACCCCAAACCAGAGAATACTGAAAATACAGAAATTTTGCACATATTAAAGAAGAATAAGTATGAATCTTCTTCAATACATAATCCCCAATACTCTCACTAAAGTTATCTCTAATCAGGCCTGTAGGCTCAGAAAAGGAGGAGGGATATGTAGATACAGACAGCTTGAGTAACTGATGGATATTTGAGTGTAGCCCCTGACTCTAAATTCGGTTCAACTACCAACTCTTTCATTAGCTTTCCCAGTGGGTGTGCTGGTCAGCTGGGCTGGAGCCCAGAGTTAAATTTTCAGTATAAGCACCTGATATGGTCAAGTACTACAAATCAGGGCTTGATTTATTCTTTTGTTGACTGTCTAAGCTTCAAGTGTCAGAGAAAATGTTTTCCAAGTCAATATGCAGGCAGGAATCTTCGTGTAAGGTTTAGTGGCCCTCTTTTCTATTTGGGTCTGACCCACCTGGACTAGAGCACTGGGAAGTTATGTGACTTGACCTGGGCCACAGCCAGCACATGTCCAAGGCAAGAATAAAGCCCTGGCATTGCTGGCTTCAAGGCCACCTCTCTAGTCACTACTCATCCGTTGCCTGTAAATTGCAAATTGCATGTTCCCAACATGAAAAAAGGAATTCATTACACCTTTCTTTTCCTGAATTCAAGAGACATTATAAAGGGCAGCCTGGCGTGATGGATAGAGTAACCCATAACCTCTCGGTGCTCACAGGCAGCTCTCCAGGCCTTAAATTGCAGAGCAGTCAGTTGTTTATCTGTATTGGTGGAGGGAGTTTCCTTACCTAAAGTCTTTAAAAGAATGAAGTCATAAATCTGGTAAAAACAAACAAAAAAAACAACAAACAAAACTAAACCAAAAAATCACAAATGCCTCTGTCTTTATTTTTCATGTGAACAAATATTTAATGATATTTGAGAATATCCTATCTTCCTACAAGAAGAAATCAGTTAGCATGACCTAATATTCCTTAGATGGATCAAGACATTATTATTTGCAAGGTAATTCTAGTCAAGGAAGCTTCCCTAGAAAGGTAGCACTTAAGGATCTACTCAAATATGCAGTAGACTGAAATCTACAATTACATACTTTCTCTCACCGTACAACACCTGGCTACCTCCACAAACTGCCACCTGAACCAATTCATCAAGGTTCAGTCTTTGACAATTCTGCTCTTACTTTTCCATTCTAGGGGTCCAACATTTTTTGAAGGAGGGGGGAATTTTTATTTCCCAGAAGGTTTGGGAAACCTATGGACGGTGAAGTCCCTTGGCAAGACTTTTTTTTTTTTAATTAAAAAAATTTTAAAGTTTTGACTTTCTGGGGGCAGCTAGGTGGCGCAGTGGATAAAGCACTGGCCCTGGGTTCAGGAGGACCTGAGTTCAAATCCAGCCTCAGACACTTGACACTTATTAGCTGTGTGACCCTGGGCAAGTCACTTAACCCTCATTATGGGGGGGGGGTGAGTTTTGACTTCCAAATTCTCTCTCCTGCCCCCTTCCCTGAGGGAGTAAGCAATCAGATACAGCTTATACATGTCCTAAGCAACACTCTTTAAGCTGTTAGGGCTAAAATTCTAGCTAGTCTGTCTAAAATATCTAATGAGTGGTTGCCAATAATTTATAAGCTTTAGCAAGAGTTAGACTTTTAAGCAATTATTAAGGAGAATAAGGATTTGGTAAAGAGAGAAGAAAAAGGCCTACATTCCTATCTATTAAAGGGAGAGCGCATTTCTAGCTCCCTTCTCCACCACTGTCCTTAGGAAAAAGCCTGAGTCAGAGCGCCCAGCTCTTCCTTTTTCCTCCCACTAGCACTTCCTGAAGCCAAAGAAAAGAAGCATGTTCTTGCCCTCAAAGACCTTCCTTTCATGGCGGAACTTTTCTACAGTAAGTCTCCAGCAGGTGGCTTCATTCCAATCGTTACAAAGCCATGCTCCTCTCCATGCTGGAAAAGTCTACAAATCCGACTTGATCTGTAATATGATTATTTTTAAAGCCATTTAATTGACCACAGATATTTACTAAGTGGTAAGAGCCCAGATGAATGGACAAAACGATGAACTCTACAACGCCATACAAGGAGATATAATTCCTACTCATATACATACCATTTTAAAGTTTGTAAAGTACAACCTTACCACAACATTGTAAGGTAGGAAGTATTACTGACCTCACTTTACAGATGAGGAAACTGAGGCATATTTTAGGATTATTGTATAATTCCCACAAACTGGGAAATTACATACTGCTGGTTTGGATGCCACTCCATAGGGCCGGTTTTCCTTCTTTCTCCTCATCTAATATCCCACTGATACCCCCCACTGTTTCCTCCTTTACTCGAGTCTATAATGATGATGTAGCTTGTCAAGGCCAACCCTCTTCATGTACCTCTGACCCTACCCTTTTATTGTCCCCACCATTATTATCCCTGTTCTCTATCTCTTCTTTCTTTTCCTGCTGCTTAAACGTGCCCAAGTCTTCCTTTTAAAATCCTTGTTGCATACTACCATGCCTGCTAGCTACCATCCTGTCTCTCTCCCTTTTCAGCTAAACTCCTTGAAAAGGTAATCTACACTCCAGTGCCTTTACTTCCCTTCTATGCCCTCTGCAATCTGACTTTTTTTTTGGGGGGGGGGTGAGGCAATTGGGGTTAAGTGACTTGCCCAGGGTCACACAGCTAGTAAGTGTTAAGTGTCTGAAGCTGGATTTGAACTCAGGTCCTCCTGCCTCCAGTGCCAGTGCTCTATCCAGTGCGCCACCTAGCTGCCTCTGCAATCTGACTTCTGACCTTAACACTCAAGTGAAACTGCTTTTCCCAAAGTTACCAATAACCTCTTATTTGCCAAATCTAATGGTCTTTTCTCAATTCTTATCCTTCTTGACTTTACTGCAACACCACACTATTGATCCCTTTCTCTTCCTAGGTACTTTTTCTTCTCTGGTTTTCCTGACAATGCTTTCTGCTGGCTCTCCTACCAGTCTCATTTGCTAAATATCCAACCATATCATTCCGATCCACTGTATTCCCAATCCCCTAAGCCCTCTTCAGTTTTCCAGCAGAATTCTCTAGCTAGTGATTCCCTCATCCCATAGGCACAATTATCACCTCTGGGCAGATGACTGTATCTATTTATCTAGTCCTAGCCTCTCAGAAGAGCAAAGTCCCAACTCTGTATCCCAGCAGAAACTAGGAATCCACCCTTCCCCCCCAGCCGCCTCCCCCTCAGCTGTGAGAGATGAGCTTTTTGCCTTCTCTTACAGGAAGCCAGCCTGGAAAGGAATCTTCTAACATCCCTTCCACATGCCCCCAAGCAAGTACACTTTGGCCACGCCCCCTTTCAACCTCTTTTTGGTGCCTCTTCTCAACCTCCATCCTTTTCCAGCAAGTTCTTGAGGGTAGGAACTGTTTTGCTTGCTAGTGTTTATATACAGAGCACTCAGCACAGTGCCTGGCACATTTCAGTGCTTCATTCTGTCAGTGAAAGTGGATGTCCCCTAGGGATCTCCAACTCCAAAACAGAATTCGTTATCTTTTCCCCCAAACCCAGTCGTCTTCTCAACTTACTTATCCCTGTGGAGGTGGAGGGCACTGTCATCCTTCCATTCACCCAGGGTCACAACATCCTTGTCACCCTCAAATCTTCACTCCAGTCCATCCCACGTGGCTGTTCAGTTGCCAACCCTGGTCATTTCTTTCTTTTTTTTTTTTTTTTTAGTGAGGCAATTGGGGTTAAGTGACCTTCCCAGGGTTACACAGGTAGTAAGTGTTACGTGTCTGAGGCTGGATTTGAACTCAGGTACTCCTGACTCCAGGGCCGGTGCTCTATCCACTGTGCCACCTAGCTGCCCCCCATTTCTTTTTCTACAACATCTTTTGAATTCATCCCTTTCTCTTTACTCACAGGGCCACCACCCCAGTTCAGGTCATTATCCCCTCTGGCATGTACTATTGCAATAATCTTCTTAGTGGGACTTTCTCAAGTCTCACCTACTGGATCCTATCCACACTCCACTCTGCTGCCAAAGTGAATTTTCTAAGACCTAGGTCTAACCATGCCAGCTTTCCAATCAATAAACTCCAAAGGAGACCTTTTACCTCTAGAGCAAATAGAAACTCCTCTGGTGGTCATTTAAATCCCTTCACAGTCTGGCACCTTCCTCTCTTTCTAATCTTTTAACACCTGACTCTTCTCTATTAGGTACACTAGTCCAGTCATACCTGCCTCCTTGCTACATTCCTCCCCCACACCACTTCCTCTCCTATTTCCAGGCCTTTGTACTGTCTGGCCCCCCATTTCTCCACTCCCCTCTAACCTCTGGCTCCTTGAATCATTGGCTTCCTTTAAGAGTCACTGAGTGGGGAGGGGGGACAGCTGGTGGTGCAGTGGATAGAGCACCTGAGTTCAAATCCGTTCTCAGACACTTGACACTTACTAGCTGTGTGACCCTGGGCAAGTCACTTAACCCTCATTGCCCTGAAAACAAAAAGTCACTGAGTCACTGGCTCAAGAGCTACCTTCAGCACAGTTTTCTTGTACCCCTCCAGCAGCTCAGAATACAGCCTGTTATGCACCCATTTAACTCTCTGATTAGATGGTAGGTTCCAAGAGGGCAGGAACTAGTTTTCTTTTATTTGGATCCCTAGTGCTTAGCACAGTACCTGGAATATAATCATTACTTAATATATGCCTGTTGATTTTATTGATAACTTTCTACTATTATCCAGCTCGAAATACCTTCTAGCACTTAAAGGTATAAATGCAAAGAAAATAGGTATAGAGTATTGAAACTGTACAGTGCCTATGTTCAAAAGTTCATTATAAATTGATTATTTGGAGTTTGGAAAGCATCTATGTGTAGAAACAATTCTATAAATGAGGGTTAGGTTACAGATTTGCACAATTTAAATCCAATTTAATCTATAACAAAGCTGAAATACTGTTAGCAATGACAATTGGTAACCCTGAATAAGAAGTTTGTTTAATTTATCTCAAGTACTGTTTTTTTTTTAAGGAAACCAAGTTTAATTAGAAATTATTCTACAAGAATTCTGAAATGGAGCAAGGAAACCAGAGATTTTCCCAAGATAATATTACAAAAATGAGGAGAGGAGGAAATCATTGGTTCTATGATCTAATAGACTCATTTTGCAAATATGGAAACTAAGGGATGGAGAATCCAGATCCTGAATTTAAACCTAAGTCCTGACTCCAATCCAGAGCTCTTTCCACTATAGAAAGATGTTTTTATCTATGAAAAGGTGATGGTCTACAGTTAAAATCAACTGACTTTTGAAGACAGAATGAAAAACAGGACACAGGAAAAACGGGGAGAGAAGTCTAATCATAAATGATAATATAGCTAAAACTGGAAGGAATTTGAGATCCCTAGGGGACATCTACTTTCACTGACAGAATGATAAAATACCTATTAAGCACTTAAATGTGCCAGGCACTGTGCTAAGTGCTCTGTATATAAACACTAGCAAGCAAAACAGTTCCTACTTTCAGATGCTATTTAATTTCACTCCATTTTATTTTTGAGGAAAATGTAGATAAGTGACTAGCCCAAGGTCACATAGATAGTAACCATCAGAAATAAGGTGGTCCAGAAGAAACATTGTGTCAAAAACCTTCAAGCTTTAGACATCAGGCAGCAACACAGCCCCGGACAGCTTGATTCCTATAGTTGGAAGAGAGGGGAGGCATAGGAGTCTTGGATAGGGGTTGCAGGAGGAAAGTGCTGGGTCATGTGTGTGACACCTCGGCCTTAGGGCTCTGTGAAGTTAATTGATTTGCCCAGTCATACAACCATTAGGCGTCAGAGGTGGACCTGAACCCAGGTCTTCCTAGCTTCAAATTCAGCTCTCTATCCACTCTTCTGCGGTGCCTTTCACTACTGTGTAATTACCATTACAAGTAAAGGAAAACCAAATCCTCTTGGATTAAATACTTAAGACTACAGCTAGTGTGGAAAAAAAAATCAACAGTTGCTACTAATGCCTCTCCCCAAGCCAAAGAACAAAGATTCATTCTTCAATACAGTATTTTCTAAAGCTACTACTTTCTAATTTAAAGGAACCTCACTCTGGCTGACTTGACGGACTTGTCAACTAGGCTGCTTCTCCATTTCTTCCAAGGCTGGAAAATCTCCAGATTTTTAAAGCATATTACTTCATTCCACCCCACAACCAAACAATAATGCTTCATTCTCTAAGGGCACACAATAGGATTAAGCTAATTGTGTAACAAGTAGAGATAGCAAATTCAGAACTGGAAAGAACTAAGGACCCACAGAGTTCCAGTAATAAACCTTTCGAGGTCTTTCAAAGTTAATCAGTATTAGTTCATAATTCAAAAAGTAGCTCTATAACGAAAGAATGCAAAAAAAAAAATTGTTGCCACTTCTGTAGTATATCTGACTGGAATTGAGCCTGAGTTTTCACAGTTCCTGAATCTACAAATCCACAATACCACCCAAAGCAAAGAACACAAAAACCCAACTGTGATGACCACCAATGGTCCAATGTCAGTCCTCTCAAGTCTAAGGGCCTGTCAGCCACAAGCCTTTGGACAGAGACAGAGACTTTAAGAAGGAAGAATAGGAAATAGCATTACAAGTTCCCTGAAGGCAGGCACCATGCCTAGTCTTTAATATATAATTCATAACATGCCATACACTCCCTGGACCTTGGATAAATTGACTACTGACTCATATCAAGCTGGTCTCCTGGGAAAGAGAAGTTCCTTTTGTAGAATGAGTGCTTTCTGACAGAAGGGGGAATGGGAAATCAAGGAGGGAATAAGCATTTAAATCGTACCTACTATGTGCCAAGCACTGTGCTAAGTATGATGCTTTACCAAATATTATTTTATGTGAGGTAGATGTACAGGAAACCGAGGCATACAAAGGTTGAAGTGACTTGCATAGAGTCACTCTGCTAATGTCCGAAGGTGGATTTGATTTCAGGTCTTCCTGACTAGGAACACTGCTCTATCCATTCCACCACCAATTTGGCACCAGGGCCAGTAACTGGGATTCTCTATCAAGCTACTTTCTTGGGTGAGGGACAAGGAGAGGAGAAAAATGTCGAGAAGCAATCTTAGAAGCTATTTGCAGAGTAGAGATAGGACAAGGTTTCTCCTTAGAGAAGGGCTTGGAAGGAGCAAAAACCGTGTATTTAAAAACAGCTTCTCAGGGAGACCTGGAAGCTATCTCACTCTCTGGAGGTAAGATGAGGAAGGGAGGAGAGAAGAAACGGAGGGGGAAGAGCAAAAAAGGAGGAATGGGAAAGAACCAGGGGGCTAGGGAGGAAAGGAGAAAGAGTAGGAAGGAAAGGGAAGAAAGCAAAAAGGGAACGAATGAAAGGAAAAAATAGCAGGAAAGGAAGAAAGAAAAGGGAAGAGAAAAGGAAGGAGGGAAGGGAGGAAGCAGGTAGGAAGGCAGGAGGGAAGAAGGGAGGGAGGAGGGAAGGAAGGGAAGGAGGGAAAGGAAAGGGAAGGAAGGAGGGAGGGAAGGGAGGAAAAAAGGAAAGAAAGGAGGGAAGGACAGGAGGGGAGGCGGGGGTGGGATGGGGGGGTCACCTGGAGGACTCGGCGCTGAAGCTGCCCCCGTCCAGCAGCCGCATCTTGCAGAAGAGGATCCCGTTGACAAAGGGCACCGAGGAGAGCTCCTCCAGCTCGAAGTCCACCTTAAACTTGAACTTCTTCTTCTTCATCATCATGAAAGCCATTCGCCGCGGAGCCGGGCGGGGCGTCGGCGGGGAGGAGGGGGCGCGCCGGGGGCGGCCCGGGCGCCCCCTCAGCGCCCCGGAGCCTCCTCTCAGCCCCGACCCATGGTCTCCAGCTCCCCGAGCCCGGAGCGGGGCCGGGGGAAGAGCGGCCGCCGCGGCCGCCTCTCGCCACCGCCTCCCCGGTCGCTGGAGCTTCGGCGGCGCCCGGGGCGGGCGGGCCCCGGGGAGGCGCTCGCTCACAGAGGGGGCTCCGCCTGGCCCCGGGGCTCCGGCGGAGAGCGGCCGCGCTGGCGCCCGGGGACCCCGCGGCGCGGCCACGGCCGCCCTGGCTGTGCGTGCGTGCGTGCAGAGTCTCGGTCCGAGTGCCGATAACCGCCCGGAGCGGGAAGGGAGGGATTGAGGGCGGGAGGCGGGCGGGCAGCGAGGCCGCTGCAGCTCGTCGGCCGCCTCAGCCTCAGCCGCCGCCGCCGCCGCCGCCGCCGCCGCCTCTCGCGGGGTCGGGGCAGCGCCCCCCAGCGGCCACAGCGGGCGTCGCCGCGGGGGCGGGGCGGGGCGGGGCCCGGGGAGGGGGGAGGGGGGAGAGGGAGGGAAGGAATTGGGCGCAGGCGGACGCTGGGCTGGGAAAAATAACCTCCCGCAGCTTCAGCGCGGCGCGTGTCGTGCCTCTCTTTGGGTTAAAATAGGCCAAAAAAAAAAAAAAAAAGGCAGGAGGAACCAAAAAAGAGCTTCCCCTCCAACCACTTCCTTTTTGTCTTTGGCTTTTGCTGCTCCCGGTCCCCACCCTCTCCTCCACTCATCTGTTCCAGGGAGCGCCCTGGGCTTGGGAAGAAGACCGGGGAGTCACGAGTGAGACAGAGACAGAGACAGGGGAGAGACAGAGAGACAGGGGAGCGGGGGGTGGGGGCAGGCGAGAGAGAGGAGAGACAGGGGGAGACAGACGGGAGAGAGGAGAGACAGAAACTGGAGAGACTTAGAGGCGAGGTAAAGAGAGGAGAGACAGAAAGACAGAGTAGAGACAAAGAGGAGGGAGGCAGAAGCAGGAGAGACAAGGAGACATAGGGGAGAGACAAAGAGGAGAGAGGCAGGAGAGATAAAGGAGAGTTAAGGAGACTTAGAAGAGAGAAAGAGGAGAGAGACAGGAGAGAGGCAGGAGAGGCAGAGAGGAAAGAGAGACAGGAGAAGCAGGAGAAAGAACGACAAAGAAGAGAGAGGAGAGACAGAGTAAAGAGAGAAAAACAGTAGAGACAGAGGAGAGACTTAGAGGAGAGGCAGAGAGGAAAGAGACAGAACGAGTAGGGAGAGACAGAAGCGATAGTAGAGGCTTAGAGGAGAGGTGGGAGAGAGGAGAGAGAGACAGGAGAAAAAAAAAAGAGGCAAAGTAAAAAGGAGAGACGCGGGGGGGGGGGGGGGCGGCAAGCTAATGTTTTCCTTTTACAGATGAGGAAATCTGAGGATCAGACTTGCCCAAAGACACACGTGGGTGGTAAAGGACAGAAACAGGAGTTGAACCCAGTCCTCTGAGACCGGAACCTGAGCTCTTTCCACTATACCTCATGGCATGACTAAGCTGGGTGCCCTGGCCTTCAAATACAAAACAGACAGGAGAGAACTCTGAGGCGGTGGGAGAGCGGGGCACCCTCTTAAATCTGACTTTACCACATGATGAAAAATAGCTGCTCACTAAAGTTACATTTTGGAGGGCAGAGAGATTTTCAAGATTTCTCGAGAACCCTCAGTGTTCTGCCCTTTGCACACCCTTCCCACCCCCCAATTACATAAATCATTGTATCTCTGTCCTATGGATTAAAAGATGCTAGCTTTAGGTGATCATTATAGGCCTAATACCATTCCAGAATTAAACTAACCTTTGTTTTGAATTTGCAGCTTCTGTTTTGGGGACCTGCTGCTTGCTATCTATGACTGCAATTCTTAATCCCCAGTCTATGTCAGCTCCTGCACCTACGTGGCATTGTAGAGGGTAGCTTCCAGTGTGCTGTGCCAAGTTTGGAAAGATGCCAGCCGGGTTCTAGAATCACTTGCTGTTAGGAATTTGACAGCTGCTACGACATTTCAATGGTGAAACTGAAATACCTGTTCAATCAATTCCACTGGGTTTCATGGTTGGTTGGGTTTTGTTGTTGTTTTTTTCCACCTTAAACTTCAGTTTGTCAGTTTGTGCTGATGAGTATTTTGTGATTTAAAGCATTTGTTTTATGGAGGAATAAAAGAAATAGAGATATAGCATTTGTTAAACATTGACTTTTATCAAGCCGGACACTGTATTGAGCACCAATGATACCAACCTGAGAAAATAAAGTCGTCATAGCCCTTTCTGGAATTTCTTATTTTAATAGAAAATAAGACATAAAGGGGAGCTGGAAAGTGGGGGGCTGCGGGAGGAGACAGAAAAGGAGGGAGGCAACCTGCCTGGGCCAGGAAGGTGGTATTGGTATGAAGCAAACCAGAGCCAAAGTAAGTAGCTGTATTATAATTCATTTACTTTGTACTTAGAGGACCTTTCTAGAACCACTTTGCCACCTAGCTGTCCATTCCCCCTCTCCCACTACAATGTAAATTCCTTATGGTCAGGGACTGAGGACCTAGTACAATCCCTTATACCTGGTGGATACTTAATAAATTGGATGGGATTGAATGCTATTGGGATGCTCTTAGGTACTGTCTTGCAGAAGCTGGTGGCAAAATGGATAGAGCACTGGCCCTGAAGTTGTGACGACCCGAGTTCAAATCCCTCCTCAGATATTTACTACTTGTGTGACTGTGGGCAAGTTACTTAACTCCAATTTCCTGGGACCATTTCCAGTTGTATATATATATATGTATGTATGTGTGTGTGTATATATATATATATATATTGCCTCTTTGGAGGAGAGAGTGAAGTTGGTAACCTTTGCATAGCCCTCTGTCACTTAAATCCAATTCACCTCCAAAAAAGGATAAACAATAAGGTAAGTTACAATTTTTTTTAGCACTCTGCTTTAGAAAAACGATTACATATTGAAAATTCAGGTTTACAAGGAAAAAGTAAAGTGGGCTGAACGGTGGACATAGGAGTGATTTACAGATAGGTTGCATACTCTTATCTGCCAAAAAATATATTTCCCCCCAATAACAACCAGAAAGGTGTTGCTTATCCTTAGTACTGTATTTTGGTACTGAGAAATTTGGAGAAGGGCTGGGATCAGTTAATGAGTCGTAGAGCTAGAACTAAGAACTAAGCAGCTACAAAGGGTTACGTCACCGAGCCTATGACAGGCACTTTTTAATATTTCTTAAATATATACATGTGTAGCTTTATATACATTCTGGAGGTCATTATCTCACCTTCCATTTTGCACAAGCAAGTTGAGTCTTAAGCTAGGCTACCTCTTCCTCTCTTCCTGGAGAGGATTTGGGTGTGATTTTTCCAGTGCTATAACTCATAAATCCCCAATCAGTATATTTCCTACCAAGATCAATTTTTTTTTAATCATTGAACCAGTGATTATCATTCTAATATCACTTGAGTCAGTTGATTCCTTCACCATATCATTGTTGACCAGTTAGCATCAATTAGCTTTTACAAAAGGGCACACTTTCCCCTCTACATCTTGGTACCTGGAGAAAGTGGACTCAAACTTAAAATGGTTGTTATAAAACATCACCTGCCCCACTCCCTGGACAAGTTCTGGGATAAGAACTCGATATTTGACAACATCTTCTGGGAAAACTGGAAAATAGTATGGCAGAAACTAGGTGTAGACCAACATCTTATACCGTATACCAAAATACAGTCAAAATGGGTATCTGATTTAGACATAAAGGGTGATACCATAGGCAAATTAGAAGAGGAAGGAAAGGTTTACCTATCAGATCTATGGAGAGGGGAAGAATTTATGACAAAAGATGAGATAGAGAACATTATGAAATGCCATATGGATCATTTTGATTGCATTAAATTAAAAGGTATTTGCACAAATAAAACCAATGCAAACAAGGTTAGAAGGAAGGCAGAAAGCTGGGAAACATTTTTTACAGCCAGTATTTCTGATAAAGGCCTCATTTCTCAAATACATAGAGAACTGAATCAAATTTATAGGAATACGAGTCATTCCCTAATTAAGAAATGGTCAAAGAATATGAATAGGTAGTTTTCAGATAAAGAAATTAAAGCTATCTATAATCATATAAAAATGTTCTCAATCACTATTGATTAGGGAAATGCAAATTAAAACTACTCTGAGGTACCATCTCACACCTATCAGATTGGTTAATGCAACAAAAAATGAAAATGGTAAATGTTGCAGAAGATGTGGGAAACTTGGAACACTAATGCATTGTTAGTGGAGTTGTGAACTGATCCAACCATTCAGGAGAGCACTTTGGAACTATGCCCGAAGGGCTAAACAACTGTGCATACCCTTTGATCTAGCAATTTGAATAATACTAGGTCTGCATCCCAAAGAGATCATAAAAAAGGGAAAAGGACCCACATGTACATAAATATTTATAGCTGCTCTTTTTGTGGTAGCAAAGAATTGGAAATTGAGGGGATGCCCATCAATTGGGGAATGGCTGAATGAGCTGTGGTATATGAATGTAATGGAATATTATTGTGCTGTAAGAAATGATGAGCAGGCAGATTTCAGAAAAACCTGGACTTACATGAATTGATGTTGAGTGAATTGAGCAAAACCAGGAGAACATTGTACATAGTAACATTAACATTGTGTGATGATCAACTGTGATAGACTTAGCTCTTCTCAGCAATACAATGATCCAAGACAATTCCAAAGGACTCATGATGGAAAATGTTTTCCACATCCAGAAAAAGAACTATGGACTCTGAATGCAGATCAAAGCGTACTATTTTCACCTTTTTTGTTTGTTGTGTTTCTTCTTTCTTATGGTTTCCCCCTTTTGTTCTGATTCTTCCCTCAACATGACTAATGTGGAAATATGTTCAACATAATTGTACTGCATAATCTATATCAGATTGCTTGCTGTCTTGTGAAGGGGGGAGGGTAGGGAGGGAAGAAGAAAAATTTGGAACTCAAAATTTTACAAAAATTAATGTTGAAAACTGTCATGGGGGAAAATGGGGTAGGGGGTTTGGGATAGGGGTAGGGGTTTGGGGTCCTTGGGAATTCCTCTTTAAAGAATTACACCCTCTTGCACACAAAAGCAATTAGAATAAGATGGTAGTTTATTTAGAGGAAGGGAAACCAAGAAAGAAATCATTGGACTTCTCATGGGGAGGAAGGCATGGCACAGAATGTGGCTCTGAGATGCCAATCTCCTTGAGCAGGAGACAGGCAGATACTTTTATAGAGGACTGATGGGAGTGATCATCTGACTGTGGAAAGTTCCCTTAGTGAGGGAGAACCATCCCCCACTGGTGGTGGCTGGAGGAGTTGGGTGAGGGGTGGCTGCAGATCTCTCAAGCCATCTCCTCAGGACACAAAGGCAGCAGCCACACCTAATCTTATCTCCCCAGGGTTGAGGGAGACTAGAATGAAGGGCGGAGGTCCCGAAGCTAGCTCAGTCTGATCTGGTTCCACTTATTTCTTTAGGTGTGTCTGTCCTGTGTAATTTAAAATTCTAAACGTGGGTTCTAATCTGTCCCCCCTCCCCATCCCCCTCCTCCCAGTTTTTGGGGGAAACTAACTAAAATCACTGATAAACGAGTTTACGTTTTTTAAGGGTTTATTGAAAGATAGTAAAAGAAAGAGAAAAATTGAGAACAGATTTCTTATAGCCTGGAAATCCTCACCTTCCTAAACCTCTCACTTCTGAAGTTCCCTGCCACCAAGCTGATGTCTCCCACCAAAAGAGAAAGAACTCTCTCACCAGTGTCTGCTTCCTCCTTCATGTTCCCCTCCCAGAAATGGGAGGTTCTTCAAGATGATTGGCTAGTGTCATTCAGATTCATTGGTTCACTGGACCCGAAGGTGGTCTGGATGTAAAGTTCAAAGTTTTTAGCTTCTGAGAACAATTACCTTCTTAAGTACCCTCTTAAGTACCAGCCAGATGTGCTTACAATCTAGTTAACTGGAAGAGTAAGCCAGTCAGTAGTCAGTCTCAGCAGTCAGTCACCTTATCCAATTCAATCAGTTTAAATCAATCTCCAGGTGGGCCCCTGATTATCTGCTAAATCTCCTCATCTACCACATTCCATTATCTTGACACAGTCCTTTGGTTTAGCTTCTCAAGAAGGTTCCTTGATGTACCCCAGAGAACTTCTGGGGTGCTCTGGGCCCATAACAAAAATATCTTTACCTGTAATTGGAAATAATAAAATAAAATAAAATACTATTTTTAGAAAAAGTGTCTTGCCCCAAATCACACAGCTAGTAGTGTCTGAGGCTAGAATTCAAGTTAGGTCTTCCTAACTCCAGGTCTGGTATGCCATTCACTTTGCCACCTAGTCTCCCCAATGAAACTGGCAAGAGGCAATAAAGTGCTTTAAAATAGGAATTCCCGACGCCCCCCCCCAATTTCGGGGAATGCTCCCTTGGTCCCCAGTGAGAGTGGGATGAAACTTAAATGGCAGCTACAAAGCATTCCTTCTACCTAATTCACTTGTATGTTGCATACATGCTGTGTGGATGAGGATGGATAAATTGTTCCCTTACTTGCAGAACCCTGTATCTCTGCTACCATATTGATTCATGGATGGGCTGGATCAAGGAGGTGGCTCCTAAGTTCTGTGCTGGCTCATTGGGCTTAGCTGTGTAGCTATGGCAAACTCAGCTATGGACTGCTTTTGCTGGACTGATGGCTCTTCCAACCTTTCAAAGCTTACCTGGGAATTCCCTCTCTTAAACTTGTTCACTTAGGATCAGGGAAGAACACAGCAGATACCAAAGAAGTGAAAGTGCCACATCTTTGAGGTCACATGGGGACCAAGTTGTAGGGGGTGTGGTGTGCTTACAGCATTTCTTCCCCCAAGGACAGGGACAGAGAGATCTAGTTCCTCTGTTGGAGGCTTTCATATGCACACTCAATTCAGGCTCAGAAATCAATTAAAAGGCTTCTCATCACTATAGTCTTATCAAAAACAGAAACCTATCCTTCACAGAAAACAGAAATAGAGTGAAGCACAGTTATCTAAACACCCATTTTATTTCTGCTCAACAAGATGGGCATGCATGCATGGGGAATCTTGAGAGAGAACCCTTCATTAAGTCAGGGAAGGGGATATTTAAACAGCAGAGTCACAGTTTTAGGTGTGCAGTTAAGATTTATGGACATGTTTTTTTCCCTGGTAAATGAGATGTTTGTACAATCAGGAATTTGCCACTAGTGCTAACTACAACAAATGTGGATTCCTTATTCTATTCAATCTGACAGTTCGTCTATTTTACATTCAGCCACCATAGTAATTTTTTCTAAAGTACAGGGGGCACCATGTCTCCCCCACCCCGCCCTACCCATTTCCCTAATCCATAAATTCCAACAGCTTCCTATCACCTCTAGGATCAAATAGAGAATCCTCTATTTGGTGTTGAAAGCCCTTTATAACCTAGTCCCTTTCTACCTTTCTAGTTTTCTAACAACTTACTATCCTCTGCCCTTCCACATAATCTTTGATCCAGTGGCTCTGGTCTCTTTGCTATTGCTTTGAGGATACTCCATTTCTTGAATCTGCTCATTTTCATTGGTTATCTTATGCATGAAATGCTCCCCCTACTCATCCCCACTTCTTGACTTCCTTCCAGATCCAACTTAAATCCCACCTTTAAGAGGAAGCCTTTCCCAATATCTCTTAATCATAGTGTCTTCCCTTTGAGATTATCTGCAATTTATCCTGTATATAAATCATTTGGTACATAGTTCTTTGCATCTTGTCTCCTCCATTAGATTGTGAGCTCATTGTGGACAGGGACTTTATTTTGTCTTTCTTTGTATTTCCCAGTGCCAGGAGCATTTGTTGTGGTTGAGTCAGATCCGTCTCTTCATGATCCTATGGACCATTCTGTCCATGGGGTTTTCTTGGCAAAGATACTGGCCTAGTTTGCCATTTCCTTCTTCAGTGTATTAAGACAGAGGACACTATCTCTGCTAAAGTCTCGGAAACTTTCCTTGGCTCATCATATGCAGATGAGGCTAATTAAAAACTGAGAAGGGCTTTGTCCCACACCCTTTCAAGCAGGGGTTTTTCTACCTTTGAAAGACAAGATAGAAGAGGACAATCTCACCTCAGGTTGCTAAAGGAAAAGCCTGGGAAGACATGATAGGGACAGACAGTTTCCATCATGTTTCTATCCCCAGCTTGCTGCTCTAGAGACTTTGAACAGTATCCACTCCGGTGGCATCAAGAATGATCTCTGTCTTGGTTGAGCTGAATTTCCTCAATCCCAATGGGAGAGCTCCTTTACCCTACGTCTGGTATATACTCCATTGTCTATCTTCTCTGATTTTTGTTTTGTTATGATTTGGATAAATGGATATCTTTGCTGTTCTCTATGGGTGCTCATTTCGGAATAGGTATTTGGTGGGGAAGGGGCCAAGCTTTGGACATAGAGCACCGGGTCCCCTTACACTCCAAATGACAAAGCAATCAAAATTCAGCTGGAATATGATTATATTCCCTGGACTAATAATATTTAAAGGAGCAGATAGATATAATTCTAGTCTAGTAGGCCCCCTTCCCCCTGACACACACCCAGAGTGATTGCTTTTTGCTTTCCTTCCTGACTGGAATGAAAGTCTCCCTTTAAGAAGGGGTGGTGGTGGTGGTGGTTGTATGTCTCCTTTTGAGAAGAGTGCCTATTCTGCCTCCCTTTGAGCCAAACAAGGATAGAGTCCTCTCTGCCTCTCTTTCACACTCATTACACATGAGTCCCATTATCTCTTTATTGCTATCTTGGTAATTATTTGGTAAATAACTTTTACCTCTTTATAGCCTAGCTTTCAGAGATAAAAAGTTGGCAGTTTATGGAATAATCACCATAAACTAGGGTGAAGTTCCTTAGGGAGGGGCCCAAGGCACTGAATCAGAAAAAGAATCCCAAGTAAGTAATAAGTATAAGGGTGCTGGGGGTGGGGAGTCTAGATGGTAACTGTCCTGGGGAATATGTGGTGGTCCTTAGGTATTGCTCAGTAAAGGATTACACTCTCACACACAGTTCAGTTAGAATTAAAATGGCCTCTTTTTTTGTTGCTAGAGAAAGTGACCGAGTAGGAAGTCAAAGACTTAGAAACATTCTCCTCACCCAACAGAGGGAAGGCAAAAGCCTTTATAGAGGATAGATGGGGTGTTCACTTGAAAACTGGAAAGTTCACTTTTGGGGTGGGGTGGGGAAATCTTGGATGCTTGTCCTATTCCTGAGAATTGAAGGGAATTTTTTCGGAATGATGGCCCTGACCTTTGGGTTATCTGTCTCCCAGCTCAGGTCAGGTAGTAGCCTCATCTAATTGACTTTCCTGCTATAGAATTTTATCTTCCCTTACTTCTTAGGCATGTCTGTTCTTATAGCTAGTTGGCCAAACTAAACTTTAACAATCCCTTGATTCCTCAATATGTCTGGTCATCTTTGGTTTTGCTTCTCATAGGAGGAGAAGCTTCTTTTGATTTATCCTAAGCCTCATGTCAGTAACCCTGTTCTTTGATTTCAAGGTCTTGGAACCCAGGACTGATAATCTTTAGCTAGAGAGATAAGACTTTTCTCCTGGTCCTAAGGTGGGAATTTTAAAGACCCTGGATAAGCCTATGTATAGACTTTCAGCTAAGAAATCAGGGCAGAATTTGTTTTTTCCTTAAGGAAGAATTTCAAGTCAAGGATTTCAACTGATTTAGAAGCTAGAGAAAGCAAATAATTTAACAGAGTATCCTGGCTGAGGCAGCTGCCTCTGGTGACAGAGTGGATAGTATGTTCAAATTCATCTCCAAACACTGGCAAGGTGACCCTGGGTCAGTCACTTAAACTCTGTCTCAGATTCCTCATCTATGAAATGGGCCTAATAATGGCACCTCTCTGCCCAGGGCTTTTGTGAGGATCAAGTGAGATAATATTTGTAAAACACTTTGCAAACTTTAGAGTGTTATATAAATGCTAATTCTTGTTATTACTAAGCATTACATGGGACACTGTCTGGTGGACAAACTCTGAGATAAGGAGGGGCAGGCCCAACATAGTATATCCATCAAGAAGCAGGTCTGGTGGGAATAGCATGATGATATCACTAAAAACCATTAGTGACCACGTGGTGTGAGAGGACTGAGTTGTTCTTCCACAGACACATTTTGGACCCCTTTGTTTGCTATATGTGCTCCCCTAGTCACATATATTCCCTCTACATGTCCCTTTCACTATATATTGCTTATGTGTGTCCATTCATACCACTAATGCTGTGTGTATTTTTGGGAGAGTATATCCCATGCTGATGGGGAGAATGTTTTTCTAGTCTTACTATGCTGTTGAATTAATTAATGATGTCTTCCAGCTGACTATTCAATAGTTTTGTGAACCCCATAGACTATTCCCAGGGGACCCAGCCAATGAGTTGTGGGGTACCCCAGATGCTGCATATGTTATTTTTAATGACATACCAAAAAATCCTGTTTTTCACTAGCATGTGATAAATCAAAATCTCCTGTGGTATAATGTAAGGAATACTAGGGAGAGAATTTGGAACTCAAAGTTTTTAAAAATAGATGTTAAAATTACTTTTATGTGTAATCAGGGAAAAATAAAATACCAAAAAAAAAAGGATGTTGGCACTGGATTTGGAAACCTGAGTTTAAGTTCTGCCTCTTACTAGAAATGGGAACGTGGCTAAGCCCACTTAAACTCTCTGATACTATTTCATCAACCGTAAAATGGGGATATTAATACGCTACTCATGTTTTGGGGTTGTGAGGAAAGTGCTTTGAACAATTTAAAGTAAATTAATAATACAGTGAAGGCTCAGAGCTTCTGGTGGATAGGAGTGCACAAGAGGTATAATTTTCAAAATCAACGGGTAAGATTCTCAAGTCTCACCCAAGATACACAAGCTCCTTGTCCCATATCCAGTTAAATTCTGCCATGGCCTTATCACTGTACTATGCTAGGAATGTACTTATCACTGTGGAGTATGAGAAGTAAATAGAGACAGAGAGAGGAGACTGAAGCTATGCCTTTATTGGGACAGAAAACTCATGGATGAAGAGACAAACCAGCACCTTTTCTACAGTTTATAATCTTGGAGAGAATTATCTAGACTGCTAAGGAGTTTAATGGAGGAAAAGAAATGTATAGTGACTATGACATTTGGCAAATATTATTTCACTTGATCCTTACAACAGGCCTATGAGAAAGGTGCTATTATTATTTCCATTTTACAGTTGAGGAAATTGAGGCAGAGAGGTTACGTGCCTTGTCCATGGTCATACAACTAGTGCCTAAGGTTGGATTTGAACTCAGGTCTTGCCGACTCCAGGTAGCATTCTAACCACTGTACCACCTAGCTACCTGTTACCTCAGGCAAGTGACTTGCCTAAGGTCACATGATATGTATCAAAGACAAAAGAAGTAAATATTACTTATAAAAGAAGTATGTGTTGTTTTTTGCCCTTAGGAAGTTCTCAGTTTAATTCCAAAGCACACATGAAAAAAATGTTATCCATCTCCAAAGAGAGAACTGATGAACTCTGAGTGCAGATTGAAGCATACTTTTTCAAAACTTATTTATTTCTCTTGGGTTTTTTGTATGTTTTTTTTCCAACAAGACTAATATGGAAATATTTTGTATGACTACCTGTATAATTGATACCAATTTGCCTTCTTAAGGGATGGGGGGTGGGGGGGAGGAAGGGAGAGAATTTGGAATTCAAAATTCTAAAAAATTAACATTAAAATTTCTTACATGTAATTGGGAAATGTTTAATGAAATAAATAAAAATATGTTTTAATAAAACTTTGCAGACTAGTAGGGGAGTCAAAATAAGGCACATAAAAAAAGGGAAAAAAGGATATGGTGCACATTGAAGAATTTCTTAGCACAGTACCTGGCACATAGTAAGTTCTCATTAAATCCTTGTCCCTTTCCTTCCTTCCTCTCAGCTTTTAGATTCCAGGGAGAAAAATGAATCCTGCAATCTCAACTTAGTGATATTTAATGTAAGTGCAGTAGTCTGAAGAAGGCCAAGGTGAGTGTTCATAAAAGCAGTTGGGGAATGCTTTTCATAGGAGATGAGACTTGATCTCTCATGTAGACAGGTAAGAAGAGGAAGAAGGATGTATGAGTAGTGAGAATCAGTATGAACAAAGAAAGACACGGAGAGAAGAATGAATTGTCATTTTAGATAGAGATTGGTAAGATAAACCTGACTAATGATGCCTGTCTGCTAGCCATTGATAGTCGCTCATGCACTTGGATTTGTACTGGGGGTAGTATTTTCTGGAATAACATACCCCATTGATTCAGATCTCAACATATGGTTTGCTGGATAACAGCATCAGGATAACAGAAATCCAGACAAATAGCAGTAATAAATCAATAAAATACGTTTTAATTGCAACAGACTTATAAATGTAAAATGGAATGTTATGGAAATAGAAAACAATGAGTGCTTGCAAGCACCCATTCCTCATTTGAGTAACCTCCTACTCCTCTCTTCCCCAATATAGTTTGAGAAAGAAGCCTCCAAATTCCTGCCAACAGACCGGATAAAGTCTCAGCAATCTTGAATATTTGTCCTCTTGACTATCGGTCTGAGTTCTTCCCAGCCCTTTCACCCAGTTCTTCCTAGCTTCTTCCTAGTTAACATTAACATAGCGCTTACTGCGTGTTCCAGGCACTGTGCTGAGTGCTTTATAATTATTGCATTTGATTCTCACAACAAACCTGGGGACTAGGTGCTATTATTCCCATTTTACAGATGAGGAAACTGAAGCAAACAGAGGTTAAATTAAGTCTTGCCCAGGGTCACGCAGCTAGTAAATGTCTGAGGTCTGCTTTGAACTTAGATCTTGACTCCAGGCTCAGCGCTGTCTCCACTGCATCACTGCCAGAAGAATGCCAGAAGACCATGTTATGGGGCAGTTAGATAGCACAGTGGTAAAGCACTGGCCCTGGGTTCAGGAGTACCTGAGTTCAAATCCGGCCTCAGACACTTGACACTTACTAGCTGTGTGACCCTGGGCAAGTCACTTAACCCTCATTGCCCTGCAAAAAACAAACAAAAAATAAATAAATTAAAAAATAAAAATAAAATAAAAAGACTATGTTAGGGAAATTAGTCTGAGAACGGCATTTATGAAATTGGAGGGAATTACCCAATATTTGTTTTCCTGAGGAAAAAAATGCAATGTATTTAAAAAAAAAACTACTTCACTGTTTTGAAACTCTTAAAAATTGGTGACCTTTTGTTCAGTTTATCTTAACTGCAGAGCCTGCATATTTTCCAGACAGATTAAGTAATATATGATTAACTCAAATTGTCACATCGAATTAAGCTCTAATAAATAATTACTAGGGAACTGCAAGAGGAGTTTAAATAAGAATTCTCTCATCCTAATAAAAATTTTATAATTTCGCTTCAAAGAAATGATGGTAGTAAAAGAAACACCTTTCTTCTTTGTTATATGGGTAGACAGTGACATCACTAATGTAACTGAAGTCTGACATCACAGTAGGGCAGACAACTGTCTTAAGTATAATTTTGCTTTGAAGGAAGGGAAAGGCCTTGAAGAAAGAATCTTGGGATCCATTTTTTTTTTTACAATTTTTATTTTTTTTTTGTTATTATAAACTCGACAGATACCAACAAAAATGAGCATTTCCCAATTTTAAAAAAAGGAACAGAAGAAGAGGATTACACATGAAACTACAAACACCAAAGTCCATTTTAACATGATGGTTTCGATTCCTTCATGTTGCGACCCTCTATGGCATCTTTGGGCTGAACCCCTGTTTGGAATCTTGTGAAGATTCCTATACTAGAAAGCTGATACCAGTTGGACCCTTCTGAGCGTGTTGTAATCAACATTATCTACTATTATAAACGAAGCAGGAAGAAGAATCAAGGAAACTCACAAATAGCCAATTTACAGAATTAGAGAAATATAGAGTTAGAAAGAATCTCAGGCATCATCTAAATGAACCCATACTTGAATGGCTGTATCCTCTATAACGATAGCAACATAACAGCAAATATATAATGCCTTAAGGTTTGGGAAAACACAAATAAGATTTCATTTCATTCTCACAATAATCCTAGAAACTAGGAGATATTATCCCCATTTAAAAGATGAGGAAACCGAGGCAAATGAGGTTAAGTCACTTGCCTACAGTCACAGATTGTTATTTGTCCTTTGTTCTCTGAGAGGACCAATGACATCAGGAAGGCAAGGTCTTGACTCGAAAGTGAATTGGATTTAATTGAGGCAGGGCTCTGAAAAGTCATTAGCCTCACTCTCTCCTCCAGAGTCATCTGGGATCAGTGGCAAGACATAGATCAGAATGACTGGAGATGGCCCCAATACCATCACACAAATAGTAAGTGTTCAAGGCTGGATCCTACCTCAGGTCTTACTGACTTCAAGTCAGGCACTCTCTCCACTGTGCCACCTGACTGTCTCTGACATTCCCAACAGAGAGTGATCCATCCTCCACTTGAATACCTCTGGTGATGGGGAGCCCATCACCTTTTGAAGACGTTCATTCCCCTTTTGGATAGCTCTACTCATTCAGAGGTTTCTTTTTACATCAAGCTGAAATCTGCCTCCTGTAACTTTCTCCACCCATCAGTCCTAGCTATGCCATGTTGGATCCATCAGAAAAAATCACATGGAAAGGTGGTGTCGTCAAAAAAAGCTTTTAAATTTGCTACCTGAAGAACTGAGATGAAATTGCAGCTTTGTTATTTCCTGCCCAGTCCAACCTCCTCATTTTGCAGAATGACTTTTCCTCTTTAGACCTCAGTTCCATCTCTGTAAAACAAAGAGGTTGGACTAGGTGATCTCAAAGGTCTCTTTCCATTCTTCCTCTGATGCATCGAATCTTTCTTCCATGTCATGATTCCTTAACTTTTTTTGGGGGGGGGGTGAGGCAATTGGGGTTAGGTAACTTTCCCAGGGTCACACAGCTAGTATCAAGTGTCTGAGGCCGGATTTGAACTCAGGTCCCCCTGACTCCAGGGCTGGTGCTCTACCCACTGTGCGACCTAGCAGCCCCAGATTCCCTAACTTTTTAAAGATACTGGTTATGTATCTTCACTGTCGCCTATTCTGTGTAAAAAAAAAATCACCCTTCATTCAGCTGATTTCGCCAGATTTCACCACCATGCCCCTGTCCCCACAGCCCCACAACGGTAACTTGTTTCTGGAATCTCCATTTTGGGGAAGGGCCCAGGCCAGCCACCCCTCATTCTCCAGATGAAAGGGAGAAAAGTACATTTCCCTCTATGGAAATAGGAGACTATTTCTTTAGCTGGAATTAAACTGGCTGGGGCTGAGATGTTATGGCAAAATGGGAGGATGGATAGTAGACTTGGCATGCTTGGCAAAGAATCTGAGATCAAGATACTCTTAGTTAAAACACAAGCCAATAGATCCCTAGAAGCGAATGCTTTAAAGTGATATCTGTTATTCTTTCCTCTGGAATGCAGAATGTGTGGGGTTTGAAAAGAAAGTCACACTGAAGAGAATTTGCTACGGAAGCTCCACTGGATTGAAGAAAGTAAATTTCCCAGACATAGTAGTTAGACCTCAATCCTCATAACAACCCTATGAGTTAGGTGCTATTTTGATCCCCATTTATAGTTGAGGGAACTGAGGAAGACCAAAGTTAAATGACTTAGCCAGAGTCACATAGCTAGTAGTTTTCTGAGCCTGGATTTGAATTCATCTTCTTGATTCCAGGCCCAGTATTCTATCTACTGTGTCCAGTAGCTACCTCCAGGCTGGCTAAATCATCCCCTTAGGGATTAGGGTTAGGGTATCTTTTCTTTCTTTCTTTTTTCCCTTTTCTCTTTTTCCCAGTTACTATTGTTCACTGTTTTCCTCCATCCTATTCCCTTCTCCATGATAATCACTCTATTTTCCACCCTCTTTCACCCTATCCCTCCTCAAAAGGGACTTGCTTCTGACTGCCTCCTCCCCCAGTCTCCGCCTCCCGTCATCGTCATCCCTCCCTATCCACCTCCCCTCCCACTCTCCCGCAGTGTTAGATAGATCTATCCACCCAATTGAGTGTGCATGTTATTTAGGGTATCTTTTCTTAAATGTTATCAGCTCAAGCCTCCATTCCAGGTCTGTTACCACCATTGTAATCCAGGAGTGACAGCAAGCACTGAAGTACAAAACATTTCTCTGCAACACTTTGGGGGCATGCTGTCCCCTACACCATATATGTGTGTGTGTGTGTGTGTGTGTGTGTGTGTGTGTGATATACACATACATACATGCATACACATTAAATGTAAACTGGGGCTCAAAGCTCGTTTGCATAAGACTCTCCTCATTGGCGGAGTATGATTACTCAATGCCCTGTGCCTCCCTGAAGGATAGAGCCATCAAGAGCTTTAGGGAAGAGAACTAGGTCTTCCTGGTTCCAACTGGGAATGAAAAGACTTGGGATTCCAAATTCTTTATCAGGGAGAAGTTCCTGAAAGTCTTATCTTAATATTCTTCTTTTTACTATATCATATCTTCTCTTGTTCATTTCTGATTCAATGGCATTCCTTATCATTGGAACATATACATATGCTGGTTGTGAATGATTTATAATATTTCAGTTCTTTGCTGGTGAGAGCCAGATTCATTCTTTGTTCTGAATAGTGCTTTGTATGGATGGGTATTCAATGAATTTTATTTAATTGATATTAATGATGATGATGAAGGAGACAGTGATGATAAATTACCAGGCAGCAAGAGACTTGGATTTGTTCCAGTATAACACTCTTAAGTATTCAGGATACCTAGACTCATTTCCTTTATTTCTGAGGTATATTTATATTCTTGGATCAATATGTTAGCAAAATGTTTTTTGTAACCTTAACATGACCTTCTAGGCTAAGAGTGTTGGAGATACAGATTTCTTAGTGCTTGCACTGTCAAGGAGAAAACTCTGAAAATAACTTGGAAGATCTTTAAACAAAACACAGCATCATCAGAGTGACTAGACTTGGCTTTATGATTTCAACTCTCGGGTCCTATTAAAATCTAAACTGAGATAATTTCTATAAGGTTAAAATTAAACATAGCTAGTAACTTAAAAAATAAATAGTGCAGGTAAATTTGATAATCTCCATAGATAAAACAATAATGTTTACTTTTCCAATTCCCACACTTAATTGTTATATTATAACGTGTTTTTTAAAAGTAATTTTTTGTTTATGGTACAGTTGATCAAAATGGAGGTTATAGGGTGATTGGAAAAAAAAGGGCTCTATTATCACATTCCAGAAATAGCTAGATACAGAAGCACCATCATGAAAGTTCAGTACATTTGTAATATCAAATACCTTCAAATGCCTTTATCTGTAGTAATGGGTCACTATCGCCTTTCTTCCTCATTAAAAAAAAAGTATAAAACTATATTAATACAATGATCACATTTTAGTATTTTTAAAAAATCTTAAAATTCAATTTTTGTTTGTTTTATTTGCGGGGCAATGGGGGTTAAGTGACTTGCCCAGCAAGTGTCTGAGGCCGGATTTGAACTCAGGTCCTCCTGAATCCAGGACCGGTGCTTTTAAAATTCAATTTTTAATTTTATCTTTCCTGAGTTTTTCCTTCAGTTTCAACATCTCTCTTTGTAAATAAAAACTCTTTTCTCTGTCTGAGGGGGTGGAAAAGCAAGTTTCAAGGAATGTTGTAACTACCAGTGCTCTTTCCTCTCCCTGGCAGATCACAAAAGACTAGTTAGGAAAGAAGTGGAGGATGCTGCGTAGGAAGCAGGAAGGGTGCTGCATGCTTGGCAAGCCAACTTGGCCAAAAGAAACCACAACAGGTGCACCATTGCCTAGCTTCACCCTCACTGGGCTTTTCCACAGTCAAAGCAATGTAAAGAGCTAAGGGAAAAATCTGGATCATATACATACAATGGCAGAGATAAGAAAACAGAGTAAGTCATGAGCAAACAATTTAGTTTAAAAGCAAGTTCTTTTCTTGAATTTTCCAGATTTTATCTTCAATCCTTTGCTTTGTTTTGCTTACAGAGTTGACTTCGTGGATTATAAATTTCTTGATAGCAAGTACCTCAACTATGGAACCTTTTTTTTTTTTCAGGCCACATCACACTGACCTTTCTTTATTGTTTCTAGGCCCATACCAGGGTGGAGAAGAGGCAGCTAGGTAGTGCAGTGGATAGAGCTTTGGACCTGAAATCAAGAAGTCCTGAGTTTAAATTCAGCCTTGGGTGTGACACGAGGCAAATGACTCAACCTTCTTCATCTATAAAATGGGGATAATAACAGCACTTCTCAGGATTATTGTGAGTATAAAATTAAATTGATCAATCAATAAATTTGTTAAGTGACCACTTTGTGCCAGGCTCAGTGCTAAACACAAGGGATACAAAAGGAAGCAAAAGACAGTCTCTGCCCTCAAGGATCTTACATTTGTAAAAATCCCTTGCAAACCTTAATGCACATGATGGTGACGACGACGAAGATGATGATATATGGAAGGGCAACTCATGTAGGGAATATGTGTGTCCAGGGCATCCATAAAGGTATGTACATGGAGATAATATATATGATCAAAATACACTCAAGGCAGGACAACTCACTCCTCCAACTCTCTAGGATCATTGGTGTCATCTAGTTATGTCATTCCTCTGTTCTTCCTGTTCCTATTTCTGTTTCCTGTTAGGCCTACACCTGAAAATTGTGTCTCTAACTGCTTCCCTCTCTTTTTCTTTTTTTTTTTTCAGGGCAATGAGGGTTAAGTGACTTGCCCAGGGTCACACAGCTGGTAAGTGTCAAGTGTCTGAGGCCGAATTTGAACTCAGGTCCTCCTGAATCCAGGGCCAGTGCTTTATCCACTGTGCCACCTAACTGCCCCAGCTGCTTCCCTCTCAAGTGTTAATTCTTTATACAGCTAGTAATGACCAGACTGAGGAGAAGAGGGAAGGAACTGTATGCACACACACACATATTTTAAAGATTGATCTCCTTTATTAACATTTTCTCAACTCTAGACAATCAACAAAATAAAATTTGCCTTGATTTGTAGCTATTTTGCAAGCCTTTTCGAGCTGGCTCTAGCACACTCCAGTTTTCATCTATGGACTTCTTATTGCATGGAAAACGGGATCACAATAGAGTCCCCACTTGTTGAGGTCAACCAGTTTCTATGGTTCTTCCTATGATCCACCTGTCCTTCAACCTTTAAAAAAAATAAAAAGAATTTCCCCAACCCCTGAGTGCTAGAGGTTTCAGTTTTGGTGTATTCAGTGAGAGCAAATGTCCTTGAAATCTTGGGCCTTCTCCAAAGTAGCTGAAATGGTGAATGACTTCCTTCTTTGGCTCATATTTGTGATGCAGGAGACCAGGCCCCTACAGGTCTGAGTGGAGAGGAATTGAGCATCCGGAAGATCACTAGCTCGTCCAATGGCTATTGAAATTTGATGACAAGCTTTGCATAATACAACCATTGTGTGAGCATGCAGGAAAGTTACCTTCTTATCCTTATAATGCAGGAGACATTGTCAAGAGCAAAAATATCTGGGTCCAGCTATTGAACCCCAACTTGGAACTCCAAGACACCACTCCTGTTTGAATACTAGGCACAGTGACAGGCTCTGCCTAGAAGAGTGGGAGAAATTAGCTATTATGTTAATCATGCTATTGTACAAGTTACTTATTCCTAGGGGCACCAATTTTAACAAGCTAGGTCTACTCATTGACCAAATCTTAGGCCCAGGCTCTGCATGTGTTTCTGAAAAGAAATCAACAGAACATCCAGTTTTCTACTCTTCCTGCTAGTGAATGGCACTATTTATCAAGAAGAAGAATGGGAAGTTATGGTTCTGTAGACTACAATGTACCATCTGGGACAGGCAGCAGGAACAAGATGCTTTTACCCAGGCCCATTTGTCCACATTTCAAGCTGGCACAGTTCTTACAAATGGAGGATGGTTAGTCTCTGATAGGCTCCTACATCTCCACATATGTTTGTTATCTTCCCTTCTACCTCTGCCACAGGAGATTACTCATCCGTGTGACCTGGTTTAAAATCCTCTCTACTATTACTATTTGGGTATCCATGTAAAATTAATGATGATGTTTATTTAATAAATAGTTTGTAAAGTTATTTACAAATATCATTCCATTTGATCCTCACAACCACCCTGGGAGATATTGTATCATTCTCTTTTTAAACATTTTAAATGTATTTATTATTTTTCAGTTACATGTAAAGACAGTTTTCAACATTTGTTTTGATAAGATTTTGAATTCCAGATTTTTCTTCCTCCCTTCCTTCCCTTCTCCCTTCCCAAGACAGAAAACAATTTGATATAGGTTATATATGTATAATCACATTAAACATATTTATGCATTAGTCATGTTGTGGAAGAAGAATCATAACAAAAGGGAAAAACCTCGAAAAGGGAAAAAAAAGTAGAAAAAGTGTGGTTCAATCTGCATTCAGATTCCACAGTTCCTTTTTCTAAATGTGGAGAACATTTTCCATCATAAGTCCTTTGGAATTGTCTTGGATCATTGTATTGCTGAGAAGAGCTAAGATTATCACAGTTGATCATCATACAATGTTGCTGTTGCTGGGTACAATGTTCTCCTGGTTCTGCTCACTTCACTCAGCATCAGTCCACTTAAGTCTTTCCAGGTTCTTCTGAAATCTGCCTGCTCATCATTTCTTACAGCACAATAGTATTCCATTACATCCATATACCTGTTGCGTCATTCTTGAAGAGGACTAATGATGCCACATTTGTGATGACTTGCATGTGGATTGAATTTGAGTGATGCAGAGCTTCACAAGGCTGTGAGCCTCACTCTCTCCTCCAGAGTCAAAGGAGTCTAGTGGCAAGACAAAGGTCAAGACCACTGGTGATGGCCAAGGATGTAGTGGGTGACCTTGCCCTTTCTAAATAAAGGTCTTTTCTAGGGTTCAGTTTGTCTGAGGCCACACCCATTCAATGATTAAGGGCTAGGTAAGAATTGAGACAAAAGATAACCCAATCAATAGGTGCTATTATTTCCCCCATTTTACATATGACAAAACAGAGGCAAGGCAGGCAGAGGTTAAGTGATTTGCCATGGGTCATACTGTTATGGGAATGCAGTGGGACCCCAAGAAACCTAAAGATCCCAAACCCTAAGGAATCCTTAAAACTTTCCCAAGGGAAAGTCTCCCACCTCAGGAATAAGATATGGCCAAGCATGACCCTGGTACACTGATAAGCAATATCAAGGTCTGCAAGATGATATGCCGGATATGGATGGATGCTGCATATCGTGCTGATGATTCCCTCCCCTTTGTTTTGTGAACATACAAAAGACCAGGTCTTCCCTTACTCCAGTGGGACAGTCACCATAGTGATGTTTCCCCCGGCCAAATATTCTTCTCTCCTAATAAATCTCTTTTTTACAAGATTTGTGATGAGCCTCCAGTTCTTTGGGTGAGCTAGTCCCTGATCCAGGTCGCAAGTCCCCCCAACCACACTAGGTGTAACCAAGTGAGGAAAATGATGCAGTTAGCATATGACAGCAGTACAAGGCTGCTGCCTTTGGCAGAGAATATGTGAGACAAACTGTCACTCACTGATCTACTGTGCTTTTCCCACCCTCTTTTGTGTATTTATTCAGAACCTACAAGGAGCTATATATTCTGAGGAACTCACTCTGGACAGGCCTGGAAACAAAACAATCCTACAGAGCTTGCCCTTGCTCTAGCAGAGTGATCATGACAGCAGGGAATTAGATGTTCCCAGCATTAGATCGACCCAGACCTATCCATTTGCTGTGATGATTATATTAATACTAGAACACTTAGGGGCTTTTGCCCTTGATAGTATTAGAGTCATCAGTATAGCAGAGAGTTGATTTTACTAAAAGCAATTTACTCTTATCAGTTTTCTAGTACGGGGAGTCCTGCAGATTGCATTCATCCTGAGGGAAATTGGGACCAGCCAGAAGGGAGGGTTGTTTGACATTCTCTGGAAAAGGAAGGAGAATTTTCCTTATGGTTGAGAACTCAAGTACAAACCTATTCTGTGTGTTTTGTCAGATCAAATAAAATCTGTCCTATTTTAAATGCCGTGGGAGCCCAAGTACTTTCCATGAAGTTGAGGACTTATTTAGGAGAGCAAAAAGCCCTCAAATAAATTCTGTTCCCAGGATTTACCTGGATGGGTCATAAACTAGAGAGATTTTATGAGCGACTCCCTTGTCTGCACCCCAATGTATCTGGGGCCCAGTTGATACGAAGTTGACAAATATTTTCTTCAATTAATGGAATATAATTATAATGAATACTGAAAGAATATGGAAGAGGATGACTAAAAGAGAGGCAAGAAGGGAAAAAATACTAATATGATGCCTAGTAAATGTAAATTTTATATCATCTTTCCCCCCAGGTTTTAAGTTATGAATATTTTTTGTTCAAAATATGCTTTGGTATACCTTAAAGATCCATAACTAAATACTTTAATGATGCCAGTGGAAATAAAGATCCATTTAAATGTTCAAATATAAGAAATAGTGCCACAACTATTTGTCCCAAGGGCATTCTTTGGCCAACATCCTGAAGTTCTAACACCCTCTACTGAGCTGTTAGACATATTACATTACAGCCACATTTTCAAAAACTGGCTTCTTTGTCTTCTGAAAAAATAGGCCCTTTGTTTACTAAAGGCATAAATTCTGCTTCTGCCAATGATCACTTCTCCATTTATTTTAATTCCATTTAGCAAATACTTACTAAGCAAATGTGTTCAAGGCACTGTGCTATTCACTGGGGATAGAATGATGAAAACTAATATTCTGCCCTCAATATTCTGCCTAAAATGACACCCCTCAAGGAACTGACAATATAATTTAAGAAATCATTGTGAATATGCTAGCAGATGAATTAGAGTGGAACGAAATACTCACCCATATTTTGAGATTAGGTAATTTGGGAGAACAAAAAGGCATTAGAGAAAGAAGGTACTTGTCAGAAAGATGTGTCACAAAAATGTGACTCTCAGAGGTTAGGGACCAGGTCTATGATTTCACTGGTATAAGGAACTCCAAGGGCAGCTAGGTGGCACATTGGATAGAGTGCTGGGCCTAGAGTCAGGAATACCCAATTTTAAATCCAGTCTCAGACACTTACTAGATAGCTGTGTGACCCTGGGCAAGTCACTCAACCCTGTTTGACTCAGTTTCCTCACCTGTCAGATTATCTGGGGAAGGAAAAGGAAAACCACTCCAGCCAGGATCTTTGTTACAAAGAATTGGACACAACAGAAAAGACTGACAGCAACATAAAAGGAACCCTAAGGTGAGAAGGAAGCCCTCTACTAAGGTAGGCTCTGCCACTTTTAGTGTTATTGAGAGGTTAAGTGACTCCTCCAGAGTCACATAGCCAGTATATGTCAAAGGAAGGCCTTGAACCTAGGTCTTCCTTCCCCTTCCATTCCCAACCCCTCCAAGCCTGGTTCTCTAGACATTATGCCATGTTGCCTCTCTTAGGTATGATATCCTGCAAAATGAAAAAGATGTATTTGAAATTCATTGATGCCTTTTTTCTCCTTTAAAATAAATGCCAAAGTAGTTACTATGTAATGGAATATTAGTATGAGGCAGCAGTGGATTTGGAGACAGGAGTAATTTCCTAGCTTGCAAATTTCCTGGCTATGTCACATTTCAACAAATTATTTTTACCTCTCGGAGTCCCAGTTTTCTCACCTGTAAAATGGAAGTAGTCATTCTTAGACTGATGAATTCATGGGGTAGTTGTGAGGAAGGTAGTTTTTTCTTTTCTTTTCTTTTTTTTTTTTGCGGGCAATGGGGGTTAAGTGACTTGCCCAGGGTCACACAGCTAGTAAGTGTTAAGTGTCTGAGGACGTATTTGAACTCAGGTACTCCTGAATCCAGGGCCAGTGTTTTATCCACTGCACCACCTAGCTGCCCCCGAAGGTAGTTTGTTAAGGGATCCATGTTTTCATCAACAGACCCATCCCCTGGTACAGATCACAATGCTTCCAGGGAGACGGTGCCCAATCCATTGGAGGCCTTCCAACTGATCTTTTAACATTTGGCAGGGGAGTGGTGGATACCAGTGAGGGACTCAGACTTGTCCATGCGTTGTCTCTAACTCTCACTATGTGACTGGCTCCCAAAAGTCCCTGGAAAATATTTCTTCTGCCACTTCTTGTGTGAAAGCCATCACTATTAATATGTGGTAGTCTAGTCACACCCATCACATACTTCTCCCCTTTTGATGAATCTTTCTGGGCCTGAGAAGAAACATACAAGGTGCTTTTTGTTTGCTCTGTAAATTTCGTTTCCCATCAGACCTGGGTCATGCAAATTGTCTTGAAGCTTCAATAAGCCTAAAGGAGGCCTTTAAGTAATATTGGAGGGGGAGAGATATAACTGGAAGCTTTTGCCCTGAATTTCTGCCATCACTGAAAAGTAGTTCTCCCCCTGTTCCTGTAACTTTGATCATGCTGTGCTAAGATAGCATCTCATGACAAACATCACCAGTGCCACCTTTGCTATACTCCTGAATTGGCATAATAAAATAAGTGAAATCAACATTGTTGTCGATTAGTTGTCTGACTCTTCACAACCCCATAGACACGTCCATTGGGTTTTCTTGGCAAGGATACTGGAGTGGTTTGCTATTTCCTTCTTTAGTGGATTCAGGTAAATAGAAGTTGAGTGACTTGCCCAGGGTCACACAGCTAGTAAGTATCTGAGACCAGATTTGAACTCAGGTCTTCCTGACTCCAAACACAGAGTTCTATCCCCTGAGCCACTTAGCTGACTCCTAAGTCAATGTAGCATAGTTCTGTTGAAATGAATCCATAAATGGTATGGATAAAATTACTACCACTACTCGCGTCTTCAAGTCATGATTATCTGAAATCTTTTATGTCAGTAAATTTATCACTTAATCCTCGTAAAGTCACAGATTGGTATCAAATGAGCAGAACCAGAAGCAGGTACAACAGAAGGAACTCTTTCCTAATACTATTTAAAATTCTAAAATTGGTTTTAACTCCATAAAAATAAAAGATTCTGACTACATTCATAGCCGCTTGGAATGGTGAGATAAATACACGAGCTGACAGTGAGGAGCATTTTTTTTTTCCTAGAGGCATGATGATTCTGAATTTGGGGCCTTGTTCCTTTTAATGTTGATACAATTCAAGCTTATGCTTTATTCTGTTGTCATATTTTCAATTTTCATCAAGAATCTGCATTCGGAGCCAGTCTAAATCTCTTCCCATATCAAATTAAAGTTTAACTTTCACATCCTGTAGTTATTCTCAAATCTCAGAAAGAGCTGGAAACAGCTTTTTAAACTAAGTATAATGGAGTTAATTAACTTAATTCACTTGAGGTTGACTGTTTGAATGTGCCAGACCGAGTACAGCTCACTTTCAAAAAATGCTTTATCATAACGAACTCTTTTAAAGATCTTATCCAGAAGGAGGCCCCAGATGATGTTGCATAGTTCTTTTTAAAGTAAAACCATCTGTTTCGCTCAGAAAAATGGAACTGAATGAAGCATTTAGGATCCAAAGAGCTATGTGCATTTGAGGAGCTTTGGTGGGACAATCCTGGCTTTATGTGGAGGAGGCTTGGTCCCAAGTTATCTCCATTAATTCCTGAAATTTTACCATTAGTTATTTATTTGTTTATATTAACAGGGCAACTAATCTTTGACTCATGATGCTCTTTTTAGAATAGAACTAGGACTAACCCAGTACAGCTTTTTTTTTGTTTGTTTGTTTTGTGGGGCAATGGGGGTTAAGCGACTTGCCCAGGGTCACACAGGTAGTAAGTGTCAAGTGTCTGAGGCTGGCTTTGAACTCTGGTCCTCCTAAATCCAGGGCCGGTGCTTTATCCACTGTACCACCTAGCTGGCCCCCAGTACAGCTTTTAATACTAACAGCTATTGGGGGCAGCTAGGTGGCGCAGTGGATAAAGCACCGGCCCTGGATTTAGGAGGACCAGAGTTCAAAGCCAGCCTCAGACACTTGACACTTACTACCTGTGTGACCCTGGGCAAGTCGCTTAACTCTCATTGCCACCCCCCCCAAAAAACCCACTAACAGCTACATATATGAAGTGAGCTTATTGTAACATCTTGACAGAGCAAATGATAGTACTGCGTAGGGGTCTGGGTGTGTGCAAAGGACAAGGGGAACAGAAGGATGAGGTTGGGAGCCCTTCCAAACAGAACAGACTCCTTCATCATTTTGCCTATGACTGACTTTGTTCCCTTGAGATCTTGAGAACAGACATGTAAAATCTAGCAAAATTAAAAAAAAAACCCTCCTAACGCAATATTCAGGCATTACAAATTGATATTATTTTAGTTTATTGACTGGATTATTACTTTACCTGGGATGTCCCTAGACTGCTAGGTTTGTATTTCCACTAGTAAGATAGTGGGAATAAGTACGATAATTTAGGATGACCAATGCCTCAATTTTGTGACTAACTTGTTCATTCTTTGTTCCCAAAGAGGAACATGACAACAGGAAGTGATGTCCTGACTTGCACCAAATTAGTTGTTTTTGTTTTTTGCAGGGCAATGAGGGTTAAGTGATTTGCCCAGGGTCACACATCTATTAAGTGTCAAGTGTCTTATGTTGGATTTGAACTCAGGTCCTCCTGAATCCAGGGCTGGTGCTTTATCCACTGAACCACTTAGCTGCCCCCACCAAATTAGATTTAAGTGAGGGAGGGCTGTGTAAAGTCACCAACCTCACTCTCTTCTCCAGAGCCATCTGGGTCCAGTGGCAAGATATATATCAGGATGACTAGAGATGGACCCCGGCGTTTAAGGCATTTGGGGTTAAATGACTTGTCCAAGGTCACAGAGCTCGTAAATGTCTCAGGTGAGATTTGAACTCAGATCTCCTGACTTCAGGGCCAGTTCTCCATACACTGCACCACCTAGCTGCCCTTTGTGACTAATTAGTTGTTAGGGAAGCTGTTTTTCTGCAGTAAGATAAGCACTTGAGTGATGTGGTTTGGCAGGAAGGTGTGTATGTGTCCCAAATCTGGTACACATCTGATAAATATTTGCTAATGATGTTAGGATGCTAAAGTTCTGATTGATTGTTTCCTATCATCATGAGCTTCAGAAATAGAGCAATAATCAGAACTTAGATGTAAATTGTAAATGCCCTTAAACCAGAGTCAGAAAAACCCATTGGAGACCCCAGCCCTCAGCCTGCTCCTGGATGGCTACTAGGCCAAACTCTTTTGTTCCCTGCATTTGGAATGGATGATAGGATATGTTTAGTCAAGAGCGGTGCTGATTGATGGACACTTGCCACAATACTGCTTACAGAGTTGACACATGACCTCTGGCAAAGCAGAGAGGGAACCTTGTTGTGAGCATCTATATCCTATGTGCTCACCAGGGCCTTCAGAAATCAGCTTGGCAATTTGTTTCTAGAGGGGTTCATGTTTGTGTTGTTGAATAGATGAAGTGCATGCTCCATTTTAATAAAGTTTAGTTTCAAGTACTGATGAATTGAAGGTTGAATTTGTGTTTTTTGTCATACCTGAGTACAAGTTCCACCTCTGGCTCTTACTTAGTGATGAGACCCTGGGCAAGTCACCTGACCTCTCCTACCCTCAGTTTCCTCATTTATAAAATGGGAATAATAATAGCACTTCACTTACAGGGTTGTTATGAAGACAAATGAGATCAGTCAATCAGCAAGCATTTATGAAGCCTCTACTATGAAACATTAAAGCACGATATAAATCCAAGTTATTGTTATTGTCCCCATATAGCTAATGAACAATGAATTGCTTTTCTTTTAAAAATTTATTATTTTAGGGGCAGCTAAGTGGCACAGTGGATAAAGCACTGGCCCTGGATTCAGGAGGACCTGAGTTCAAATCCGACTTCAGACACTTGATACTTACTGGCTGTGTGACCCTGGGCAAGTCACTTAACCCTCATTGCCCCACAAAAAAAAAATGCATTATTTTTTTTGTTGAAGTCTTTTGTTCTTATACCTTCATTTCAGAATGAATCCCTTCCTACTCCTGCACCCAGTGAACCATCCTTTGTAACAGAATAAAAAAAGGAAAGGGGAGGGTGAGAGGAAGCAATTTAGCAAAACTAACACATCAACCGAGTCTGGTAGCATATACTTTGTTAAACATTCATAGGATTCCACCTCCTCAAAGAAGAGAGGGAATACCATTTTTTCATCTCTTCTTCAGGATCAAGTATGGTCAGTTTATTATTAATTTTTTTGTTCTTTGTATTTACATTGTTGTAGCCATTGTTCATATTGTTTACCTGGTTCTGCTTGCTTTCTTAAGCATCAGTTTATATGTCTTCCCATTCTTCTTTGAACTCTATAGTTATTATGTCTTAGCAGGGTAATAATACATTAAAATTTTGGGCTTTTTTGGTTTTTTTTGTCTTTTATTTTTTCAATTACATGAAAAAACAATTTTTAACAGTTTTAATTTTTTTGAGTTCTAAATTCTCTTCCTTCTTCCTTTCCCCTTTCCCTGAGAGGCAAGCAATTTGGTCTGTTATACACATGTAGTTTTGGAAAACATTTCCATATTAGTTATGTTGTAAAAGAAAACACAGATCAAAAAACACCACAAAAAATAAAATAAAAATTGTATGCTTTGATCTTCATTCAGACTCTATCAGTTCTTTCTCTGGAAATGGATAGCATTTTCTTAATAAATCCTTTGAAATTATCTTGGATTTTTGTATTGCTGAGAATAGCTAAATCTTTCACAGTCGATCATGGTACAATATTATTGTTATGGTGTATAGTGTTCTCCTGATTCTGCTCACTTCACTTTGCATCAGTTCATGTAAGTCTTCCCAGGTTTTCCTGAAAGCATCCTGTTTGTCATTTCTATAGCACAATAGTATTCCATGACAATCATATACCACAACTTGTTCAGCCATTCTCTCATGCAGAGTGAGGTGAGCAGAACAAGGAACAAAGAACAAGCAGAACACTGTACACAGTAACAGTAATATTGTAAAGATGATCAACTGTGAAAGGCTTAGTTACTCTGATAAAGATAGTGATCCAAGATAATTCTAAAGGACCCATGATGAAAAATTATTCCAAAGAGAGATGAACTCTGAGCATAGATTGAACCATACTTTAAAAAAATATTTTTTATTGTTTTATTTTCTTTGTGTTTTCTTTTGCAATGTGGCTAACATGGAAATATGTTTTTGCATGACTTCCCATGTATAATTGATATAAAATTGCTTGTCTTCTCAAGTAGAGGGAATGGATGGGAGAGAGGGAGAGAACTTGGAACACAAATTTTAAAAAATTATTGTTGAAAAAATTTTTTACATGTAATTGGGAAGTATCCAATGAAATAAAAATAATTTAGGAACATGATATGTACCATTAGCTATTTATCTAGGAATAGTGGTAGATATACATTGCATAATCCAAATATGCCACCTGGTCCCCTTTGTGAACTCAAATATTCAAGATATGGCTGGACCATGGGACAAAATTCTTCTGTTTGAAGAGTTTTTAATTTTTCCCCTATAACCACAAAAATTTTCTATTTTTCTTTTTGCAGGGCAATGAGGGTTAAGTGATTTGCCCAGGGTCACATAGCTAGTAAGTGTCATGTGTCTGAGGTCATATTTGAACTCAGGTCCTCCTGAATCCAGGTCTGGTGCTCTATCCACTGTGCCATGTAGCTTCCCCCCACAAATTTTCAAGATTAAAAAAAAAGTATTTGACTAGATTATAAAGCAAAAGGAAGTTATCTGTTAACAGATTTTTAGCTGAAAGGGAGTCATTTAATAGAATTTTTTCAATTTAGTCGAGGAAACTGAGCTCCAGAGAGCTTGGGTAGTAAGTAGTACAGCTAAGGTTTGAACTGGGTCCTCTGATTAAATCTAGGGTTCTTTCCACTCTCCCACAAAGAGCTGTGAACTCTGTACAGTGATTATTTGAATTAATGTCTACACACTACCCAGTGATAGAATTAAGAAGAGCTTTGAAGGAAAGAGACAGGCAATTCTTTGAATTTGGGAGGTTGTTTCAGAGAGGCAATAGCATCAGATTAGGCTAGAAGATGGGGTTGGGAGGGATAACAGGAACAGATGAATTGGGTGGTAAAATGATAAGGAACAGGTAGAGAACAGGTAATGAAAAAGGAACAGGTAATGCAAGGGGGTCATATAGATAGGATTATTTATTTACTTAGTGATTATTATTAATTTTTTGGTGAGGCAGTTGGGGTTAAGTGACTTGCCCAGGGTTACACAGCTAGTAAGTGTTTAGTGTCTGAGGCTGGATTTGAACTCAGGTCCTCCTGAATCCAGGGCCTGTGCTCTATCCACTGAGCCATCTAGCTGTCCCTTACTTAGTGATTATGTTAATATATTAACTTTCTTTCTTTTTTTTAAATAAAGTATTTTATTTTTTTCCTGTTACACGTAAAGATAGTTCTCAACTTTTGTTTATACAAGCTTTCCAATTTCAGATTTTTCTCCCTCCCTCCCTTCCCTCTCCCCTCCCCTAGACAGCAGGTAATCTGATATAGGTTTTATATATATATATTTTCTGATAAAGTAATTATTGAGTCCTCCTTTTAGGTAATTAATTTTTAGGTGAATAGCAATAAAGCATACAACCTATATTGTCTTTTATTTAAGGCTTTTTTCATTGGCTTTTCTCCTATTTCATTCAATAAATGCAGTTTCTTATCATTGATGAAATATAATATAATCTAAGTCCTAGAATATTGATTCTTTAATTAACTAATAATTGAAGCTTTGAAAAACTTTCATTAGTAGGGTTTTACATTAATTTATTAACTTGAACCATAGCATACTTTCACTGGGAGGTTTGAATATTTTCCCAGAAGTCTCAAGTCAGTTTATGAAAGAGAGCTCTAGTTCCTGAAAAATTGTGTAACTCACATTTTTATAAATTGAGTCATATTTAAGACTGAACTGAAACAAAGAGAGGTCAGCATTAAAATTATCCTGTTCTTTATCCTGGAATTGGTACATTGGGAAACTGAATCCTCCTTATGGGGGGGTAAATCTTCCCCTTCAGATGTTGTTTCCTGGGGGGCAAAACTGCAGTGACCCAGCCCTAGTTATCTGGTGAACCAGAGCTGAAGTTGAAATTGTCTGACAACTTGAATTTTTAAGGTTTCAGTCATTTCACTGACATGGCCTGTGTTGCCCATCTCTTTTCCAACCCCACCCACTCCCACATCACAGCTCTGATGTTTTTAGGTGGCCCTGGATGGGACCTGTCCAGTATCTCCTAACTCTATCATCCCCTAAAAAGCTATGAGCTAGTTAGTTCACTATACAGAGGACAGTAGAAATGGAGGTCAGCTCTGGTGGGGAAGGAGCCCTGCTGCTAGAATGCTGAGTGTGAGTCAGGGGAAGTGTGGTAGATGGAGGAAACGGATTACTGTACATTAGAAGTCTGAGTGAGTGAAGGGAAGGAGAGGCATACGTTGGTTGATGGTAGCCCTAGCTAGGGTCTTTGCCTTGTCTCCCCCTTATCATGATATGCAGAGGAGTGTTTATGGGTGCTTGTCTGATTTGGGATTTGTGGCTTAGGTGCTGTTATTAGACTTACTATGCTGGGATGCAGCCAATTAATAATAGCTGAGATTAGACTCAAGCTTTTGCTTTTTATTTAAATGGTGTTCTCTGTTCTTGCTTTTATTTCCTGTGTGTGCCTGAGCAATTCAACAATATAGGTGTATCTAGGACAGAGCCACAAGGTTCTGCTTTTGGCTCAGGCAACATTTTAATCAATAGTTCAGATGAAAAATGGAGAGTGTGTTTATCAGATTTGAGGATAGTAGTTGGTACCTGCCAGGCACGTAATGGCCATGTGATAAATGCTTATTGAACCAAATTGATGTTTGAATCAAGTCTTAATGGAATTCTGACAGGCTGAAACACTGGATCAAAACTAAGATGAAATTTAATTGGGACAAATAAAAAGTTCTGTATTTAGGTTCCAAAATCAATTGCACAGGGCTGGAGTGACCTGTCTAAGGAGAAGCAGTTCATATGAAAGGCATTAGTGCAATTCAATAAATACTTATTTATTATTTATCTGTGGGTCTTAATTGGCCACAAGCTTTATAATAACCAACAGTGGGGCTATAGCTGCCAAAAACTAATGTAATCTTTGCATTAATAGAGCAGGAATCAGAATCATATTCAACTGGCTATTACAAAGGTCCTTGTGCCAATTTCAACTCTGACATTAACCAAGTACATGACATTGAGTAAATCTTTTTACCTCTATTGAAGAAAGGGTTGAACTCAATGACCAAAAATCTCCTTTCAGCTCTAAAATTCTATGAAGTATGGTATCTAGTTCATGGAAGTAATAATTCCACAGTATTCATAAAATCATAGATTTAAAGCTAGAAAGAACCTTAGAGATTATCTCTCCTTTTACACCTGAGGAAACTTATTCCTAGAGAGGTTTTGCAACTTGTCTAAGGTCGCACAGGTGATCAAATAAGGGACTGAACTCAGGTCATTCTGATTCCAAATCCGGTGTTCTTCTCTCTACACCACAGGGACCTGCTTATGGTTGGTCAAACCATGTCTGGGAGCTGTGCTTAATGATAAATGCTTTATTATTTTTTTTAAAGTAAATTTTGTTAATGCCTTTTGCCTTTTCAATCTGTACCTTTCCTCACTGCGTTGTTACTTTGTACAAAGAAAAACAATTAAGCAAAAACATCCTATACAGTGACTACTTGGACAATGTGCCCAATATTCTGCCCTTGTAGTCCTTGGATTCGCTAACACGAGCTGAGAGAACTATTTGTCCCCCCAGTGATTTTTTTAGTTACTCAGAATTTAACTTCCTTTTAGTGACCTTTTAAAAATTTACATTATTGTAGTCATTGTGTACATTGCTGCCTTGGTTCTGTTTATTTTACTAGGTGATAATTCATACCATCTCCGCCCATGTTTCTCTAAATTTCTCATTTTTCTTGTTGCACAATAATGGTCTGTTTCATTTATACACCGGATTTTCCAGTAATTGCCCGAATGTTAGACAGCCACTCTCCCTGGCCCCTCCCACCCCCACTTCACTACCACAAAGAATGCTGCTTTGAATACTTTATTACATATTGGAATTTCGTTTTTATCCTTGAATTCCTCAAGCCTCATACTCACTAATGAGATTGCTGGGATTAGTCTCCAGGTTCAGCAACAGGCCTCCATATCACATCTGGGTAATCTCAATAGGGAATCCATGTGCCTGTTTTTCCACAGCCTCTCCAGCAATGACTGTTCCAATCTTTTGTCATTTTGCCAATTGGCATGGTGAGAGATGTAACTTTTAGGTTGATTTGATTTGAATTTATCCTACTATTGGTGATGTGGAGCATGTTTTTACATGGCTATTGGTAGTTCCAATTTTTCTTTGGCAAAAGGTAGCTGAGCATTTCAACTGGAGCAGAAATTAGATGCATCAAATAACATTATGGGCAGCTGGGTGGTGTAGTGGATAGAGTGCTGGGCCTGGAGTCAGGAAGACTCTTCTTCCTGAGTCTCAAATCTTCAATTGCTTTTCAGACAGCTTGAATAGGATGTCTACATCTGAAAGGGCAGCAAAATGGCGCAGTGGATAAAGTGCTGGGCCTGGAGTTCAAATTTGGCCTCAAACACTTACTGTGTGACCCTGGGCAAGTCAATTAACCCTATTTGCCTCAGTTTCCTCATCTGTAAAATGAGCTGGAGAAGGAAACGGCAAACCACTTTAGGATCTTTGCTAAGAAAATCCCAAATAGGATCATGAAGAGTTGGACATGACTGAAAAATGACTCAACAACAGACATCTTAAAACTGAGCACATCCCAAACAGAACTCATTATTCCCCCCTCCCAAGCCTTCTTGACTTCTAAGTTTTTCTATTACTATCTCTAACTCTCCCAAGCTCAGAACCTTGATGCCTCACTATCTCTCACTCCTCCCCCCCATCCAATTTGTTGCCAAGGCCTATTGATTTTACCTTTGTAACATCTCTCCAATATGTAGCCAGCTTTCCTCTGACACTGCCTCCACTGTAAGGTAGGCCCTCATCACCTCACATCTGGATTATTGCAATAGCTGCTGGTGGGTCTATCTGCCTCAAGTATTTCTCCACTTGGTTGTCAAAGTGATTTTCCTAAAGTACAGATCCAATTATGTTACTACCCCCCCCCCCAATAAACTCAAGTGACTCCCTATCATCTCTAGGATCAAATAAAAAATCCTATGTTTGGGCTTTCAAAAATTGTGACATTGAAAAATTTGGAAAATACTTAATTTGTAACTCCCATGAAACTTACACATCAACAAAGGGGTAGGAGTATCATATATCTCCTCATTTGAGTCCTTTTTGATCTTTATAATTTTGTTACATTTACTTCTAATTTTTTGCATGTTGTTCTTTCCGTTTATATTGTTGTATTTACTGGTGATATTGTTTTCTTGGTTCTGCTTATTTCATGCTGCATCAGTTCATTTAGATCTTTCCATGCTTCTCTGTATTCGTCATACACATTATTTCTTTTTTTTCCCTTTTTTTTTTTGGTGGGGCAATGAGGGTTAAGTGACTTGCCCAGGGTCACACAGCTAGTGTCAAGTGTCTGAGACCAGATTTGAACTCAGGTCCTCCTGAATCCAGGGCAGGTGCTTTATCCACTGTGCCACCTAGCTGCCCCCACATTATTTCTTATAGCACATTAATATTTCATTATATTCATGTACCATGATTGTCTAACCATTCCTCTAATTGATGAGCATCTACTTTGCTTCTAGTCCCTAGCTACAAATACTGCTATAAATATTTTAGAGTATATGAGGCCTTTTCTCCTATCATCAATGGCTTCCTTGAAGGTATAGGCCCAGTAATGGAATCTCTGGTTCAAAGTTTATGTACATTTTAATTACTTTATTTACATAGTTCCAAATTGCTTTCCAAAATGGTTCTACCATTTCACAGCTTCACCGGCAATGTTATCAGCATACCTATTTCTCCATAACTCTTCCGATATTGAATATTGCCATTTTGGGTCATTTTTGCCAATTCGCGGAGTAGAAGGTGAACCTCATTGTTTTAAATTGCATTTCTCTTATTCTTAGTGATTTAGAGCATTTTTTATGTGAATACTTTGCAGTTCTTTTGAGAATTGTTCATATTCTTTGATCATTTATATTTTGGGGAATGTCTGAAAATATATATATATATATATGTCTCTAACTATATGTTTTATATATCTTGGATAAAAAATCCTTATCAGAAAAATTTGCTAAAATGATTTTTTCTCTCATTCAACCAATTCTTATCCTAGATGCATTAATGTTGTCTGTGCAGAAGCTTTTCAGTTTTAAGTAATTAAAGTTATCTATTTTATTTTTTGTAATTGTCTCTAGCTCTTGTTTGGCGACTTCAAGAAATTTTGATGACTGTCCCCTAAGCCTGTAATACTCTACTTCCTCATAACTTCTGGCTTCCCTGGCTTTCTTCAAGCTCTAGCTAAAATCCCACCTTTTATAGGAAGCCTTTCCTGTTCCCTCTTAATTCTGGTGCCTTCTCTCTGTTGATTATTTCCAATTTATCCTGGGTAAAGCTTGTTTGTTAAATTTCTTTGCATGTTATCTCCTCCATTAGACTGTGGGCTTCTTGAGATGTTTGGCAATATCTACCTGTGTCTCCTAGTTCTATCTTCTGAGGCCACATAGAATAAAAACTTCCATATGAGAATCCTCGAAGACAGCTATCATCTTCTCCCTAAGCCTCTTCTCTAGACTAATACCTATCTCTAGTATCTTCAACCAATCCTCATAGGGGATTGAAGATACTAGAGGCCCTGGAGGGGCTTCACTATTCAGGCTGTACCCTGTATGCTTTCTAGCTTGCAAATGTGGCACCCAGAACTGAACTCCGGATGTGGTCTGACCAGGCAAGAGCATTTATAGCAGGACTTTCAATTCCATTGTTGGGTGATTCTCTTTTCATGCCTCTCTTAATATGGCCTAATATTTCATTGCTATTTTGGGGCTATTATAGCATCCTGTTGACTTATATTGATTGTAACTAGCCAAAGCTCCTAGATCTTTTTGCAATGAATCGCTGTCTCTCTAAACTTTCCCCAGCTAATATTTGTGAAGATAACTTTTTGAAGTAAGATATTTATATTTATCCCTATGAAAGTCATCTTGTTAGATTTGGTCCAATTTCTGGTATATCAAGATATTTTTGGATCCAGACTGGGTCACCCACCTTATCTGGTTCTTTCTGCTTTGTGTCATCTGCCAGTCTGAAAAAATTGTTAACTATTCCTTTATTTGAGTCCTTGAAAAGTATTCAATAGCATGGAGCAAAGAACAGATATTTGAGACACTCCACTAGAGATCACCCTCCAACTTGACATAATGCCAGTATTAACTACTCTGTGAATTAAAAGACCACTGAAAGAAGCTCAGAAGTCACATATATTAGAGTTCTTTCATGTTCTGTGGTGTAATTCATTTCATCCTAAAACCAAATCTGTCAGAGACACATCTTAATTTATTTTTAAAATTAATTAATTAATTTGTTAATTAGATAAATCTGTCAGAGACACAATTTTATTAATTGATTTAAGCATTCCACTTGGAGATTTCTGATCCATGTAGTTCTTCAGGACTTCTATCAGAAAAGCCTCATCTCCTTTTAGTAGCCTCTTGGTTTATAATATTTGTGAAATAAAACATGAAAAAAAAATTCCATAGCAATCATAAAACAAAAGCCTGTTGTTTCAGCTAAGGTTTTTAAAATTACTAAACCAAGAGATCAGTGTTCATGTTTACACACACACACACACACACACACACACACACACACACACACACACACACATACACACACACACACACACACACACACGCCCTTAAGACAACCTTCCCAGAAAGAGACTTTCTCAGAAACTAACTCCTTCCTCTAAAGTTTCAACTGTAAACAAAAGGGACACCTTTAGATCTGGTTGACAAAAAGATCTTAGTTTAGTTAGCATAAACAAAACTCTTCACTACTCATAGGTATAAACTTCCTTTCTATGTCTAGCTACCAGTTGCGTTAGAAAAGAATTAATATCACTCCTTAAATTAAGTCCTCTATTCAAGGGAGTCCAGGGAAGTTAAAAATATCGGACCAGAAACATTGCTAAAATATTAATTTTTATAACATGTAAAGAGGTCTTGATGCTTTTTATTTTTACTTTGGTGGCTTGAGTTTGTCAAGGACAGCTGCTGTTCAGTCTTTTCAGTCCTGTCTGACTCTTCATGACCCCCATGGGGTTTTCTTGGCAAAGATACTGGAGTGGTTTGCCATTTCCTTTTCCAGTCCATTTTACAGACGAAGAACTGAGGCAAACAGGATGAAGTGACTTGTTCAGAGTCACACAGTTATGGTCTCAGGCTGGATTTGAACTCACGAAGATGAGTCTTTCTGACTCCAGGCCTGGCACTCTATCCAATATACCCCCTATTTATCCAACTCCTTTCTTTAAACTTTATCTTTTCCCCATCTAGCCATAAGTTCAACCAAAGTTGGATTTTAAAAGATAACCTCTGGATTTAAGAGGAAAGGATGGAACATGTGAGTTGTCCATCAGTTATCACTCTTTCAGTAATTACGTGACAGACCTGCCTCCTCTTCTGGTTATAGGAGAATAGCATACTTTCCAGTAGATTACATCCCTCATGGAGCTTTTACTTCACAGTTTTAGTTGGCAATGATACAGCTACTTTTAAAAAAATAAATATTTGGTAGTGGAGGGCACTAGTAAATTGTGTATTGGGGGGGGGGACAGAAAAGGTCTCATGTTCCTAAGGGGTATTATTTGAACTGAGTCTTTTTTTTTTTTTGGTGAGACAATAGGGGTTAAGTGACTTGCCCAGGGTCACACAGCTAGTAAGTGTCAAGTGTCTGAGGCTGGATTTGAACTCCGGTCCTCCTGAATCCAGGGCCAGTGCTTTATCCACTGAGCCACCTAGCTGCCCACAGCTACTTCTTTTAACCCAATCTTTTAACCAGTTTTGTGTGGATTTTGTTTACTTGAAAACCGATAGTCTGAATTATTCATAAAATGTTATACTGTGTGTGTGCATGCAAATTATATAGTATTAATGGATCATTTGGGAATTCCAACAGTTTAGAATGCAGTTGATAGTGGCCTTGAGGGTGACAGAAGGAATTCAGAGATGACAGTTTGGCAGGGGTCTTGAAAGAAATTATAGCACAGTCATAAGATAGTATGTCAATGACTCTGGAATGGGAGCTGATATTCACTGAAAAGATCATTAGCCAACCCTTCGACTCACTTTGAGGGGAAACAGTGACAGGGAGCATAACTGAGGTTCTAGATTTAGAGAAGCTTGTTAAGTAATTAGAGGAGACTGACAGCTCAGTCAGTTAAGAAACTGATTTACAGTAGAATACAATATGTGTTTAGTTGTTTAAATCATGTCTGATGCTTCATGACCATTTGGGCTTTTCTTGGAAGAGCTACAGAGTGGTTTGTGGTTTCCTTTTTCACCTCCTTTTACAAATGAGAAAACTGAGGTAAACAGAGTTAAGTGACTTGCTCAGGGTCACACAGCTAGTAAGCATCAGAGGTGAGATGTCTGAGTCTTTCTGAATCCAGACCTGGCACTCTATCCACTGTGCCACCTAATTGCTTGAATACAAAATATTCAATAATCATTTGTAATATTCTTTTGGTTTTATTCTCCTGGTATTTCACATTAATTTCTTTTGTTAATTATTACTTAATATGGTTACTTTATAAGCATATACTTATAGCATATAGTTCTGAAATTATTAAGTATTTTGACTCTGATTTATTTTCTCTTGTGTGTCTGGTCTGTGCAAATCCTAATAAAAGGCCATGATACTCAATTACTGCTGCCCAGACACATTGCACCTGCTTATATATGATACCTGTTTGTATGTGGCAGAGATACTTAAGGAATTAAGGTAAATTGCTTTTAGGCTTATAAAAACTTAGATTAGATCATCACAAGACATCAAAGAAACCTATTAACATCTTGAAATAATAAGAAATTTCAGTACAGATAGAATCATGGATTTATATCTGGAAGGGACATTGCAGGTCATATCATAAACCCCTCATTTTACAGAGAAGAAAACAGAGACAAAGAAAGGTTAACTTGGCCAAGGTCACACAGGTAGTCATAGAAGTGGAATTTTATAGTGTCAGTTTCCAAAAAAAAAAATAACAACCCCCAAACCACAATACCAAAACAAACAACAACTCTCCACCCGCGCCCCCCCCCCCCCCGCCCCCATCCTGATCCTGGCTTCCTATCAGAAGAATCTTTTTTTATCCCCTGGGTATGCAGAGGATGACACAACTGTTTGGACAAGTTTTGATTTAAAAAGGCAAGAGATTGACAGTCAAACTAGCACTTTTGAGGTTTTAAATACATCCCACAGCATTTTTTTTTTTTGGCAGTGCCAAGGTAATCTGGGATGACAGTTTCTGCTCATCTTTTTTCCCTCAAAAAATCCACTGGGAAATTGCTTGGTGGGACTAATGGAAATGGTGTGGGAGGGTGGGGATGGTTTCTTACTGTCTTCCTTTTCTTCTCCTTTTGACACTTCATTCTAGCTTTTTACAATTTAATGAATTCAACACCAGTGCTGAATCCTATTTCTAGATGTTTTCTTTGGTGGTATGTTCCTGTCGACACTATAAAACCAGAGATCCTATCCCAGGTACTTGTAGTGGCATCCCATATTCTGAAACCTTAACTTGACCAGGAAGTGGATAGACACAGCCAGAGGGTAGGGTGTGGTTGCTCTTGTTTAGTCTGTTCAGTTGTGTTGTGACCCCATGGACCATAGCATGCCAGGCCCTTCTATCCTCTACTGTCTCTTGAAGTCTGTCCAAGTTCATGTTTGTTGATTCCATGGCATCATCCATTTTATTCTCTACTGTCCCCTTTTCCTTTTGCCTTCAATCTTTCCCAAAATCACCTTCCCAAAGCTTCACTATTTGGCCTTCCAGTGAATAGCCTGAATTAATTTGTATTGACTAATTTGACTTTCTTGCTGTCCAGTGAACTTTCAAAAGTCTTTTCCAGCACCACAATTTGAAAATGACTATTCAGCGATATTAAGCTTTCCTTAAAGTCCAACTCTCATATCCATATTGTAAAAAAAAAATTAGCTAATCTAACCTAATCTGGAAAAATTATATAATTGGATTTATAAAAAATTATGATTATATGAAAAATTATAGGCTTAGAAAAATTGTAATTGGGCCATAAGTCCTGCCACGGTCGCCATTCAAATGTGGAAATATTTTAACTTACTAGCCTAATTTGGGGGGACTAAAGCTGACTGGAGGACTAATCTGGGGGCTCTTGACTATTAGGTTATCTGACTGCTATTAATTTAATATGGGCTGTTTATAAAGCTCCACCACACCGCTCCACTCCCAAATTGATAAGCAAAATATTAAGAAGCCTCTTAACTAAATAATCAAAGCAGAGTTTATTTATGAGATACTATTGAAAATTAAGAATACAGGGAAATAAAATGTACAACCTGACTGCATTGTGGCGTGCCTCTTTCCACTGTGTCTCTTTCCCACCTGCTGCTCCTGGAACTTCTAATCTTGTCCGCCCAGTCTCTCTATCTCGTCCTTCCCTCTTGTCCTTGGAGCCCCACTCTGAGTCTTGCCCGCTGGCCTCCTCCTCTTGTCGGTCCTAGTCCTTTAGCCTTCTCCTGAGTCCTTGTAGCCCCCTTGTCTATCTTATCCAACCTTTCTAATCTCGTCAGCCACCACCTCCCCCCCCCCTCTTAGTCTAACCCCCAGGTCTCTATATATCTTTCTTTTCTCCACTCAAATCTTGGGGCTTTTTGCACCCACATACCAACCAAACTAATCCGCCAGCCAGGGCTGCAGCTGGGGCTGGGGGGACGCTCGAGCATTACGTGCCTCAGCACAGGCTATGCCAGAGCCTGGCCTGGACGAGCCCAGGATTTCTTGGATAGCTCCGCTCAGGTCGGAGGGAGCTGGGGGCTTTTTTCCCCCAACTGTCTGACCTGGCATCTTGTACAGCCCACAGGGCTTTTTGGCTCAGCTGAAGCAGAGGGGGAGGAGCACCAGCACCTTCCATGCAGAAGAGACCCTGAGGGCCTAAGGCTTTTTAATCTCAGCCCAAAGGTAGGGTCCCCAAATCAAAATAAATTTCCACAATACCTCTCTACTGGAAAAACCATAGCTGGGGGCCTCTAAGTGGCACAGTGAATAGAGCACTGGCCCTAGTTCAGGAGAACCTGAATTCAAATCTGGCCTCAGACACATACTAGCTGTGTGACCCTGGGTAAGTCACTTAACCCTCATTGCCACACCAAAAAAATCCCCCAAAACCACAGCTTTTGTAACAATTGGAGTGACGCCACCTGCTGGAGAGTTACTGTAGGAAAGCTCCACCATGGCATAAGGAAGTGACGTTTGTTTGTGGGTACTGTCTATCAAAGCTACCAGCCAATTAGCTTGGAGCTATGTGTGCACGTGGAAGGGATGTCCCCAGTTTCACAGGAGGCTTTTGTGAGGAAGGAGGAAGCACTGGTCCTTTTTGTTCCTGACCTCACCATGGCAGGTCAGATGATGGGGTCTCTTAGAAATAGTTAGATTTTTACCTTTCTCTCTGATCCTAATGTTCTTTAATAAATACTTAAACACTTAAATATTCTTACTAAAGCTTATAATTTATTGGCAACCATTCATTAGATATTTTAGACAGACTAGCTAGAATTTTAGCCCCTTACACTTTGATTATATGGACCTTTGTCAGCAATGTGATGTGTCTGCTTTTTAATATGCTGTCCAGATTTGCTATAGCTTTCCATCTAAAGAGTGTCTTTTTAATTTTTTTTAGGACAATGAGGATTAAGTGAGTTGCCCAGGGTCACACAGCTAGTAATTGTCAAGTGTCTGATGTCAGATTTGAACTCAGGCCCTCCTGAATTCAGGGCTGGTACTTTAACCACTGTGCCACCTAGCTGCCCCACAAGTGTCTTTTAATTTGGAATGGGGGAAATGGGGTACGGGTTTTGGGTTAGGGGTAGGAGTTCTTAGGAATTCCTCTTTAAAGAATTACACACTCTTGCACATAAAAAGTAGTTAGAATAAGGTGGTAGTTTATTTAGGGGCAAGGGAAGGGAAACCATGAAAGAAATACTTGGGCTTCTCATGGGGAGATAGGCACAAAGCACATGGCTCAGAGGTACCAATCTCCTCGAGCAGGAGGCTGGTAGGTACTTTTATAGAGAACTGATGGTGGGGGGTGACCATTTGACTGTGGAAAGTTCCTTTAGTGAGGGAGGATCTTCCCCCACTGGTGGTAGCTGGGGGAATTGGGTGAGGGGTGGCTACGGATCCCTCTTCAGGACACAAAGGCTGCAGCCACACCCAAATTTATCTCCCCAGGGTAAGGGAGACCAGAATGAAGGGTGGGAATCTGAAACTAGCTCAGTCCAATTTGGTTCCACTTATCTCTCTATGCCTTATCTGTCCTCTGGTTTAGTTTCTCAAGGAGAAGATTCCTTGATGTGCCCCAGAGAACTTCTGGGGTGCTCTGCACCCCATGACAATTTCATGGCTTTAGTCACTATATGCAGTGATCTTTGAGTGCAAGAATAAAAATTCTGACACTGCTTCCATTTCTTCTCCCTCTATTTGCCAGGAAGTGATGGAACCAGTTGCCAAGATCTTAGTATTTTTTTTTTTATGTTAAGCTTCAAGCCACATTTTACACTCTCTTCTTTTACCCTCCCCAAGAGGCTTCTTAATTCTTCTTCACTTTCTGCCATCAGAGTGGTATTGTCTGCATATCTGAGGTTGTGGATATTTTTCCTGGCAACCTTAATTCTTGTTTTTTCTTTATCCAGCCTTGCATTTTACATGATGTACTTTCCACATAAGTTAAATAAATAAGGTGACAATATTCAGCCTTGTTGTATTCCTTTTCCAATCTTAAACTATCAGTTGTTCCAATGTTTCATTCTAATTGTTGCTTCTTGGTTCCTCAGGAAACAAGTAAAATGATCTAGCACTCCCGTCTCTCTGAGGATTTGCCACATTTTGTTGTGATACATGCAGTCAAAGGCTTTAGTGTACTCAATGAAGCAGAAGTAGATTTTTTTTGAAACTCCCTTGCTTTCTCTGTGTTCCAGTGAATGTTAGCAATTTGGTTTCTAGTTCCTCTGCCTCTTCAAAAACCAGCCTGCACTTCTGGTAATTCTTGCTTCACATATTGCTGAAGCCCAGCCTACAGAATCTTAAGCATAATCTTTAAGTTATGTGAAATGAGCATGATTGTTTGGTAATTTGAATATTCTTAGCCATTGCCCTTCTTTGGGATCAGGACATAAATGGTTCTTTTCCTACTCAGTGGCCACTATTGTGCTTTCCAAATTTGTTGGCATATTGAGTCCAGCACTTCAACAGCAGCATTTTTGAGGGTTTTCAATAGCTCAGCTGGAATTACATCATCTCCACTAGCCTTATTGCTAGCGATGCTTCCTAAAGTTCACTTGATTTCATTCTCTAGGATGTCTGGCTTCAGATCAGCAACCATAGCATCTTGGTTGTACTTAATGTTAAGATCTTTCTTTTATAGTTATCCTGTGTATTCCTGTCACCTCTTCTTAATCTCTTCTGCTTCTATTAAATCCCTACCATTTTTGTCTTTTATTATGTCCATTTTTGCTTGAAATGTGCCCTTGACATCTTTAATTTTCTTTTTTTTCTTTTTTCTTAAAAAAAATTTTTTTTATTGAGGCAATTTGGGGTTAAGTGACTTGCCTAGGGTCACACAGCTAGGAAGTGTTAAGTGTCTGAGGCCGAATTTGAACTTAGGTACTCCTGACTCCAGGGCCAGTGCTCTATCCACTGCACCACCTAGCTGCCCCATCTTTAATTTTCTTGAAGAGATCTCTTTCCCATTCTATTGTTTTTTTTCTATTTCTTTGCATTGCTCATTTAATAAAACTTTCTTATCTCCTTACTATTTTCTGGAATTCTGCATTCAGTTGGGTATGTCTTTCCCTTTCCTTATTTCCTCAGCTATTTGTAAAGTTTCATCAGACAGCCATTTTGCTTTCTTGCTCTTCTTTTTCTTTGGAATATTTATTGTATTTTTTTTGGGCGGGGAGGAGGCAATGAGGGTTAAGAGACTTGCCCAGGGTCTGGAATATTTTTTGTTGCTGTACAATATTTCAAGTCTCTGTCCATAGTTCTTCAGGCACTCTATCTACCAGATCTTAAATCTATTCATCACCACTTCGTATTCATAAGGAATTTTATTTAGGTCTTTCCTATATGGTCTGATGTTTTTCCGTACTTTCTTCAATTTAAGTCTGGATTTTGCAATAAGAAGCTCATAATCTGATCCACAGTCAGCTTCCTTGTCATGGCAGAGGAACTTGTGTAGCTCAGTGAAACTATGAGCTATACCATGCAGGGTTACCCAAGACAGGCCATAGTGGAGAGTTCTGACAAAAAGTGATTCACTGGAGAAGGAAATGGCAAATCACTCTAGTATCTTTGCCAAGAAAAGCCCATGGACAGTACTAAAATGATAAAAGAGATGACATCAGAAGATGAACCCCTCAGGTTGGAAGGTGTCCAATTTACTGAGGGCAACTACAAGTAACTCCAGTATTAATGAAGCAGCTGGGCCAAAGTTGAAAGGAAGCTCAGTTGTGGATGTGTCTGATGATGAAAGGAAGGTCTGCTGATGTAAAGATCAATGTGGCATAGAAACCGGGAATGTAAGGTCTATGGACTAAGGTAAGCTGGATGTGGTGAAATAGGAGATGGAAAGAATAAACATCTTGAATGTCAGTGAACTTAAATGGATGGGAATGTGTGAATTTAATTCAGATGATCACTACATCTACTACTGTGGGCAAGAATCCCTTAAATGAAATGGAGTAGTCCTCATAATCAATAAAGGGGTGAGAAAAGCAGTACCGGGGTATAATTTCCAAAATAACCAAGTGATATCTGCTTGAAATCAAGGAAAACCATTCAACATCATAGTAATACAAGTCTATGCTCCAACCACTGATGCAGAATATGCCAGAGTTGATAAGTTCCATGGAGACTTACATCTTCTAGAAACAGCACCAAAATGAAGATGTCAATTCATCATAGGGGATTGGAATGCTAAAGGAGAAAATCAAAAGATCATCAGAGTTTGGCCTTGGAGTTAAAAATGAAGCAGGGCAGAGACTAATAGATTTTTGTCAAGATAACTCACTGGTCATAGCAAACACTCTTTTGTCAACAACCCCAAAGGCAGCTTTATAAGTGGACATCACCAGATGGTCCATTCAGAAATTAGATTGATTAAAGACTTTGCATCCAATGGTAGAGAAGCTCTATATAGTCAGTTAAAACAAGATCCAGAGCTGATGGTGGATCAGATCCTGAGCTTCTTATTGCAAAATTCAGGGTGAAGACAGGTTTCTATTCAATCCCTTTGCTTTCTCTATATCAATTCTTTAGGGTCCAGTCCCCAAAAGTATTGCCACAAGAACCAATCAAAGCAGGGAAGAAACCAAGATAAACTACCCCCTACCTATATTTCATTTTCCCTTCTCTGCCCTTCCTTAGTTGTCTCCTTTCCTACAGAAAGATTGAGTCCACCCCAAAGTCAAAGTCAAAACTAATCTCTGGAGGTAGTTTCCGAAACTGCCTTACAATTCAGTTTACATTTCTGAAGCTCCTACTGTATGTGTGCTATGCACTGAATATGTACTGTCCTGTAGGCTGACAGGGACCCAGAAAGTGGCACAGCTAAACAGTCAAAATGCTCAGGAGACTTGAGTGTGTGTGTGTGTGTGTGGGGGGGGGGACTTGCAGCTCCCTGCTCGTCCAGCGCCCTGCGCCCCCATACAGTACCAGTACTAGTCCCCCATTTCCGTCCTGTTCCAGCCCAGGGAGCTGCCCAGCAGGAACTGCCCTGCGTGGAGATATAGGCGCAGGACTTTAGGCGCCTCTTTTTCTCTGCCTTCTGGCGGCGCCCAGAAGATGTGTCCTTGAAGGGTCCTTCTTGCTCCGACTAGACTGGCACAGTTTCCCATCCAGGATGCTCAGCTCGGTGCAGAGCGGCTAAGTGAGAGGCTCTGCTCGCTGCCCGCTGCCCGCTGCCCGCTGTCCCCTGCCCCGGCGCGGGTGCAGCCGCCCCCGTCCCCGCGAGACTGACGGCTCGGACCCGCCTCGGACCGCAGCCCGAGCTGCCACCGCCGCCGTCCTCGGCTGGGCCGGGCCGGGGCAAGGCCAGGGCAGGGCCGAGGAGGACAGGCCAGGATCCCGGCTGGTGACTGGAGGAGGCTTTTCCTACGTCTCCCGGGGCGTCCCCGCCGCTGCCTCTGGACGCGATGCTCCGCTGGATGCGTGGTTTAGTGCTGACAGCAGCTGACGATAGCGATAACGGAGACGAGGAGTCCAACCGCCGCTATGAAAACCTCTTCGTGCAGCTGGACCGCAACGGGGACGGGAGGGTGGACATCACCGAGCTGCAGGAGGGTCTCGGGAAGATGGGCATCTCTCTAGGCAAAGAGGCCCAGCAGGTGGGCAAAGACAAGCCGGAGAAAGGCAGGGATGGGACGGAGGTGGGCAAAACCAAACCCTTTCCCCCAAGATCTAGCGAAAGAGCCCTGGCTAAGGTGAATTTCTTTATTAAGAAAACCACCCTTTTCCCATCCTCATCCTCATCTTAATTTGAGGAATGAAAAATAAGAAAATCTGACTTCTTTTGACCTTTCCAACTTAACCCGTGATCCTATGATTGAATGAGCTTAAAGGGGAAAGACTTCAGTTCCGGAATTCCTTAATAGTGTCCCCTGTGGTTAACAGTGGTGACACACTGTAGCCTTCTCTGAGTGTGTTTCAGAAATTGTGGAGCCCTGGGAAAGAGGCTTCTTCAAAGTATTGTCCATTTCTTTTTAGGAAACATTTCTAGACACGCGAGGCCCTAAATGTGTGTTCATGGCTGCTGTTTGCTGGAAGTACATATGAGAACTCATAGGTGTGGAATCATTTTTTAATGGAGAAAGTGCTGGGTTTGGAGTTAGGATCTGGGTTTGAATCCTTGTGGTACCACTTATTATTTATGTGGGTGATCTTGGGTAAGTCACAACCTTTCTCTAGGTCTCCTTTAAATTTTCGGTGACAGGATTGGACAAGGTGACCTCTAAGGTTCTTACCCAATCTAAAATTAAGAGTCTATTATTCAATTTTGGAAAATAATCAAGCTTTTAAGGCTCTGGTGTACAAATACCAGCTAGAGTTTTGTGCAATTTAACAAGCATTTGTTAAGCAGTCGTTCTATGAAGAGCCCTATGCTGGATGCTATGTGAAAGACAAAGTTTTGATAAGATGGTTCTTGCCCTCATGAAACAAGTAGAGGATAAGACATATAGGACAAGGGCAGCTAGGTGGTGCAGTGGATAAAGCACCAATACTGGTATCAGGAGGACCTGAGTTTAAATCTGGCTTCAGACACTTGACACTTACTAGTTTCGTGACCCTGGGCAAGTCACTCAACCCCACTTGCCTCCCCAAACAAAAACCAAGCAAACAGAGACATATAGGACAAGTAAGTAAGGCATGAAAAGTTTTGTGACTCAACTACATATTATCATGTTGGCCTCCAAAGTGTTTGTACTAGCCTGTTTCCTCACAGTCCTGCCAACATTAGATTTTTTTTCAATCTTAATAGTATTTTATTTTTTCCCCCAGTTACATGTAAATATACTTTCCAACATTAGATTTTTATAAATTTTGTTTTCTATTTTTCTGCAAGGTGATAGCCTCAGGTTGTCTCGACATTCATTTTTCTGATTATTAGAGAATTTGACCTTCTTTTAGCAACAATTTGCATTTTCTTATTCCTAAATTGCCTCTTTCTATCATTTGACCACTGTTCCATGGAGGGATTTTCTTTTGCATCAGTTCCTTCTGATTCTTATGCACCCAATACCTATTTTTATATTTTGAAAGCAAATATTTTCCCAATCTGTTTCTTTTCCTTTAATTTTAGAGATACTTCTTTTTGTTTTAAAAAATCTTTCTATTTTCATATAACCTTTTTCATAAACCCTTTTGTGTCCAGTAAGTTCTTCTATTTGTTTGATAAAAGTCCCTCCTTTAGGTAGGCAAAAACCAAAAAATCCTCATACCCTCCCCCAACACTTTTTCTTCCAGTTTTGTTATGATTTAAAAAAAAATTAGATTGTGAATCCAGTTATTTATTATGATATATGGTATAAGATATGTATCTAAACATTTAAATTGTTTTTGCTCTTTTGCTATCCATTTTTCCCCAAAGTTTTTTTGAATGTTGATTCTATTCCCTAATGTTTTAAAAATGTGAGTTTATCAAACATCAGATTTTTAAATTCATTGGGTTCTATTCCTTAGTTCTTTATTTTTGTCCTTTCTTTCCCCAGTACTAGACATTTTAGAAATGATTATTGCTTTGTAGTGTTTTAATAGCTAGTAGTGTTGCCTCCCCGCCCCCTCTGCTTTTCTTTTTTACTCTTCTTTGTATTCTTGTTCTTTTATTTTATCTTCCTACTTTATACCCTCATTAACTCTTGCTGTTGTTCAGTTATATCTGACTCTTTGTGATCCCATTTAGGGTTTTCTTGGCAAAGATACTGGAGTGGTTTGCCATTTCCTTCTCCAGCTTATTTTACAGATGAAGAAACTGAGCCAAACAAGGTTAAGTGACTTGCCCAGGTCACACAGCTATAAAGCTCAGTCTTCTTGACTGTAGTTCCAGCACCATGTAATGGCCCTATTTTCACGATGTCTTGTAGCCTCTTAAATGGTTTCCTGGGCTCCAATCTCTCCCTCCTTCAGATTGCTGCCAAAGTGATTTCAGTGTGGTGTGTTTATTGAATGATTCTGCTGCTCAAAAATCCTTGAAAGACTCCCTATTGCCCAGTAAATAAAATATTAACTTCTAACCCTGATATTCAAAGCCTACTATTCTCTGATTTCAACCTACCTTCCAATGTGAGAGTGGCATAATAAAGAGAGAGGTGGCTTTGAAGATGAAAGATGGGTTCAAGTCCTGACTCTAGCACATATTGGTTTGTGTAACTCTGGGCAAGTCACTTAAACTTAGTGTTCTGAGCAACCCTCTAAGGCTGTAAGTTGCTGATGAGGTTCTTACTTGCATTGGTAGAGAGGGAGTTTCCTCATATGGGAGCATTCTATACTAATGAAATGAAGACTGAATCTTTATCACTATTTTATCATATGACATCTGTTATGATTTTATCCAATTCAGTGAAATCACTTATTGATATTCTGCATGGTATTGCATTAAATCTCTAAGTTAGTTTGGGGCATTTACTATTTTTGCTATTTTCCCCTGACCTGCACAAGGAATATATTGCTATTTATTCACTTTTTTCTTGATTTCTGTTAAGGAAGTTGTTTTTGTACAGGTTGCTTGTATGACTCAAATCAATATTTGGTGCATTTTTGATATTGTAAAGGTTATTTTTCTCGCTATTAATTTCTTTTTGTCCTTGATGCTGATATATGGTATAGGTGATTTTGGGAGAGGGGAGGGAATTATCTTATGTTTTATTTCTTTATTAAAGTCATTGATCACCATTAATTTTTGTTGTTGACTCCATTTTTAAGGTATATGATCATGTTGTCTGAGAAACATATGCTTTATTCTTTCACAATGATTAGTCTTTTAGTTTCTTTTCATGCCTTATTGATAAGACTTCTAAAGCTATAGTAAGTATAAATGGCAAGTGAAAACATCTCTGTTTTTAATGGGTATGCTTCACTTCAGTGTTTTTCCATTTTCTACAATATTAGCACATCACTTTAAAATATTAAAATCATGGAAATCTTGATTTGGTTTGCCCCTTCCCTACATTGGGCAGATTCCCTTTAATCTGACCAGCTCCCTACATTTCATTCCATTTGATAGTTAATCACCACTGTAGCCACACACAATTTTATTATACCAAGCAAATGAACGAAATATTTGTTAAGAGAAACTCTGTGGAAAGTTCAGCTTTGTCACTTTCCACTGACTCTCCTGGCCATTTCCCAAAGCAGAAAACCAGCTCCTGCTATTCTTTACACCTTCCTTGGGTGACGAATTGATTAAAGGCAAGTTATATCTCTATGATCCCTTTTACGGGGTTTGTAGCCTTAATGTAGGCAAGGAAACAATGTAGGAGGTGAAAGTTTGTCCTTTCCTCTGTGTCCCCCTCCCCCCTTTGGGTTTAATTTCATTTATTTTTTGTTACATTTTGTTTCTGTCTCCCTCCCTCCTTCCCCACCCACCATTTGATAAACACACACACATGCATCCCTTTATTTTTCATTCTATTTATCAGTTCTTTCTCCAGAGGTGGATAAACATCTTCCTTCATAGGTTCTTTGTAACTGATTTGAGTATTTATTACACTCAGAATAACTTAGTTGTTCACACTTCTATAGATATTGCTGATACTGTATACAGTGTTCTTTTGGTTCTGCTCATTTCACTCTTCTTGCCTTCTCTTTTTGAACAGCTGATAAGCCTCTCAAAAGCTGTTCACAACTTGTCCATATCCTACTTTTCCAGCCTTATTATAGTTGTTGTTCAGTGGTTTCATTTGTATCCAACACTTTGCGACCCCATTTGGGGTTTTCTTGGCAAAGATAATGGAGTGGTTTGCCATTTCCTTCTTCAGCTCATTTTATAGATGAGGAAACTAAGGAACAGGGTTAAGTGACTTTCCCAGGGTCACACAGCTAATAAGTGTCTGAGGTTTAATTTGAACTCATGAGGAAGTCTTACTATTTCTAAGCCCAGTGCTCTATCCATTGCACTACCCAGCTGCCTCTTCCGCAATATAAGTCATCTTTACTTCCCATTCTCTCTGTACGACAAACCACATTATGTAACTTTCAAGGGAACTAGAAAAAATGTTCCTTAAATGAATAAGGCATAAAAGGGATAAAAACCAAAGGTTCCTCTATTATGGGGGAAACATGAATGACAAATGGAATTTAAAAGGCAGAAGCTTTTAAATTCCATTTTCCCCTCATTGATCCTTCCAATAAAGAAAATTGCCAATATGGTTTGAAAATTGCAGTGAGCAACAATGAAGTTTGGAGGGTACTGACTCCATCAGGAAAGAGATTACTGATACAGACTACTTAGACAGCATGTGCTCAAAACCATGAGAACTGATGGTTTTTATCTTTAGAATATCAAAAAAATTGGTCAAAATCATCAGAATCACTAGTTTTGAGAATTTATGCCTTTTTAACCTCCTTAGTTTGAAGATGGTAAACACTAAGGTAGTGACTGTGTATGCATTTTTAAAGGAATGGTCTTAGAAATCATTTACCTGTGGCCTTAATTTATATGTCCATATAATAAGTTGGTAGAAAGGGGAGGGAAAAAGAATTTATATAGCACTTACTATAATGTCAGGCACTATGCTATGCACTTCTACAAATATTCTCTCATTTGATCCCCTCAACAACCCTGGTAGGTAGGTATTATTATTTTATAGTTTACAGTTGAGGAAACCAAGGCAAATGAGGTTAAGTGACTTGCCCAGGGTCACACAGTAATTGTCTAAAGCTGGATTGGAACTACTCCTAACTCCAGGCTTAGTGCTCTATCCACTATTCCACCAACTGACTCTAAGAAGAGGGTAAAAAAAAAGAGGATCTTATTTCCGTAATGTTTTTTTTCTTATAATATCAGATGTATATGAGTTTATAAAAGGAAATTGCTCTAGTTCTGAAGAGTAGGTTTATATACAGGTAGCAAAGAGGAAACAGGTGAAGAGGGTGTAGCTGATTATAAGGAAAGGCATTAAGTAAAGGGTGGAGACAGCCGGGGATGTTTCCAATGGGCAAATCAATTAAAATTTGCTCTTGATATGGGTGAACCAGGCAGGAATAGAAAGGTCAAGTCATTTTGGCTTGCTTTGCCATTTCAGTTCAATAGTATTTTATTAAGTGTGTCTTCTCTTTCCAAATTATTTTGCTGGGCATTGGGGATTCAAAGATAAATGATGACACAGTCTCTACACTCAAGGAATTTACAATCTAGTTGGGGGTGGGGAAGATGGATATTAGCAACTTAACTGCAGCTTGGAATATATTAAATTCACAAAGGAGGCTATGAAATATTTGAGGAGAGGAGGATCAGGGAAGGCTTAATGGATGATACTCGGTTTGAAGAAAGAGAAAGATTTCAATAGGTGGATGTGTTGGGGGTGTCCATTCTAGTCATGTTGTTCAGTCATTTCTCAGTGGTGTCCAACTCTTTGTGAATCCATTTGGTGAAGATACTGGAGTGGTTTGCCATTTCCTTCTCCAGCTCCTTCTACAGATGAGAAACTGAGGCAAACAGGGTTAAGTGACTTGCCCAGGCTCATACAGCTAGTTAATGTCTGAGGCCAGATTTGAACTCAGGAAGAGGTGACTACAGGCCTAGCACTCTATCTACTGCACCACCTAGCTATTATAGTCATTGGGGATCACCTATAGAAATGCATGGAAGTAGAAGCAGGCAGAATGAGTCTTCTCCTTTTCTCTAGGAGGTAGAGCCTTGTGACTTAGCTTCAGAGAACTACTTTTGCTCATTAATGTGGCATTAAGGCAGCCCACAGTAAACCGGCATGGTCTTACTTTTGGGTACTTTGTCCAAGATTTTTTGTTTCTGCTAAGTCTATTCCAAGTGTGTTTTGTCAGTCAGTATATAGGATGACATAATTGAAAAATAAAAGAAATTGATACAATTCAAAATGACTAATAAATTTCCTTTCCATTCCTACCTGGCTGATTCAAATTAAATTCAAAAATAGTTTCTTATGCCCACCATGTGGAAGACATTGCGTTAGTTTCTGAGGATATAAGGATAAAAATGCAAATATAGGCCTGATACTCAACAGATTTACTTTCTACAGGAGAACACATTAATAGTTGGCAATTAGATATGTAAACACCGCTGTTCTGGAAGTCTGCAATTTTCATGTCTTTGGTTGGTTTATGGTCATGGACTGAAAAGACTGATTTCCTTAATAGGACCAGTCCAACTATATAATAGTGCTCAAGAATTTCTCTCTAATGGTTTTCTTCTTTCTTGTAGGATTTTTTAAAGGTTAGTGATGCTAACCACGATGAGCAGCTAGACTTTGAAGAATTTATGCAGTACCTTAAAGACCATGAGAAAAAAATGAAGTTGGCATTTAATAGTCTGGACAAAAATCAAGATGGTGGGTTTCCTTTTTTTCATTTGCAACTGGCTTAAAATACATACACATCCCCCCACCCCCACGCATACATATATACATACATATATTTGCTACCAGTAGTTAAGGATGTTTCATTAAGTGTCTAATATGAAAGCTTTTGGCTTTCTTCTTCCCCTAAAGATTAGAATTAATCATCCATCCATCCACGCATCCATGCATCCATGCATCCATGCATCCATGCATCCACGCATCCATCCATCCATCCATCTAGTTATTAAGTACCCACTATATGGCAAGCACAGTGCTAGGCACTAGAGATAAAAAGGCAAAAGTGAGCCAGTCCCTATATTCAAGGAGGATAAAGTCCTTCAGGGGAAGGAGACATACATATGGTTACCTATGTAAAATGCATGCAAAATAAATATAAGATAATTTTTTGTAGGGGTGGGGGATGGGTGAATGGAAGCTAGAGGCATTAGCCACTGGGGAATTTGGAAAGGCTTCATGTAGAAGGTGGTGCTTAAGCTGATTCTTGAAGGAAAAAAGGGATTGAAAGAGACAGAGGTGAGGAGGGGGTGCATTCTGGGCAACCAGGGTCAGCCAGCACAAAGGTGGGAGATGGAATGTCATATTTGAAAAACGGCAAGAAAGATATTTTGGCTGACCTCCAGAATGTGGAAAGAAGAGTAATATATAAATGCAGGTTAGGGCTGACTTCTGAAGGGCTTTAAATTTCTATTAAAAGAATATATGGGGGCAGCTAGGTGGTGCAGTGGATAGAGCACTGGCCCTGGATTCAGGAGGACCTGAGTTCAAATCCAACCTCAGACACTTAACACTTACTAGCTGTGTGACCCTGGGCAAGTCACTTAACCCCAATTGCCTCGCCTATATATATATTTTATCCTAGGGGTAATAGGGAACCATTGGCATTTATTGAGCAGGTGAGTAACATGGCCTGACCTCTGCTTTAAGAAAATCATTGGCAGCTGTGTGGAATATGGATTAGAGAGGGGACAGACAAGATAGGGAGATCAATTAGGAGGCTATTGCAGTAGTCCAGGTGAAAGGTGGCTGTATGAGTAGAGGGAATGGGGATGGTAGGTGAGATGGCATATAGGTAGATATGAGAATATTTGACAATCATTAGATATGTGGACTGAAAGAGAGAGAGAGTGAAGAGTCAGGGACAAAACCAAGGATGTTAAAATGGGTGATTAGAAGGATGAGGGTGCCCCAGATAGAAATTAAACATTTTAGGAAGACGGGTATGTAATGGACCGAATCATGGGTATGTTGGAAGAAAGTGATAAGGGGAGTTGTTTTGGAAATGTTAAGTTTGACATGCTTATGGGACAGTATGTATCAAATGTCCAATAAACATTTGGAGAGTCATGATAGGAGCTCAGGGGAGACAATTCTGCTTCATATTGTAAGGTTGCTATCTAGCTATACTGTCTAAAATATCTAATGAGTAGTCACCAATAAATTATAAGCTTTAGCAAGAGTTTAGACTTTTAAGCATTTATTAAGGAGAATAAGCATTTGGTGAAGAGAGAGAGAAAGAGGCCTAGATTCAGCTATCTGTCTCAGGAAGCCCGCATTTCTGCTCCACTCTCCACGAGAGTCCTGATGAAAGAGAGCGAGAGAGCCAGCCTCTTCTTCCTTCCAATTGTTACAGTTTCCCCTTTGTTTCTTCAAGGAACACGGAGTGTTTCCTTCACAAAACAGTAAAAAACAATAGAATATAATACCTTATGCTAACAAACAATATGTCAATAACAATACAGAAAAGGGAGAAAGGGGAAAGTTTTTCCAGAGGGGTGGTCCCTCATGAACCCATGCTTTGACACAGTCTGCAGAGGGAGGGCCTCTTGCTAAAGCTTATAATTTATTGGTGACCACTTATTAGATATTTTAGACAGTATAGCTAGATAGCAACCTTACAGATCTATCTCAGGGAGCCAGTGTCTCCTCCTCCACTCCCCCCTGAGGTCCTCGGGAAAAAGAGTGAGAGAGCCAGCCTCGCCCCTTCTTCCTTCTAATTGTTACAATATATAGATCTGAGAATTATCTGCATAGAGATGATAATTAAGTTCATGTGATGGAACAGGATAGATGCTTAAGATATACCCACAATTAGGACGTATATTACAGAGAATGAGCCCCCAAAGGATACTAATGGTGGTGATCCGACTGGTAGGAGGAGAATCAAGAAAGGACAGGATCATGATGATATAGAGGAGATGATCAAATAGTATCAACTACTGTAGAAAGGTTGAGAAGAAGGAGGACTTGAGAAAAGGGCTTTTTTTTTTTTTTTTTTGGTGAGGCAATTGGGGTTAAGTGACTTGCCCAGGGGCACACAGCTAGTAAATGTTAAGTGTCTGAGGCTGGATTTGAACTCAGGTCCTCCTGAATACAGGGCCGGTGCTCTATCCACTGTGCCACCTAGCTGCCCCAAGGGCATTATTTTTGATAATTAAGAGATCATTGGTAACTTTGGAAAGACTAGTTTCAGTTGAGTAATAAAATTAGAAACCAGACTGCAAAGGAATGAAAAGAGAGAATGTGACCAGGAATGTAGACTGCTTTTTAAAGGAACTTGGCAGAGAGAAGTAGGAGAAATATCAGTGTTACTTCAGTTAATGGTACAGTCAAGGAAGGGGTTTTCTTTTTTTAAATTTAATTTCAATTATTTTTTTAAAATTAACAACTGTTTATTTTCTTTCCCTTCTATGTACTCTAGGTACCAGTTGCACTGACAAAAAAGAAAATAAAACACTCAAATATGCATAGTCAAAGCATGCTCTTGTATGGTGCCAGAATGTCTGCCTATTCTGCATGTTTAATCCATCACCTTGCTTGTTTCTTCTTTGGTCCTCTAGAATTGTGATTTGTCATTGCATTGATCAGAAGCCTCGAGTCTTTCAGAGTTGTTTTTCTTTTTTAAAAAACAAAAATTCCGGGGCAGCTAGGTGGCTCAGTAGATAAAGCACTGGCCCTGGATTCAGAAGGACCTGAGTTCAAATTCGGTCTCAGACACTTGACACTAGCTGTGTGACCCTGGGCAAGTCACTGAACCCTCATTGCCCCACAAAAAACCAAACCAAAACAAAAAAACCCCCAAAATTCAATTCCCCTGAACTCACCAAACACCAAGTGGAACAGACATTTGCATATACATAGTATAAAAGAACAAGGGGATGGTTTGTGAAATTGCTTACACTTTACTTTTGAAAAAGAAGTATTTCCTCAGGGAAGAGGGAGGTGGGGATGGAACGAGGGATAAAAATTGGAATCCAAAACTATAATAAAAATGTTTATTACTTAAAAAAAAATAAAATATAAGTTGGTCAATGAAAAAAAAAGAAAGAAAAAGAAGTATATAATAAGATGAGTCTGTAGTGTTCAAAGATATCCTGCTTGCCTGCCCCTTTTTCTGGCCCTCTGTTTGTTCTTTTCTTTCCATTTAAAAATAGGTACCTCAATGACCCTCGTTTCTTTTGAGGCTTTATCCTTACCCCTCTTTGACTTCCCACTTCCTCTCCCACTGGAAAAAAAGAAAAAAGAAAAAAAAACCCAAATCCCTTGTAATAACTCTACATAATCAAGCAACAGAAAATCCCATATTGTTTGTGTCTGAAAATGTATCTCATTATGCATATTGAGTTTTTCACCTGTCTGGAGGTGAGTAGCATGTTGAGTTATGCAGATTTCTTAAGTCTTTCAAAAGTGTTTTTTCCCCCTTCATAATGTTACTGTATAACTTAGTTTTTCTGGTTCTGTTCACTTCTGTCTACATCATTTCATATGGGTCTTTTGAATTTTCCCCGAAATCACCCATTTCATTGTTTCTTATTGGTATTCCATTACATTAAAATACTCTAATTTTGTTCAGCTAATCCCCAAATTGGTGGGAACCCCCTTAGTTTTGAGTTCATTGCTACTACAATAAGAGATGCCATAAATATTTTTTATACATATGTATATGTTTACTCTTTCTTTCATCTCTTTGGAGGTAATAGATCTAGTGGTAGTATCTCTTGATCAAAAGGGTTTGGCAAGGGCAGCTAGGTGGCACAATGGATAAAGTGCCTGCCCTGAATTCAGGAGGCCTTAGTTCAAATCCAGCCTCAGACACTTAACACTTACTAGTTGTGTGACCCTGGGCAAGTCACTTAACCTCAATTGCTTCACCAAAAAAAAAAAAAAGAAGAAGAAAAAAAAGGGGGGGGGTTGACACAGTTTGGCGTCTTTTTGTACATGGTTTTAAATTACTTTCCATAATGGCTATAGCAATTTATATCTCTATTCTTTCAGGCAATTTTCATCTTGGGGTCTCTTTCAGGAGATGAATGGTTGGTGGATTCTTTCTGCTTTTACTTTGCTCCCTGGTTCTAAGCGATCTAGGCAGTTATCATTTTTGATTTTGGGATGTATAATATACAAACTTTTTTTTGGAGGGGGGGGTCATGATTTTCAGGTGTTTCATTTACTCTTTGATTAAATCTTCTTGACCTAGGTCACTTGTATTTGATTATATTCCATACATTTTCCAATTTGGTTTTTTCCCCCAAAACTTTTGATTTTATTTTAATATTTCTTGCCTCATTGATTTATTGTTTTCTGTTTGGCCCATTCCAAGGCATTCAGTTCTTGTGTAAGATTTCCTATTATGTGTTCTTATTTTGTTATTTTTTATTTTTTGCAGGGCAATGAGGGTTAAGTGACTTGCCCAGGGTCATATAGCTAGTAAGTGTCAAGTGTCTGAGGCCAGATTTGAACTGAGGTCCTTCTGAATCCAGGGCAGGTGCTTTATCCACTGTACCACCTAGCTTCCCCTTCATGTGTTCTAAGGTGTTCAATTCTCCTTGACTTTTTTTTCCTTTTAGCTATTCCATTTTCTATCTTTAGTTTCATTTCTTCCAGGTATTGTTGTATTTGTGGCTAAGATTTATTCATCCATTTATTTATTTAGTTAGTTTTTGGTGAGGCAGTTGGGGTTAAGTGACTTGTCCAGGGTCACAATCTAGTAAGTGTCTGAGACCAGATTTTAACTCAGGTCCTCCTAACTCTAGGGCTGGTGCTCTATCCATTGTACCAAACTAGCTGCCCTAAGATTTACTTATTTATTTATCTGCCCACCTACCCACCCATTTATTCATTCATTCATCTATTTATTTATTAATTCATTTATCTATTTATTTATTCTCTGAGTTGTTTTTTTTTTGCTTGCAAGGCAATGAGGGTTAAGTGACTTGCCCAGGGTTACACAGCTAGTAACTGTCAAGTGTCTGAGGCCACATTTGAACTCAGGTCCTCCCGAATCCAGGGCCCCTGCTTTATCCACTGCAACATCTAGCTGCCCTATTCTCTGACGTTCTAATTTGACTTGTGGAGTTAATCTTTTTTCTATGTTTACCCTCAGACAAAGGTATTTCTCCATTGTTTGACTTTTTCCTTCTGTTTATTTTTCTTTCTGCAGTCTAAATTTCTGGATTGAGGGCTCATTCTTGGGTTAAACTATGCTTCCATACTCTTGAATGCTATGGCCAGGCCCTACATAGTCCTAGATCTCACCTTAGGCAGGAACTGTCTTCCTTTGTCTTTTGCTATTGTTCAAGCTGCTGCTGCCTGGTGCTGGTTTGGGTTAGGGCTACCTGGATACTGAGTTGGGCACTGGATATCCGGACAATGCTCTGGACTTATCACCTGCTATGTAAGTTTCTTGACATAAGGGATCATTTAATATATTTATTTTCTATTCCTGGCAGCTTTTGCTATCGTGGTTCAGTCATTTTGGTTGTGTCATATTCTTTGTGACCCCATTTGGGGTTTTCTTGGCAAAGACACTGGAATGGTTTGCCATTTCCTTCTCTAGCTCATTTTACAGATGAGTAAACTGAGGCAAACAGTGTTAAGTGACTTGCTCAGGGTCACACAGCTGGTAAGTGTCTGAAGTCAGCTTTGAACTTGGGTCTTTTTAAAATTCTAGTACTGGTGTGCTATCCTCTGCACCACTTAGCTGCCCCTTGTAACTTTTAACCCCGTTCTTTTTTTTGGGGGGGGGGGTGAGGCATTGGGGTTAAGTGACTTGCCCACAGTCACACAGCTAGTAAGCATCAAGTGTCTGAGACCCGATTTGAACTCAGGTCCTCCTGAATCCAGGGCCAGTGCTCTATCGATCTACTGTGCCATCTAGCTGCCCCATTCTAAGGACAAAAACCTGTGTTTCATAAATACCTATTTTGCTTTGAATTGGAATAAAATAAGTTTTAGGTGTCTTGAAAGATTTAATTTAAAATTTGGCTTTGCTGTCTCCATTAAAAAAAATAAGTTGTTTCATGACTTGGCATCTTCTGAAAGGCAACAATGAAAAATACTGATATTGGCTCAAAATGACTGAAAAATGGCTGATTAAGTTATAGTATATGATTATGATGGAATACTACTGTTCTGTAAGAAATGACCAACAGGTTGGTTTTAGGAAAACATGGCAGCTAGGTAGATAGAGCACTGGTCTGGGAATCAGGAAATTGATCTTCCTGAGTTCAAATATATCCTTAGATGCTTACTAGCTGTGTGACCTCTGTGCCGAGGTAGAGCGGGCACCAGGCTCAGGACCAAGCACAGGAGGCCATGGACAAGGCCAGAGAGAAGGACAGGGAGATCACAGAGTGGTCCAAAGAAGTCTTTAGCCTCCAGGAGGCCCTCAAGGGCCAGCCAAGATGAAGGGCCCCTTTGCCAGGAGTGGCCACTCTCCAGGGGCAGGTGAAGACACTACAACAGCAGCTGGAGGACACACACAGAGATGTCACAGCACAGTGGTGGCCTTGTATCAGAGTCACTTGCTTTATGCCATCCAGGATCAGATGGATGAAGATTTCCAGCCGATTCAGAATCAGATTCTACAGAGGCAGCAGTTCCAGGCACAGGCCCCTGAGAGGTCCCTGGCCTCACCCTTCTCACTCTGTGCAATCCTCCAGACTCTGGCACTGCCCAAGACACACCTTCTGGATCCTGGCATCACTCCAGGGCCACTATCCACACACAGATGTACCTTTTGGTCCCTGGCACTGCCCAAGGCGCACCCAGTAGAGCCTGACACCACCCCTGGACAACCTCCAAACCCAGACACAGTCTCTGTACTTTGGGCCTCCCCTTTTGCTGCCTTTACAACTCTTCCCCTTTCCTAAACTATCTGAACACACATAGAATGGGGGAGTTGGGGAAGGATTGAGACAGTGGCATATGGTCACTTAAGTGCAAGTCACTTAACCCTGTTTGCTTCAGTTTCTCATCTGTAAAATGAGCTGGAAAAGGAAATGGCAATCCACTCTGGAGTAGCTAGGTGATGCAGTGAATGGAGCATGGGCCTTAGAGTCAGGAGGTCCTGAGTTCAAATCCAATCTCAGAGACTTACTAGCTGTGTGACCCTGGGCAAGTCACTTAACCCCAATTGCCTCCAAAAAAAGAAAAGAAAAGAAAAAGAAAAACATGGAAAGATTTCAATGAAATAATGCAGAGTGAAAGGAACAGAATCAAGAGAACACTGTGTACAGTAACGGCAATAGTATTTGAAGAGTAACTGTGAATTATGACTAAGCTATTCTGAAGAATATGGTCATTCATATCAACTACAAAAGACTTATAAAGGAAAATGCTATCCACCTTCTGAGAAAGATTTGATTTATGGAAGTATGTATTATATGGTTCCACATATATATCTATATGTGTGGGCCTTCTCTAATGTGAGGTTGGGAGAGAGGGAAGGAGACAACTTAGAACTCAAAACATAGCATAAAAAAAAAAGAAAAAAGGAGGGAAAAATAAAATACAAATATTTCTCAGAACTAGCATGGTACCTTTACAAAAATAGACTATGTGGGGGCAGCTAGGTGGCGCAGTGGTTAAAGCACCAACCCTGGAGTCAGGATGACCTGAGTTCAAATCCGGTCTCAGACACTTGACACTTACTAGCTGTGTGACCCTGGGCAAGTCACTTAACCCCCATTGCCCCGCAAAAAAAAAAAAAAAAGAAAAAATAGACTATGTTCTAGAACACAGAGAAATTATAAGTAAATGCAGAAAAGCAGAAATATCAAACACATTCTTTATAGACCATAATGTCATAAAATAGTAATGCAAGGAACACAAAGAAAACAAAGCTGTAAATGTAGACTTAAAAATGATGTCTCAAATAATGAATGATTCAAAGGATAAATCACAGAAAATGACTAAAAAAGAATGATGATAGAACAACATGCAAAACTTCTTGGACATAGCTAAAACTGTCCTGAGAGAAAATAGTTACATTCCTTAGAACATATATCAACAAAACAGAAAAAGAGAAGTTTAATGAAATGAATATGCAATTAAAATTAGATAATTAGCAAATAAACCCTAAACACGAATACCAGAGGAAATTTTGAAAATTACAAGAGAAACCAATACATTGGAAAAGAAAAAACTTGTAAAACTGACAAACATAACTAAAATCCAGTTCTTTGAAAACACTAACAATTTTGACTTTTAGCTGACTTTTAGTTAGTTGATAAATCTTTAGCTAAAAAGAGCCACCAAATTACTTAAATAATAAATGAACAATGTGAAATCAGAAGTTCAGAGAAAAAAATAAATAGAATTATTAGAACTTGCTGTTAATAGTCACACCAACAAAAACTGATAATTTAAAGAAAGAGGTTATCTACAAAACTATAAAATAGTCAAATAAATTCAATTTTTCAGTAGATGGATTTCTAAATTTTTTATAGTTATTTTCTCTCATGTTGAATGTAATTTTTTAAAAATTTCTTTCTGCTGGTTTTTGTTAGTAATATATAGGAAGACTAACTTTTTATATGGGTTTATTTTACATTCTACTATTTTACTTGTCAGTATTCCAATTAATTTTTCTATATCTATTGACAGAAATAGGATAATTTGATTGTTCTTGTTATTAATTTGTTTTGTTATATTTGTGATTTTCTTCATATTGAACCAACAATGTATTCCTGGTACAAACCCTATCTGGTTACAGTGTACAGTCTTTGGTAATGTATTGCTATGGACTCATTGCTAATATTTTGTTTACTTTTTTATGTCAATATTCATGAAGGATATAGGTGTGTAGTTTTCTTTCTCTAATCTGTTTCTCTTTGGTTTACGTATCAAAACCATATCTGTATAATAGAAGGAATTTGGCAGGATATTTTCTTTTCCTGTTACTTTAAATAATACGGTTTAGGTAATGTTGGAATTAACTATCCTTTGCATATATGGTAGAATTCACACGTGAATCCACCTGGTAATAGGAGATTCATTTATTTCTTGTTTTTTTTTTAGTTTTTAAAAATTTTTTCTTAGTTTTTCCAAGATTGGCTTAAGTTCTCTTTATTATTCTATTAATTTGGACAGCTTGTATTTTTGTAGATATTTATCTTTTTCTTTCAAATTGTCAGTTTTATTGACACTTAATTGAGCAGAAATTAATCAGTAAACATTTACTAAGAACCTTCTATGTGTCAGGTAATATTGCAAAGTTGTTTTAATTTTCATTTCTCTAATTATTAGTGATTTAGAACATTCTTTCATATGACTATTGATAGCTTTGATTTCTTCTTTTGAAAAGCATCTGTTCATATCCTTTATTTATGTAGGTTTATTTTTTATTCTGCATCTCTGCTAAAGATGTTAATTGTTTTGACTATTTTTAATGTGTTCTCTTGGGTTGTCTAAGTATACCGTCATATCAGCAAAGAGTAATTTTGTTTCTTTGGTGTTTATTCTTATTCCTTCAATCTCTTTCTGCTCAGGAATGGCTCTTTAAAAAATCTATCTATTCATTTATTTATTTACAAATTTGACTCAGTTCCCTACATATCTGAGAAACTTGCTGTAAACAATTTCCCCCAGATTCCTGCTATTATTCTAATTTTGACTGCATTGGTTTTGTGTGAAACCCTTTTAATTTAATGTAATCCAAATGATCCATTTTACTCCCCATGAGCTTCACTATATCTTTTTTTTATTTTGGTCATAAACTCTTTTTAAAAAATTAATTAAAAAAATTTTAGACTTATTTTCCAAATTACATGTAAAAGCAAATTTTGACATCGATTTCTTTATCTGTAGATCTTTCCAAATTTTTGCTCTCCCTGGTTTTAGGTATGAAAGTCATATTTGCGTCACAAAAGGAATTTGGTTGGACTCCTCCTTTGCCTATACTGTCCTGGGGATTTTTTTTCTTTAGGGAACTCATTTATTGCTTGTTTAATTTCTTTCTCTAAGGTCAGGTTGTTTAAGTATTGTATTTTAGCTTCTTTTAGTCTGGGCAATTTGTATTTTTGTAAATTTTTGTTAATATCTATCTGTTTTACTTAAATTGTCAGGTTTTTTTGTTTTTGTTTTTGTTTTTGTTTTTTTTTTGCCATATAATTGGGCAAAATAGCTCTCTGACAACTACAACTTCTCTCCTCCCTGGAGCTATAACCTATACCCAAGTAGGGTTCCTGCTTTAATTTTATCTTCATTGATCGATATTAACAGTTTGGTTTTATTCATTCCTTTTTTGAGCAAATTAATGAATGGTTTGTCTATTTTATTGTTTTTTCATAAAACATGCTTCTATTTTTATTTATTAGTTCAATAGCTTTTTTACTTTCAATTTTGTTAATTGCTCCTTTGATTTTCAGGAATTCTATTTTGGTGTTTAATTTTTAATTTGTTCTTTTTCTATTTTTTTAGTTGTGTACCCACTTCATTGATTTGTAGTTTATCTCTTTTGTTGATGTAAGGCTTTACAGATATAAAATTTCCCCTCAGTACTGCTTTCACTGAATCCCACAACTTTTGGTATGCTGTTTAATTGTTAAACTGTTTACATTTCTAAATGAGAAGATGATAAATGCAACTACAAAGAACTTTATCATCCTTGGGGCATTTAGAAGGAGTCTAATTAGAAAATGGGCATGGGACTGAGTTTATAATGTTGGGAAAGTTGAGAAGGAGGGATGTACTGGAAGAAGGAGGAAGGGAGAGAAAGAATAGGGAAATTATCTCACATAAAAGAGGTGTGCAAGGGAGGATTTTTAAATGGAGAGGAAAATGGTGGTGGTGGGAACAACACTTGAACCTCTCGTCTGAATTGGTTTAAAGAAGGAAGATTATATATTATATACATGCATTATGTGCATGTACATATATATATATATATATATTTAACTTCCTCATGATTTCTCACTTATGTTTACCTTTTTATGTTTCTCCTGAGTTTTGTGTTTGAATGTAAAATCCTTTATTGAACTCTGGTCTTTTCATAAGGAATACCTAGAAGTCCTTTATTTTAGTTGTTACATGTTAATTTTTTTCCCCTGTAGGATTACACTTAATTTTTCTGGGTAGGTTATTTTGGGTTATAATCCTGGTTACTTTGCCTTCCAGAATATCACATCCTAAGTCCTCTAATACGGTAGCTGCTAAATCATGTGTGTGTTCCTGAATGTGACTCTGTTATTTGAATGATTTCTTTCTGGCAGCTTGAAGTATTTTCTTTTTGACCTGGTAGCCCTGGCTCTAATATTCCTGGGAATTTTCATTTTGGAATCTCTTTCAGGAGGTTATTGGTAGATTCCTTCAATTTCTATTTTGGCCTCTGGTTCTAAGATATCTGAACAGTTTTTCTTCATACTTCCTTTGTCTAGGCTCTTTTTTTTTTTTTTTTTTGGATCATAGCTTTCAGGTTGTCTAATAATTCTTATATTATCTCTCCTCAATCCATTTTCCAGGTCAGTTGTTTTTCTTTTTTCTTTTCTTTTTTAGTGAGGCAATTGGGGTTAAGTGACTTGCCCAGGGTCACACAGCTAGTAAGTGTTAAGTGTCTGAGGCTGGATTTGAACTCAGGTACTCCTGACTCCAGGGCAGGTGCTCTTTCCACTGTGCCACCTAGCTACCCCTCAGTTATTTTTCTAATGAGCTATTTCACATTTTCTTCTCTTTTGTCATTTTTACTTTGTTTTTATCATTTATTACTCTCTTATGGAATTATTAGCTTCAGTTTGACCAATTCCAATTTTTAAGGAATAATTTTCTTCAGTAAGGTTTTGTATCTCTGTTTCCATTTGTCCACTTCTGCTTTTTAAGGAATTATTTTCTTCAGCATTTTTGTGCCTTTTTTTCTTACCAAATTGTCTTTCATTGCTCTCATTTCTTTTCTCAGTTTTTCCTTTACCACTTTTACTTTAAAATTAATTTTTTTTTGCTCTTAAAAAAAATCTCTTTATTTAGTCTTTAAAGGAATTCTTGTTGGGCTTATGTCCAATCTACATTTTTCTTTGAAGCTTTGTAGATCTCCCCCCGCCCCCCCATCATTATCTTCTGAGTTGTGTCTTAAACTTCCATTCACCATAGTAGCTTTTATGGTTAGGACCTTTAAAAAATTTGCTCATTTTCCCAGTCTATTTCTTGACCATAGATTTTATGTTACAGTTGGACTCTGCTTATTCAGGTCATTATCCTAAACTTTAGGCTTTTTTTTACCCTGCTGTTTTCACAGGTCGTCCTAGGGTTCTGTAAATTTTTGTTGCTTCCAAGGTGGTATGATTAGGAGATATGTGGTCTCTGCTTTCCTGATCTGCACTCTGATCCTTTCCAAAGTAGAAGCCCTGCTCTCTAACAACTACAACTTATCTCTTCCCTGGAGCTGCAAACTATACCCAAAAAGGGTTCCTGCTTCCTTGCATCAGACCACAGACACTCCTCTCTATCCTAGAACTATGGGGAAAAAACAACTTGTAATGGGCAATGTCGTAAAATGGTGCCTGGTCTTGCACCCAGTACCAACAGTACTAACACAGGGGTCCCATGTGATCTCTTTCTGACCAAATATTCAATCTTCTTACTGTCTCTGGTCTGTTTCTACTGTTTTTACTGCTGCCTCCACTGCCTGCAGAGGAGACAGCTAATGTTTTCTGCTGCACCGCACTCCCAGTCAGGCCCCATCCCAGTGCTACAGACCTCTTCTCTCCTAAGTTGTCCTGGGCTGAAAAAATGCTGCTTTTGTTGGTTATGCTGCTTTAGAATTAGAATTTGACACGTTATTTTTAAGTTGTTTAGAGGAGAATGTTGGGAGGGCTTAGCCAGAATGCTACTGCCTATGCTTCACCATTTTGGCTCCACTAGTTTTTTTGCTTTCATTTCTATTAATCCCTTGTTTTATTTTCAGAATTTCTGCCTTTGTGTTTAGTTGGGGTTTGTTGGTTTTCGAATTATTTTCTTTTTTTAAAAAATAAAAGTATTTTATTATTTTCCAGTTACATGTAGAGATAGCTTTCAGCATTTGTTTACATAAGATTTCAAATTTCAAATTTTTCTCTTTCCCTCCCCTCCCTTCCCCCCTCCCCAGGACAGCCGGCAATCCAATATAGGTTATACACACACACATGTTTTATATATATATATATATATATATATATATATATATATATATATATATATATATATATATATATACACACACACACACATATATGTTTATTTATATATATATATATACACATCTACATCTACATAACAACATTAAACATATTCCTGCATCAGTCATGCTATAAGAGAAGAATCAGAGCAATAAAGAAAAACCTCAAAATAGAAAAACAACAGCACCAAAAACAAAAGAAATAGTATGGTTCAATCAGCATCCATATTCCATAGCTCTTTTTTTTCTGGATTTGGAGAGCCTTTTCCATTATGAGTCCCCTGGAACTTTATTGTACCATTGTGTTGGTGAGAAGAATCCAGTCTATCACAGTTGATCAACACATAATGTTGATGATACTGTGTACAATGTTCTTCTGGTTCTGCTCATCTCACTCATCATCAATTCATGCAAGTCCTTCCAGGTTTCTTTGAACTTCTCCTGCTCATTGTTTCTCACAGCACAATAGAATTCCATTACATTCATATACCACAACTTGTTCAGCCATTCCCGAACTGATGGGCAACCCCACAATTTCCAATTCCTTGCCACCACAAAAAGAGCAGCTATAGATTATTTTTGAACATGTGGGTCCTTTTCCCTTTTCTATGATCTCCTTGGGAAAAAGACCCAAAAGAGAATGATTCTAATTATTTTCTAATTGTATTTTCAACTCTCTCTCTCTCTCTCTCTCTCTCTCTCTCTCTCTCTCTCTCTCTCTCATGATGATGAATGTGTTTAGAGATATGTTTTTTTTCTAAGTACTTCTTTGGCTGCATCCCAAGAGTTTTTGGTTTGTTGTTTCACTATTATATGTTTCTTTGATTAAATTTCCCATACCCATCAATTTTTAAGGATTTGGTAACTTAGTCTCTAATTAATTTCTTAATACTTTCTTCAAAGTCCTTTCATTGAATGTTACTTTTATTGTATTGTGGTCAGTAAAGGGTATGTTTGATATTACATATTTATGAAGCTTTTATGCTTTATTACATGACTAATATTTGTATGGGTGCCATGAACAGCTGAGAAATATATATGTATGTGTGTGTGTGTGTGTGTGTGTGTTCTTCTCACAGAAGTTGGGGACCGTGGGTATATGAAACACAGCATATAATTAAATGTCAGACTTCATTATTGTTTTGGTTAGTTTTGCTGAACTGTGTTGTTATCTTCTTTGTTATATAGAATGACACCCTTGGAAGGGTGGGGAGGGATACATTTTGAAGTGGAGGTGATGTAAAAACAAAAGATATCAATAAAAGTGTGAAAAAAGGAGCCTATTGTTTTCTTCGATGGTTCCCTAGAAGTTCAAATGGGGTGTTCACTCTTGATGTTTTATTTAACCTTTGCATGTAAAGTCCAGGCACTATCATAATTCTTGGAATTGTATAGACTGTTATAACAATACTCATAAAATGTTGGCATCAGTGTCTTTTCAAAGGCTTTCAAATGACATGTTTCTTTTCATTCTTTTAAAGGAATGATTGAAGCCTCAGAAATTATCCAGTCGCTCAAGATACTAGGCATAGATATTTCTGAACGACAGGCAGAGAAAATTCTTCAAAGGTTAGCCCTGATTTTAATTTTTGATATTTTTTTTTAAAAAAGCTTTAATTTCAGTGTTCCATAATAGAAGTTGTGGTCTGTAGAAATATGGTCCTTTTTTCTTTTTCCTTCATCTTGTGAAAAAGATATTTGACTTCTTTATATTGTTTATCGGGTTGACTCTGTGTGTATAAAATATACATGTATATAAATGTATGTGCATAAATATTCATACATAAATATGTGTGTATCTGGACTTTAAAAAGATACTATGCAAACTCAATCAATAAGTCAATAAGCATTTGTTATGCCCCTACTATGCGCCAGGGACTGAGTTAAGCAAAAAAGGGTAAAAACAGTCCCTGCTCTCAAATAGTCTAATGGGAGAGACAACTCGTAAATAACTAGTTATATAGAAGATAAATACAGAGTAAATGGAAGGTAATCTCAAAGGGGAAGGCACTAGCATAGAGGTAACTGGGAAAGGTCCCCTGCAGGGAATGGGAATCTGAACGGCTGAAACCTGGGAAACTTAAGAGGGAATGGAGAGGAGGGAGACAATTCTAGGCATGGGAGGTAGCTAGTTCATAGGAAGGGAGATGGAAGATGGGGTGTAGTTCGCCAGCATCAGCAAGCATTAGTGTAGCTGAATGGTGGAAGGTTTGGAGGAGACTCTAAGCATAAGAAGACTGGAATGCTCTGGAGAAACAAGGGAGTGAAGAGTTTTGATGCCAAACAGAGGATTTTATATTTGAACTGAAGGGCCCAGGAAGCCACTGGAGCTTATTCTGGAGTGCAGAGGCAAAGTCATCAGACCCATGCTTTTGGAAAATGTAAACAACCGGCTGAGAACCTGGGGAGCTTGATCAGAATGGGCCCAAACTAAGTCACATCAACCCAAAGCTGCTGGTCGATGAGGGTAGGCCGGAAAAAAACTTATGGAAAGCATATCACAAACCTTAAAGCCCTTTAGAAATTTAGAACTTTCTCTTCTCTTTGGCTAACCTGTTCCTCTGGTCTTTCTTCCAATCAATCCCCTAATCCCCTAATTGTTGTTATCCTTCTTTACTGCTCTAGGGAAAAACACCTTTTCCTTGCACTCTCTTGTCTCCTCCCTATGCTAATCCTTAGCTAATTGAACTGTAGCACTCCTTAGTTCCTCTCAATCTCCCTCTTTTCCATTGACTTTCCATAGAGTTTAGGGCTTTAGGCTATTAAAAAAAAACCAGTCTCTTCCCCTTGTATTCCTTTCTACTCCCTCTTCAAACTAAGGGAAACCTGGGGCAGCTAGGTGGTGCAGTGGATAGAGCACTGGCCCTGGAATCAGGAGGACCTGAGTTCACATCTGATCTCAGACACTTAACACTTACTAGCTATGTGACCCTGGGCAAGTCACTTAACCCCAATTGCCTCACCAAAAAAGCCAAAACAAACCTCAAGGAGGTCAGGCTTTCCGTAGACCAGAAGAAATGTTCCAAACAACCAGAAGAAATGTTCCAAACAAGCTCGGGATGAGGCTTTTGCTCTGAAAGAGGGGGTTTGCTTCAAAAGCAAAGTGACTTCTGTCTGTGTCAGTTAAAGGTTAGTGGTGGTTCAGAAACTTCAAGGAAGATACCTGACCTAATAATACTCTCTACTTTGTGGTTCGTAAGAGAATAGTGTATGTATGTGTGTGTGTGTGTGTGTGTGTGTGTATGTGTGTGTGTATGAATGATTGTTGGCCGCCTCAGGGAAGGGGGAGAGGAGGAAGGGAAAGAGGAATAAAAATTGGAACCCCAAACTATAAATAAAAATGTTTATTATTAAAAAAAATAAAGTAAGATGACTTAAAAAAAGAGAATTGTGTATGGAAAAATAATTTTACCTTTGAATTATCCATGGAACACACTTATTTAAAAACCAGCTTTGAATAGCCTGAGAGTGGGGAAAAGTAAAACACCCATTTCTTATGAAAAGTGATCAAGAAGATACTAATTACTACTGACTCATTTGCCTACTTCTCTCTATAAAACTTTTGTGAAGATATTCTATACAAATTGAGGGCATCCTCACTGAAAAGATGATAAGGGAGCAGGTAGGCTTTTTGTGTGTGTGTGTGTGTTTTGTTTTGTTTTTTTTTTTGCAGGCAATGGGGGTTAAGTGACTTGCCCAGGGTCACACAGCTAGTAAGTGTCAAGTGTCTGAGGCCGCATTTGAACTCAGGTACTCCTGAATCCAGGGCCGGTGCTTTAACCACTGCGCCATCTAGCTGCCCCACAGGTAGGCTTTTACAAAAAATATATATGGCGGTCAGCATCTTCACAGTCACATGTGTGCTTACTGCATGGATAGGAGATAGGGTGTTTCCTAGTGCTCTATGTAAGTTCTTTACATAAGAGTGTGTATGTGTGTGTGTGTGCGTGTAGGGATGAAATTGCTGGTCTAGTTAGAAAAAAATGTCACATTTTCAGTCACAGCTGAAAGGCACATAGAATATGAGATCACACTGTACTTGTTATTTGTGGATTACTAAAAAAAAAAACCCATTTAATTTGGTAGAGACAAATGCATCCTGAAGGTTTCTCCTTCAACAAGGTGTCTCCCATGGTTAACCGATCTCCTTGATATATACAAGAGCAGAGCATTACAGCCCTCTGATTATCAGTATCAAGAAAGGGATAAAACAGGCAGACATATGTTGGTCAGAAGTATTTGCTACCGTCTCGGAGGACAGCCAGCTCAAGGTCCAAGTGGAAGGGGGAGATAGATCTCTGTTTCCCTTAGAGGCTTCTAGAGGGTGAGATTGTGCTGCTGCTTCTAGTCATAAAGGGTTGTTTGGAGCATTGGATAATTAAGTGATTTCCCAGGGTTACACAGCTAGGGGGTGTCAGAGGTCTTGAATCCAGGTCTTCTTGACTCAGGGGCCAGTTCTCTACTCATTATATCATGTTGCCACAAATGTTATATGGAGCAATCAATCCTGGGCTATTTTTCTGGATGTTTTGCTAGTTTCTCAGGCCCATACCCATTTGTAAGTGTTGATTATTCCATTATAAGAGACAGCTGCCTTGTTGTCAGGGAGTACAGGAAAGGCTATTCTCTTGAGCAGAAAAGTCTTTTTAGGGTTTTCTCAAATTTCCAACCACTAGAGCATGAGATTTCCTCTACCTCTTCTCTGCCTGCCTTACCTACCGCATTCTCTTTGTCTCCCTTCTTTGTCCTTCTAGCTTTGTTATTTTCACTTTTGCGGTTTTATTTGTGTTTCCATGATTTTGTTCTGTGAGATTGTAAATTCCTTAAAGGCAGGTACTGTGCCTGGAACTTTGTTTTTATGATTATCTCTCACTGATACATAGTTCTGAATGCAGATTATAATTGTTGATCGACTAGCATTTCACTAAGGCAATTTTCTCTGTGTTAATTTCACAATTAACAATTCACTAGGGCATTTTTCTTTAGTACAATAAGAACCTTACAGTGAATGAAGGAAAAAAAAATTAAGGACATATTATGTTGTCAGGCACCATGATGAATGCTGGAAGTACAAATATTGAAAGAGATAATAAGTAAATAGACAGGCAGAGAGAGATAGATGAGAGAAAGATAGATGATAGATCGATCGATCGATAGATAGATAAAAAAGACAATCTTTGACCTTAAGGAGCTTGCATTCTTATGGGGAAAGACCACATACATAAAGGAGAGTGTGGAAAAGGAACTGAGATACTCCACTGGTGGTAGAGAGTTGGTGATATGGCCTACCTGGATGACTGCATGGCTAGCTCTAGTAGATATAATGGCCTAAGTGGGCTAGTTTGCACACACTCAGTCATAAATTTTCTCCATTGGACCGTAGGGTCAGGAGCTCCAGAAATGAGAGGATTAACTTCCTCCAGGGTTTTGTCCTGGATTCTAGAAGGTCTGGGTATAGAGGTGCAGGTCTTAGGTTTGGTGTGGAGGGTATTAGATATGGTGGAGGAGAGGCAGGTCTGTGGTGACATGTAGAAGGTGAGATGGCCTGGGTGGATGGCTAGATGTTGGGTGGATGTAAGCTGAAAGTATTTCAATCTAGGGCTGCAGGGAAATTTTTAAGTTAGTAGCACCTTTCTTCTTTTGGACAAAAATAACATTATTAAAAAAGTTGTAAGGTGAAGAAGCTCTTTTTCAAATAAAAGCTATAATTAGATAAGGTTTATCTTGGACTGAGAGAGCCATGAATATACTGGGAGTTCAAGGCCTTTTCTTTGACGGTGTGCAAAAGAATATTTCAAAAGCCATTATTGGCTTTACAAGAGTCCTTATGGGGCCTCATGGTGGTCTGGAGATAATTCTGAGTTCTCAAAAGTAATGCCAGTAGAATGCAAATTATGGCAGGTTTTACCATGTTAGGAATAATGAGATAAAGATATGGTATGCAATTAAGATTTAACCCTGAATTATTTAAGCAAGCTATTAATGGGAAATGGATAACAGAAATGATATTAATGCTGACTATAATAATTTCATTCAGAAGTTAAACCAGCAACCTAGAAATTGTCTTAGTCAGAAAGCATTTAACTTATTTGCCAAATGGAGAGAGATGGGTTAAAATATAAACTCATTTACAATTTTTTTGGTGAGACAACTGGGGTTAAGTAGTGACTTGCCCAGAGTCACACAGCTAGCAAGTGTCAAGTGTCTGAGGTCGGATTTGAACTCAGGTCCTCCTGAATCCAGGGCCAGTGCTTTATCCACTGTGCCACCTAGCTGCCCTTTACAAAATTTTAAAAAGCGGAATGATTGATGATTTTGAGCAGTATCATCTTATAGAGTAGAGAGAAACAGTTGGAGAGTAAAACCAGTCTCAAGAAAGTTTGGCAAAAATATCCAACTAAGCAAAGTTACCCAATGGCATTTTCAAGGATGAAAATGGAAAGGGGATTACAAAGAGAAGAAAAAGGAAAATATCTGCAAAAATTATTACAGAAACGTTTTCTCCATCAAGGATAGTGGAGTCACTACGCTTAAACTCTAACATCACAGTCCCTCAGTTTTGTTTTGTTTGTTGTTTTTTTTAATAGAGGAACTATAATTAGAACTAAGGTGAACAAAAATGGGTAAAGCAGCCAGATTAGGTCGAGTATATAGAGAAAAGATTCATACTGGTGCGGGGAGAGAAAGAGGGCAGATGATATAATTGAGAGGGCATTGAGGAATTGATTTGTAGGGTGTCTAAAGGAGGGGAAGTTACAAGAGATACAGAAAAAAATCTCACACCTTGCTGATTAAAAAAAAAAAAAGGTTTCCAGTTCATGTCAAGAACTACTGACCTATATGATTACTCTCTCATTTTATGCTTATGAGGGTTATCTATATATCAATTGAAGGGTATTAGAGAACAAGCAGGCTTTCACAAATGATATTAAAAAATGGATCGTATCTTTATCATCTCGCAACTGACAGAAAGATGTACAGAAGACATCGTTATACTTACTGTTTATTGATTACCTCCTAAACCAAAACCAAACAAATGAACAACAAAAAACCCCTCTTCCACCATATCAAGATCATTCTGTGAGATTTAAAATTGGATATTAGATCATAAATCTCCCCTACTTAACCTTTCCCTTAATTTATCTCCCAAACTAGTAAATGGAAGCAGGTTTTAATTTTCTAGATAGACCTTTTTATTTATATTTATGATAGTCACAAGGTGATGTTGGTTAGAAGGATAGAAAAGTAGAAACACAATACAAATCGTCTTAAGTCTAAGCTTAGTCTATATTCATTATAAAAACTCACCAATCCGAAAAAGACCACCTTTGGAGAGAGAGAGTCTGTGCCGCGCCGTCAGGAGTCCCGCCAAGCAGGCAAAAAGAAAGCTACTCCTACTCCCTCCCAAGCTGTTTTTGGAAGCTTATTTATAGATCTGGAACAGAGGCGGTCCTTACACACTGCTTCAAGGTTATTGGTTGGCATCATCCAAATCCATTGTCTTTGAAGGTGTTCTCAAGTTGAGTTCACAGTCTAGTTTCTGAGAATTACACCTTCTTAAGGGATAACCAGGTATGATCACAATCCAATTAACTTGATACAATCCAATTAACTTGAAGTAGGCTTAATCAGCAGTCAATCACTCTCACTTGATTTAATCAGTCTTGATTAATCTCCAGGTGGGTCTTTGAGTATCTGCTAAATCCCATTATTTTATCACATTCCCCCCTTTGTTTCTTCTAGGAACAGGTGTTCCTTGATGAAACAGTAAAAAAATAATTAAGTCTTTGGAAGTCTTTTCTCAGTTCTCTTGTCTTCTTGGAGTGGTAAGATGTCATCAGGAGGAAGCTGGATTCTGGTCTGGAAAGCTGGATTCTTCTTCTTTAACTGAATTGCTGGATTTTTTACTAAACCTTAGCATAGCGTTGTCAATGATCAAATTTAGTACATTCCATTACAATTCAATAATCCTTGGAAGATGTTACAACAGAAATAATCCTATTTAATCCTTCTGTGATAATAGATATCAGTGGAATCATAAAAGAGGGGGATGTATTCTTGCCCATTGTTTGCTATTAATGAAGAGAAGATGGACTGATAACATGGAAAAAGTGAGGGACAACAGATGGACAGCCAGAGTGCCACCCTGCTATCCTCCAGACGTTGAGAGAAAGTGAAGATGAGCCTCTGGCACACTGGGTGGGCCTCCAAGTGGTGAACTTTGGGGAGGACTTAGATAAGTCACTCAGGATGGAGAGGCATGGGTGGGTTACAATCTTCATAAAAGAATCTCTTGAGGGGGCAGCTAGGTGGCACAGTGGATAAAGCACCAGCCCTGGATTCAGGAGGACCTGAGTTCAGATCCGGCCTCAGACACTTGACATTTGCTAGCTGTGTGACCCTGGGCACTTAACCCTCATTCCCCCCCCCCCCCTCCAAAAGGATCTCTTGAATTGATGAGACTACTGACCCATTAAAGCATTTGAGTATATATTTGAGTTTTTGGCAAGAACTGTTAGAATTTGCTGGTGCTGGTGCTGATTCTGAATGGTACAGGATGAGGTTGCATCAACAATGCTGCTGTATTGTTGTATTACTAATTAATTACTAATTATTACTGTATAATTAATGCTAGTAGTGCAGAAGAAGGTTCTAGAGCAGTGACTTCACAGAACAGAACTTTCTTTTCTTCCAGTCCACTAAGACTTGAAAATCTTGATGGATTTGGCCACATTTCCCTCCTTTCTTCATTAAACCCTGATGCCAGAGAATTGTCTATAATTCCTTCAAGGGGTCGTTAGTTTGTTTCCAAATGGTTCCTTGTCATTTGAGACCAGGACTAGGTACAGGTTTCCATACCTGTAGCTCAGAAAGGGAAGGCAGATGTATGAAATCCTTCTAAAGTTGGGGAAATAACAGCTACCACAGGTAAAGAGGTAAGAGAAAGAGTTCCATTCTACTCAACGAGCATTTATTAAAGGGCTTAATGTGTACCAGGCACTGTGCCAGGTCCTAGGAACACAACAAAAACCATGGGACAGAGTCTCTGCTCAGTTTTCACGTGCACACAGGTGAGTAAATGCTCAATGCAGACAAAGACAATACAAAGTTATTTCAGGGTGCTGAATACTGGCAACTAGAAAAAATCAGGGAAAGCCTCTGGTAGGAGGCATCTCTTGAACTGAGCCCTGAAGGGAGCAAGGAATTCCAAGAAGAGAAAGGGATGAGAGAATGTAGAAATGAAAGTGGTTCAAGGACAATGAACCATAGCATATGCCGTGAATACATTATATAGAACTGTTCTCCATCTAGAGGGATCACTGATGCTAACTTTATGAATTACGGCATAAGTTTTAAGCATGGTATTATTTTGTTGATGTTGTTATTACTATTGTTTCAGCATTGATACTGATGGGACAATGTCAGTGGACTGGAATGAATGGAGGGATTATTTTTTATTTAACCCAGCAGCAAACATTGAGGAAATCGCACGGTATTGGAAACGGTCTACTGTAAGTGTGGTTTGTATTTTAGCCTGTTTATTTTATGCTAAAAGCTACAGGTATAGCTATAGTGTAGGGAACCCAGAGGAAGTGAGGTGGAGCAATCCCCTTACCTAGCAAATTTGGGACTGTGGCAGTCAGGCTGATGAGGCCAGGGACCAGGGCATATGGTTTCCAATTCTTCCTTGTGATCCCTAGTCAGGGATTTTTAATCTTTGTGTGTCACAGGTCCCATTTGGCAGTCTTGGGAAGCCTATGAACCCTTTCTCAGAATGTTTTTAAATGCATACAGTTAAAATAAACAAGATTTCAAAGAAAACCAATTAATTTGAAATACAGTTATCAGACAATTAACAATTTTTTTTTAAAGTCAGGGATCTCAGGTTAAGAATGCGTACAGGGTAGATATTCCTTCAGAGAACATTGTGTTAAAATTGTATCTTAATCTGGTTCCTCTGAAATTCCCCCAAGTATAAAGGGACAATAGGGGTAGCTAGGTGGCTCAGTGGATAAGTGCTAACCTGAGTTCAAATCCAGTCTCATAAGACTTACTAGTTGTGTGACCTTAGGCAAGTCACTTAACCCTGTTTACCTCAGTTTCCTCATTTATAAAATGAACTGGAGAAGGAAATGGCAAGCCACTCCAGTATCTTTGCCAAGAAAACCCCAAATGGGGTCACAAAGCATCGGATGCAACTGAAACGACTGAACAACATAAGGGTCAATGGCAGGAAATAAATTTGCAAAGCAGAATCTGGAACTTGGGTACAAACCATTCCAAAGAATAAGAGAAGTTTAATTTATAAAATACATAATATATTAACCAAAAATTACATCCTGATAATATGTGTGGCATCAGCAAGAATCATTAAGATATTGCTGTCAAGGTTTTTGATCCATATTACCTGTCCTATGTAAGGTAGGGGAAAATTAATCTATATAGAAAGAAAATAGTGCTTTTTTTAAACAAGGGGGAGGGTTTATAATTGAAATTAATCCCAGTTCTATGTGAACTGATATTGCTTTGATTTATGCTCATATGCTTGTCCTCTTCTATTTGACAATATGCTTCTCTGTGCAGATTTTATTTATTTCCCCAACTAGATTGGAAGCTCCTTCAAGACAGGGATTATATTTTATTTAACTTTATATTCCCAATACTTCGTATAGTGCTTTGCACCATATTAGACAGTTGTATGGAAATTGTTTCTTGTTATGGTCCCCATCACCACCTGCCCAGTAGTATAGTAAGTATGTAAGTAGCATGGTGTAAAGTAACAATAAATAGGACATAGGAACTAAGAGTGTAAGGAATAACACAGAAGCCACTTGCCCAAACTACTTCCTAATTTAAGGCTACATCCAGGTTCTATGTGCTAAAGTAAGAGAAGATAGCTAGGCCCCAATAAATGGCTTTTGGCCTGTGCAGAAAAACCGGACAAACGTTATACCAATAAGGCAACCCTAAGGTGGTTTGTATGACAGTTAAGTCTGTCCCCCTCACTGGAACCCTATAAGCATGTGATTGAAGCTGAATCTGAACTCAGGCTCTCTGACTTTTAAGTTCTTCCTACCCTCCTCCCCCCAACTTCACACTGCCTTCTTGAGATAGTTCATTTCTAATTTAAATATGGTAACTTTCTTTTCATTTAGGGGATTGACATAGGGGATAGCGTAACTATTCCTGATGACTTCACAAAAGAGGAAAGAGAATCTGGCAAGTGGTGGAGACGCCTGCTGTCAGGTGGGATAGCTGGGGCAGTCTCGAGAACCTGTACAGCACCCCTAGATCGTCTGAAAATCATTATGCAGGTAGGGGTTGGGTTATGGTTCACCTGTCTGTGTTTCCAAGTAGTATGACAAGGGCTTGGTACTGTGTAAAAGAAGTATTTCAGATCCCAGCAACGCTTTTAATATGCACATTTAATTTTATTAGGGAAATGCAATTTAGTGTGGGTTTAAATATAATTTAATATGGTTCTTAATGTATGACACTTGGGCTATGTAAATGAAGCATTTTATTAGAAATTGTGGTAGGAGGGGCAGCTAGGTGGTGCAGTGGGTAAAGCACCGGCCCTGGATTCAGGAGGACCTGAGTTCAAATCCAGCCTCAGACACTTGACACTTACTAGCTGTGTGACCCTGGGCAAGTCACTTAACCCTCATTGTCCTACCAAAAAGAAAAAAAAAAGAAAAAAAGAAAGAAAAGAAAAGAAATTGTGGTAGGAGCCACAAGAACCAGACTTTTATTGCTTGGGGACTGAAATATTGGCTTCTTTGAAGAATAATTTTCATGTTTTTTTATGTAGTGAATCTGTTACATTATAAATGCAGGCCCTCTTTCCTTTATCCATGCAGATCACAGCCTCTCCATGCCTCATTGCTCTCAAATGTTTTCATTTGTGTCCTTATTTTTCCACAGATCTTCCACGGGTGATTTACCAAACTTGTTATTTTGTATCCTGTAGGGGATTGGTGTGTTCTCAGAGGCTCAGTCAGAATTTATGACTGTGCAGTCATTTTTCAGTCATGTCTGACTCTTTGTGACCTCATTTGGGGTTTTCTTGGCAAAGATACTAGAGCGGTTTGTCAACTTCTTCAACTTGTTTTATGGATGAGTGAGGCAAACAGAGTTAAGTGACTTGCTCAGGGTTACACTTTTAGTGTCTGAGGCCAGATTTGAACTCAGGGAGACGATTCTCCTTGACTCTAAGCTCAGAGCTCTATCCACTGTGCCACCTATCTGCCACATGAATTTATGACTAGTTTACCTAATTTTATGATTAAATATTTTCTTGATATCATTTATACCAGTTCTTTCATAGAAGTTGGTCAGTCAGGAAAATGAGAGGGGTTGTATTATAAAGTAAGCCTCTGAGGAACCTTTCAGTTCTCCATCTATGATAACATGCTTATGCTCATCATGAATCTTTCAATTAACTTTGGGTTAATTGTCAATTTTATTCTGAAAAAAAATCTGGAGAACTTTTTCCTAGTCACCCAGGTTTATAACATCAGTGTTTGTAAACTTGAGGGATTTTTCTTTAAAATTTTTTTATTCTGAATTTAACAAACACCAAAAAAAAAAAAACCAAACAAAAAACCCCAGGCACAAAGTAGAATATAAAAAGGGGATTTTTATGAAGCTGTGGATCTTAACTACATAGCACTTGTTTTGAAAAGTATATAAGAAATTCATTGTATTGTTTTTAAAGTTGACCAGCTATATGTATTTTCTTCTGAATTTCTATTCTCTTTTGTAAATTAAAAAAAAAATTCCAAAATGTTCCCATGTAACAAATGAACATAGTTACAAAAAATAAATCCACCCAGTGGATATTATTTTTTAAAAATATGTTTGTTTTTTTTTTTCACCATGAGTCCATTACCTTTCTGTCAGGAGGTGGATAAAATACTTCATTGTTGGCTCTCTGGTTGGTCACTATGTTGATCAGAGTTGTTTATCTTTACAATGTTGTTACTGTACAAATTGTTCTTTCAGGTCTCCTTACATCATTCTGCATCAGTTTGTATAAGCCTTCTAAGGTTTCTTTAAAATCATCTCTAATCACTTATTATAGCACAATGATATTTCTTTACATTCCTATATGATAATTTGTTCAGCTATTCCCCAGTTGAGAAGTAGCCTTAAGTTTCAATTTCTTTTCCTTTTTCCTTTTCATCCTCCCTCTTCAGAATCAGGAAGTTTGTTTTGCCTATGACCAGTCTCTCCCTGGTATTATCCTCCTTCTTAACTATCTCTATCCCTATTCCTAACTATTTTTCTGTTGAGTTTGGTGTATTTGTACAATAAATGTTTTGTGTGTTTAAGAGTGTATTCAACCCTCAAGAAACAGATTCATTGCATGCTTGCTGTTCCTACCTCCTCTTCCATGTTTGTGTACTCTTGTTTTCATGCATTCTAATTATGAGAAAAAGCAAAATCCACTCCCTTCTTCCTCCTTTCTATACTAGTATATTTCTTTTACCTTTTCTGCTCTTTCCCCTCTTACAAGCCTCAGAACAGAACCAATCTACCCTTAGGTCCTTTTTTTCTTATTTAACTCCCTCGAAATTCTTTGAAGACTTAAATTCTGAAGGGACACTTATGTCTTCTCCTCCATTATAATATCAGCATCATTATACAACCCCTTCCAATTGCTCAAACCAATATATACTTCTGGGCTTCTCTTGACTTTTATGTTCACTTTCCAAAGTTCCAACTCAGATATGGTCTTTTCATCAGAAATGCATAAAGTCCTTTATGCCATTTAGAGTCATTTTCAACTCTGTAAGATTACGCTCAATTTTGGAGGGTAAGTTATTTTTGGTTGTATAATCTATGTCTTTTGGAATATCATTTTTCAAGATCTCTGTTCCTTTATGGTAGTAGCTGCGAAGTTGCAAGTGATCTTGAATCTGTTTCCTTGGTACTTGAACTGTTCCTTTTTGGCTGCTTTTGTTATTTTTTTCTTTGATGTGGTAGGTCTGGATTTTGGCCACGATATTACTGGGACTTTTCCTTTTGGGGTTCCTTTCAGGTAATGATCCACATATTTTTATTTTTACTTTGCTTTCTGTTTATAGTAGATTGGCCAGTTTTCCCTAATGACTTTTTGGAATATAGTGTCCAGGCTTTTTTGAAATCATGATTTTCCAAGAGTCCTATGATTCTTAAATTATCATTCCTTGATTTATTTTCTAAGTCAGATATTTTTTTTGGGGGTCTAAGTCATATATTTTTGATAGCAAATTTCTTACATTTTCTTTTATTTTTTCTATCTTTTGATGTTGTTCTAATATTTCTTGTCTCATGGAATCATTGATTTCTGCTTGGCCTACTCTAATTTTCAGAGAGACCATTAACTGTGTTAGGCCTACCATTTTTTCTTCTAAGCTATTTATTCTCCTTTCAGTTCTTTCCTTCAAAGATTTTATATGCAGTAACCTCTAAGGAAGGTGGTGAGCGAGCATTCTCCCTTCTCTGACAAGAAGGCTAGATTCTGGAGTTGTAACACCTAAGAAATTAAAATCCCCCTCCTCTATGCATGAGGTTGGAATTCAAGAATATTGTCAATGAACTCTGTAAAGACATGTTTGTTTCTACTGTGTACTTCTGCAGGAACTTTATTATTTCTTTTCTTTTCTTTTCTTGGCAGGGCTTTTTGGGCAGGGCTTTTGAGGGTTAAGTGACTTGCCCAGGGTCACACAGCTAGTAAGTGTCAAGTGTCTGAGGCCAGATTTGAACTCAGGTATTCCTGAATCCAAGATTGGTGCTTTATCTACTGTACCACATAGCTGCCCCCTGGAACTTTATTATTTCCCTGACCATAGGCATATCTTGGGCTAGGAATGCCCATTCTACAGAACTTAATTCTTGGGCCATTTGGATAAACATATGTGTGATTCTTTCCCCAAGTGCTGTTTACCAGTTCTAATGGAGAAGAAAGAGAGAAATCCCCTCTCTCACTCTACTCCACTCCACTATAAAAGACAGATTTCAGGGAAAGACAAAAGGGCAAATAAGGCAAAAAGGACAAGTATAGTGCATCACTTTCTCTGATAGATTAACAAAGAGGTAATTCCTCCAACCAGAATCCATCCTTCTGAGTTCCAGTGAGCTATTTCTATTGGGCAGTCTCGGTCACTGAAGACCAATCAGGAGTTGTCCACATCCTCTCCATCAGTGTTTAGATATAACACCAGCAAGTCTTACTTGTTTGATCCCAGTGACTCAACCTCATGTATAGGGGTCAGTCAGTAAGTCACTAAGCATTTATTAAATGCACTCTATGTGCCAGAAACTTCACTATGTTCTGGGCATCCGAAGACAGGTAAACATAGTCACTGCCCTCAAAGAGCTTACATTCAAATGGAGATGACAACCTGTAAATAACTATGCACCTAGATGATATATACAAAGTAGATGGAAAGTAATCTCAGAGGAAAAAGTACTACAAAGTGGGGGTGACCACATGGAGGGATATAAGTCCTTGGCAGGGGCAGAAACATTCTCAGAAAGGGGATAAACAACACTGAGGTCTGTTAGAGATGAGACATCGTGAATCAGGGACAGATGGGACTGTGGGAACACAACAGTGGTGGGGGGGAAAGATGAAGGGAAATGAGAGGTTGTAGAATGGGGAGAGAAAAAGGAGATCAATAAGGGGAAGTAAGAAGAAAAGAAGGAATTGGGATAGGTAAAGAAAAGTGGTCAGAAGTAGGGTAAAAAAGATGGGAATGGAAAGACAGGGATGGAGATAAGAGGGAGAGAAGAATTCAATAGCTATATGCTGAATATATTAAAAATGTTTTTTTCTCTTCTGTTTGCTTTTCAATTATTCTTTGTCATCTTAGGATGCATTCTTATGCCTTCTATAGTATTGCTCATTCATAACAGTTTGTACATTTCTGATGCATTGATTACTATTATTATTATTTATGAAGCAATCAGGGTTAAATGACTTGCCCAGGGTCACACAGATAATAAATATTTGAGACTGGATTTGAACTCAGGTCCTCCTGACTCCAAAGCCAGTGCTCCACTGTACCACTCTGATGCACTTATATTCCATTTTATGTTCAGGTTCTTTATGTATCCCATCATTTCTTCTTCTAGATTTTTAACTCCTTGAAAGCAGTAATTATCTCTACCTTTCTGGTCAGTCCCCTCTTCCTGCCTCCCCCCATAACTCAGTGACTTTGCACATAGTAAACAGTTCAACAAGAAGAAACATGTGTTAGGTGTTTCTGACTACAAAGTATATCGTTGCATCATAACCACTTTATTAATAGAACTACTGGTAAGATTTCACACAGCAGAAGGAAAGATATGCATGCAGTGGAAATGAGAAATACTGTCTACCAATAAAACAGTCATTTTCATGAGTTATAGCTGTACCGATGCCTGCCAAAGTTAATTGATCCTTTAAAGAGGACTTACTGTCATCTTTTTTTTTGGAGGGGGGGAAGCAATCAGGGTTAAGTGACTTGCCCGGGGTCACACTGCTATTACGTGTCAAGTGTCTGAGGCTGAATTTTAACTTAGGGCCTCCTGACTCCACTGTTTCACCTAGCTGCCCCCTACTGTACTTTTCAATAACTGTGCTATTTTAAGAGTAGTCATAAATTTCATATAAGCTCAAACTGATATAATAATGAGATAAAATCAAATGAGGTCATTGTAAACTGCTTTGCAGAATGCCTGGCACATAGTAAGCACTGTATAAAGTTTGTTGTTATGGTTGCTATTGTTATTAGTTGAAATGGACCATGAGCTGCTAAAACACATTGAAAATAGAAGGGGCCACATGCAAGTGCTTTGTAAAAAAATCACAACACTGGGGCCATTTTTTTTTCTCTTCTATAGGTCCAGGCTGCAAGGTCGAAGCACATCCATTTTGTTGATGGATTTAAGCACATGGTGAGAGAAGGAGGCGTCCTATCCCTTTGGAGGGGAAATGGTGTGAATATTTTAAAAATTGCACCAGAAACGGCTATTAAGGTCTTAGCCTACGATCAGGTGAGATATTACCAAAATTCATTACAAAGACACATTTTTGAGACCATTTTAGCAGAAAGATGAATGTAGTTTTTAATATAAGAAATTAGTTAATTGCTTTCTTTTTCTTATCATCATTTATCATACATAGCTCCGTTAATTGTCCTATTTATAAAGTAAGGAAAATAGGTTTTTGTCTAAATCATTTTGTAATGGCTGGCAACATAAATTTTGGCTAAACTACTTTGGTTTAGAAATCAGAGCTTCATATAGCAAACCTAGCAGGTTTTATTAAATTATCACTGCCTGGTATCCAAGAAAAATCCATTCAAATAGAATATCCTGGCTTAAGAAACTGTCATAATACATTGCATTGTTAGTATTACTTCTGAATTCACTTTCCTATCCAAAGGTGCATACAAGATGCAGTCCCTGCCTCTTCTGAGTTTCAAATGTAATATCTTACATCTGATTGTACATACACAGCAGTAATGGTGACACAGAAAAAAATGAGGCCCAAGAGAGGTGATTTGCTTAATAGTCTAGTGAATTAAATGCACAAACATCTAAACTATACACCTTTCACTGGGTGTGGGTTTGTATAATAATATATGATACTTATATGGACATAATGTTATGTATTTATAAAATAGAGCAGGGCTTCTTAATTTTTTTTCTACTAGTGATGCCTTTTTGCCTGAGAAATTTTTATGCAATCCTTGGTATATAGATACATAAAATAGGTATACAAATCAAACATTTACTGCCAAACTTTTTGTGACTCCACATGGAGTTGTGACACACAGTTTAAGAATCTTTGCAATAGAGAATATATTTATATAATAATTATAAAATAATATAATACCAATAATAATAGCTAGCATTTCTATAATTTGTAAATTTATTTATTTATTTATTTTGGGTGGGGCAATGGGGGTTAAATGACTTGCCCAGGGTCACACAGCTAGTAAGTGTTAAATGTTTGAGGCTGGATTTGAACTCAGGTACTCCTGAATCCAGGGCCGGTACTCTATCCACTGCACCACCTAGCTGCCCCATACTTTGTAAATTTATGTCAGTAAAGCATTGTACATGTTATCTCATTTGATCATAGCTCGCATTAAATAAATTGCATTCTTTTTGGAACTAATCTCTCATTTCAGCATTAATTTATATATGTGAACCCTTTTATTTTCACACACAGTATAAGGCATTGCTTACTCATGACAGTACCAAAATTAACAATATTGAGAGATTTGTTTCTGGTTCTTTGGCTGGAGCAACTGCACAGACTTTAATCTACCCCCTAGAGGTAAGGACCCTTGTGAAAAACTGATCCCTGGAATTGATGATTTTAATGTCAACTGTAAAATGTGTTTCTTTTCTTTTATTTTTGTGGGGCAATGAGGGTCAAGTGACTTGCCCAGGGTCACACAGCTAGTAAATGTCAAGTGTCTAAGGCTGGATTTGAACTCAAGTTGTCCTGAATCCAGGGCCAATGCTCTATCCACTGCACCACCTAGCTGCCCCAATGTGTTTCTTTCTAATGAAGCCTTGCTTAGGTTTTTGAACTTTAAATCTAAACAGAAGAGGACGGCTAGGCTAACAGAAGAATGGTAGGATTCGAAGCTTATGCCATCTGGCCTTGAATGTCTAATACACAAGCAAGTTTCTTCACGGTTGGCTACCACTCCTGCTTCATGTTATTCCTCTCTGGGTATTCTTGATTATCTCTATGCAGATTATTCCCAGATATGCTTTGGACCTACCTCACCCATTGACTATTGTTCATTTTAAATTGGATTTCCCAAAGGCGTCTCAAACTCAATTTGCCCCAAACAGAGCGAATTCTCTTCCCCAAATGTTTTTCTTCTCTTTGCCATTGTGTATTCCCTTGATTTCCATTTCTTGCCTTCTTGCAGTAGAGAGCAGGATTTCAATATCTGGTTTACAGTCTTCTTTTCTGCTCTGACTCCTTGTCTCAGATACTACAGACTTCAATGTATATGTGGCTGTCCCCCTCAATCCTTCACTTTCCTAATTTGTAAGCTTCCTCAGTTCTAATGCCTTGAGCCTTTTTACCTACCACCTTCATGACACACAGCAATGCTAACCCTTTAATCTTCATCCATAACTATTCTGCTCTATGATCTAGAACTGTGAAATTCCTGTCTTTAATCACAACCTTATAGTCCTCCATCCATCCCTCTACCTCACACCTGAATCAATTTTTTGTCCTCATTAAGGTGTCTAGTTATTTGATCCCTCTCTACTCTCCCAGCCCATTCCTCTCCTTTTCAGTCTTGACCCTGGAATTAACCAGTTCAACTAAACACTGTCTTCTACTCTGAAATCCTTTGCCTTGGTCAGTCTCACTGCTTAGGCCTTACTAAACCACAACTCTGGGTTCCATCTCCATCCTCTTTCCCTGCTGCTACTCATATACTACTTTCTTTTCTTTTCTTTTCCTCTCCTTTCTTTTCTTTTCCTTTCCTAACCCTAACCCTAACACTTCCCTTCCCTTCCCTTCTTTTCTTTTCTTGGCAGTGAGGGTTAAGTGACTTGCCCAGGGTCACATAGCTAGTAAGTTTCAAGTGTCTGAGGCCAGATTTGAACTCAGGTCTTCCTAAATCCAGGGCCAGTAATTTATCCACTGTACCACCTAGTTGCCCCCATTTAAATAGCTCTTTAATGCTTGCCTTTGTAAGCACTTTACATATTTTATTTCGTTTGGTCTTTAAAACCTATCTTTCTAGTCTTCTTTCATATTATTACCCTCCTTGTACTTTGTGATTCTGTCATATTGGTTTATTTGCTGCTTCTCACACATGTTGCTCCATCTTGTGTGGCTGGGCCTTTGTATTGGCTGCTCCCAATGCCTACAATATACCTCCTCCTCACCTCTGCCTCTCTGAACCCCTGGCTTCCTTTAAGACTCAACTCACGTATTATAGTCTGGTGGAGGCCTTTCCCAGTATCCCGTGGAACTATCATAACAAAATTCCACCGAGATGAATTTGAACAGCCTCGCTGTAGACAAATTATTTTTCCTTTATTAATAATTACTTTCTCACACTCCAATGCTTAGCACAGTGTCCAGCGTATAGTAGATGCTTAATAAATGTTTGTTGGCTGACTGAAATGACATGATTCATTAGGGTGCTTTGGGTTTAGTAAATCTGATCAGAGATGTGACTATATTCTTTTGCATACAGGTTATAAAGACCAGGTTGGCTCTAGGTAGAACTGGACAGTACTCAGGGATGTTCAGTTGTGCCATGCAAATCATGAAGAACGAACCCCTTGGAACTTTTTACAAAGGCTATATCCCTAACTTTCTAAGCATCCTTCCTTATGCTGGTATAGACTTATCCGTCTATGAGGTGAGTTTACTCCCAAGATGACTTATAGCAGTTGAGTTAAGAGGAAGTCTAATCTTGAATTATATTTAAAGAAACATACTAGGCCACTTTGGCTTTTGATAACAGACCACTTTGGACAGAACAATATCTATTTTGTCTGTCTCTTTTTAATTTAAATTTTTAATAATAAACATTTTTATTTATAGTTTGGGGTTCCAATTTTTATCTCTCTTTCCCTCTATCTCCTCCGTCCTCCTCCCTGAGGCAGCAAGCAATCGGATATGGGTTATATGTGTATGATTATGTAAAATATATTTGTTTGTCTCTTTAATGTGTTAGGAGTCTCTTTTTGCTAATGGTATTCATTTTCTGGTTGTCCTTGTGAATTATTTTTTGCTTCAATGATGATTAATCCCAAATTTATATATGTGTACAAATATACACATATACATATGTACATGCATATATATGTATGTGTACATACATACATGCATACATACACACTCAAATTTAAAGATGAGGAAGAAAAGAAGACAGTGGAATATTGTCTAATAGAATTAGTTAAAAGTTGAGGTCGGCCAAACACTATGACCAAGATCTTTGATTTTAATTCCTTTATAGTCTGTTTGATTTTAAGTAGTTTGATGGCCACAGCCTATTCCCTGAAGCCTGATAGGTCATTTCAAAAGTACATACTATGGGTCAGAATGATCAGGCAATTGGAATAGCACAAATCCATCAGCCCTCCTGAAAAGCCCAACCAAAGCACTGGTGGCTCTGCCACGTTCTGTGTGAAGTGTAGCGTATTATTGTGGTTGTTCATCCGGAGCCCTGATTGCATGTGTATAGGAAACTCCCTGTGAAGAAACATCCTAACAACACACATCAGCACTTGCTTTGCAACCTTTGGCCTCTGGAAAATTGCCTGGGGGCACTGAGAATTTAAATGACTTACATGGGCAGCTAGGTGTTGCAGTGGATAGAGTGGCCTGGAGTCAGAGAGACTCATCTTCATGAGCTCAAAACCAGCCTCAGACTCTTACTAGCCGTGTGATCCTGGGCAAGTCCCTCAACCCTGTTTGCCTCAGTTTCCTCATCTGTAAAATGAGCTGGAGCAGGGAATGGCAAACCATTTCAGTATCTCTGCCAAGAAAACCCTAAATGGGATCATAAAGAATCAGACATAAATGAAACGACTGAACAGTAATAACCCGGGGTCACACAGGAGGAACTTCCCAATTCCAAAGCCAGATATATATGCTTTAAGCTCTCTATTTTTGCTTTTTAGGATTTAATGCAATGCATTTATAGTTTTATAAAATTTTAAAGCATTAACTTTTAGGAGAGACAGTGTGGTGGCACGGATAGAGATTTGCCTTTGAAGCTAGGAAGACCTGGGTTTGAGTCTTCTATGGGACTAGCTGTGGGACCCTAGGTAAGTCACTTAATCTTTCAATGCTCTAGACAATTCTTGAGACTAAATTGCAGAGAAGGTGCTGACATGCATTGGTAGAGGGAATATTCTCACTGGAAGTTCCCTAACTTAATGAAATGACAAGTCCAATCCCTACCCTGAATTTTCTGTTTTGTTTTGATTTGCTTTTTGTAAATTTTGTGGGGCAATGAGGGTTAAGTGACTTGTCCAGGGTCACATAGCTAGTAAGTGTCAAGTGTCTGAGGCCAGATTTGAACTCAGGTCTTTCTGAATCCAGGGCCACTGCTTTATCCACTATGCCACCTAGCTGCCCCCCTCTTTTGCTTTTTTTGTACTACTTTGTACTCTAATGCGAATGACAGACTACTTCATCCTTGCACCTCAGCTCATCCAAACATTTTACCTCCAGATATAGTTGACTCACCATCTGATGGCTATATGTAAAATAATTCGCGCTGAATAAAGACACTTTTGAATTTGTTTGTTTGTTTGTTTTTGTGTGTGGGGTTTTTTTTTTTTTTTGGTGAGGCAATTGGGGTTAAGTGACTTGCCCAGGGTCACACAGCTAGTTAGTGTCAAGTGTCTGAAACCGGATTTGAACTCAGGTCCTCCTGGCTCCAGGGCTGGTACTCTATCCACTGCGCTACCTAGCTGCCCCTGACACTCTTGAATTTAATGATTTATTCTCTCAATTCTGTGAAGTTACACTATTTTCCATAATGACTTCAGGACACAGGAATGAATTTCAAAATCCTTCAAGAAAACACAGATAAATTAAAATAGCTGTTAGTGTAGTGGCCCTTTCAAACAAGTTTTAAACATTATAGTTATAGATGCCACCTGTCATCCAGGCTATATAGATAATTCCATCTATAGCCATTCAGAGGTCACAGAGCATTTTAGATGGAGGAGATCATCTACCCTGGAACAATAAAACCAGCTTCCCAGATTGCCTTGCCCTGAAGAAGTAGTGCTCAGCAGAAATGGTTTTGATATATTGGGTTTGAAAACAATTTCAAGGTGTCAAATAAGCTTCATTCCATGTATTCATGTATTCATGTATTCATGTATCTATCTATCTATCTATCTATCTATCTATCTATCTATCTATCTATCTATCTATCTATCTATCTATCTATCTATCTATCTATCTGCCTGCTTAGAATTTTCCCCACCTTACATGTAGAAACAAATTGTAACATTGATTTTAAAACTAAACAAGTTTTATTCTAAAATGTGGTCAACTATAATCGCTAGAATGGCACATATGGAGTGAGGCAATTGATATTTGGGTTTATTAAACTTAAATTTTACTTCAAAGTTCGCAGGGGAGCTAGTGAAGAAGCAGAGCACTGTACCAGAGCCCATGGTTTTCCATACTTAATCACTGTAGAAATAGCTCCCCTTCACCCCAGCCTTTTTTTTTTTTGATTCCCAAGTTGCAACTTTTATTGTCATTAACTGAACTGAACCCTCCTAAGTTTGTTATTGAGGGGATCCTCACCACCCCACCCCAAACCTTCAAGGTTTTTAAAGGCAAATGGGTAGGCTCTTTCCCATAAGTCTGCAAATATGACAAACTCTTCTCACCCCTGGAGCAATTTTTGACTTGTCTGGCCAGTCTTCTCTCAATTTACAGCCCCAGTGCTAAGATGCTTCAACAACTTCCCTGCTCTTCTAACACTACCCTCCTCCCAATGAATTGCAAAGTAGCTGAAAAGTCACAGCAGAGCAAGAGGGCTAAAGGAACTGAACCAACACAATAATTTCCCAGAATGCATGGTAGCTCCTGACACAAAAATTTTTCCGGACTGAAAAATGAAGAGCCTATGTTGTCAAATGTTAATTTATTGCAATAGTCTCCTTTATAGCTTTAACTTGCTGGGCATTCCACAGCACCACTACTGATGTCATCAATGACGTCACGAGGATGCCTGCCATCAATGTTGCAGCCCACAGACACACTCCAGCCTTTTTGGCAACAATCTGGGCTGCAATATCAGAGTCAGCGTAACAGATGGCAAGGATTTCATATGAAAGAGAAAAGAGTTTTAGAAGTTGGTTTTTCATTGTTCCGCTTAAATGCTTGCTTCAATGTTCCCTAACAGATTTTGAAGAATTATTGGCTAAATAACTATGCCGAAGACTCTGTAAACCCTGGGGTATTGCTGTTGCTGCTATGTAGTGCCTCATCTAACTTTTGTGGTCAGTTAGCCAGCTACCCTCTGAACCTGGTGAGAACGCAAATGCAGGCCCAAGGTAAGTTTCTGTCCAAGCCTACACAGATAGTAAGTGGCAAAGCTAGCATTTAAAGCCGTCTTTTGATGACCAGTTGAGTACATTTTCCTTATGGTCAGATTGGGGAATAGGAAGAAGAATCAGCATTTAAGGAACGAACCCATTTATTACAGCAGCTGGACTACAGGAAGTTGTGAGTGAATGAATGAACGAACGAATGAATGAATGAAAAAGCATTCACCAAGTGCTTTCTTGCAACTTAAGGTGGTCCATAAAGAACCCAACCAGGGTGGTCCATAAAGAACTAAGAATTTGGGGTAGGGGGAGGGAGCAAGAGGCCAGCAACTTGTGGCAGAGCTGGGGTGGAGGATGATGGGAGGTTAATGAGGATGGTGAGTTGGATTTAAAAAAATAATAGCTGGGGAGAACTCTACTCCTAAACCTCTTGTGGAATTAACTGGCACGTGTTGGGGTGGGATGTTAAGGACTGACGGCTGTTGTAAGGAAGTTGGGCCAGCTCTCTGGGGTGTCTGATATAAGCAGCGTAGGAAAGGCATTTGGGACACCAGCCGGAGCCCAGGGCTATTCTGGCTACACTAGCTAGTTCATTGTGTTGGTGGAGTAGATTACGGTGCACCAACTGCCTGGTTACTAATCATTCCAAGAAAAGCCTCATTTCTGACTAAACTAGGCTAGATTCTGAGGAAGAGGAAAATAAGAAGGAAAAAATGCATTTCTATGGGAATGGGAGGGTTCCCTCAGTCAAGAGGAAAGAAGCAATACTTTACCACCACAACTGCTGCCATGGAGTCCCCTATTTTTTTAAACATGTTTTATGAATACTTTTTATATCACTAGTATTTCCTAACAACCCCCTCCCTAGCCCAAAGAATAATAGCTAAACATCGATTATTTCTGACAGGGTATAGAGCATTCTGTATCCATAGCTTGGGGAAGCTAGGTGACTCAGTGGATAGGGTGCTGGGCCCCGAGTCAGGAAGATTCATCTTCATGAGTTCAAATCCAGCTTCTGACACTTACTAGCTGTGTGACCCTCTACAAGTCACTTAATCCCGTTTGCCCCCCGTTTCCTCATCTGTAAAATGAGCTGGAGGAGGAAATGGCAAACCACTCTCGTATCTCTGCTAAGAAAACCCCAAATGGGGTCACAAAGGGTTGGACACAACTGAAAAATGACTAAACATCGGCAGAAACAACATATCCATAGTTCACAAGCTACTCACCATGAATCTAGATGTCATGTGACATTCTACACCCATTAGCACGAGGCAGAGAGGGTAAAAATCTTCTATTGGCTAAAGGATTATGTTAGCTAAGGGAGAAAAAGGGTTACTTAGGATCAGGGCAGGGACTAGACCTATGATTTAATTAGTATAAGGAACTGTAAGTGGGGAAATGAACAATGCAGCCTGGTACCTTCTCTGTAACTTATAGCATTAGAGAGCTGCCTAGAAGGCTAACAGGTTAAGTGACTTATCTAAGGTCACATGAGCAGTAGGTGTGTGAGAGGCAGGATTTGAACCTCATTCTTCCTGATTTCAAGGCCAGTTACCTATTCCAACATGCTACCTCATCCATATGTAGTGTGATAATAGTTTAAATTTACAGCGTTTTGGGGGGCAGCTAGGTGGTGCCATGGCTAAAGCACTGGCCTTGGATTCAGGAGGACCTGAGTTCAAATCCTGCCTCAGATACTTGACACTTACTAGCTGTGTGATCCTGGGCAAGTCACTTAACCTTCATTGTCCCACAAAAAATTACAAGGTTTTTAAGATTTGCAGATGCTTTATGCACATTATCTCATTCAATCCTCACAACAACTGTTTGAGATGGAGCCTATTATTATCCCCCTTTTACAAATGAGGAAATAGACTCAGAGGTGAAGTGAATTGCCCAGGGTCATAAGACTATTAAGTATCTGAAATATGTCAGCACACAGAAGGTACTTAATAAATGTTTATTGATTATTTATTGAATGTAGCTCTTCCTTCCTCTAGGTATATCATGCTTTCTACTTGGACACCTTATATATCGGATAGCGTCCTCTTTGAGTTCTTAGCATTTTGCAGATTTAAAGTTACTGTAACTGTTGGAGATGGTATGGTCCTGAGATCTGGGCTTTACGGAGTAGTTTCTTCAATAATGAAGCTCAATCATCTTTAAGATCTGCTTATTCCTTGCTTGTTGTTGATACCTAACATAAGAACCTTTATAGGTAGTGAAGACTTCATTACCTGGATAATTTTGGCAGACAAAATGCTGGTTTCACTTGTTTTTGTAGTTAATTGTAGTTAATATCACTGTGTTTAACTTCATTTAGGGTGGTGCTAGAATTAGGTTGGCAAGGATAGAATTTTACATGTAATTTTAATTATGTACAGTAGGATTGTATATAACTAGAAAAAAAATTTAAATGGTTTTGATCTGTGATTTCATTTTCCCAGTGCAGATAAGAAGCTGTTCTTGAACAGAAAACTGTCTGTGGGCATCAAGTGCTTAAATGTCTTGCTCTAGAGTCACACAGTCAGTCTTTGTCAGAAATGAGACTAAAATCCTTGAGGCTGGCCCTCCATCTACCATGACACTTGGAATACCATATTAAAAATCTGTTATGAGAAAATGTCAGCCATGTCTAATGGAATTTGTCATTGTGAAGACCTCTTTGTGAATAGTGTAGTTTTTTTTTTTTAAAGAGAATTAGAAAATGTCCCTGCCATCTACTACAATCAATGGGCCTGTTCAAAAATGTCTTAAGAGTTTTTTTACAGTAGTATAAAGATCCAAGCCCAACTTCCTGGCATCACAAAGAAAAAAAGGCAGAACGACAACTCTGAGACCAGGGATCCAAGTGTCACTAAAACACCCCCATCTAATAGTTAGAACTGTTGTTCCTAGGTGCTCTTTGGGGGAGATCCTCATTGTCAGCTTGTGCTCGCATTCCAAGCTTGTAAAACAAATTGTTATTGTACTAAATGATAGTGCAACTCTATTATATTAATGTACTATGTTAAAATAACATTGACAACATACAAAACAGACTTGGAAATTAATATTAAAGTAGTCTGATTTTTTCTTCACTTTTTATCTTCCATAAAAGGAGCTCCGCAGAAGAACATCTATTATTTCTTTCAAGAAATAATTGCCAAGGAAGGGCTACTGGGCTTATTCAGGGGCATCACTCCAAACTTTGTGAAGGTGCTTCCAGCAGTCGGCATCAGCTGTGTGGTTTTTGAAAAAGCTCAAAAACTTTTGGGAGCATCCTAGAAATGAAATGTGTGAACTATTGGTACTGAGCAGAAGGGCTTAGAAACCTGACAATTCCTGGCTTGATTTTTTTCTTTGAAACTTAACAGGTCCCTGTGACATCTTTATCCAAGAGGAAGCAAAGGTATCGAATGCCACATAGAACACCTTACTTTAATTTTGTATATGCTGGAATTTAAAAATTCAATCATAGTTTTGATGTTATTTATAAACTAAATCCTTAATATGTTTAGAATTGTATTTGCCTTCCCTACTGAGCTCCCCTGAATCCTACCCTGAAGCTTGCACATTTGAATTGAAACACATTTTAGGATGAGAGTGGTGAGTAAATTATAAAAGTTTTGGTCTACCATACCAGTTGATATTAAATTTTTTTATACCTTAATTCTTTCTGGGGGCAGGGGCAGGGCACTGAGGGTTAACTGACTTTCCCAGGGTCACCCAGCTAGTAAGTGTCAAGTGTCTGAGACCAGATTTGAACTCAGGTCCTCCTGCCTCCAGGGCTGGTGCTTTATCCACTGCACCACCTAGCTGCCCCTTACTTTAATTCTTAAAAGGCTGTATGTAGAAATACTTCATACATAAAGTCAAAAGCCTCAGTACTTCAACGGATCTCAACATTTGGGTGTTCCTGTCAATGGTGTGGATAACGAGATTAACACAGTTTCATCTCCTGTGTGCCTCTTGTCACTTCTCCGTTGGAGGTCCTCCAGTGGTGTCAAGGCCCTTCCTCTAGATGTCTTGACGTGGGGGTTACCGGAGTGGGTCACCCCTTGTTATCCCTCTCTCTTGCTACCCAACTGACCCTTTCCCTTTGCTAATTATGCATCTCTGTTATGCTTCTGCACAGATTTCCATTGCTGGTGTGCCACAGCCTCCTCACACTCACTGTGCAGTATCCCGTGGCCATTTGAAGCTTTCGTTCTTCAGAGGCTGTGGTATTCCATGACTCACTGCTCAGCATCCCCACCAGAAGAATATGAATATTACAGAGATAGCCTTTTATTTGCAGAGTCATTAAAACTGTTGTGTAATTTCCTGAATGCAATCCAGCCCACTCTGTTCCTCCCACTTACTTCTGAATTCATTTCAGTGTCTGGTCCAAGATAAATGCATTGATGAGCAAGCTCTCTGAGTTAACCAGCCATCCAACTGCATATCATAGCCTGGACAACAGGCATTTCTAGCTAGCTTAACTAAGGTGTGGAGAAGGCATTTAATGGATGATTAATAATGAAGCTAATTCATCCTGACCATTTCCAATTTTAAAAAATTAGTATTAATAACTAAGATGATAAGTACAATATATTCCTGAAACAAGCTTGATTTAGAGAAGCAGTGCAATGTAGGGAATATAGAAGGCTGGGTTTTGGAGTTAGGAGAACCTGACTTCAAATTTGGTCTTTGACAGGTACAAGCTCTGTGACCATGGCCCAAATCACATAATTTCTCAGCGCCTGCGATAACTCTTTAAGACTGAAAATTACAGTCGATTGTTGTTCAATCATTCAATTGTGTCTGACTCTTTTAGACCCCATTTGGGGTTTTCTTGGCAAAGATACTTGGAGTGATCTGCCATTTCTTTCTCCAGATCCATTTTACAGATGAGAAAACTGAAGCAAGCATGGTAAAGTGACTTTCCCAGGGTCACAAGAGCTAGAAAGTGTCTGAGGTCAGATTTGAACTCAGGAAGATAGACTTCCTGACTCCGTCCTGGCGTCCTATCCACTGCATGACCTAGCTGCCTACTATAGATTTACTAATCTGCATTAGTGGAGAAAATGTCCACTAGGGATTCTCCAGACAGATAAAATCATAGGTCTGACCAAACAAGTTTTAGTTTACATGACCAATTTTCTAAACAGCCATCATTTTCTTTCCAAATATTTTGAATAGGACTTAGAAAATATCGACTAGTTGAAGGAATCTCCCCAAACTCATGCCATTAAGCTTGATGGCTCCTGATAAAGTTTGTTATAAAGTATTAGATCAATTATGAAAGTCCAGTTATAATAAATATTTGTTGATTTGAACTACTTTCTGAGTTTTTTGAAACAGAGAAATAATGCATCTGAAACATTTTAAAATGTTACTTTTGCTTTCATGACATTATCCCTGATATATACCTCTATTCATCTATAACAGAAGACTTCTAGGGACCTAATTTCATACTTTCAACTCTTTCTCTGTACTTTGAAATAAAAATCCTGAATGGTAGTGCATAAGATGCAGGTTTTGATTGTTTACTAAAAGATGCATGGGAATGGACAACTGAATTATCTGTTGAAATTTTTGTCTTCAGAAAAGTGAAAATATTTGTAACTTCATTTGTTACCATACCTCAAAGATATTTAATTTAATTTGTAAGAAATGAAAATGATTTATATGTAATTGATCTATCTGGACTTCAGATTAGTCTCTTTCTGGCAATTAAACCATGTAATCAGTTTTTATTAATAATTCAGCATGTGGTCTCCACTACCTCAAAATCCAATGCATGAAATGATGAAAGTGCACTAAATTAAATCCAAGAATTGCTAGACCTGACCAACTATACTTAGAAGAAATTTTGCTGGAGGTGATGTAATTCTCAAGGCATTCAGAGATTGATTTTCAAGATGTCTCAAAGGTGGGTGATTCTAAAAGGCTGGAAAAATCATAGATGAACAACTGAGAAGATGCCAACAACTTACTACTACATTCCTACTTTCTCATCTTGATGATATCTTTATAAGAAATTTATTCTTAATAACTCAACAGTATCTCTCATAAAATGTGAGAAGGGACCAGGCAAATTTTTGTAGGGGATTTTCCATAACTGACCACATCTTCATACCCACATCACTGATGGGAAGGTATGGAGGATATATGTTCCTGCAGGGTCTTTGTGTGTGTATTGTGTGTGTGTGTGTGTGTGTGTGTGGCAATTGGGGTTAAGTGACTTGCCCAGGGTCACACAGCTAAGTGTCAATGTCTGAGGCTGGATTTGAACTCAGGTCCTCCTGACTCCAGGGCCAGTGCTCTATCAACTGCACCACCTAGCTGCCCCTATTGTTTTTTGATTGTGAAAAAAAAAACCCACTTAAACAAAACATCTTCCTGGGTATAACAAAGTGAAAGCTTAAAGTCTTTTCTTAAATATCTCTCATTTGTAACAATATCATATAAAATTCTATAACAGCTAACATTTATGCAGCACTTTATGGTTTGCAAAGCACTTTACATATATTATCTCATTTGATCCTCACCACAACCCTATGAGGTAGGTGCTATTATTATCCCAATTTTATGAGGAAGAAACTAAGGCCAAGAAAGGTTAAGTGACTTGTCTAAGGTCACACAGCTAGAAAGTGTCTCAAGATTCAAGTTTTTCTTGACCATCTCAGTGAGATTCAGGGTCACTCAGAATAGATAAACCTAGCCATCCAAATGGGAAACACAAAGTGGATGGAGAATGTATACTTCCCAGATTATGATTTATAGTTGGACAGGCAATCCATGAGTTAGTTTATCAGTACGTGCATCTTATACAGGTACAACAGTTGGCTAGTGGAGAAAGCGCAGAACCAAAAAGGAAGAAGATAGACTGAGAGAAAGCTCAGAACTTCCAGTGATTCTAAGTTGCTAGCTGCTACAAACCCATCTTTAAATTTTTTAGCATCACTATTCTCCCAGTGTTGCTATATTGCTGTGCATCATGGAACACTACATTTCTCAGAATCACATTTATAGGTTACTCAAAGGGCACTGGAAATATGCCCGGTGTCTAAGCATGCTGTGGGATTTGATCGATGATGACTTCTGAGCAAAAGTGGCATCAAAGACATCATCAAAGACGTGTGTGACCAAAAAAGGAAGTGGGTTGGTCACTTAGCAAGGGAAAGATATAACGGTTGGGTAGCCTGAATAAAGCAGGAGTATCCATGTTATATCTGAAGACCTAGAGAAACATCTTCAGTGTGTTGGGTAGATCTGGAACGTTTAGAGGAAGTCCTGGACAAGAATCACACAGGATGGGAGGGCATGGATACATTTTTATATGGACCACTGGGGAGAGTACTCATGGGAAAAAACATAAATCCAGTGAACCACATATCTTTTTTATAATAAATTTATATTGATAGCTTTTATTTTTTATATCACCCAAACTTCCCCATTTATCTTTTTTTTTTTTTTGGTGAGGCAATTGGGGTTAAGTGACTTGCCCAGGGTCACATAGCTAGTAAGTGTTAAGTGTCTGAGTCCGGATTTGAACTCAGGTCCTCCTGAATCCAGGGCCGGTGCTCTATCCACTGCGCCACCTAGCTGCCCCCCCATTTATCTTTCTACCTCCTCCTCTCAGAGATCCATCTCATATAATAAATAACATTTTTGAAGAAAAAAATCAAGAAAATTGGTTAATACATTGAAAAAAGTCTGAAGACAATAGCTTTTATATAGTGTTTTAAAAATTGGCAAAATACAAATATTTTTTTCTCACAGCAGCCCTCTGAGATTGGTGCTGTTGTACACAAATGTGTGCACATTCCATGTACCAGTGATGAGTGGAATAATATTCATAAAAGTCTTTGTACATTTTTTTGTGTTTTGACTGTAGGGTGGGACCCCTGCCTGTCTCAGCAAGCAGGCCAGGTTTGGGTGAAACAGTTTTTAGGGCACCTTTCCTAGCCTTTAACTCACACCAGGAGGAGAGCAGTAATGCAGTCTTTAAAAAGGCTGCTCAGACACCCAGGGGGCTGCTAAGTCCCACTGCTGCTTCAGTTTAGTGAGAAGACCGCCCTACGGCCTGGACTACGTGTGTACAGGGTTGTGACTACAGCTTCCAGTGTATCTGCACCTGATGCTTCATCACTTGCCTTTTGCCACAGGATTTTGAGGTAGATAAAAATGGTAAAATGGTTATGGGTGCTGTCTTTTGACTTGGGCAGAAATAGGGTTTAAGTAAGACAGAGTTGTACAAAGTCATGGGCCTTACTCTCCCTTCCAGAGTCATCAAAGTCCAGTGGCAAGACAAAAGTCAAGATGACTGGTGATGGCTCAGGGTGTAGTGGATGACCTTAGTCACTTCAATGTCTAACCAATCTCTAAGTGCTCCTCAGTGCCTGCTTCATTCACTTTCATGGTCATTGGAACGAATTGTTCTTATCTGCCCATTCTGCTTCACATGCTTGGGGTAGTAGATATCCCTTTAATTCACCGACAGCTTTGAGACCCCTTGGTTACCCTCAACCTGGGTTAGCCTGTCTGCTGAAATGGTTTACCAGGGTGTGGCTGCTGTGAATGCTATAGCTTCTTGGAGTCATAGGTGAGATTGGGTGGACACCAAAGGTGGAAAACAGCCCAGAAAAGGGCTTGGCATGTCCTCACATCAGAAGTACTAGTCTTCCCTGAATCCCCTACACCTCAGGGACACTTACATAATGAGGCAAAGGAGCATTTAGCTAGCATATCTCTGCTGCTAAGAACATAGCCTAAGGTAGAGCTATTGTGTGAGATAATCCCTCCTCTGGTGATACCTACCAGTCCCCTTTCTTATCCATGTCTAAGTCCTCTTCTGTATTGTTATGAACTCTTTCCAGGTCTTACTTAGACCTTGGATTTGGTTAAATTCAAGAACCTGTGAACTCTGGAATGACTGGCATGACATTCTTTATAATCTCCTGCTTATTTATAACTTGAATCCATCCTCTTTTCCTAGGGAATCTTTCTTTCTTCATTGGGCCCTCTTAATCACCAGTGTCTTTGCCAAGAAAACCCTCAAAGGGATCACAAAGAGTCATATATGACTAAAACAACTGTCAGGGACTGTGCTAAGTGCTATACAAATATCTCATTTGATCCTCACAACCACCCTGAGAGGTAGATGCTGTTATTATCCCCATTTTACAGATGAGGAAACTGAGGCAAACAAAGGTTGCGTGAGGTGCCCAGTGTCACAGACCAGGGTCAGTATAATATCTGAACTCTTGCCTCCAGTCCCAGCACTCTGTGCACTATGGTGCCGCCTAGTGGTCTCATGAGTGATAGTGCATTTAGTTTCTCAGGTTCTTCAAGCCAGTAAGTAGTCCTCTCAATCAATAAGGTACTGGGGTATTTGGAGGTTAAGGTCTGTTTCATGACGAGCTCTTCCTGATTATTTACAACAACGTTGTGGTGTGGGTGGTGGTGGTGGTAAGTTGGTTAAGGATGGGGTCTCAGTGTATTCAAAGAATCAGGAATTAATTGAACATGTCTGAGTAGACATGAATCCAGACTGTAGAACAGATGAAAGACTACTGGGCTCATTGCCTGGGCAACCACGAAGAGGTGGATGGTACCATCCTTCAGGTTCCTGGGTGACTGATCTTATGACCCTGACCAAGTCACTTGACCCTCAGTTTGCCTCAGTTTCCTAATCTGTAAAATGGGGGAAATAATAGCACCCACTTTACAGTGTTGTGGGGCTAAAATGAAATACTATTTTCAAAGCTCTTTGAAAACCATAAAGAGCTACATAAATGCTAACCATTGTCATTTTATTGAATAAAAGAGAAAGAAATCAGTAAAACCCAATTGGCGCATTGAAAAATTCTGACATTATATGCAATGTTCCACATCTGGGTACCTATCTCTGCAAAGGAGCAGGGGGGAGGTGTTTTCCCATATCTCTTATTTGGGGCTAAGCTTAGTCATTATTTTTCAGTATCCAGTTTTAACTGTTGTTCTTTCCATTTGCCTTATTGCAGTACACACACACAGACACAGACACAGACACAGACACACAGACACTCTACCTAATTCATTTTACATTAGTTCATATAAATCTTTTTTCTGCTTCTCTGCATCCATCATGTTCAATGCTCCTTATACTAGAGTCATATCATATTACATTCCCAGACTACAATTTCTTTAGTTATTCCCAGTTTCTGGGCTTCTGTTTTGCTTTGAGGTATTTGCTGTTACAAAAAGTGCGGCTATAGATATTTTGGTGTATATGGAATCTTTCTTTTTGTTAATGATGTCCTTGAGGCATCTGCCTTTTATTATAATCTCTCTTGGGTCAAAGGGAACGGACATTTTAGTCCCTTCCCTCTTTCCCTCCCTAATTCCAAATAGCTTCACAGGATAGTTGTATCAATTCACCTATGCACCAGTAATTGCACTGGCATACCTATTTTTTCACTTATCAACAGGTGGAGGGTACAAAAAACCAAAATGTGATATAACTGGCTATCAAGCTCACTTTTTATTTCTACCCAATCTGATTATCGACTTATATCAAGTTCTGTGCAGCTTCTGTGCACCTGTGAGACTGAATTGTAAATCTGATGGAACATCTGTTGTCTTCCACCCTTCTTACATAACCTGCCTAGTATTTGCAAGCATTAACTGTCTTTACCAGTCTGTTTTTCTTGACCTCTTGCAGAACTCTTGACTTATTCTGTAAGTGCCTGCAGAGAATTCTGTGAATTGTCATTTCCTTGTCTTGCTGAGCAAACTCAAGCTGCTGTTCTTTGTTTGCAAGTGGACCTTTATAAGCTCAACCCAATAATTGGAGAAGTTTCTTAACATGACCTTTTTGGCTAGCAGAGTGTCTGAAATTTTTTCAAGTTTTTTTTCCTCCTCAGCATTTAGACTATTCTGGAAGAAAATTCTAAATATCATGAAATCTTTATTTTCAGCAAAATAAAAGAAAATTCCCCCAAAAGCTTAATGTCCTTTTAAAGAATGTACTTAATTTTGAACATTCAAATCACATGTGCTATTGGGACATAAAATGAGATTCTATCTTTGATATTTTGAGGTATTCTTGACTTCCTACATATTGGGTATTATTTCACTGGTATGCTTAGCAATACCATGTTGTCTTTCCATTACGTTTGATTTTGGTCCACATTTTCCCATAAATCTTCCATGCAGATGCTACTTAATGCACTGTAGATACTTCTTATTAGGTTAAATTGGCTTTGGTTAATACATAAACTATAGCAAGAAAAGTAATGACCATGGCTAATGCTATAAAATTTGTTTTTTCACTTTCCAAGCTTCATTCCTCATTTATAAAATCTTTGCAAAAAGCAATTTTTAGGTTTTGGGAGAATTGCTCAAAATGGAAGGAGTTTAAGAGTTGCTAAAGAAATTGTTGTAGTCTAACTTAAACATAGGTAGAAAAGCTCCTTTGTAATGCTAAAATATGTGACTAAGACTAAAAAAAAGTCTATCTCTTTGTAATGTCTACCTCTTATGCCTAGTTGTGCCCTCTTGGGTCAGAACAAGCTTAATATCATATTCGTGATAGCCTTCCAAACCTATGATTTTTCTTCTCCAAGTTTTTGTTGTTGTCTAGTTGTTTTTCAGTCGTTTTTGACTCTTCATGGCCCCATTTGGGGTTATCTTGGCAGAGATACTGGAGTGGTTTGGCATTTCCTTTTGCAGCTCATTTTACAGATGAGGAAACTGAAGAAAACAGGGTTAAGTGACCTGCCCAGGGTCACAAGGCTAGTAAGTGGATGAGGACAGACTTGAACTCAGGAAGATGAGTCTTCTTGAATCTAGGTGAAGTACTCTATCCACTGTGCCACCTAGCTGCCCCTTCTCCAAGCTCAGCATTGTCATTTCCTTCCATCGGTACTCGTATGGCATGGATTCAAGCCCCTCACCATCCCAATTTCCCTTTTCTGGATACTATACAACTTATCCACATGCTTTCTAAAATATTGTTCCAAGAATGGAACACAATACTCCTGATGTGTTCTGAATAGTTTAGAGCAGAGTGGGTCCATCACCTTGTTAGTTCTGGACCCTAAACCTCTCTTAGTACAGCCTGAGATGACATTAATTTCTTTGGTTGCCTTGTTGACTCATACTTATCTTATAGTACGCTAAAAACTATCTTGCCACATGTGGATCTTCCCCATTTGTGGGAAGAATGCTGGTTCCATCATCATCTTGGTTGCTTTTTTGAATCCAGGTGTTAGATTTTACACTTATAGCTATAAAGTATACTCCAATCAAATCCCATATCCATCCAGCTGCTGATTCCTATTGATTTTATGTCTACAGTTTTTCCCCTCACATTTTTCTCTTCACTCACACCAAAACAACCTAATTCAGGCTCTCATGTGCCTTCACCAGGAGTATGACAATAGCCTTCTAACTGATCTTCCTATATCTAGCCTCCTCTTCAATTCTTCCTCTGTATAGCTGCCAAGTTGATATTCTTTTTCAAAAATTTAATTAATTTTTTTGTTATGTTTTAAGTTACAAACTGTCTTCCTCTTTCCCTCCCTACCCTGTCCTAGAGAAGGCTACCATTTGACACAGATAGATGTCTGGATATATCTATGTCTACATCTACATATATATATATATATATATATATATATATATATATATATATGTAAAACCATACCATGCACACTTCTATTTATCAGTTCTTTCTCTGCATGCAGGTAGTATCTTCCTTTATAGGTCCTTTGTAGTTGATTTGAGTATTTATAATACTCAGAGTAACTTAGTTATTCATAGTTATCCTTTGAATGATATTGCTGTTACTATATACAATGTTCTCTTGGTTCTGCTCATTTCACTCTTCTTATTTCATACAAATCTTTCTATGTTTTTCTAAAACCAACCTACTCATCATTTCATATTGAAAATTAGTATTCCATCACAATCATATACCATAACCTGTTCAGCCATTCCTCAATTGATGGGCATCCCCTCAATTTCCATTTTTTTGCTACCACAAAGAGAGCTACTATAAATGTTTTAGAACATGCTAGAAACACAGATAACAGCTTGAATAGTGTTGCCCAGCTCAAGTGTTAGCAGCTCAAGTGTTGCTAGCAGCTCGCACCTCAAAGAATTAGCAGGCAGCAGAGTGTAGGTGAAGACTTCTTTATTCATCTTTGAAAATGAGCACTCTTCTGAATGTGCCAGAGAGTGCAATGAAGTGAGGTCCCACACTGCTATTTAATAACTGCCAAGGGTCTCTCTCAACCAATCACATTACAATTCTCATTTACATACAGCATTACGGAAACAACCAATCACAGTATATAGTACCAATCTCCCATATATGGTAACTTATAAGGACCAATCAGATTGTATCAGTAGACCAATCAGATTTTGACACTAGGCCTTAACTTTATTCTGTGCAAGAATGTCCATTCCTCACTAGAAGAGTGCTGTGTTAACATATATAAACATACATAACTGGTCAAGAAACAAAACTCAAGTTGGGATTTGAATATCGGGGTCACGTGGGACCTCAGGCACTTCAAAGTGAACTCCCGGCTCAGCTTGGCTTCCACAAAGTGCAGGCCTCAATCCAGGCCCTGATCAGGCCTAAGTACCAGGGGCCTTGGCTCCTTAGAGTGTTGTGGGCCAGGTAGCCCCCTGCTGGGAAGCTTGGGTAACAAAGTGGTGGGGCCTAAAACTAAACCCACTCTCTGTCTTTAGGGCTCTGAGAAGAGTCCAAATATGGTCTCTCAGAACATAAAGGTTCTTTTTCTTTTTCCTTGATCACCTTGGGAAACAGATCTAGTAGTGGTATTTCTGGGTCAGAGAATATACACAGTTTTATAACTCTTTGGGCATAATTCCTGATTGCTCTCCAAAATGGATGGATCAGTTTAGGTCTGACTTTATCATTTCTCTGCTCATGAAGTATCAGAGACTCTCCATTGCCTTGAGGATAAAAAAGAAACCACTGTGTTTTAGCATTTGGAGACCTTCAAAAGCTTCCCCAACTTTTCATCTCTTCAGGCTCATCACACATTACTCCCCTCACAAACTTTGGATTTTAACCCAATTCACCTATTTGCTGTAATTCATATATAATGCTTTATCTCCCTTCTTTGTCCCTTTACAAAGTTCCTCCCTTATATCTAGATTATTCTCCTTTCTCACCTCCTTCTCTTAGTTCCTTTCAAGGCTCAGTGCAAATCCAGCCTTCTATCAAGGGCCTTTCTTAATTTCCCTTAAGGATCCACCAGGCTCAGTGAAATTTCTTTGAATTTATTTTGTTTTTATCTGAATATATGTTATTTTGCTTTTTCCCCAGTAGAAGACAAGCTTCTTGAGGGTAAGGTCTGTGGAAATTTATTTTGATTTGGGGACCCTACCTTTAGGCTGAGATTAGAAAGCCTTAGGCCCTCAGGGTCTCTCCCCCTCCGAGCGAGAAAGCTGGGGGGGGGGCGCTATACAAGACGCCAGGACAGACAGCTGGGGGGAAAAAAAAGTCCCAGCTCCCTCCGACCTGAGCAGAGCTATCTGAAAGATCCCGGATGGCCTGTGCTGAGGCATGAGGCTCGAGAGCACCCCCCCACAGCTGCAGCTCTGGCTGGCGGATTAGCTTGGTCTGTGGGGGCGAAGGAAGCCCCGAGATTTGAGTGGAGAGAAGAAAAAGTATACATAGACCTGGGAGTTAGAGGAGAGGGGCTGACTAGAGGGGAGCGTGGACAAGGACGGAGGAGAGTTCGGTTTGGACAAAGAGACAGGGGGCTGAGAAGAGGTCAAGATTAGAAAGGAGAGACGGGGGACTAGCCAAACAGCAACGCAGGACTAGGAGCAAAGGCGGCAGAAGACAGACTGACCAGGAGGCATCAGAGAGCACAGAAACAGGTCAGCACAGGGTACAGGTTGGAGAAAGTGAAGATTAAGAGGAGTTAGAAGAAAATAACTGAGCAGAGAAAGTGTAAGGTGCCCTGAGGCCGGAGGCGGCTAAGGCCCTTATTGTTTTCAAGAAGTTCGAATTGCAGCAGGTGGAAAAGAGACAGCAGGAAAGCAGTCAGGTTGTACATTTTATTTCCCTGTATTCTTAATTTTAAATAGTATCTCATAAATAAACTCTGCTTTGATTATTTAGTTAAGAGCCTTCTTAATCTTTAGTTTATCAGTTTGGGAGCAGGGTGGTGGAACTTTATAAATGGCCCACATTAAATTAACGAAGTCAGATAGCCAAATAGTCAACAGTCCCAGAATTAGTACCCCAGTCAGATTAGCCCCCCAAATTAGCCCTAGTTAACAAAAATATTTTACAGGTCTATTATTTTTGTCCTTGCATTCAAAGTGTCTGACGTAGTACCTGGTACTCAGTAGTTGCTTAAGAAATTCGTGTTGAATTAAGTTTCATCTTATTAAAATTTGGCCGTGTTCTGGACTGTCTAGATCTCTTTGGGTCCTAACTTTGTTATCTGCCTTGTCAGCTATCCCTCTTAGTTCTTGGTCATCTTCATATTTGACAAGCATACCATTTAGGAGACACGTGTTAAACGGAATGGAGCCAAGCCCAAATCTCTTGGGTATGCCACTAAAGACCTCCCAAGCTTACACTGAACATGAATGAATATCCTTTGGGTCTCATCATTCAGTCAGTTTGGAATCCAACTGACTTTATTATCATTTTGAACACATCTCTATAATCCTGAGGCAACTAGGTGGCCCATTGGATAGTGCAATGGGCCTGAAGTCAGGATGAACTGAGTTTGGTTATGGCCTCAGCCACTTACTTTGACCTTGTGCAAGTCACTTAAACTTGGCCTCACTTTCAGTTGCACTTACCTCCCAGGGTTACTATGAAGATCAATTGAGATAATATCTGTAAAGTGTTTAGCAGATTGTCTGGTGTACAGTAGATGCTTAATAAATGCTTATTTCTTTCCATGAAGCTGTGTTGGCCCTTTTGGATAATAGCACCCTTTTCCAGATGTTTCCTAACTTTTTGGAAGACCAGGATGAGCCTTCCTTTGGTCTAGTGGTACTTTCCTATTATGAAAAGACTTTTTTTTAAAAATCAAAAGTATTTTATTATTTTCCAGTTATATGTAAAGATAGTTTTCAACATTTTTTAAAACATTTTGAGTTCCAAATTTTTTTCCCTCCCTCCCTTCCCTCCCTCTCCCCAAGGCAGCAAGCAATCTGATATAGGTTATATATGTACAATCACATTGAACATATTTCTGCATTAGTCATGTTGTGAAATAATCAGAACAAAAGGGAAAAACCTCAAAAAAGAAAAAAAAACAACAAAAAAGTAGAAACAGTATGGTTAAATCTGCATGTGGAGAGCATTTTCCATTATGAGTCCTTTGGAATTGTCTTGGATCATTGTATTGCTGAGAAGAGCTAAGTCTATCACAGTTGATCATTGCACAGTGTTGCTATTACTGTGTACAATGTTCTCCTGGTTCTTACTTCATTCAGCATTAGCCCACTTAAGTCTTTTCATGTTTTTCTGAAATCTGCCTGTTCATTTCTTATAGCACAATAGTATTCTATTACCACAACTTGTTCAGCCATTCCCCAAATGATGGGCATTCCCTTGATTTCCAATTCTTTGCCACCACAAAGAGAGTTGATATAAATATGTTTATCCATGTGGGTCCTTTTCCCTTTTTTATGATCTCTTTGGGATACAGACCTAGTAGTGGTATTACTGGGTCAAAGGGTATGAACAGTCCCATAGCTCTTTGGGCATAGTTCCAAATTGCTTTTCAGAATGGTTGGATATGCAAAGACTTTTAAAGATCACTGACAGTGGTTCACCAGTTACATCTATTAGTCCTTTTTAGTCAGGTGATTTGAACTCATTAAGGATAGTTAAGTGCCCTCTTGCTATTTTCCTACTTATCTTAGGTCTCTATTAGTCCCTATTAGTCAACATATACTTATTAAGCACTTACTGTATGTCAGGCCCTGTAGATACAAAGAAAGGCAGCCTCTCAACTGGTCCCTGTCCTAAAAGAGTCCTAATGGAGGAGATAATATATAAGCAGCTACTACATACAAGATATATAGATTGTAAGTGGGAGGTATCTCAGAGAGAAGGCACTAGCTAGAGGGGACAGGGAAAAGACTGGCAGAAGATGGGGTTTGAGCTGAATCTTGAAGGAAGCTAGGGAATTTTTAGTTATCAGTTATCAATTATTACTAATAAACCATTTTTTGCTCCACTTTTCAGTCCAATGATTATTATCAGCAGAAAAAAAAGCAAAATGAGAGAATCCATGGTTTTACAATTCCTTTGATCTTCCTCTTTCCCCCAATATAACTTTTTAAAAAAACCCTCTAGAGTCCGAATGACTGGTTCAAAATCTGCCTCTGATACATACTGGTTGTTGATCATGGGTAATTCTCTTAGTTTCAGTACCCTAGGCACTAGAGACTATTAGTTGGAGATACCGACTTTTCCAAATTGGAGTAAATAGCATTAAAGCTTTGCCATTGTAGGAGGTGGGGTGGTGGTGGTCTAATAACTTGAGTAGCCAATTGAAAAGGAAAAAAATTATTAGCGTGCTAAGGAAGACTGCAAGGGCCAGTAGCAGCTTCATTTTCTTAGGGTACAGAATAGGTAACTTTTCAGATCCTCTCAGAGAACATAGCCAATCAGAAGCATTCTGTGATAACTCAGGATAGGTAATTAATACCTTTTATAGGACAGGCAAGAGTAGAGCAAGGAGGAATCTTTCAAGACATTAAAGAAGGGAGTATTTTATATATATATATATATATATATATATATATATATATATATATATATTTGTGGGGCAATGAGGGTTAAGTGACTTGCCTAGAGTCACACAGCTAGTAAGTGTCAAGTGTCTGAAACTGGATTTGAACTCAGGTCCTCCTGAATCCAGGACCCGTGCTTTATCTTTATCCACTGTGCCACCTAGCTGCCCCCCTTCCCCTTTTCCCCCCTAAGAATCTTAAATGATTTTACTGCATGCCTAAGAGACTCCTTTTTGGAGGACAGTCTTTGCCCTATTGAATCAAATCTTCTGTAATCAATAAACAATAAAGACAGTAGGATTTTCAATAAACACCTCCTATTCTCTACGCCTTTCTATCAGTTGTAAGATTGGAGATTTGGCTTACTATAAAAAATTGACTAGCTGCCCCCTAAGGAGGGAGTATTTATAATACAACTGGCAAGATTTAACAGGATGACAAAACAATTCTTGTTCATAGTAAGGAAAGAAGAGAAAGTGACCAAATACTTTTCCAACTCTTAAAGAAGTCTGATTTAAGAAAGTAGGGTTGAGGTAACTACTATGAGAAAAGGATGGGCATATCTCTTGTCTAAAGATAAGGAATATTAGTGGATGAGATCATCTGCTTTACCAAGTCGTTTTATAGTTTGTAATATTTTGTTTTTTCTTTAACACATAGTAAGTGCTTAATAAATGCTTTTTCATTTCTGTCATTCATTCATTTTCATAGTGGAGTTTCCTGGCTTGGATGAAATCATAAGTGCAGATTAAAGACAAAGTATTCTTTGTAGGAAGAGTGAATGATAATATCAAGGTATCTACTAGTTCACCATACAAGGCTAAATGATGCCAAGGAAGGCTCTAGTCAGTTAGATAGATATCTTGTAGAAGGACAAAGACAATTTCACAGGATAAGAAAAGCATAGATGGGCTACAATCTTTCCACCAGTGGTATTCTATGTCCCTTGAAATCCACCAATGTATTTTGTAGAACTAATTGCTCTTGGAAAAACAGCGTTATCTGAAGTCATGTTTTCAGAGATTCAATTCAAGATGTCAGGTGGTTTGCCGATTGTTGGGGGAGACAAGACCAAATCACACAAAAAGTTTAACAATAGAGTGGTTAGTAGGTCAAGTAGCAATAGAAATGTAGTGGTTTAGGAATGCAGGATTAAATAAGTGAATGAATGGTACAGATGAGGATTGCAGAAGAGTACCAATACAATCTTACATGGTCTTGAGGGCATAAAAGGGTACACTCATTACTCTAGGCAACTCTTGACTGCTCTAAGTTGTAGAGAAGGTACTGACTTGCATCAGTGCAGGGAGTTTCCTATATAACCAAAATCACAGATCAAATCTCTAATCCTTTCATCTTATCAGATGAAACATAATAATTAAATTTTTATTGTAATTTTGCATTTAAGAGCTAAAAGAACTGAAACTCTGACAGAACAATAAGTGTCTTCCCCTAGTGCAAGGGTTCAATGGGTCCTTCCTTTGCATTCAGAACCCTGGTGTCCCAACTCGGACATTCCCCCAGTATTCTTGAAATCTGCCTGCATAAGCAAAAGAGACATTTTGCAGAACCACATGCTGGTGTTTGTGATCTTCATAAGGAGGTTTACCTTGACCTGATGATAAATGAGATTCTGATATAATATTAGAGGACTTCCTTTTTTAGCAGAAGTGATTCTCGAGTAAGATTAAAAGCCTTAGAATTGGCAGGCTAGCACTACCTTAAGTTGGGGGGGAAGGAGGACACAACTAAGATGTTGGAATGAAACTTTAATTGGGAAAAAATGAAATGTGCTTTCAGTTCAATACTATTTGAGGGTTTAAATGTATCCCTTATCTATAATTTGGGGGTGGTCATGGGCTAGATGAGGTATAGCACTGGTAGCTATAAAATTCTGTAATTCTATCTCCAACTTTTTACTTAGTCAACAAACTTTTACTGCTTACTATGTGCCAGGGTCAATATGGGCCAAGGCTAAAGGCTAAACGCTGCAAATAAAGGCAAAGCTGCCCTTTTAGATTATAAACCCCTTGAGGGTCCTACTTAATTTCTTATGTTTTGTATCTTCAGCCCCAACCATAGTAATGTGCTGGGGCACATTTTGGGGGACAAAGTAGGGGTGCTGTCCAGGACTTCATTAATGTAGGGAGTTCCTGGTGTGAAAACTCCCTCCACCAATACATTCCAGCAACTTCACAACCGTTGAACAAATAAATCTTATTTATAAAGACAATATTTCTATTTAAGTACATTTTAATACATTCAATACATTTTAATTATAAATAAAATTTTAATTATCAATACTTTTTTGTTGAATTGAAAGCATTGAATTGAAAGGTGTGGTAAAATTTTTTTAAACACCAATTTCACCAATATACCGAGACAAATACAGTACAGAACTGTCCTGGTGGAATGCCGGAAAGGGGGTGGACAGGACACACTGCCGTTCCAAGGGTTTCAGGGTACATCTTACCCCTACCCTGCCCACCTTCTCCTAACTTCCTAATGTTTTCTACTCTGAACAACAAGGGTTTGGGGAATGGGTAGGGGTTCATCTGCTTTTCTTTGCTAATGGGGGAAGAGAAGTGTAACAAGGAAGGTCAGTAAAAGAGCCTCAGGTCACAGCATTCCCCCAGCCGAATGAGTGCAGGGCGTCTCTTCCCCGCGCATCAGCAGTGCGGCCCGAGGATGCTGGTTCCACTGGGGGTCCCCTCCTTTTCACCGCCACCACCCCGCGCGGACAGACAGATCCGAGGCCGGAGCCTCCGCCTCCTTCCGTCCTCGGTCAGGCCCAGTGGCTGGTGGCCGGAGGAAGCTTTCCCCACGTCCTCACGACCTCCCCGCACCGCCTTTGGGTGCGATGCTCCGCTGGGTGCGTGGCTTCGTCTTGCCCACCAGCGGCAACAACGAAGACAAAGAGTCCAACCGCCGCTTTGAAAACCTATTCTGGCAGCTGGACCGCTATGGGACCGGGAAGGTGGACATTGTCCAGCTGCAAGAGGGCCTACTGCAGCTGAGCGCCGCCCCCAGCCAGGTAGGAAAGGTGGGGGGAAGGAGGGAGGCGGGGCCAGCAGAGACGTTAGGCGGAGCCAAAGAAACTTCAGCTGAATTCTAGCCCCCAGAAATCCTCCCTAACCCTACGGGAGTGCTTCTTTACAGGATGGGGGGGAGCAGGGAGCTCCTCATTTGCTGCCCAGGGACATTACCCATGGCGCTCCCCCTGATCACCCCATTATATAGCGAATAACCCAGCCAGGACACTTTCTGTATCCTGCTTCTTAAAAACACTTCCATAATGAACACATATAGGGCCTCTCTGACTTTGGCCAGTGGAGAGTCTCTCCTGATGTGAGAACCACCAAGGCAGATCACAAGCATCTCACTGATTTAGTCTAAGAGGCCCTGTTCGTTGTCTGGGGGTGGGGAGAGTTTAAATGACTTGCTCAGCTACAGATACATGTAACACGTAAAATGTCAGAGACAGGATTTGAGTCCTGGACTTTCTGTCTCTAATTAACCGTTCTTCATCCACTACATTGAATTACCTCTTTGGCTTTTGTCATACCGAATTTGCCTCCGAAAGAACTTATTTTGAGAAGGTGGCCTGCACCTGTTTCTCACAATTGAATTACCTCTTCACTCTGTTGTAATGAAAAAAAAAATTTTTTTTAATACTATACCCCAGGTAGAGACTGCTGCTTTGTTCCCCTCTGGCCTTATCAATAGGAATTTCAAACAACCAACAACTTCAACAGCAAAGATTTATTAAGCAAGGCACTGAATTGGGTGATGAGGTAGATACAAAAACATAGGCCAGCCATTGCCACCAACTGCCAACCAACTGTCACCCACAGGGCAGGCAAGTCAGCCTAGCTGAAGCAGAAAGGCACCCTGGGTGAGAGACAAGGAGGCAGCATGTATCAGACAAGAAGAACCACCACCACCACTTTGATCAACATCTCCCCAAAGAAGACAGCCCAGCACCCTGAATCCAAAAGCCTTTGGAATATCAATGTTTCCAGCCTAGTGTCTGCCGCCATTAGCCATCAGTGGTGGAGATGCAGCCCCGCTACTGTTTCTGAAGGTACTACCATGCATCTATTAAATCCCCAGAAAAGGAATTACTTACCACCAATATTTGGCATTGTTAAATGACACTGCAGTGTGAGAAACTGATAATGATTTTATCAGTAGAAATGTCATTAAAGAAGAGGAATCACCATCTGAGTTGCTGCTGCACCCCGAGGACTGTGGGACCTTTCCACCAATCTGATTTGTATCTGAAATTTACCACATGTGTTGTCTCCCTCTTCCTCCCCACCCCCCTTACAGTGGGAGGTCCTAGAGATCAGGGACTGTCTCACTTTTCCATTTGTATTCCAGGGCTTAGCATGGGACTTTGCACATAGTAAAGCACTTAATGGATCGAGCATTTGTTCATTCATTCATCCATCCATCCATCCATTCAAGACACAGTTCATGATAGAAGAGAAGAAGTTTGGAGGTCCAGTGGGGTTCAGTTGTTCAGTAATGATGTCTAAATTTAGTAAATAAAACTTTCTTTTGGTTGAAATCATTGAGGGTTTGAATTTTTTCACAATCTTTATTATTGCAGGTTTTTTGGGGGGGGAGGAAGGGCAAATGAGGGTTAAGTGACTTGCCCAGGGTCACCCAGCTATTAAGTGTCAAGTGTCTGAGGATGGATTTGAGCTTAGGTCCTCCTGAATCCAGGGCTGGTGCTTTATCCACTGCACCACCAAGCTGCCCCTCACAATCTTAATAGTATTTTATTTTTTCCAGTCACATGTAAAGATAGTTTTCAACATTTGTTTTTATAAGATTTTAATTCCAAATTTCCCCCCCCTCCATCCCTTCCCTCCTCCCTCCCCAAGACAGCAAGAGGGCTTTGTTTCAAATATTTGGCACAATTTCCCTTTTGTAGCCCAAATGGTCTTGGTACTCTTCAGCTGAACAAAAAAAGTTACAATGGGTAGCTTTCATTTTTCATTCTATGGCACTTTTAATTTGTTTAATCCCCAAGTTAACATTTTCAGAAATCCTGGCCGATCCTAGATGATATTGCTGATGTGTGTGCTTTTCTATAATTGTTTTCAAATGCTAGATTGTTGATTTTAGTACCAATAATAGATAACATTTATATGTTTTATTTGTTATTTACATATCACATACACACATTTATTTATATATTTATATTATAATAATTATGTATATCTATAATATATATTTATGTTTCATTTATATGTTTATATGACTTTAAGATTTGCAAAGATAGTAGAAAATCAGAGTGATAAAGGTCTTTTGATATTTAGTGATGCCTAAAAAGGTCTTAAGCATCAAACTAAGAAGCACTTTCTGATATTGCCTATGTGTGAAATAGTGAATAGTATTGAAGTCAAAAAAACCTGAGTTCAAATCTCACCAAACATACTTATTTAATATGTGATCCTGGGCAAGCCAATTAATCTCCAGAAGCCTCAGTTTCCTCATATGTTTTCATAGGATTGTTTTGAGCATAAAATGAGATAAGGTATTGCAAAGTGCTTTGCAAACTATAAAGTGCTGTATAAATATAAGTTATTGCTATTGCCATCATTAGTATATCAAGGATTTTTGTTGTTGTTGAGAGAACTACTCCTAGGTGAGAGGCAACATGATGTAATGGTTAGCAAGCTGGCCTATGAATTGGAAAGAAATGGGTTAACTTTCCACTGCTGACACATCCTGGCTCTCTGACCTTGTCACTCAAACTTTTCATGTCCTAAGTGACTCTCTAAGATTATAAATTGCTGAGAAGGAACTGACATGTGTCAGTAGAAAGGGTTTCCACACCTGGAAGTTCCCTACGACAATGAAATCCTTCTGTGAGGTGAAGCCTCAGAATTGTTTTCAGGGGTGTGCTGAAGCCAGATGGAGCTGATTCAGGAGAGGGCAGATGGTTAAATTTTCCCTTTGAGCATTTACACCTTGTAAAACAGCAAACACTATAAACCAGAGCTTGATGGATTGTTGGTTTTTTAAAAATTATCTAGACTTAAGAAAGTGATGAGTAGAATGTTAATTCTACTTATTAATAGATTAAACTTAAAAGGGTGTCGTGCATTTTTATAATCCAGAGAGCTGGTTATTAAATATTTACCAGTATACTTCCTGGTTGCTTTGATTTGTATTTCTCTAATTATTGGTAATTTGAAGAATTCTTTAATGTGATGGTTAAGAGCTTGCAGTTCTTTTGAGAGCTGTTTGATCATATCCTTTGAGCACTTATCTATTGGACAGGAGATTTAATTCTTTTTAAAATTTTTTTTCCTTTTTTTTTGAGGGGGGGGGCTCAGGGCAAGGAGGGTTAAGTGACTTTCCCAGGGTCACACAGCTAGTAAGTGTCAAGTGTCTGAGGCTGGATTTGAACTCAGGTCCTCCTGAACCCAGGGCTGGTACTTTATCCACTGTGCCACCTAGCTGCCCCCACTTCTGTAATATTTTTAAAATACATTTTTCAAATAATTGCTCATTTTGATAGAGCACTCTACAGTTTACAAAGCAAGTTCCTCTTGATGGTCCAATGAGATAAGTAGCTAGGGCAAATTGGTAGCTCAGTGAGGAGACTATGGGACTTAAAGTCTGCAAGATTCAACTTCAAATCCAACCTCAGACACCCTGGGCAAGTCACTTAAATTCTGTTTGTCTCAAGTTTCCTAATTGTAAAAAGTAGTATCATCTACCTCTCAGGGTTGTTGTGAGAATCAAATGAGATTAACACATTTAAAGTACTTTGTAAATTTAGAGCTCAATGTAAATAAATGCTAGCTATTATTAGAATATATTTCTAAAATCTAGACCTTTGATTTCATTGATCTAGGGGGCTCTTGGTGAGGAAACTTTTGCTATCAATGTAAACTGTTCTGCCACTGATAGACTTGGAGGTGCCAAGGTACTGGGAGCTTGTGTCTGACACATCACATATGTATCAGAAGTGGGACTCGAACTCATTATTTCTTGACTCTGAAGCCAGTTTCCATCCATTCTATCCATTTATCCATTTACTGGGTGCTGCCACTTAGTAAAATTATTACCATTCCTATTTTACTAGGCCATCTTTTGCCTCAATTCTTATCTAGCCTTTAATTATGGAATGGGTATCAACTCAGGCAAACTGAGACCTGGGAAAGTCCTTAGCTTAAAAAGGCCAATATCTCCCACGGCATCCTGGGCTGTCACCAGTCGTCTTGACCCATGTCTTACCACTGGAGTGACTCTGGAGGAGAGAGTAAGGCTGATGACTTTGCTAGTTCTGCCTCACTTGAATCCAATTCACTTGCAAGTCAAGATATCACCCTCCTGATGTCATTGGTCACCTTTGAGAATGAATGATGAACAACAACAGTTGAGGATGAACAGCGACAGTTGACAGAAATGAATTTCAGAAAGATTAAATTATTTGCCTGTGATTCAAGAGTTAGTAAGTGGCAGAGCTAAGACCTTAACCTAAATCCTGACTTTTTAAACTCAGTGGACAAAATAGGTCATGCTGCTTCCCAAGTAAGCAGCTGCCAAACTGGTAAGGTCTACTTGTCATGAAGCTTGAATAGTGAGCAGTGTTTTCTTTTCTGGGGCAGGTAGGTGGTGTGGTGGATAAAACACTAGGTCTGGAGTCAGAAGACTTAAATGCAAATCTGGCCTCAGATACTTACTGGCTGTGTGACTTTGGGCAAGTCACTTACTTAAACTGTTTCCCTCAATTTTCTCATCTATAAAACGGGGATAATAATAGCACCTACCCTTCTGGGTTGTGAGAATCAAATGAGGTGATATTTGCAAAGAGCATGGTATAGTGCTTGGCACATAGTAAGTGCTAATGTTAATCATATTATTGTTTTTCAGTGGAAAGAAAAATTCTGTCTCCTGTAAATTTCATGGAAGTCTTTTTCTGGAATTGATTTTAATATTAAGTCAAAAAAGCCTTAGGGTCTGCAGTGGGCAGGTCAGAGAACTTAGCCTTTGACCCTAATAACATTTGAAAATATAATAACGTGGATTTATGTAAATTGTTGCTTTATCATTTTAATAAGATAAAATTTTACAAATAAAATTTAATAAAATAAAAAATGGAATCAATTGCAATAAAGCAAAGGTTGCTATTTCAGAGAGTAGATTACAAGCTCCTTGAGGGAGGGGACTTTTTCATTTTTTGTTTTGTTTTTGGGTGGGGCACTGAGGGTTAAGTGACTTGCCCAGGGTCACACAGCCAGTAAAAGTGTCAAGTGTTTGAGGCTGGATTTGAACTCAGGTCTTCCTGAATCCAGGGCCAGTGCTTTATCCACTTCGCCACCTAGCTGCCCCTGACTTTTTCATTTTTTCCTTTGCATCTATAGCACCTGGCACAGTGCCTTGGTACATAGCAGGCACTTTAAACACAAATGTGTTTAAAGCCAGATAGTTGAAGGTGTATAGTATTCTTGGTGGGCATAGCCTTGTTCTGAAAAACAGATTACTGGTGGCTGCTGATTTACCTGGGCAAATACTTCCAGTAATATAAATCAGCTTGACTGTCTCTAAAGTTATATGATTATTATTTTTTCTTTCTCACAGGATGCTTCAAAATCTGGAGATTCTGAAAAAGATATGAAGAAAGTCTTTGATGAATTTAAGAAGTATCTTAAAAACCGTGGGAAAAAATTGAAGCTGACATTTAAAAGTCTGGAAAAAAGTGACAGTGGTATGTCTTATTCTTTTTTTTTTATTCACGAGTGAACCTATAAAATGAATGTCACTTGGATTTAAGGATATTTCAGTAGATGTCTTTTAGGGCTTGATTTCTTTGGTATAGGGACCTCCCAAATGAAGAAATTCCCTTTACCACTGCAGGTTGCCACTTTCTCTGAAATATGTATGGCTTTAGAGAAGAGTCCTGAGACATCTACTAACTCACACAGCCGGCACATGTCAGACTCAGGACTGGAGGTCAGGGCTCCCAGGCTCTGAAGCCAGCTTTCTCTTTCATTGTGCTGCCCCTACAAATGTCTTTTTTTTTTTTTTCAGTGAGGCAATTGGGGTTAAGTGACTTGCCCAGGGTCACACAGCTAGTAAGTGTTAAGTGTCTGAGGGCAGATTTGAACTCAGGTACTCCTGACTCCAGGGCCGGTGCCACAAATGTCTTTTACTAAAAGCTTCCCCCCCCAATATTTTAAAGACCTAACTCCATTTGCTTCTTTAATTCTTTTACTGTATTAATCTCATCTTTAAGAAAAGAGAAAAATTCTTATAGGAGCTGGTTTCAAACCCTTTTACCATCTTAGATGCCCAACTCCAGATATAATCCAGTTCATGATAAAATCCCCCTTAAGATGACTCACCTTCAACAAAACACAGAACCCAATGCAAGGTGACCAGGGGAAAGTACTGCATATACTCTTACTTCTCTCTTCTGTTACATTGTGCTTCCATTTATTGAGTCTCCGATTACATTCCTGTTTTTGTTGGCTGAATTGTGCTGTTGACTTCTATTGTTTTCAGTTCACTAAAACTTCCAGTTCATTTCTACAGAAATTCTTGTATAGTCATGAGTCACAGTTCTATCAGTTTATTTTTTTAACCCAAATATAGGATTTCCCATTTGTTCTTCTTTAACTTAATTTTATTGGAATTTATGGTTTAAGACAAGAAATGAAAGAGGACAAAGGCTGATTTACCACTCGAGAGCCTGAGCTCTCATATCATTTCTTCATATCATTTCTTCAAGAAGAGACTTGTTGGCATGAAATATGATTGGGCAACCAACAACATCATAAAAATGAAATTAATTCTGTCTTAATAGACAGAAAATTTGACACCATGGGAGTAGGTCAAAGGTAACATGGAAGCCATCATTCAGAAAGCTTGGCATCAGATCCAACTGAGCCAGATCATACTAAGAACATTTACAGATAAAAGCGCAAGAAGGCCAACAAATAGATGTGATTCAATGGTTCAGATCATCAGTATCCAGGGATGCATAAAGCAGGGAGAGATATATTCACCAAAGCTCTTTTCTAGCATCATGGAGGATGTTTTGTACAAAATCCAAATAGATGAGTGGTTCTCTCTGTGCAGGAGATGCTCTCTATAGGGTCCTGTTTGTACTGATTACTTTGATCTCTGTCAGCATCATGGCTGCTTCAAATAGACCGATTAAGGAATCCACAGAGGAAGTAAGCTTAGGAAAAATGAGAAACTCTCAAGCACAAAATTATGAAAGAACAAGGAGAAATAATTCCAATAAGGAAGAGAAATGGGAGTTGCCTAAAGAGACTAATATAGATGCAGAGGGAATCATCAACCAACTTAGATTTTTTAAAAAAGATCTGTACAGCCACAGAAGGCATGGTCAGATAATAGAGAATGTGGCATGCTGTAGTCATGAAAAAATGCTAAAGTGTATCAAGGCTGGGGAGGTTAGCTAATGCCAACCAAAAGGGTGGCTTTTTGTTTGTTTAGTTATATGGGGAGGGGGAGAAGAGGATGGAGTGTCAAGGACACCGCTTGGGGTCTATGGATCAATGATAACTGACCACCAAGAGAAAGTAGAACTGATAGAACTGATGAAGTCTTGCTTTGTTTCTGTTTTCTTTGCCAAGGAGAACGACTTTTACATTGGAAATGATAGAACAAAAATGGCTAAAAGCAAGTAGATGCACAAATGTAAAGAGAGATAGTAAGAGAGCACTTAGCTGCTCGTGATCAATTCAAGCCACCTGGACCAGATGTGCTCTATCCTTAGGAACTGAAAGAACTGGCAGATGTGATTGCTGAGCTGCTCTCAGTGATAGCAGTCAATAAACAAGCATATGTGAAATGCCTACCACGTACTAGAAACTTATTGGGAAAAATCTTCCTTTTCATCTTTACCTCTTGGCTTCTTCCGTGGCTTTCTTCAAGTCCCAGCTAAGATCCCACCTTTTATAAGAAGGCTTTTAGATCCCCTCAATATTAGTACCTTCTCTCAAGATTTTGCGCATACTTGTTGGCATGTTGTTTTCCTCATGAGATTAGACTGAGTTCCGTGAGAGTTAGGACTGTCTTTTGCCTTTGTCTTTATCCCAGTGCTTAGCATAGTGCCTAGCACATAGTAGGCGCTTAATAAATGCTTGCTAACTAACTTGTTGATCAGGGAAAACAGGGAAAATACCCAAAGAGTTGGTAAATGTTCAGATTTGCAGAAAAGGGAAATGAATGGAGTCTGAAAACGATTGCCCACTGAGCTTGACTTCAATTTCTGGGAAAATTTTAGAATGGATGATTACAGAGGTGGTATGTTACATTAGGGCTGCTAGGTGGTGCAGTGGATGAGTGCTGCACTTGGAGCGGAGAAGACTTGTCTTCATGAGTTCAAACTTGGCCTTAGATACTTATTAGGTGTGTGACCCTGGGTAAGTCACTTAACTCAGCCTCATTGTCTTCATCTGTAAAATGAGCTTCAGAAAGAAATGGCAAACCACTCCAATATCTTTGCTAAGAAAACCACAAACTTGGGCATGACTGAAGAATGACTAAATAACAACAATGTTATAGTATGGGTTCCTTTCAGGTATAGGGTGGACAAGATGGCTGCTGATGTTCCTTTCAACTCTAAAATTCTGTGATTTTGTGACTAAACCAAATATACACAGAAGCGATCTGTCCTAGGGGTAATAGAATTCTCCAGGTACTAAGGGATCCACTCTCAAGTTCTATTTGAGTTGAGGATACTGAAGTCGTGGGGAAAAAATCAGACTTCATTACTATCATAGTAAGGTAATTTAAGAGAATGTCAATAACAAGCCTTCTCTCCCCATCTCTACAGAAAATGAAAATAATTTATACACATAGCAGTGGCTTCCTTAGTGAAGATATGACATGGAGAAAAGTAGGCTTTTGTAAATGATGTCTGAGAGCAGAACACATCTTTGGTCCTACTGTTGATTAAAAGGCACAGAAAACACAAGATCCAACAGTTGATATTTATTGATTGTTGATTAGAAAAAAAATCATTTGATCTAGAGCTGCAAAAGGCCACATCAAAGGTTCTCCTGAAAATCAATATTTTCTGTGTAGGTGTCACAATCATACAAGATTCTTTGAACGGTGCAACAATCGAGATAATAACAGCAAGGCATGACCTTGACAGCTAGCACAGTCACTTAGGTATACTCATAATCTGAAAGGGATTAGAGCAAGGCCCGTACCACACTGGTTGGGCTCCCCCATGGTGAATTTATGCAAGGACATGGATAGGATTATTAGACTGAGAAAGTGTGGATGAATTGTGATTTGTGCCATTGATTATCTGTACACTGATGATATCAAAGATTTATTGAAATCTAACTGCTATTGTAATGATAGACTTTTGAATGGGAATCTTTGCTCCCTTGGTAGCTAGGTGGTGCAGTAGATAGAGCATCAGGCTTGGAACCAGGAAGAGTTATCGTCATGAATTCAAATCTGGCCTCAGACTCTTTCTTACTAGCTGTGTGACCCTGGGCAATTCACTTAACTCTGTTTGCCTCAGTTTCCTCATCAGTAAAATAAGATGGAGAAGGAAATAACAAGTTATTCCAATGTCTTTGCCAAGAAAACCCCAAATGAGGTCACGGAGAGTTGGAAATAGCTGAAACACAATTTAATAACAACTTTGCTATCTTTAGAACATTATATAATATTCTTTGTGCAGAAGCTCCCAGGTTTCTCCTCCATCCATCTAAAATTTACTTTCCTTCAAGGAGTAGTTTAAATTCCACCTCCTCCAGTATTTCCTCTGGTATTTTCCATCAACATTGACCCTGATCTTTCTCATCACCCATAGTGCATATTGTCAATATTACACATTTTACCATTTCATCATATTATGCCTTATATTATCAAAGTAATTAAAACAATATAATTGTAAATTTAGCGGTAGTTGGGATTATTTCATAAAGTACTTTTATATCCCTTATTGTAGCCAACCATGCCCTACCTAGGCACATGTGGGTGCTCTATTAATCCTGGTTGAATTGAAACAAGTTGACATAAAACAGAAATGTGCTTCAGATATAAGAAATACTTAGTTTTTTTTTCAAATTCTCATGATAATGTTGAGAGAATTTTTCATGTCTCGAGATGGGATATTCAGTTATTTTCTTTTTCTTCGTAAGTAGATCCAGTGATAAAGTATTTGTCATGGCAATACAGTTTTGTTTTTTGGGGTTTTTTTGCGGGGCAATGGGGGTTAAGTGACTTGCCCAGGGTCACACAGCTAGTAAGTGTCAAGTGTCTGAGGCCGGATTTGAACTCAGCTACTCCTGAATCTAGGGCTGGCGCTTTATCCACTACGCCACCTAGCTGCGCCGGCAATACAAGTTTTTTTTGTTTTTGTTTTTGTTTTTTTACATATAAGGTATTTTATTTTTCCCATTACGTGTAAAGATAGTTCTCAACTTTTGTTTATGGCAATACAGTTTTGCAGAATATTATAATATCCCTTCCCCCCCAAAATTTCCCTCTGTCATTGTATTTTCAAAGACTTTCAATTGGTGTATTTTTTTCTCATTTTTTTTAAAGGAAAAGTTGAACCTTCAGATATTGTCCAGGCTTTCAAGATACTGGGTACAAATGTCTCTAAACTACAGGCAACATACATTCTTCGAAGGTCAGCTCATTCTTAATTTGGAACATTACTTTTAGCTTTCATTTTAATATTCTATATCAGAAAACCTTGGCTACAAATCTATCTTATTTTTTCTTAGTCTATGAATCCTACAAAAGGTACAATTTTGACTTGTGCAAGTGGTGTGTTGGTTAATTTTGTACATAGCATATATTAGCTCTATATGAAAATGACTCTGTCCCTTTAAAAAAAAAGAAAGTAATTGGAAAGTAATTTACAATCTTCAACTTGAGAAATTGGTTTACATCCAGCTGAAGCCAAGTAATAACCACTTGCCTTAGTATATAAGGCCAGAGAAAAGATTTATTCAATGGAGAACCTCAAAAGAAGGTGATTTATTCCAGTTTATAAATATAAACTCAGGTGTTTTTTCAGAGACTTGTTCCAAAAGAGCCTCAAACTGAAAGATATATTTTTAGCTATATTTTTTATACTTTCAGTTATCATTTACATTCCTCTCTCTCCCTTCCCCAATCCCTATTCTTCAATCAACCTCAGAAGAACAACAGTTTTGGGAGAGGGTCAGCTCAAATAGGGACTGAAGGACTGAAGGTGAATTTTTGTTGTTGTTGGCCTTGCTTGAGTCAAAATGGTTACATTACCTGACAAAGGTTAGGTGTCTCCAGTGACCATTAGCTCTGTGAATAGAGAAGGGGAATTTTGTCTCTAACTCTCAGGGGAGATGAGGAGCAGGGGAGTTATTCTCTTTTTTGTGTCATGGACTGTTTTGAAAGTTTGGTGAAGGCTTTGTTGTTGTTGTTTTTGGTGAGGTAATTGGGGTTAAGTGACTTGCCCAGGGTCACACAGCTAGTAAGTGTCAAGTGTCTGAGGCGGGATTTGAACTCAGGTCCTCTTGAATCCAGGGCCAGTGCTCTATCTATTGTGCCACCTAGCTGCCCTGGGGTTTTCTTTGTTGTTGTTGTTGTTGTTTTTTGTTTGTTTTGGTGAAGGCTTTGGATTGAGTCCTCAGAATAATGTTCTTACATACATAAAAATAAAATACATGGGATTACAAAGGAAACAAATTATATCCAAATATTTTTAAAAATAAGTCCATGAACATCAGGTTAAGAACTTCTATTAGACACTAGCAAGAAGGAAGGTGATCTGACTAGACTAGGAGTGGGAAGGCTAGGGGGCAGACTGACATCTGGGACACCTATTCTCTCTTTCATCTCTTTTTCTTCTATTCTGTGTTGGGCACAGAAGGGACCATGTGCAGCTTATTCCTTTCTCTCTTTGGCTCTGAGCCAGAGGTCAAAGCTTTCTTTTTTTGGGAGGAGGAACTTTTCTAGATAACCAGAGCAGAATCAGGAGAGGTAAACGAATTGCATATACTAGTCGCAAGATCCTTGTCTTTGTCCTTGAAGAAAGAGGGAAATTGGATTATCATGATAAAAATAAAAAAAATGTCTCCAGTCTCTTTCACTATCTTGAGGTGTTGGATATTGTTAAAAATTCTATTCTCAATTTTAGAGAAGTTTTTAAAAATGGACTTGTGTGTTTGTACTGAACTCCAAAACTTCCCCAAATCCATGTGCTTATTATCTCATGCTGTTCAAGTATTCTGCTTTCCCTCTCTCTCTCTGAAAGTCCCATCTGTTTTACTATGTTTCAGTCAACCCTGTGCTCTACTGAATACTTGCTAAAAGAGCCTCAGAGCTGTTGGCTGAAAAGGAAAGTCAGTTTTGCATCCTCAATCCCTTTCCAGAAGAAGAGACCAATAGAATATTAAAACACTAGAGTATTGCCAACAGTCACTCTTCCTTAAAACTCTGGTGGTAACAAACATCTGAAAGGGCAAGTCCAGAGAAGTAATCTTTTGAATTTCCCCCAGTCATAAAGAGTATAAGGAACATGGCTTCTTCATCATTTCTTCTTATTGCTTTATTTCTCCACCAACCACCCTTACTTGCTTCTGTTCCCTCATGTGAGAACATGTGTATTTTCATTTGTGCTTATTATCCTCTTCAGTCATATTGTAAAATCCTCGAGGGTAAATGCCATTCTTCTTACTTCCTTTGTAATATCTCCTTGAATGTAGATAATGTATTCATATTTTTAAAAAGTTCTCCATAGCTCTTTGAGTCTCATCTTGAAGGAGGGTATATATGCCCATGGGGGTGATGGTATTTGAATTGGTGCAACATTTTTATTTTAGGAAAAACTAGACAGATGGTTGGGTAAACTAGCAATTCCTACAAAAAATGCTATATTCAGGGGCAGCTAGGTGGTGCAGAGGATAGAGCACTGGCCCTGAATTCAGGAGGACCTGAGTTCAAATCCAGCCTCAGACACTTAAGACTTACTAGCTGTGTGACCCTAGGCAAGTCACTTAACCCCACTTGTCCCACAGGAAAAAAAAAAGCTATATTCAGAGAAAAACTTTCAGGTAAAGACCTGGTTGATTCCCCCATAAGAGGCTTTTTAAAAAAATTTGTATACCAAGTTGTATTTTAGAAGTCTGCTTGCAAAAATAGATGGTGGTACAAGGTGGTGGTTGTGCCAGCATTGTATCATACCACACCATATCCTGACAGTTTATTACTATTGCCAGACTGTTACAACCATTGCAAAATGCTGTGAATTCTGTGGCAGTCATTTTACTGGCATGATAGAATTTTTTCCCCACTCAGTACACTCAATTTTGGAAGATCACAGATCTAGAATGAGAAAGGATTTTGGAAACTTAGTTTAATCACCTCATTTTACAGATGTGGAAACTGAGGACAAGGGTGGCTAAGTGACTTACCCAAGGTCACAAGGTGGTCAGTGGTAGTCTCGATTATGAATTCAGCACTTTCAGTTTCTATACTTTCTCCTCTGGGGTTGGTCCAGAAAGCATTATACTTGAATGCCTTTGTAATAATGCAGCACCACTGCTAAGATCGCAGGGCTGAGATACTTGACCTCTCCTTCTACAGAAGAGTTCTTAACCTGAGGTCTGAGAAGTTGGATTTTAAAAAATATTTTAATATCCATATTCAATATAATTATAATACCATATTTTTATTTTATGGGTTTGAAACATTATTCTCAGAAAGGGTTCTTAAACTTTACCAGATTGCCAAAGGGGTCCATGACATAAAAAAAGGTTAAGAAACCCTTTCTAAAGTGACTCTGGGGATGCTGGGTGGTACAGTGGATAGAATGCTTGTCTTTGTGAATTTAAATTTGGCCTCAGACAATTACTATCTGTGTGACCCTGAGCAAGTCACTTTATTCTGTTTGCCTCAGTTTCTTCATCTGTAAAATGAGTTGGAGAAGGAGGCAGACCCCTCCAGTATCTTTGCCAAGAAAACCACAAATGGGGTCACAAAAAGTCAGATAGGACTGAACAACAACAAAAAAGGGACCTCTAGGCAAGGACCCATGTACACAGACCAGGTTCACTTCTGAGGAAGCCTGACTCCAAAAGAGAGGGCTCTTGTCTTTTTTTTTCCCGCTTATGAACTTTTTGGGTCCTACACTCACACTCCAGAACCCTGAGAAAGAATCAATAAAAGCTTACATATGATTCGTATCGAGGGTCTCCCCAAAAGTGAATAGAAAGGCACTCAGTGTTCAGTGGAGATAGATATGGGACAGCTACTTATTTACTCCACACAAAAGAAAAGCTAAAAATGAAAAGTACAAAATCTCAAAAAAGGAGACATTTTGTGAAACTGCCAAGTTGGTATTTCACCTTCACCATGACAATGTTGTTTTCTCTGAACAACTCCCTCAAGGAAAATGTCTGGTAAGCCAGGCTGGGGTTGGGCTCTTTCTCTTACCAAACATCATCTTCCCTAAGAAACATTCTAAAGGGGGAGCATCCTTCCTGTAGTTTAGTTGGTACCAATGGAGGGACCCAGGGGCTTCTTAGGTAGTTACTCCTAGAAAGTCCATCACTTGATATTGCTGTTCCGGTATTTATGCATATGGAGAAGAGGGGTGCTCCTCCGTCTCCCCATGGAAAGTCACAGTGAGAGTTCCACACCACCTGTGGCAGGAAGTAAGAAGGGAAGGGAGCGTTGGAGAGTGTAGTCAGTCCTTTTTAGGTTTACTGATTGGGTAGCTCTTTCTGATTCAATGACCATTCTCTGTTTCTATAATCCATCCTTCTCCACTTGCTGCATCATGCCAAAGGAGGAAGGAAGGAAATAAGCATTTATTAAGTGCCCATGATGTGCCAGGCACTGTTCTAAGTGCTTTACAAATATTATCTCATGTGATCCTCACAACAACCCCATGAGCTATTATTATCCAATTTTATACTTGAGGAAACTCAAGTAGACAGAGGTAAAGTGACTTTCCCTACAGCTAATAAATGTTTGAGGCTATATTTGTATTCTGATCTTCCTGACTCCAAGTCCAGTGCTCTATCCACTGCATCCCCTGACATTTTTTTCAGCTCTGAGGCAGCACATGTAGCCCTACAGAAAGGACCTATGGCAAATGTGTCACTGGAGGGAACCTAGCTCAAAGGCCAACACTGGTGCCACAGGAAGTGACCTAATGTCTAGCAGGCTCTATGGGGATATTCTAGCCAGAGCCAATGAGGGTAGAGGTTCCCCTGATTATATACCCATTATACCTGGATCAAATCAAGAATTCAAAAAAAGGGTAACAGGGAGTAGGTCTGATCACATACAGTCCTTGTTTCCAAATGAATTCTGGACTCTCCGTGGTGAAAATCCTCTTTTCATACCTATAAACTAAAATCAGATAAAGCATGTGTAGCTGTTTGGAAGTCAACCAAAAGTAGACAGGAGAGGGGTAAAGTCCCTCAGAAATATTAGATTGAAGTGGAATGAGGATAAATATCTGTACCAGCGGCTGAAAGAAAAAAAAAATTAAGTGATCTATTGAACTGGCACATACCTTGCCTAACAATGCTAATTGGTTCTGAGAAAATACAAGTGTGTTTATTAAATAATAAATGATGTGGGGGGTAGCTAGGTGGCACAGTGGATAAAACACAGGCCCTGGATTCAGGAGGACCTGAGTTCAAATCCAGCCTCAGACACTTGACACTAGCTGTGTGACTCTGGGCAAGTCACTTAACCCTCATTACCCTACAAAAAACAAACAAAAAACAATAAATGATGTGGGTGATGGAATCAGTTTCATCCCATAGAAATCTTATTATAAATGGATTCAATCTAGAAACTAAATCCAGACACCTAAGATGGTTATTGAAACTAGAGACTATCTGATTGTTATAATAATATAATAATACAAATTCTAGCCTTTCCTCAAGCCCCTCCTAACAATTTCTACCTTCTCTGGTCTAGAGACTCAGAGGGCACCAGCTTTGTGGGCACTAGCTGGGTGAATTGGAACCCCACATATGTCCCGCTCTGGAAAGGAGATGCCTCTGTAGGTTCTCTTTTAGGCTCTGGCAATCTCAACGCAGTTCTACAGCATTAGTTTTTAGCCCATCTTAATTCTTCTTGGAGCTGCCCCCCACATGTGTTTCTAAGTTCTAAACTATTCTTGCTGTTGCAGCCCAGTTCTGGGGACGAAAAGGCCCAGCAATCATCTTTAGAATGACTCGATGCTGCTACTTGCTAATCTAAGATCTATTCACTATTTGGAAAGATGTTACCATGGGGATTCATGTTTTCTTATTATGTATTGACACTTATTGGGAAGCAAAGTTAGTTGGGGCAATGTTATGTAGGGTAGACTTACCAGCATTGCCATTCTGAATTGTCAAGTTATACTAATTTCAACTGTATTATAGTTCATTTTGACTATATCTTTTTTTTTAATTGAACAATTTGGCAACTCCTTTAATTTTTAATTTAAAATTATTTATTTTATTCTGAAATCAAGAAATAAAATGAGCATTTCCATAACATAATAAAATAGAAAAAAAAGATGATTGTACATGAAACTGCAAATCTGTTACAACTTGCTATTCCTTTTAAATATATATAATAAAGTTATCAGGTAACTTGTTTTTTCTTTTTTTTCTTCCCTCTCCTTTATCCCCCTGCCCTAGAGATGGCTACCATTAAGCACAAATATGTATATATGTAAAACAATTCTATATAGACTTCTATATATCAGTTCTTTCTTTGGATACAGATAGTGTCTTCCTTCATATATTCTTTTTTTTTTTTGGTGGGGCAATGAGAGTTAAGTGACTTGCCCAAGGTCACACACCTAGTAAGTGTCAAGTGTCTGAGGCCAGATTTGAACTCGGGTCCTCCTGAATCCAGGGCTGGTGCTTTATCCACTGTGCCACCTAGCTGCCCCCCCTTCATAGATTCTTTGTAGTTAATTCAGGTATTTGAAATAGTCAAAAGGACTTATTTACTCAAAGTTGTTCTTAAAGTAATATTGCTGTTACTGTATATAATGTTCTATTGGCTCTGTTCATTTTGCCCTTCATTATCTCCTGGAAGTCTATCCATGTTTTTCTAAGATCATAGAGTTCATTATTTCTTATAGCACAGTAGCATTCCATCACAGTCTTATACCCTAATGTGTTTGGCTATTCCCCAATTGACCATGTCTTTTAACAATTTGCAGCCTAGATGAAGAGGGGACCATGTCAGTGGACTGGAATGAATGGACAAGCTATTTTTTATTTAATACAATAGCAAATTATGAGGAGATGATCCAGTTTTGGAAACATTCCACTGTAAGTATGCTGTACGACTTGGGTATATTGATTTGCCTGGTAGCTATATGTGAAACTTTGGACATTCTGAGAATAATCATAACACACACACACACACATATATATATATATATATGTATGTATGTATAAATATACATACATATATATACACACACATATTTATATACACATACCTACACAAACACACATAAGTGTTTGTGTAGGTATGTGTATCTCTCTCTCTTGAAGGTAGAAAAGAGCATTAGCTTCGGAGTCAGAGAACACAGGCTTAAGGCTAGGATCTGTCATTTTTATCTTTGTGACTACTGGGTCTTAGCTTCATCATATACTAAATGAGAGAACTGGACTAAATGAATTCTAGATGCCTTCCAGCTCTAAATTTACAATCCTGAGGTTTACAGAGCATTTGGCTTGCCTAACAAACATGGTCCTGCTCATTCAATAGGGAATCAGTGTGATAGATTTCTCTGTGCCACTATGTACAAAGTATGCTCAGAGCTCCTTAAAGCAGCACAAACATCACAAATAAAGTACGCCTTTCCAGCTGGATCCGGGGTCATAGAAAGATCTCTCAATTAGTAGGTAGACTGTTTTTGATTTCTAGCTCTAATAATAACTCTGTGAGCTAGAGCATCACTTTTTCTACTATTGTTGGCTCAAGCACCTAATGGCTGTGTTCCCTCCACTGTTAGGTGCCAGTGACTAGCACAGCAATTCCAATTACCCACTTAGCATCAATCAGATTTTATAAAAGGGTATTTACCTCAAGGATGTGTCAATACCAAAAGTAGAAACATTTCCTCCTAGTGACTCAGAGACATGCTCTTTCCTATACAAGCATGGTTTTTAATGAGTAGACTCACTCTTAGCAGTTTATATATAGCATCAGTTCCATCATGTTCATGTCCAGATGTAGCATGATTGCCAGATGTGTCTTTGTCTTAGATATTCCTAGGTTGGGTCTAAAAGGTCACTTCTTGCTCCTGTGGACACCAGTGCTTGTTTGGTTGCAAAATATAGACACTTGGGATGTCAGGTTTTCCATTTGCTCACTTAACCTCCCAAAACACACAAAGATTGGAGCATTCAGTCTTTTTACCTAAAATAGAAAATAAAAATGCAGAGGCTAAGGACTGAGGCCCATTTTTCATGGTCTAGAAGCTGGCCTCTACCCTTACAACACTAAATTTCAAGATGTCATTGGCAAAAAAAAAGTCCAACAGCATGCAAAGAAGCTAAAGCGAATGTCTGAGGCTTTCTAAAGCCTTCTTTCTTTTTCAATTTTTTGGGGAGGCAATTGGGGTTAAGTAACTTGCCCAGGGCCACACAGCTAGTTAGTGTCAAGTGTCTGAGGCTGGATTTGAACTCAAGTCCTCCTGAATCCAGGACCTTTATCCACTGTGCCACCTAGTTGCCCCATTCCTAAAGCCTTCTTAAAGACATCTTCAGTTCTTGTTCAACAGAAATCAATTGAAAGCTTGTACAAATCACGTGATGAGCATATTAGTAATAGTTATAGAATGTTTATGTATGTTCAATGTCTCCCCCAAGGTACCTTTATTAAACATCATTACAACTTTACTAGAAGCAGACTCTCTAGCTTCTTCCATATGAGGAATTTGTATCACCTAGGCATACTGATGTATTCTCTGCATGCATCAGCACCCTGTTTCAAAGGAAAATGGACCAAAATTATCTGATCAGAAAGATACTCTACAGACTCCCCAGAGTTCATGGAACAACAGTTAACAACCAGCTTCACACACCAACACCTGAATTGTATATAAACCAAAGCAACTGATATAAAAAATAGAGCAAAAATAATAGGTCTCCCAGAACAACGTCAAAAATCTGGATACCATATGACTGGAAATAAAATCAGGTAAACTACTAAGAACTTTTCTAGTCAGATGAAAAAAAAATATGAGTAGATTGTTTCTTGAAAATATAGTTAACAGTGTTGTCTAGTGGCCAATGTTGTGAAACTTAGCTTCTCTGAATTAAGTTAACATGGTCCTCAGGTGATAGACTGTCCCCAGGACATAACCTTTCCAGCCTGGAAGAACTTCTTATAGCTTGAATTCTCCTGGTGTAGTCTTGAGAACATAGAGGTCACCTCCATTCTGCAATAAGGCACTAGAACAGAATTCAAATGGAGATTGTAATTGCTGTTCATTCCAATCCCATCTGAATGGATATTGCACTGTTTAGTGTCTGAATGGGTTATTTAAAACAATTTGTGCTTAACAGATTGCTTCCATCCTAGGAATAATTTGGTCTTAATTAACTTCAGGGAGATTACATAAATTGGCACTTCATTTTAAAATAAGAGATAGAATCGTATCCTGGGACAACCTATTTCTAATTCTAATGTCATAACATTCTCCTTTTTACTTTTCCAGATAATCGACATAGGGGAGAGTTTATCTATTCCAGATGAATTCACCGAAGATGATAGAGTCTCTGGCCAGAGGTGGAGACATGTGTTGGCAGGAATGGTAGCTAGTGCCATCTCTCGAACATGTACAGCTCCGTTAGAACGTCTGAAGGTCATAATGCAGGTGAGTACATGGTTCACAGATGTTTGCTGCTTTTCAAAGGAATAATTTCCATTTATTAGAAATATTTCTGCTAAAAGGAGCATGGGCAGGTGTGTCAGAAATACACTTCCTTGCCAGTATCTAATCAGGCTCTCAGAAGTCATGATTAGAGCTATATTTGTTAATCATCAATGATCATCAAGGGTGTGGGGGTCCAGGGATGCTTGAAGCAGATCTCTAAAACAACCTAGGTCAGCCATCAGGAGCTCTCTTTTAAAGGTGTTACAACTGGGCTACAATCTAGCAGTGCTGGGAGCTTTTCTGATGCCCTCCATCGAATCAATTGCCTTTTTTAGTTGCTTTAGTTTCATTAACAGGGACTGTTTGTAATTCTATAGCTCAGACGATTGCATCATCCCTCAGATGATTTGTTCCTGGAGTGCCAAGGAGCCCTTCTTTGAGTAAGTCTGCTGCTTCATGCCTCCTCCTCAAACCCAACTTTTCAGCTCTGGAACCATAATCTAATTAATATTGCCACTGCTACTGACAGTATATTGGCCTGTTCCCCTATGATGTTACTCAAAATCCCTGTGACTTTTCAAACTAAAATTCCACCACCCCTCCCTGACATGACTACCACTTACATATGTTATCTTGCTCAATGAAATGTATATTTCTTAAGGACAGGAGCTAATCCACTTTTCTATTTGTGTCCCTAGCATAGTGCTTGGCACATAGTACCTAATACATGCTTTTTCATTCATTCATTCATTCATTCATTCATTCATTCATTCATTCACTCACTTATCCATCTACCCATCTATCCATTCACTTTGCTGAATTAGATCTGGAATTGGCACAGGATACATGCCTCTCTTTATGGTCTCTGGGAGAGTAGGGACCCCTAAGGTAGATCCTGGTCTAGGGCTATCAGTGGGGTTATCCAAGAACAAACCAGGAAACTGAGCCCATCAGGTTTGCTTGAAGTGATGTTTACTGATAAGAATTGTCCCAACATTAGGGAGACAGTGTAATCAGGTTCAGAGGGTATGGGGGATGGACACATCAGGTGGTAGGGATTCTCTTTGGAGTTCTAATGTCAATCACAAGTTGCTTATTGGACATTTCAGACTGAATGTCCTATGGGCATCTCGAACTCAACCTGTACAAAAGAGAACTTGCTGTGATTTGTCCCCAAACCCACACCTCTTCTGAACTCTTTTATTCCTGTCAAGGATACTACTATCCTTCCAGTCACCGAGGTTTGAAACCTCAGTATCCCCCTCAACTCCGCAGTTTTATTCACGCCAGTAGAGAACCAGTTACTAAGTCTTTTTTTTCTTCAGAAATATTTCTTGCATACATTTCCTTCTTTCCATTTCCACAGTCACCCTCATTCAGGCCTTTATAGCCTCTTACCTGGACTATTTCAATAGCCACCTAATTGGTTTCTCTGTCTAAAGTCTCCCTCTCCAATCCATCATCCACACAGCTGCTAGTGATGTTCCTAAACAGAGCGTCTGTCCATGCCGCTCATCAACTCAATACATTTCAGTGGCTCTCTATTACTTTTAGTATCTAATATACATATCTCTGTCATTGAAAGCTCTTCACAATCTGGCCTCTTCCTATCTTTCTGATTTTTTTTTTTGGCGGGGCAGTTGGGGTTAAATGACTTGCCCAGGGTCACACAGCTAGTAAGTATCAAGTGTCTGAGGCCGGATTTGAACTCAGGTACTCCTGAATCCAGGGCTGGTGCTTTATCCACTGCGCCACCTAGCTGCTCCCTCTCTTTCTGCTTTTCTTATACTTTATTTCCTTCCCTGTCATGTTGGCCTTTTTAATATTCCTCACAAACGATGGTCCTGGTATCAAACACTCTAGTTATCTAGGTAGTTCACTGGATAGGGTGCTGGGCCTAGACTCAGGAATATCTGAGTTCAAATCCAGCCTCAGACACTTACTAGCTGTGTGACCCTGGACAAGTCACTTAACCTGATATACCTCAGTTTCGTCGTCTGTAAAATAAGCTGGAGAAGGGACTGGCAAACCACTTGGTCATGAAGAGTCATACACAACTGAAAACAAATACACAACAACAAAAACAACATCTAGTGACCTCACTGCTGATGTGGATGGAGGGGGAACTCAATGACTAACCTAAGAAAATGGGAAGGTTGGTGACTGAGGATGACTAGAAGGATGTGTCATTTGACATGTGTCATTTAGGGGTTCTCTGGATCCAAAAGAAACTTCCCTGACCAATTGCAAAGTTTGTAATGTAGGTGTTTACATCTTGGAAATCAGTAAACTCTACATACAAATCAGGGCTTGATTTATTGTTTTGTTGATTGTCTCTAGACTTAAGAAAATGGTGGAGAAAATGTTAATAATGCAGATTAAACTTAAAAGTGTTTCCTGAGTAATTTTTTTGGTAGGGGAGGGGAGAACTAACATATTGTCTTTGTAAGAATATTAACAGAGGGGCAGCTAGGTGGCACAGTGGATAAAGCACCAGCCCTGGATTCAGGAGGATCTGAGTTCAAATCCAGCCTTAGACACTTGACACTTACTATCTGTGTGACTCTGCGCAAGTCACTTAACCCCAATTGCCTCACTCCCCCCACCCCAAAAAAGAGAATGTTAACAGAGGCTCATGCTTAGAATGAGCTTTGACCAGTGTGAAAAACCAAGAATAAAAAGGGCATTTTTTCCACCTGATCCTCACTTTGGCAAAATTTTGAGCCCTCCTGGTTCAATTTGGCAGTGTCCCTTATAAAAGGTGGCACCCTGATCTAAACTCTATACTCCAGATGTGATCTGAATCGGGAACACTGCAGTGAAACTATTTCTCTCAGCTGCTCTGGACACTATTGTCTATTTTTTTAGCTGAAGGTCTCATTAGACTTTTTGTCTGCCATACCATAGTATTAAATCACATTGAATTTGCTGTCCATGATGACTAGCTTTATCCTGCCCTATGACTTCAGTATAATTTCTGCCTTTGGCTAATAAGACAGAAAAGAAAAACGATAGATGCTGGAAGGGATGTGGAAAAATAAGGACACTATTGCACTGTTGGTAGTCTGTGAACTGATCCAACCATTCTGGAGAGCAATGTGGAACTATGCCCAAAGGGCTATAAAACTGTCTATAACTTTTGACCCAGCAATACCACTACTAGGTCTGTACCCCAAATAGATCAAAGAAAAAGGAAAAGGACCTATGTGTAAAAAATATTTACAGAAACATTTTTTGTGGTAGCAAAGAATCGAAAATTGAGGGATGCCCATCAAGTAGGGAATGGCTGAACAAGTTGTGATGGAATACTATTGGGCTATAAGAAACTATGAACAGGAGGCTTTCAGAAAAATCTGGCAAGATTTACATGAACTGATGCAAAATGAATTTAGCAGAACCAGGACAACATCATACATAGAAACGGCAAACTGTGAATAACTTAGCTATTCTTAGCAATATAATGATCCAAGATAATTCTGAAGGATTTATGAAAAATGCCGTTTACCTCCAAAGAAAGAACTGATGGAATATAAAGGCAGATTGAAATGTTCATATATATATATATATATATTTTTATTTTGGCCCGCATTTTTTTTGCACCATGGCTAGTGTGAAAATGTTTTGTATGACTGCACATATATAATCTGTATCAAATTGCTTGCCTTCTTAAGGAGAGGAGAAGGGAAGAAGAAATTAAAAATTTGTGTTGACTTGTAATTGAGAAAAAATAAAAATTAAAAATATGATTTCTATTTCCAATAATAAATTTTCTGACAGAGTATATACAAAACATACTTCTTAATAGAGCCATTTGTGTGTGAGTCACTCTCTAGAAGGAAAAGTCTAAGCTCAGCTAAAGCTACTTTCATTTTATGACTCACTGCCACATTGCTAGCTTCCAAGGTTATATGACTTGTGGATAGATTACTTTTATTGTATTTTTTTACAACTGTATATTTCAATCATAACCACCTATGAAGTGGGGTATAATATGATCTCTGCTGGGTTGTTAAACTTGCTAATTTCTTCTTAATGACAATTGTATTGAATTAAACAATGTTTATATTTAGTACCTTTTAAAGTTTTATATATCTCCTGGTGAAAGCTGAAAAGGATATAAATGTAAAGAATGTTGAACAGGGAAGGTGCTTTATAAATACAAGTGCTCTCTAAACAATTACAAAAGAATGTCATTTTATCAATTAATTCAATGTTTTCCTGCATGTCTAGGCTCAAAATTTACCACTAGTGACACTGAATCTCAAGACTGGCTTTGAGAATATGTTGAAGGAAGGAGGCGTCATTTCTTTTTGGAAGGGAAATTATATGCATGTTCTCAGAATTGCACCTGAGACATCAATTAAATACTGGTCATATGAAAAGGTACTGTATTCTTATTGCCTGTGGAATTTATTAACAGAGAATGCTTAAACTTTTTTTTTAATCTTTAGGACTATCCTCACAAAAATGAAGAACATAGTTTTTAATATAAATAAGAATGTCTTTGTTTTTCTCCATAGGCATTTTTGTTAGTAATTATCATTGTTCTCTTTTGTTTTTGCACCAGTTATTTCTTTTTTTTGGGGGGTGGGGCAATGAGGGTTAAGTGACTTGCCCAGGGTCACACAGCTAGTAAGTGTCAAGTGTCTGAGGCCGGATTTGAACTCAGGTACTCCTGAATCCAGGGCCAGTGCTTTATCCACTGTACCACCTAGCTGCTCCCCTTGTTAGTAATTATCACAGATACCTTCCTTATAACACTTCAATATATAATAGGTGATTTTGTGGGTGGGGACACCCCCTTCACTAGTGACAATCACAATTATTCTTTTATGTGCCTTGAGAGATGCTCTGTCCAAAATATTAATCCTCCTTTAGCCAACTTGGTGATTTCAGTGTCAACTTTTAACTATTGTAAACCCCAGTCCCAAAGTCTATTGCCATGTTCTTCTCTCCTCATCGATGGAGAACAACACTCTGTGCCTGTGTGAAGGGCTACACTATCATTTGTTAAGGTACAGAAACCAAGAAGAATTAGTCAAATGACCTTGGAACATCTGATCAGAAACTTAAGGAAGGAGTATTTGAAAATGTTCATCTTTTGGTTTTTGATGAAAAAAAGTTAGCATCTTGAACATTGCTATTATAATGAATAAACTAGCTTATTTTTGTATGACACTTTTATTTTGTCTGATGGTTATGTCAGCAGAAGGTTTTTTTTTTTTAATTATTGTTTAGGGGGCAGCTAGGGGGCACAGTGGATAAAGCACTGGCCCTGGATTCAAGAGGACCTGAGTTTAAATCTGGCCTCAGACACTGACACTTACTAGCTGTGTGACCCTGGGCAAGTCACTTAACCCTCATTGCCCCACAAAAAATTATTGTTTTCAAAAGAAATTCATTGTTTCCTTCTTTATTTGTTCTGTAATGAAAGGAATAGTACATTTTTGCTAATTTACTTTGGATTCAGAATGGGAGCCACATATATATCAACATTGGGAATTTTATTCGATTATCACAACTTGTAGAAATCTAATTAATATGAACCAGGTTAAAAAAAGGCATCACTATAAATGTCAAATTTAATATTATCTTTTAATCAGCACTAATGTTACATCAACATTTCATCTTATTTGTAAAAAGCCACAGGTTTAAGTCTTTATACTTCCTTGAAGTGATAGACAGTACAATTATATTTTTAGTGGATCTAATTTGAAAATTTACATATATCTATACTTGGAAGATCTAACTTTTGCTTGACACTGACAGTAGTTACAGAGCTTAGCCTAATTCCTGAGTCAGAAGCCTTCAACTACTCTTTGGTTCCTGTCTTACATTATTATTAAAAATTAAAAAAAATTCATGTACATATTTATTTATTTTATTTTTAAAGTTATTTTTACTTGACTCCACACAGAATTCAAATAACTTTTCCCAAGGTCTTTTCTTAGTGCCAGAAGAATTTTGCAAAGTCAACAAGTGGGCAAATATTTATTAAGTACCTACTGTGTGCCAGGCTTTGTGCTAAGTACTAAGTCCTAAGAAAGGCAAAAAATAGTCCCTGGGAACACAACACAAAACCAACTGCATACCAACAAACTATGCACAATATAAATTGGAGGTGACCTCAGAGGGAAGGCATTGGAATTAAGAGGGATCAGGGAAATCTTGTAGAAAATAGTATCTTAGCTAACACCTGAAGGGAACCAGGAGACAGATAAAAAAAATTAAAAGATTAGTGTAACTTTTCTTAGCTCTAACAATTGAGAAACAAAGACAATCAAGCAAACTCATAGAAGAGAATGAAATTGCGACCAGTACTTCTGCAGTGAATATTTGAGGAGTAATGAAATTCTATCTGGAAAAGTTTCAAGGTGAGGTGAGGCAAGGATCATTTTTTCAGCGTGTACTACAGTCAGACACTGTGGTAAATATGGGGCGGGGGATACAGATACAAGGAAAAAAAAAGACAGTCTCTGCCCTCAAAGAACTTACACTTTAACAAAAGGGAATGAAAAACAGGAGAGGGAGTGAGGTACCTATTCGGGGGCATGATGTCTGAGTCTGGAAAGTCAAAAGCAAAACTGGGGAGGGAATAATAGTTGGACTGGGCCCCTCCTAAAAATGGAGCTCTCGGGAGGAGCCAGGGGCCTGCATGGCAGAGGGATATTCTAGAATGAGGAGGCCTCAGATGCTGAGGTAGCAAAGATGCAATATCAGCCTATGGAAAGTTATGGGAAAAGCTGGGGTGGGGGCAGGGAAATGAAGGATGGCCTGGCTGGGTCCTTCTTGGAGATAGAGGCCTGAATAAGGATTATCTATTTTCTATTTTAGGTTGTAAATTTGAAATTTGCAGTGTGATACTTACAGGGAGCCAGAGGCTAAAGGAAAATGAAAACTTAGGCGATTTAAGACTTCTCTATCAGCATGCAGGACACTGGGCATTTCTGCATGTACATGTGTTCCCAGTAATGTATACCTACCTTGTACCACTTGTAAGCCGCTTATCCTGGCATTTGTGGCTTTCTGTTGTTTGGCTCCACTTTACCTGTTGGACAGCGTCTCCTTCTATAGCCTGTAAAAGCTTCTAAGAGGCAGAACCGAGGAGGCAGTGCATTCTAATCATGGGAACTGCCAGTGCAAAGGTTTGGAGACAGATGGTGGATGGTTGAGTTTGGTCAGTTGCAAGTAGTTTTGACTTTCCGGAATGTAGGGTACGTGGCGGGAAATAATTTGAAATAAGTCTTGAAAGAGACGAGAAGGCTTTATGTACTTTGGTTGGAAAGCTCTTAAGTACCAACCAGAACTTATATTTGATTCTAGAGAAGGTCCTAAAGATTCTTGAGTAGAGGAGAGACATGACTTTAGGAAATTATTTTGGCAACTGTAAGGAGGCTGTTGTAGAGGAGAGAAAATGAAAGCAGAAACCTTTTTTGGGAGACTATTGTATGGTTGTTGTCCTTCATTCTCAAAAAGGACTGAAATGACATCATTATTTTGGAGTCAAGGTACAGTGTGTCTGATCAGACCAGGATGAGCTCAGAAGGCACAAATAGTCCATATGAAGATTTGGAGTGGAGTTGACCCTAAATTTGCACATCTCACGTTTCTTTTGAGCTCCTGCAATTCTGCTTTGCAGGAGACTATTGTAGCAGTCCAGGTGAGAGGTGATGAAGGACTGAACTAGGATTGTGGCAGTATGAGTGAAGATAAGGAAATGTATTTGAGAGATGTAGTAGAGGTAGAATTGATAAAATTAGTAAACTGATTATGATTAGAGATGCTTGATAGAGGAAAGAGTCAAGTATGATTTCAAGATGAGAACTTGAGTGAATAGGAGGATGGTGATGCCCTCCACAGAAATGAGGAAGCTTGGAGGAGAAGCTTTGTGGAGGGGAGTTAATTGAGGTCTATCTGGAACATGTTGAGTTTGATATGCTTGCTGAATACTGGGGTAGAGACGCCCAACAAGTATTTGGTGATGTAAGACTGGAGTTTGAGAGAGGAGAGAGAGAGAGAGATAAAGGCTAGATATATAAATATGGAAACTTTCTGATTGGAGATGATAATTGATATTGAGGGAAGCTGTTGAAATGACAGAAAGGGTATTGCGTCAGAAGAGAAAAGGGTAAAGGAGAGCCTTATGGAATACCCATGGTAAAGTAATACGTATTGTTGAATTGAATGATGTTCAATTAGGGTACATTTTTTAAAAATGAGAGAAAATGTTTTCATCTTGATTCATTAACTGTTTTAATGAACACTTTACTGGCTTTTTAGTGCTTTACTGGCAACCACTAACACAATGGCCTAATTGTCCTTAGCAGCACTTTTTGTCGTTTTTGATGGAGATGGCTTGAACTTGTGATTTCACTTGTGTAGGGAACTTCTCAGTGAGAGCTTAGGGTCTTGGAGAATTGGCTGAGACACTGAAAGGTTAAGTGAACTGTGTCAGAAGGGGTCTCACCTGGGTCAGAAGTTGAATCTAGGTGGTTCTGACTCCAAAGCCAGCCACCCTGCTTCTCATCAACAACATTGTTTTCAGGTAATAATTTCAGAACCCTTGACAATTACAGCAGGCTGATAGCCTCCTCAGCCTTAATTAGTGTTCCTTATAGGCAGCTAGGTGATAACTTGGCTAGAGTGCTGGTCTTAGAGTCATGGAGACCCAAGTTCATATCTTTCACTAGAAAATTAGCTCAGTGAGTTGGACCCTGTGGCTTCTGAGATCCCCTACAGCTCTGATCTAAGATCCCACGATCACCCTATCTATCACACAGTAGTAATTTGCAACTTTTGGTAGTGGCACAAAGGGCCGGTGTTCAAACCTTATCTTGGGGCAAATGCCTTCACTACAGACATGGTGATGCAGAAGGAAACAACCACAGAATGTTAAGAGTTGGATAAGACTTCTTCAGACACTATCCTCATTCAACCCTGTACCTGACCTGACTCCCCTTTACAATGTACCCAACAAGGGATCATCTGGCTTTTGCTTGAATGGCCTGTGGGCTCGTGCACCCAACATGTTTTATTGGATGCCCCCTCTGACAGATGGGGAAAGGAGGAGACCCAATGGAGGTCCTTTGCTTGATATCCTACTGAATCAAGTGCACAAGCACACAAACCACACACATTCTGCCAAGTGAATGATACTGTCAAATAAGGTGTGGTCTCAAAAACCTCTCCTCCAATTATTGCTGTAAATTTGGAATGTGCTCTCTCTTCTTTATCAGTACTTATGTGCATTTGAATACCTTTATTTACACAGTATAAAAACTTGCTTGCTGCTGAGAGGACCACGATGGGACTTATAGATAGGTTTGTTTCTGGATCTTTGGCTGGAATCACTGCACAGACCTTGATCTACCCCTTGGAGGTCAGTGTCCCCATGAAAACAGCTGGCAGGCCTGTACTTTTAATGCTGATTATGGGTATTTCTTTCACATGCATCCTAGGTTGGGTCTTAGTATAAAGTGAGCATTAGAGCTGTAGAATTTGAAATTCCTGTCATAAGGTGCCACTGTCCTGAGTAAAGCTAGTTTTGCTTTAGGACAAACACAATATTGCATCTATGCTAAGAACATTTCATCCAAGTTGGTATGTCTGTGAATAGACTAAGGGACTTTTCACTGGTTGCTGTGCCTAAGAGTTTTAATAATAATAGCTGGCCACTGTATAGGACTTTACAAATTGTTGTCTTCACAAAAGGCTCTATGAGGTGGGAAGCACAGATTTTATTTCTTCCATTTTGAAGATGAACAAACAGTCTTATACAGCCTAAGTGACTTGCATGACCTATTCAATTACTGGTAAGTTTCAGAGCTTGGCGTTCAACTCTGATCTTCTGCCTCTGAGAGAAATGATTATTACTAACCAATGATGTGGGGAGACTCATTTCCCCCATTTTCTTTCTTCCTCATTTCAAGACCTCAGTCTCTGAAGGTTGAACTAACCTTCTCCAGACCCCACCCAAGTAGGGAAGCCATTGTGTTCTTCAAAGGTTTAGGTGGAGATAAATTCTTTGAATAGATTGCTGGGGTAACTTAAGAAGTAAATGATACAATCAAAATTCAGGTCCAATCCCTCATTGTAATATTCATTTCCTCATTAATTATTAACCGATCAGAGTTGATTGCCATCCTGGGAATACCCTTCTTCCAATGAGCATATAATCTGTAGTTTGCCCTGCCATGATTGTCTTTGGTCTAAGAGAGACAGCCAAATGACCATCCTTTTATTAAAATGCTGGCGTTATTAATAAAGTTATTAAATTACCCACAAATTATGTCTCTCCAACCATTTAAAACACCAACCCCCTAAGCTCAGAGATGCATTACCCTCCCATTTCCCTCAATTCCTCTATTTTGCTACTCTGTTAGATTACAAACTCCATGAGGGCAGGGGCTATAAGTTACCTAATCATAGCTAACATTTATATAGTGCATTAAGGTTTGTAATATACTTTACACATCATAACAATCCTGAGAAATAAGTGCTATTATTTTAACTTCCATTTTACAGAGGGACAGAGAGGTTAAGTGACTTATACAAGGTCACACTGCTAGTAAATGCCTGATGCTGGATTTGAACTGGAGTCTTAATGAATCCAAGTCCAGCATTCTATGCACTGCCTTATGTGAACTTTTGTTTCCCCTAGTGCCAAATGCAATGCTCTGTACAGAGTGCTTTATAAGTGTTGAGTTTTGCTGAATTTCCACTATACCAAGCTGCCTTTCTATAGAAAATCTCTGTATATCTCATCTTAGGACCACTCACATTAGTATACTTAAGAATTGCAGTGATCTGGGTATCTAGTTCTCCATATATATATATGTGTATGTGTGTGTGTGTGTATGTATATACACATATGTGTATACATACATGCATATGCATATATGTGTGTGTGTACACACACACACACACACACACACTCAGAGCTCCTTTTGAAGTCAATGCAACTATAAATAGGCAGGGAGTAGATACTTATCACTTGCATAGTAGACAAATAAATTAAACCTGGATTAGGTGGGTTAATCCACCTGGTGGATTAACAATTAAAAAAACCCTGTATTTCTATGGTGTACTGGATCCCAGTGCTGCCTCTAGGACCCTTGTCATAGAACTTTCTATAATAAATATGATTTTACATTTTTATTTTGTGTTCCCTGGATGGGATACAAAATGGGCCTACCATATTCTAAATTTAGTGTTAGAACAAGATTCCACTATATTTATTTTAAATGTTTTTGAAGTATCTTTTCCTTCTTTGGTGTTTCTTCCTTCTGCACTTTGCTAGTTGTAGCCAATTTATAAACTGGATTCTTTTACTTCAAGTCTGCTTATATTCATTTGATAGTTATGTATTAATTTTCTCTTAAGGTCTACAAAGTGATTTGGTTGTTTCTGCTACAGTTTATAAATGTGGATAAATAACGAGAATTTTCTTTAAGGTATTGCACAGTGAGGGAAATTGGGTTAGATGTGCCACATAAAGCCTTTTTTTTCTTTTCTCTATTTAGTAGTTACAATCCTCCCTGCCCCGCCCCCCCAACTCTACTGGAAATAATGGCAAAAAAGACATCAAAAGCTGATCAATGAAAATTCAATTCCATGTTGGATGGTTATCTATGAATTTTGTACTAATTGTCAAGATAATGTAGTTGTGACATGATTTTGCTTTGGGTAACTGATCAATTGAATTTCATTAATCTAGGTTTTAAAGACCAGGTTGGCTTTAGATTCAACTTCAAGATACACAGGGATGTCTAATTGTGTCCAGAAGATGTTGAAGTATGAAGGATTCAAAACCTTTTACAAAGGTTATATTCCTAATACACTAGGCATCATACCTTATGCAGGTATAGACCTAGCTGTGTTTGAGGTGAGTTTATTTCCAAATTGCGTTTACTACCAATTTGTTGCAAGGAAAATGTGGTCAATAAATAGCTCCTCATTAGTAGAATTTGATCTTACATTACTTCTTTTTTTTAAAGGAACAAAAAAGTAATGGCAAATATTTTCTTACTAAATAGTGAATTGAATTATGGTACTATTTGGGTTTTTTTGTTTGTTGGGTTTTTTTTTGTTTGTTTTTGTTTTTGTTTTTTGCGTGTGTCATTGGTCTCTTTGTCCTGGGGCTACTTGGTTCTGGGATTCCTTGAGAATTATTATTGTTGTTTAGTCGTTTCAGTTGTATCTGACTCCTTATGACCATATTTAGGGTTTTCTTGGGAAAAAATACTGGAGTGGTTTGTCATTCCCTTCTCCAGCTCATTTTACAGATGAGAAAACTGAGGCAAACAGGATTAAGTGACCTGCCCAGGATCACACAGCTAGTAAGTGTCTGAGGGACAGATTTGAATTCATGAAGATGAGTCTTCCTGACTCTAGGTCTGGCACTATCTACTGTGCCACCTAACTGCCCTTCCTGAGAATTACTTGACATTAATGAAAATATTAGACCCCAATTCAGTTATGATCAGCTCAGTCCCACAGGTGATGAAGAGGAAGGCAAAGGGACTTCCTTCAGAAACATAAGCAGTAATAGCTGGTTAGTCCAAGACCCAATTCAATCCCCAAATGGGCCAACTAGGTACATTTTGGACACTGCATTATTAAAGCCAATAGGTTGTCTTAAAAGCAAGTGCTGCTGATTTCAAAGAGAATTTCATGATAGAATACGATCAAATCAGCACAGACCCATCCCCATGATTAGAAAGCCAAAGAATATGCTTTCTCATACCATTTCTATGTTTGAAAGGTGACATATTACTCTTATGGGTTTGTAAAAAGCATTATATTTTGCAGATTTTAAAGTATTCACCATATTCTGGGTGAATCTATTTACTTATTTTGCTTTTTGCCTCCTTTATTCTGCTTTCATTAATGTAAATGAGTTATCACCATTGGTGCTGGGCCACTTTTAGCCTTTTGTCTTTATAATTGAAAACATTTTGCCTTTAGACATGGTGCTTATAAACCCTAACAACTGTCTTTATTGTTGTGCTATGGTGATATATGCACACTGAATAAAGACATCATTGAAATTAATTATTCCACTTGAGAAATTATATATTTTACCCTAGGACACAAGTACAAAGTTAAAATCCCTTCAATAACAGGTAAGGGGAAAAAAAAGAAACTTTCCAGTGATACAAACTTTTGGTTTTTTACATTAAAATTTATTTTCAAACTCAGTATTTCAAAGTAGGTTCTGGGAGATCTGATTTGCAAAGATCAGTCTTTATTTGAAGGTCAGGAAATTGAGGTTTTTTGGTCCAGGCCTAATACTGAGGGTACTCTATGAGGCTCTGGGACTTTGAATTGCATGTAGATGGAATACCTTGACCAATCTTAATTCTAGGAGAGTATATATGGAGAGAAGCAAAATTTATAGTAATTTGGGCCGATGCACATCTGGGTGTTATTAACTTTACTTTGGACTTTGACACATACAGGTTGACCATACAAACTGTGTTAGATGCCTTTGGCTTCTCTTTCTTTGTAGATGAGTTATATTCTATACAAGTTATAGTTTTTTTTTCAAGTTGTAGTTTTAAGGAACAGCCCACCATGTATTCTTTGAAGAGATCTAATTGGGCAGTTAAAAGAGGGTGGGTTGCTGTGGCAAGGTATGTACTTGGCTGAAAGAAGGGGTGTAGTTGATTTACAATTTTCATCCTGTCTAAACTTATACAATGGTTAATGCATATTTACCACTCTGTTCTCTGGCAGCTGTTGAAGAATTTTTGGTTGCGACATTATTCAAGAGACTCTGTAAACCCTGGGATCCTATTACTACTGTCATGTGCTACATTGTCTAGTACTTGTGGTCAGTTAGCCAGCTACCCTTTCACTCTAGTGAGAACTCGCATGCAGGCTGAAGGTGAGTTTTAGCTGAGTGACCCTTTCATATGTTAACATTTCCCTGTAACTTTTTTTTTTTGTTGGTTGTATAGTGCAAGTATCTTCTCTCTCATTCCAATAATGGGCTCCCTGAAATCTCTGTCAGGTTTAAGGGACACTTTAGGTCAGTATCCATTCAAAAACATCCCTCAGTAAGGTTTCTTTTGCCATACCAACCAAAGACATGCATTCAAAGCAAAGGACATTTTAATTGAACAGTTGAGTAAAATAAAAAACAGGGAACATTTCTTTCCATACATGTAGGGGTACCCTTTCCCATAGATTCCTATACCACTGGTGGGAGAGCAACACAAGGAGCCAAGGAACACATATGGGAGAAGACACTTGTGTAAGGAATACATGTAGCCAGGGAAACTTATGCTCCCAGGGCTAGATTCCTGCTAGAAGCCCTTCCCCTGCCCCCCCCCCCCCATGAAAACACTTGTTGCTCCCTTACAGAGCCATTAATGTTGGTTTGGAGATGTCATAAAGATGGTTGTGTTCCCTACTGGGCTATTCTCTCTGCTGTATTGCCACCTACTGGTCCTCTGTTTTGTTTTGACATCTGTTGTTCTTGGCTGGTTAGCTTTCTTTGGGTCCTCTACTACTCTTTCTGCCATCTTCTGGTCCTCTACTGAGTGGCAGGTTGCTATGTTGCCTCTTCATAGCAAAAGGGGGTCCCAGCTGTCTTCAACCTTAGCCTTGGGGGCCATTTCAGCAATTTTTGTGGACCAGAGGCAACTAGTGAGAAGCCCAGATAGTCTATTCCTTTGTTTCTTGGCTAATCTACCTGATCTAGGAACTCAATCTTCTCCCTGGGTTGAGGTGAGAAATTTCTTTTCAATAATTGATTATCACGCCGCTGGTCCTAGTGACTTTTGGTTCTGCATTTCTGTTGCTGTTCTTGTTATACCTGGAAGCCTCTATAGCTCCTTTAATTCATACTGGCTCTTTGAGAAGAAAGAAATGAGGAACTACCCTGTAGGATTGGAGCAAAGATGCCATTTACTTTATTTTTAAAAAGATAATAAACACTTTAAAGTTTTGAATTCCAAATTTTATCCCTCCTTACCTTCCTCCCCTTCCCCTTCTCTGAGGCAGTAAGCAATCAGATATAGGTTATACATGTGCAATTGTGTAAGACATTACCACATCAGTCATTTTGTATAAGAAAACTTGAATAAGAGAAAAAAAAATGAAAGTGAAAAAATAGCATGCTTCAGGCTGTGTTCCATCAATACCAGTTCTTTCTTTGGAGGTGGATAGTATGCTTTATCATTAATCTTTTGGGATTGTCTTGGATCATGGTATTGCTGAAAATAGTTAAGTCATTCATAGTTCTTCATCGAACAATATTGCTGTCACTCAACTTTCTCCTGGTTTTGCTCACTTCACCATACATCAGTTCATACAAGTCTTCCCACACCCTTCTGTAATCATCCCGTTTATAATGTCTTTTATTTTCTTCTTTTTGTGGGGCAATGGGGTTTAAGTGACTTGCCCAGGGTCACACAGCTAGTGTCAAGTGTCTGAGGCTGGATTTGAACTCAGGTTCTCCTGAATCCAGGGCCGATGCCTTATCCACTGCACCACCCAGCTGCCTCCCCCCGCCCCGTTTATAATTTCTTATAGCACAATAATATTCCATCACCATCATATACCATAGCTTGTTTAGCTATTCCCCAATTGATAGGCATTCCTTTGATTCCCAATTCTTAGCCACCACAAAAAGAGTTGCTATAAATATTTTTGTACAAATAGGTCTTTTTCTCTTTTTGGGGATGTCTTTGGAATATAAGCCTAGCAGGGGTATTGCTGGATCAAAGGGTATGCACAGTTTGATAGCCCCTTGGATGCTATTTACTTTAAACAAAATTTTAAAAAGAAAGGAAGGAAAGGAGAGGGAGGAGGGAAGAAGCATTTATCAAGGGTCTGCTATGTTCTAGGCACTGTGCTGAGCAATTTACAAATATTATCTCATTTGCTTGTGACAACAGCCCTATGAAGTAAGGGCTATCATAAGCCTCATTTTACATTTGAGGAAAATGTAGACAGGAGTGACTTGCCCAGCATCACAGAGCTAGTAAATGTCTGAGGAATAGTTTAAACTCAGGTCTTTCTGACTCCAGGCTCAGTGTTCTAGCCACTATATCACCTACCTACCTCAAAAAAAAATTGGCACCTGTTTCTTTTCCTCATTTTTGTCACAGATAACTAAGTTAAAGTCTTCTTTTCTGTTCTGAATAGGCAGTGGGAAGAGACAGATAATAAGTAAAGAATCCATTTTGTTGTACTTTGGTTAAAATGATATCCGCTTTGGAATGGGATACAAAAAAAATCCCTGTAAAAGATCAAGAATAACCCACATAAATGCTAAGATATCACTTTATGAGTCATGTTCCCCTCTGTCTGTGATGGACTTTGTGATAAATGTCTCTTACCTTGGTATAAAGAGTAAAGCACCGGACTTGGAATCTAAAATACCTGGGTTCAGTTCCCATCTCATATTAATTTTATATCCCTGTCAAGTTGCTTAACTTTGCTTCATTTGTAAAAGGAAGATAATAACAATGCCTACCTCATACAGTTCTTGTGAGGATGAAATAAGAAAATGAATGTAAAGTACTTTGCAAAAAAAAAGTATTATCTAATTGCTACCTATCATTATTGTTATGGATATATAGAATATATTAGCATTAGTGGAAAGTACATTTTTAAAAGTTTGATACAAGTTTTAGTAAAAGCTTACATTTTATTTATTTTTTAAGTACAGGGTACTTAAAGACCCATTATGTCAGGAATTTTAGATCAGAGCATTTATCTGCTAGAAATTTGATGATTAACTATAAGGGAAGCTATGCTAGAAAAACCAAGTGCTACATGACAGGAGCCTACAATTGGATTCTGGGATAACGTGTGACATTCCTTAAATTTTGACTACTCATCCCAGACTGCCAAGGAAAAACCCCCATTTCCCTGTATTGGTAGTCCCAACTTGCTTCTCTTGAGCCATTATGAAAATGATAATGCTGGTCTCGAGATGGTTCCTGGCATCCTAGTATAGTTATGTCAATCTAAACATAGCAGGGTGTGACAGCACTGGGGAGGCTGAGGTTGGTGGATCACTCAAATTCAGGAGTTCTGAGCTGCAGTAGGGCTAACGTTAATTCCAGCACCAACATACTGGGCTGAGCACTGGGTAGCAAGGGACCACCAAACTGCTTAAGAAGGGGTGAACCAGCCCAATTTGAAAATGTAGCAGATAAAAGCGTCAATGTTAATCAGCAATGGGGCTGGTCAATGAGTTGCCACTTTGCATTTGTAACCTGGGTGATATAGGGAGACCCATTTTAAAATAAATAAATGGATATATTGATTGATCAATTGATCAGTTGATATCTTTGAGGTGCTTGGAGGACTGGGAAGGCAGAGAATTTTAGATTAGTATACTTAGAAATCATTAGAATGATTAAAATAATTAAAAGGTTATCATCAAAAATGTTACCACTATATATGAATGTAATGGAATACTATTGTGCTGTAAGAAATGAGCAGGCAGATTTCAGAAAAAACCTGGAAAGACTTAAGTGGACTGATGCTGAGTGAAGTGAGCAGAACCAGGAGAACACTGTACACAGTAACAGCAACATTGTGTGATGATAAACTGTGATAGACTTGACTCTTCTCAGCAGTGCAATGATCCAAGACAATTCCAAGGAACTCATGATGGAAAATGTTCTCCACATCCAGAAAAAAGAACTGTGGATTCTCAATGCAAATTGAACCATACTGTTTCTACTTTTTGGTTGTTTTTTTTTTCTTTTTTGAGGTTTTCTTCTTGTGTTCTGATTTTTCTTTTACAACATGACTAATGCAGAAATATGTTTAATGTGATTGTACATATATAACCTATATCAGATTGCTTGCCATCTTGGGAAGGGGGGAGGGAAGGGAGAAAGGGAGAAAAATTTGGAACTCAAAATTTTTGGAAAACTAATGTTGAAAACTATCTTTACATGTAACTGGAAATTAATAAAATACTTTTATGATAAAAAATGTTACCACTATCTAGTAAAATTTGTCCTCATGAGTGACCTAGTTGTGAGTGGGACTCTTTTTAAAAAAATCTTACTAGTATTTTATTTTTTCCAGTTACATGTAAAGATAGTTTTCAACATTAGTTTTCATAAGATTTTGAGTTCCAAATTTTTCTCCCTTTCTCCCTTCCCTCCCCTCTTCCCAAGATGGCAAGCAATCTGATATAGGTTATATGTGTACAATCACATTAAACATATTTCCAGAGAATGGGATTCTTTTTAAGGACAAGGGAGGAGTAAATGCTTCCTTGAAGGCTCTAATGAAATTTTTATACCAGATTTGCCTGATGAATTTTAGTATTATATTCTCTTTCATCACACAGAGTTGTTTAGCCAATTGAGAAGAAACAAACAAATTATAATATTAGGCTGAATTTTTTTCCTTGTTTCTCATTTTCTAGAAACATTGAGAGGAATTCCACCACTGAAGATGATCAGACTGATTAAAATCATAATTGCCACAGAGGGAGTGATAGGATTCTACAAGGGCATCATACCAAATGTTGTGAAGGTGCTTCCAGCAGTCTGCATAAGCTACACAGTTTATGAGAAAACAAAGAGAAGGCTGGGAGTAGTCGAGGTGTGAAATGTTGAACTGCTGTTATTAGCATACTTGCTTAAAAGAATGACAGTTTTTGATGGATTCTTCTCTAAAAATTGTAACGATCTTTGTGAACAGAGTTTATATCTTAGTCCCTCAAGGGAGGAATGTATCAGCTAGCATTTATAACATTTTATTTTAATTTTATATGTGATAAATGAATCTGTTAAAATCCTTTAAAAACATAGAATTCTATTTGCTTTCCTTCTGACTCTCCTTTGAAAAGTAACCTCAGACTTGCACTGGAATGGATTGAAAAATATTCTAGGTGACATTTATATTTATAAAGAAAAGCTGTAAAATGTTTGGTCATTCATACCAATTTGTGTTGAGCCTTTTGTACTTAAATAACATTTAAACCTTAATTTAAAAAATGTTTTATGCATTTTGATGTATTTTAAAACTACCAAGAGAAATCAGTGCCTTTAAAATTGTATTCAATAGCAAAACAAAATATATTTTGTGTTTTTGTTCTTCTTAAAAAATGAAATATAATGTTCTGGGATAATCATCTTGGAGAATAATACCGTGTGATAAAAAAGTCTTTTAATTGGCTGCTGAACTGGAACTCCATAGATAGAGCAAAGGGGGCAATCTCTACCCATCAGGCCTTTTCAAAAGAGAAAATATTTGTAAAGCACATAGCACCCAGTGCCTGGTACATAGTAGGCACTTAATAAATGCTTGTTTCTTTCCCTTCTTCTGTTTCCTTCCTTCCGGAAAGCCACTTGGGACTACTCTTGGAAATCTTACATTTCTGAACCTCAAATTTGTAAGAAGTGAGTGCTGTCTTCATTCTTTCTGCCGATTGGCGTTTTTGTTGTGTCTGGTGTCTATCGCTGGACATCCCAGTTCAGGAGATGGGAGAGAGAGGGAACTGAGCTCAGCAGGCAAAGGTCAGATTCACAGATCTCTGGCTAAATCTGTGGCATGTCATCATTGCTTAGATTACCCTTTTTGAAAATTAAATGTTATTGATATCCTTTATTTAAACATCACCTAGATTTCCTACATTTCTCTTCTTCCTAATTCTTCCCAGAGAGCCAACTCTTATATCAAAGAATAAGAAAGGGGGAAAAAGAGTTCAGTAAAACTAATGAACATATTCAAAGAAAATTGTGGCATGAAGGTCAGTGTTCCACTCCTATTGTTCCCCATCTGTACCAAGAATCTGTGGGAGGTGTCTTCTCATATCTCTTCTTTGGAGCCATGCTTGGTCATAAATTTTTTAAAAATCAGTTTCAATTCTTTTCTTCCTATTCTTTCCATTTATATTTCTGCCATCATTGTATGATGACATTACTTCTCTTGCATCAATTCACATGAGCCTTTCCAGGCTTCTCTGTATTTCACAATTTCTTACAGCACAATAATATTCCATTACATCCGTATATCATGATTTGTTTGACCATTCCGCCATTGATGGGCATCTACTTTGTTTCCAGTTCCATACCACTACCAAAAGCTCAGCTGGTTGGGGGCGGCTAGGTGGCAGAGTGGATAAAGCACCAGCCTTGGATTCAGGAGGACCTGAGTTCAAATCCGGCCTCAGACCCTTGACACTTACTAGCTGTGTGACCCTGGGCAAGTCACTTAACCCTCATTGTCCGGCAAGAAATAAAAAACAAAAATTAAAATTTAAAAAACAGTATGCAAAAGCACACCTGGTGCTGTCCTTGATTACTATGCACTTCTCTCACATGGTTGTGAAATAAAGGATTTGAACTCTTCTTGAGTACAAGAGAATATGTTTATTCTTCTACTGGTTAGCCCTCTAACTACTTATGACCTCATACCTTCTAAGAAAGAAGGAAGACCCAACCCATGAATTTAAAGAATAACACACTTCTTTAATCTGATTTTTCTTATTTGCGACAGGCTTTCTTTTCTTTTCTTTTTTTTTTTTTTTGGGTGAGGCAGTTGGGGTTAAGTGACTTGCCCAGGGTCACACAGCTAGTAAGTGTTAAGTGTCTGAGGCTGAATTTGAACTCAGATCCTCATGAATCCAGGGCTGGTGTTCTATCTGCTGTGCCACCTAGCTGCCCCGAGGTTTTCTTATTTGCCACAGATTTTGACTTTCTAGGTCAAAGTTAGGGTTAGGGTGACCTGTGTGCTTCCCCTACAATACTGTTCTTTTTTTCCCCCATTTTCCCAATAGCCCTGTTGACTGATCAAAAAGTGGATGTTAGATCATTTTAATTGTTCTTCAGTTTATTTCTATGATGTCCTCAACCATATCATTCAAATTAAGTACATGCACAACACAGAAGTCTAAAAGTATTCCAGATTTAAACACAAATGATTGACTTTTTACTCCTTGGAAGCTTTTACCTTCAAAGCTTTCTCTCACTTCAAAATAAAGATGGCATACGTACAGATCCTAACAGCCCTGTTGGGAATAGCATATAGTGTTTTCTCTTGTTGAATCACATAAATTATCTTAGTTGAAATTAGAAGGGGTTTAATTTTTCTAGTGAGAGGATAAGCTAACTGATGATTAGTGTTGGAATTAATGGAGAAGGTGAATTAGGAGAGAAGCACTGGAGGGCAGGAATTACATGCATGTGTGTGGCAGGGTGTAGAATAAGTTTGGGGGTTGAAGGAAAATAGGGTGAGTAAATCCTAAACTGAGGATAGGAGTGAATGTATAAAATATTGGGTGTTTGTGTGAGAGGCATATATGTGTATATGTAAGTCTATGTTTGAAAGGGGCTTCTGAATAGGGAAAGAAATGGGGAGAGGGCAAGATCCTATCCCTTTCTTCCCTTAGGTATATTGAAAATGTGTCTGTCCTGTGCCCTGTGTATTCCTGAAGCTGGAAATAGATGAAGAGAGTACCATGTTCATATGGTCCCAGGGAAGTGAGTAGGTCCTCTGTGAACAGGTAAGGGTCCAATGAATGGGCTGGCATGATGAGGGGGTAACAACTTTTCCCCTTATGATTTCTTCAATACCCATCCACCATGGAGGAGGGAGGAAGAAAGAGGAGGAGGGGCTCCATCTTGGTGTTAGATTCAGATTTATTTTAGGAATCCCAAATCAGATTCCTAAAATTAGTAGAATGTAAACTCTCCGAGGGCAGGAATTATTTGGATTTTTAAAAAAATCTACAATGTCTAGCATGGTGCCTGGAACATAGTAGCTGCTTAATAAATGCTTGTGTATTATTAACTGGTATTCAAAGCTATTTATAACCTGACCCCAATTTATCTTTCCAGCCTGATTATATATTATTCTCCTTCATGCACACTACAATCCAGCCCAAACTGGTTTTCTTGCTGTTATATAGTGGTTCTGCTGTTTGAGGACATGGCTGATGGGGGTGGTGGGGTGGTGGGGAGAGAAGGAGAAAGAGAAATTCCCTCCACAGTAATTGTTGTTGTTATTCATCCTTCATTTTCTTTTTTTAAAAAATTAAATAAAATTAATTTTTTTTTTGGCGGGGCAATGAGGGTTAAGTGACTTGTCCAGGGTCACACAGCTAGTAAGTGTCAAGTGTCTGAGGTCAGATTTGAACTTAGGTCCTCCTGACTCCAGGGCCGGTGCTCTATCCACTGCGCCCCCTAGCTGCCCCACATCCTTCATTTTCAAAGAGGACCAATGACATAAAGGGGGAATGGTTTGACCTGTGCATGAATTGGATTTAAGTGAGGCAGAGTTGCATTGATCTATTCGGAGTTCGCCTGCCCATCCTGCACTTACCCAAACAACCCCAGGCTACACTTAAAGTCCTCTGAGGCTTAGGTCATTTTCACTCAGTCAATCTAATTCATCCCTAGAGAAAGGTTCACCTAGTCAGCATAGTAATACTACATTGTCCCGCTGTTATCTATGCTATGAATTGGGGACGCATACAGCAGTTGAGAACCAAATCCTCCATCCCTTACAGAAGGACTTTATCCCTATTAAATTTGATCTTATCAGATTTTGTACTTTGTCCTAGATTATCAATATCTTTTGGATCCTAACTGTCTCTCTGAACTTTGTCATCTGCAAGTCTGACACACATGCCATCTTATGTCTTTCTCTTCATTACTGATAAGAATATCAACTAGGACAGGTCCAAGGGCAGATCCTCAGTGCCCACTACTAAAGATCTCCTTTTCCAGTTAAAAGCTACACTGATTATTAGTGATTAGTTTCAGTTTTAAATCTCAGAGCCCTTATAAATATATTCCAAATATACATATGGGGAGGTGACTATTTTGGCATGCTCCACCGCCCCCCCCCTCATTCCCACGGTGTTTGGGGACAAAGAGAGCTTCATTTTTTTTTTTTGTTTTTTTTTTTTGGTGAGGCAATTGGGGTTAAGTGACTTGCCCAGGGTCACACAGCTAGTAAGTGTCAAGTGTCTGAGGTCAGATTTGAACTCAGGTCCTCCTGAATCCAGGGCCGGTGCTCTATCTACTGCGCCACCTAGCTACCCCAGAGAGCTTCATTTGTAGGAGGACTATGATTCCCAGAGGCCTTAGAGTAGCTTCTGGAGTAAGGCAACACCACCCAGCCCATTCTCTAATTGCACACCCAAGCTTCCATTTTCAAGGATTGTAGAAGTTTTGTGAAGCAGCCTGGCAAAGAGGAACAAGGGAGAAGCGTGAAAATGGCTGCCAAGTCTAGGCTAGGTGGTGCAGTGGATAGAGCACTGGACTGGGAAACAGGAAGATTCATCTTCCTGAGTTCAAATCCAGCCTCATACACTAACTAGCTGTGCTTTTAACCCTGTTTGTCTCAGTAAAATGTAAAATCTACAAAATGAGTCGGAGAAGGAAATGGCAAGCCACTCCAGTATCTTTGCCAAGAAAACCCCAGGTGGGGTCACAAAGTATTAGACAGGATGGAAACAACTGAACAACTGCAAACACTATGCCAAGAGGAGTCATGGAGCCTTAAATTGGCAGTAAACTCTTTAGGTTTCATGCCAAGAAACCAGTGCTCCCAAGGCTATTTTTTCCATGAGTTTCTCAATAGGCAGGTGGGTCCACTTAAGACCAGACCCAACATATGACTGCAACCTTTTAGACAGATAGATAGATACCCTTTGCTTTAGTTTTTAAGCAGCCTTCCTGATAGGGATATATTGTTTATCAGTGTAGACTGTTTCCTAGGAAGGTAAGGTGCTGGTGATTGAGGCAAAGGGCTGAGCCCATTCCTCTGTGTAGTACTCACAGTTTTATTTTATTTTATTTTGGTGAGGCAATTGGGGTTAAGTGACTTGCCCAGGGTCACACAGCTACTAAGTGTCAAGTGTCTGAGGTCAGATTTGAACTCAGGTCCTCCTGAATGCAGGGCTGATGCTCTATCCACTGCGCCACCTAGTTGTCCCATTTTAAATTTTATTTTACTTTTTGTAAATAGTATTTTATTTTTTCCAATTACATGTAAAATAGTTTTAAATATTCATTTTGTATATGATTTTGAGTTCCAAATTTTTCTCTCTTCCTTCCTTGCCCCTTCCCCAAGATAGCAAGCAATCTGATATGTGCAATCTTGTTAAACATTTCCACATTATTCATGCTGTGAAGGAAGAAACAGAATGAAAGGGAAAAATCCAGAAAAAAATCCCAAAACAAAATAAAATGAAACTAGTATGCTTCAATCTGCATTCAGACTCCATAGTTCTTTCTCTGCATGTGGAGAGCATTTTCCATCATGAGTCTTTTGGAATTGTCCTGGATCATTGTATTGCTGGTACTCACAATTTTAAAAGCTACTCTGTTCCCTATAATGCATATCTCTCCTAGTCTTGATCCAGACCCCTGATAAGATTGATCCAATATGTTTTAGTGTATATAAGCCTCCTACAAATTTACAGTTAATTCCTACAGTTGTTCAGAACAGTTTCCTTAGCATCATGTTCTCAAAGTATCCATCAGCTGCTCTAACTATTCTGGGAAACTTAATGCCAAGATTAGTAAAAGTTCTGTCAAAGGCTTGTTAATGGTATATCTGGAGTGGGAAGACTGTTTCCCCAAAGATTCCTCTGTTGAGAAAATTGCTTTGTCTAAAGAGGAAAACACTTGGTTAAATTAATTAATTTTATAATATTCAATAGCAGCTCATAGAATTTTGTAGAGCAAGTGTATATATATGTATATATATGTGTGTATATATATACATATCCATCCATCCATCCATCTATATCTATATCTATATCTATATATCTATATTTTTAACCAACGAACTAGCACCGCTGAATATTTTAAAATCAGCCCTTTGTTAGCAATATTTACCCTAGCAATGGATGTCCCAGACTTGGTTGAAAGTGTTTTCTTTGCCGCCCCCTTCCTTCTACCTCTATCAGCTTAGTCTGACCCTCAGTATCACTGTGTCATACTACACATAATAGTAAGAATAGAATTATGAAGATGAGGCAGTTAAGGTGGAATTGGAGATCTTTCCACTTCCTTTAAGTAAATTTTGTTACAGGACCCTAAATTCTGGTTTTATACAGATCAATTTCAATCTGAGGGACTTCTCACAGCATCTCATTTCCTTGCAGAGTTTTCCCTGGCAATCGCATAATTTTTCTCATTTTTTCTGTGACTCAGGGTCTCCTCTTGGTATATCAGAATATAGATATGTCTAGGTCTTTACAAGGGGCAGCGAGATGACACAGTAGATAGAGTATTGGGTCTTGAGTCAGGAAGACTTAGATACTTACTAGCTATGTGACTGTGGGCAGGTAATTTGATCTTTTTTGCCTCAGTTTCTTCATCTGTAAAATGAACTAGAGAAGGAAATCACAAACCATTCTAGTATCTTTGCCAAGAAAACCCTAAATGGGGTCATTAAGAGTCAAACACAACTGAAACAAATGAACAACAAATAGTTCTCTACAAATTTGGGTTAAAAAGTACTTCCAGTTACCATTCAAGCACTGAAGTTAGCTACATATATTAGATATAGGACAGCTTTTATTTTACCCCACAGAAAGATTTTTTTAAAAGGCCTCACGTGTTCTATAAATAATCAAGCACAACCTTCTTGTCCTCTCTCAAAGGCCCCATTTTGGACTTCATTTCCTACATTCAGACACATGGTGTCATTCCCCAAAAGGAAATGCATTTGAGGCCAATGGAGATTACCTCTTATTCTTTTGTGAGCACCTCTCTCCACTAGGGATCCACACAGTTTTCCAGTCTTAGAGAGTTATTCCACATTTTAGGGATCTCTTGAAAGGAATTCTTCAAAATGTTAATCCCACCGACCTGTATAGTCCATATTATTTATGGCAGTAGTGGAGGTGGAGGTTTAAATTCATTGGACCCCTTGATGCTTGCTTCATCCCACAGGGAACTGAACACCTCCTGCCTTCATGAGATCCACCCAGTTGGGTTCTTGTTTATAAAATTCCAAGGATTATCTCCAGCTGTCCCCAACACCATTTGGGGTTTTCTTGGCAAAAACATTTGAGTGGTTTGCCACTTCCTTTTCTAGCACATTTTACAGGTGAGGAAACTGTGGCAAACAGGGTTAAGTGACTTGCCCAGGGTCACATAGCTGGTATCTGAGGCCAGATTTGAACTCAGGAAGATGAATCTTCCTGTCTCCAGACCCAGTACTCTATCCACTGTGCTACATAGTTGCAATGAGGTTGGATTGTCATTACCAAGCTACGGACCTTAATTAAGAAAGTGGAATGTATCCTCCCCCCCTCCAAAAAAAAAGAAGGTGGAATATATCTAAATAATATCTAAATATCTGGAATATTCAACATAAATATTTGTATATATATAATAAAAATACAGACTGACAATGCCTAATGAAGAATGACTGCATGAAGCTTTTCAAGTAGTATGTAACAAACCTGAATAAGTTTGCTTATTATGACAAGTAATGAGTGTTTCTTACTGGTAAATTTTCCATAAATTAAGGGTTTTGTTTGTTTGTTTGTTTTTTACTGAGAGCCTATAAAGAGGCATAGAGTAGAGATGATTGACCTTGGAATTAGGAACATCTGGATTCAAGTACTGCCTCAGAAACATACCTACATAAAACCTCTCAATTCACCAAACAACTCTCCAAACACGTTGAAGCAAAGTTGCTAATTTGCATTGTTAGGGAGGATTTCCATTTCCTTCTCTCTGCCAAGGAGTTCTCTACTGAAGTAAAATCCCATCCAGACCAAAACCAGACTTTAGGCTCATTATAAATGGCATACAGGTATAGATTGGGGACTCCAAGTTCACAGAATCTAGCGTGAGATAAAGAAATGAAATACTTGGCAAACAACAAAAAAAATCAAGCCTAAAGATCACACCACTCACTACAATTAAAAGTAGCCACTGCAGGTATCTAAGGGAAATATTTGCTATAAATACAGTGAGCCATTGAGATGGAAGGCAGCCACTGTGGAGAGTATTTTGGGACATTCTTTTTGAGTGTGAGGTGAATATTTTTTTATTTAATTTTAGAAATGTATTCAGGATGAACATCTGAGAGTATAAGAACAGGAAGAAAAACTAAAGTAAATAAAAGTTGGGGTTTTTTTCTTTCTTTTTGAGTTTGCATCAAGTAACTATCTCTTCATTCAGAAATTTTTGCAGAGTGACTTTAATTGTTTTGCAGGGAGTTCCTAGGAAAAGTGATTGAGAGGCAGTGGTGGTGCTGGTGGTGTGTGGGCACTAGGTGGTTCAGTGGATAGAGTGCCAGCTCTGGATTCAGGAGGACCTGAGTTCAAATCTGGATTCAGACAATTGACACTTACTAGCTGTGTGACTGGGAAAGTCACCTAATCCCAATTGCCTCACCAAAACAAAACCAAAAAAACCAGGCTTGTTTAGGGAGATCCTTACAATAGCTATAGTGAAAAAGGATAAAATTCTTTACCAGGGCAATCAATCAACTAATCCTTTACTAAACTGAGACACCCTCTTTATTGGTTTGAGGGAGAATAGATGTGGTTTTGGTTTAAATTAAATTTAAATCAGAGAACTCTACTCTGAAATTCTGGAAGATCCCTTCATCCCTGTGGCCCCTTTCTCCATCTGGTGAGTTTGTCCTGGAACTTCTTTTTGAGGAAGGTCCCAGGCCAGCCACACTCATCCCTTCACTCCCCTTCCAAGGTGCCTTCTCACCTTGGAAGATCCCTTAGTTTCTATGGCCCAAAACTCTAATTGGTGAGTACTGCTACAACCTTCATTTTGAGGACGTGTGCAGGGGAGTGATGCTTAGTGTTTGCCTCCTCCCTCAACCCCATCCATACTCTTTGGATGTCACTATGACCCTATGTGGATACCTTCAGCCTCCCCCCTTTTCAATTCCTTTTATATAGTATTGTCTCCCCCATCCCCATTGGAATATAAACTCCTCAGGGGACAGCTAGGTGACACAGGATTCAGGAGGACCTGAGTTCAAATCCAGCCTCAGACACTTGACACTTACTAGCTGTGTGACCCTGGGCAAGTCACTTAACCCCAATTGCCTCACTAAAAAAAAAAAAAAAGAATCTCTAGGGGCAGCTAGGTGGTATAGTGGATAAAGGACCAGCCCTGGATTCAAGAGGACCTGAGTTCAAATTTGGCCTCAGACACTTAAAACTTACTAGCTGTGTGACCCTGGGCAAGTCACTCATTAACCCTCATTGCCCCACAAAAAAAAAGAAAAAAAGAAAGAGATTCAGGGATTGTCTTTCTCTTTGCTTGAATCTTTATTCCCGGGGTTTAGCATACTACCTGGCACATAGTAAGCCCTTATTGTTGGCTTGACTTGAATTCAGAAACTGGTAGAGATGGGGATTAGACAGAACATTTTGAATGTCCACAAGAACCATCCAAACCTAAACTTGTCTCCTTGCAACTTCCATAGTTATTTCCAGTTTGGCCCAGAAAGCTGAGCTTGAAGCAGTGGATAGAAGGTGAAAAGAACCAGATTTAGGTGTGATGTCAAGAAAAGTTGTCTCATGTTAGAGCTGCCCCAAAGTGTAATGGCTGCTTCAGGAGGTAGTGGGGTTCCCCTTCCTTGGAGATCTTTAAGCAAAAGTTGAATGGCATTGGATATGTTGTGGTGAGTTTTTTTTTTTTTGAAGGGGTGGAGGGAGGAGAAGGTTAATAAGGGTTAGACTAGATGGGCCCCAACTCTGAGATTCGGTGATTCAGAGTCGCCAGTTGTGAGACAACTTCATTCCAATGGCAAAAACTTGGGTTTTTGGGGGAATTGGATTCTTGTCCCCCTGACTCTTATTTTCCCTGATTCTTGTATCTTTTTGTTCTTCTGTTGTTTCTTAGTTGCCTCCTTTTATTCCCCCTTTCTTCTTTGTTTTTGTTGATCAGTTCATGGTTCAAGAAGTAATGAACAATTCTTGTAGGCAAGGTAGACCTCAGAAGAAAGACAGATAAAGTACAAACCAACTAATACCACAAACCTCAACCAAGGTCATTTCTACGTTCTGGGCCACAGCTTCATTGTCTGCAAAATGGAGAAGCTGGGGGCAGCTAGGTGGCGCTGTGGATAGAGCACTGGCCCTGGATTCAGGAGTATCTGAGTTCAAATCCGGCCTCAGACACTTGACACTTACTAGCTGTGTAACCCTGGGCAAGTCACTTAACCCTCATTGCCTCACTAAAAAAAGAGAGAGAGAGAGAGAGAGAGAGAGAGAGAGAGAGAGAGAGAGAGAGAGAGAGAGAGAGAGAGAGAGAGAGAGAGAGAGAATGGAGAGGCTGGATTGTTTGATGATACAGGTCTGTTTGGCTCTAACAGTCTATATGACTCTATGAAATCTGGCTTTGGCAATTTTAGTACTTGCTTACCCAAACTTCCCAAATGACTACTGAGTGCTGGGTTCCTCCCCTTTCCCCCTCCAACTTAAAAAAAAAAAAAGCCAACTTACTGGGTCCAAAGGAAATAAAAAAGATTTTGTGGAAAGGAACTAGGGCTGAGATTCAGTGAGATTTTAACCAATTTTGGCCAGAGGCATAATTTTATTCTCTAAATGTTCAATATTTAGCACTGCATTTTTATAAAGAAAACAATTTGTTTGTTCAGAATTGATTAAATACCTATGACATTCCAGGTACCCCAATAGGCACTGGGGATACAAAGACAAGAATGAAACAGAAATGTTTCCTTTGCAAATTTTATTAGAATATTAGAGACCAGTTGTTTCAGAATGAGAGAATGAAATAACAAGGTCTAGACAGTGTCATAATTATGGATTAACTTTCCCTCCCCAGCACACAACACTATTTTTAACCATTTCAGCTTTATTTATTCATCTATTTATTCATTCATTCATTCATTATCAGGTATGGCCTTTGCATCAAATATTTGACAAATAGTCAAAGGATATTTGGAATGAAGGAAAGAGTTAATTACAATTGTAGATAATGTCCATTCATGTATGAACAAAAATGGAGGTTCCATTCAATAATAATCAATGCCTTTTTTCCTTCCTGGCAAACAAAGCACTGCTGTGATATACCAGCATTTATTTTATTTTATTTTATTTTATTTTTTGCAGGGCAACGGGGGTTAAGTGACTTGCCCAGGGTCACACAGCTAGTAAGTGTCAAGTGTCTGAGGTCAGATTTGAACTCAGGTCCTCCTGAATCCAGGGCAGGTGCTTTAAACACTGTGCCATCTAGCTGCCCCTAGCATTCATTTTAGCAAGTTGTAATTGTTTTTGCAAACAATTTCTTCTTTCACAACATGACTAATATGGAAATAAATTTTACAAGATGGTGAATATTTTGTTTTGTTTTGTTTTTTGGTGAGGCAATTGGGGTTAAGTGACTTGCCCAGGGTCACACAGCCAGTAAGAGTTAAGTGTCTGAGGTCGGATTTGAACTCAGGTTCTTCTGACTCCAGGGCCGGTGCTCTATCCACTGCGCCACCTAGCTGCCCCGATGGTGAATATTTAACATATATCAAATTGCTTATCATTTTATGGAGGAAGGGAGGGAGGGAGAAAATTTTGACTCAATTTTATTTTAAAATTTATTTTAAAATTGTTTACTCGTAATTTTATTAAAATGACTTTAAAAATTGTCTTTACTTGTAACTGGAAACAATAAAATACTATCTAAAAATAAAAATGTTTAGCCAAATTATTTTCCTCAACTATTGTTACAGATGTTTGGCTTTGGCTACACTCTCCCATAGTGTATATTTCCTTCTTCTCGATAAAGTTGGAGTTGACAGGTCAATGTCTTTTTAGGTAGCACCTTTGTCTCCCTTGGTACTAGTATTATGAGGATGAAGAGTTTTTAAGTAGACAGTTATCACTAGCTACACTTTCCAAAGGGAAGAACTGAGGCACAATATTTAGTAAAGGAAATTCTTCTAGCAACATCCAGTTTATGGTTTAGCAGAGGTGATAATGAAACTCCATATTCTACTCATGAGACTGCCGGATCACAGATTTAGAGTTGAAGGGGTCTTTAGAAATCATCTAGTTTTACATGTAACTAACGGGTGGTATTTCTCTGATGTGGAGACACTGCATTCTGGGAGTTAAAGTTCTATAAGCCAAATGGAACTACTGGGCTTGCTATTTGGAGAAAATATATACCAGGATACCTGAGTGGGTCAGCAAATATCTTTAAAAAAATAATTGCAATCAGCTTAGGTCTAACCATTTCTCATAGATGGACTTCATTTATCAATAGTCTGTAATTAGGACTCCTCTATTATGTCACAGAAAACTCTTCATCCCAGAAGATCATTTCAGCCTTGGAATTAACACCTCAGAAGTACCTTAGGTCCGTCCCTATGGCCACTCTCTCATTTGGATGGCTCTTCCCAGAACATCCATTTAAGGTAGGTGACCAGGCCAATCATCTCTTAGTTTATCACCAGGCTGCAAACTGTATTCCATCATATCCATGAGAAATGCATGAGTGTTCAGCAATGTACATGTGTTCAGCAATAGAGCTAAGTTATTGCACTATTGCCTTTATTGCTAAGATATAGTTGTATTCTAAGATCAATGAGGTGGATCAATGCTATTTGTAATCTCAATAGGAACCCCTTGGCTAACAGAGTGTCAGAGACATAGATTTTTTTAGTGTATTCAGGATATTTAATTGAGAGCAAAACTCTTAAAATAACATGGGGGATCTTTATCTTCCCTGAAGGAAAAATACTCAAGGCTTAGCATCATCAGTTTTAAGGTTTCAGTTCATTCCCTTTGAAGATCTAAATTTAGATGCCTTCTATTATGTTAAAATTGAATGTGGGGGGCAGCTAGGTGGCGCAGTGGATAGAGTACCAGCCCTGGAGTCAGGAGTACCTGAGTTCAAATCCGGCCTCAGACACTTAACACACACTTACTAGCTGTGCGACCCTGGGCAAGTCACTTAACCCCAATTGCCTCACTAAAAAATTTAAAAAAAATTGAATGTGATTTATAAAATGAAAGATATGTATCAATACATATATGTGTTTACATACACACATGTGTGTGTACGTATACATGGATACCAGAGGGCGGTATGGGAATTCCCACAGAAAATGCAATATTGTTTAACTCCCCAAGTTTCTGGGTATCTCTAATTTATAAAATAATTTAAAAAATATTTAGTTTATAGTGGAACCCGTCAGAATGAAGAACATTCATTAACTTAACACTTCAAATACAGGTGGAAGGAGCAGTTCTCTTAGTAGGAAGTAATAGAGTGTTGGACTCAAAGTCCAACTTAAGTTCGAATCCTACTGCTAACACAGTAGTTGTGTGACTATGGTCAAGTCATGTAGGCTCTCTGAGTCTCGCTTTCCTAATCTGTAAAAAGAGATGAATAATTTCAAGACTCAGTTACATTAATGGCACTCTACTCATGTGCTACATATACATACACATACACACACATACCCTGGGACTCACCTTCCCAGCTCAGATTGTCACTGACCGATTTGGTCCCTATCAGGAGATGGTTACTAATCCTATAGTTCTAGGCATATAAATGTGGGCGGCTATCCACATAAATGCTGGCTCATGAGCCCCCAAGCAGTTTGTTTCGCTTTAGCATTTAGTTTTTTAGTAAAGGCATTTATTTACATTCAGTTTTTTGGTAAAGGCATTTATTTAATTGGCATAGCAAGGACAGTAGTTACAAAATATTTTCATGAAATGTCAGGTGTGCACCCATCCCACAAACCCACCTGAGTCCAGAAGGCTGCAAAAGTGGGCACGAACCTAAAGTGCCACGGTTATGAAGCACACATGTAGGGAGTGCGCATTACCAACTCACTTCTAGAACTACAGGTTCTCAATGCCCTTTTTGGGGGGGGTGTTGGGCAATAAGGGTTAAGTGACTTGCCCAAGGTCACACAGCTAGTAAGTATCAAGTGTCTGAGGTCACATTTGAATTCAGGTCCTCCTGACTCCAGGGCTGGTGCTTTATCTATCCACTGTGCCATCTAGCTGCCTCCCTCTCAATGCCCTTTCTTGAGAAAGTTGCCATGAAATTCACTATGAGTTGTTCCATTGTTTGGGGGGCTGGCTCTTTGCCTGGTACATTGCTCAGATTAACTACATTGTAGAGCAGAGCTTCTTTAACTTTTTCCACTCATGACCCTTTTTCACCCTTTTTACTCAACCCCGAATACATAGGTATATAACAAAGCTTCTTAACCTTTTTCTGTTGTGAAATTTTTCATGACTCCCACTTTCAGTTACTCGACCCCACATAGGGTGGCAACCTATAGTTAAGAAGCTTTGTTGGGGCAGCTAGGTGGCGCAGTGGATAAAGCACCAGTCCTGGATTCAGGAGGACCTGAGTTCAAGTCTGACCTCAGACACTTGAAACTAACTAGCTTAGTGACCTTGGGCAAGTCACTTAACACTCATTGTCCCACAAAAACAAAAAACCAAAACCAAAAAGTTATAACAGGATCACTCCCAGGTCTTTTCTAATTGGACTCCTTCCATGGATCCTGATGATGATGAGTATCAGAGGGGACACATGTATCATCTCCCCCATATTTGAATGTAAGAAGTTTATCCTTGTTTAGTCCTTTATCAGTGTTTATTCATGTTTACCTTATTATGTTTTTCTTTACTCCTGTGTTTGAACTTTGGAGTTTCTGCACAGTTTCTCTGGTCTTTTCTTAGAGAAGGCTTGAAAGCCCACTATTTCATTACAGTTCCATTCCTTTTTCTTCACCCCCTGCCCCTATAGCATTATATTCAGTTTTGTTGGGCAAGTTATTTTTGGCTTTAACTCCATATCTTTTGCCTTCAATAATATCTTATCCAAAGTTCTATATTCCTTTACAATGCTGGCAGTTAAAGTGTGTACTCTGGTGTTTTGGTACTTGAGTTTCTTTTGTTTCTGGCTGCTTGCAGACCTGGAAACTAGATTTTGGCTATGACGTTCCTAGGAGTTTTCATTTTGGTGTTTCTTTCAGGAGGTAACTGGTGGATTCTTTCTATTTCTACTTTGCCCTTTGGTCCTAAGAGTTCTGGGAAGTTTTCTTTTAAGATTTCTTGAAATATGATCTCTGTGCTGTTTTTTTGGTGATGGAGTCGTCAGTCCAGTGATTCTTGTATTTTTTCTTCTCAATCTGTTTTCCAGGTCAGTTGTTTTTGCTTTCATCCATCTCATATATTTTCCATTTTCCCCTCAAGCACCCTCATTCTACTTGTAAAATTATTTTAAACTTTTAAGAAAACCTCTTGTTTCATCTTTTCAAAGAATTCTAGTTGTTGGTGCCCTACCTGTGTTTGCCTCTGAGGTATTGCTTATAGATGTTTTGGAGTCATTCTCTTCTTTTATATTTGTGTCTTGAACATCTTTGCCACCATAATAGCTTGTGATTGTGGGGTTCTTTTTATTTGCCCATTCTTTCAGCCTACTTCCTGACTTCAGATGTGATGTTAAGGCTGAGCTCTGCACTACTTTTTGAGAGAAAATTTGAGCTGGTCCTGTTGCTGCTTTTTTTGAGTATTAAGTATTCCAGGAACTGAGGGAATACTGGGGTCCTGCAAGCTTTCAGTGTTCCTAAAGTACTCTGATCTTGGGCTGAACTAAGTTCCTGACCTGGGGTTGGATCTGTGCAAGAGTAGACTTCAGCTGGACTCCACCTCTATCAGCCAATTAGAAAGCTCTGTTGGTTCAAAGCAGCAAAATTGTAGGCTTTCCTTTGGTCTAGAATTTCCACATTGGTTATTCCTCGACAGGTGGGGCTAGATTTTGAAAGTAAGACCCAACTTTCTGCCTAAGGTCTGAACAAACCAGGGCTGCTACTGCTGCCTTTGGCTTCCTTCTTTTTCCATACACCACCCAGGCACTCCCTATTGGAATGCCACTGCCCAGTGTAGGTCCTCTTCCCTACCTGGATCTACAATCTGGGACTGGGTAGTGGGTAATAAAGTTGCCACCCCACTTTAGTGTCCTGGTGTGGGTCTGGGGGTACCTCTATATTGGACTGAGGTTTCCTCTTGCCCTAGTACATCACCTCTCCCTGGGTACTACAGTGCTCCACTGGAAGTGTACTACTAGTCTGACCCCACCTCCAGCATCTGCAAACCTTTCTATGCAGAGGTGGGTTGAACCAAGGACTCACTGAAAACTTTTCTGGATTTCCCCATCAGAATTTGGTCTGGTGCATTTTCTAGAAATTTACGGAGAAGAGCTCACTGCATTGCTTCCTATCACTTTGCCATTGTGGCTTTGCCTCCTCTCAGTAATCTTTGAAAAAATCAGGGAGACTGGGAGAGGTGCCACAGGACTGGAGGTAGACAGGTACTGTCCTGATTTTCAAAAAAGGGAAGTGTAGTCTTAAAAGCATAGTCTGGGGAATTTAATTAACTCCATTTCCTGGAAAATCTAGAACATATATAACTAAAGGTATGGTCTGCAAACCTTTGGAAAAGGAAGCAGTGATTACTGAGTCAGTCTGAGTTCATCAATAACAGGTCATGCTGGATTAATTTAATTTCCATTCTTGATCGGGTTGTTATACTGATAGAATAGGGAAAATGGCACATACATAGTATAGGTAGATTTCAACAAAGCATTTGAATATGTATCACATGTCATCTTTGTGCACATGATAGGAAGAATTGAGTTACATGATACTAGTAATGCAGATTCAGAATTGATTAGTAATTATTCATGGATCCATTGGTCAACCTGGAAGGAGGTTTCTAATAGAGTACCCAGTAGATCTTTTCTTACCCTTATTCTGTTTAAAGACTTTTTAAAAACTAAAGTCTTGGTTGAAGGTATAGACTGCATGCTCATAATATTTTTAGATGACATGAATCTGGGAGGGTTACCTAATTTGCTGGATCATAGATTCAGTATTTTTAAAAATCCCTCAGCTGTGGGGCAGCTAGGTGGTGCAGTGGATAAAGCACCGGCTCTGGATTCAGGAGGATCTGAGTTCAAATGCGGCCTCAGACACTTGACACTTACTAGCTGTGTGACCCTGGGCAAGTCACTTAACCCCCATTGCCCCCCCCCAAAAAAAACAAAACCCTCAGCTGAATAGAACAATAGACCAAATCCAATAAGAGGGCATTTAATAGGGATACATACAAAGTCCTAAACTTGAATTTTAAAAAATCAACTATAGAAGCATAGGATGGTGAAGATATGGGTAGAATACAGTTGTTGTGGAAAATATTTGAGAGTTTTAGTAGTCCTCAAACTGAGTCAGTAGCAGAACATAGCATTCAAAAATGCCAGGCCAATCTTAGGTTGAATGAATACAGGAAGATGGTCCATAATGATGAGGATGTAGTTTTGTTGTGGAGTTCCTGTTCAGAGAATATTGATGTGTGTGTGGCCATTTTTAGATCTCTCACTATTTGATTAGTTATAATTTCTTGAACAAGAATAAGTTTAACTTTGCACAATCAAGTGGCAGAATCATAGAATCCTAGATTTAGAGTGAGGAGAGGCATCAAAGGTCCAGTCCAACGCCCTAATTTGACAGATGAAGAAACCAAGGTTCAGAGAGTTAAAGTGATTTACCCAAGGTCACACTATTATTGTTTCTTTGATGGTGGATACTTATGAAAGTGATAGAGAAAATGTTAATTCCGATTCAACTTAAAAATGGGTCAGCGGGGGCAGCTAGGTGGCGCAGTGGATAAAGCACTGGCCCTGGATTCAGGACTCCCTGAGTTCAAATCCGGCCTCAGACACTTGACACATGACTAGCTGTGTGACCCTGGGCAAGTCACTTGATCCTCATTGCCCTGCAAAAAAAAAAAAAATGGGTCAGCGGTACATTTTGGGGGAAAGCTTATTGATAAGCATTGATTGGCACACCCCTGCTCCAAAGCCATCTGCCAAGATCATGAAATGAGTGTGTGGCAGAGGCTTGACTTCTGACGCCCCAGGTATTCTTTCTGCTTTGTTTTAATTATGGAGGAAACATTTTTTCTACTTTGTTGTAAAATATAAGAGACAGACATCATTAGAATTCTCAAAATGTCCTAGAATCATGGACACACAAATACACGTGTGCATGTATGTTTTATAAGGTGTTGTATACACAATAGTGGCTGAATATTCATTAATTAGTAGATTATATCTTTCAAAGGGGGAGAATTTTAATTTAAACCATTAAACAACTCTTCTCTCTCCCAGCCTCCTATCAAACATTCACAACTTTTGAGGGTTAGTGTTGTCAATTACAAAGAAAATAACACATTTTGACAAAGGGAGATTTTCTTGGCATACGCTCACATGTACAATTCAGTTCTAAAGGAGATGAAAGAGTAAAAATTAGTGCAATCGATCAATAAACATTTGTCAATAAACCTACTTTGTGTTGGACATTGCACGATGAATAGGTTTCTATATTTTGAAAAGAAAGAAATTTATAAATGCTATTAGCATCCTTTGCAGCTTAGTTTACTGACACAACGAGTATGAATAAATTTCGTACTGCAGCAAGAAGTGACCCATAGGGATTAGAAAGGGCATTAACTCCTTTCTCATCAACAAGTAGGACTAGCTTAGTTCATCCCTTAGGTTTCATTAGATCAGCCCTGATGCAGGAAGGATGCTGATGAGACTGATCTAATGCATGCACTTGTTTCATACAAAAAACCGAACAGTTTTACAGTGACAAAATATATTGTGCTTCCTCGGTTAATTTATTTTAATTGTACTAAATATAGTTAGATGGTGTATAGTAAAAGAAAATGGGAGGGAATGGTTCAAATTAGCAGGAAGGAATAATAGTGTTACATCTGGGAAATTGAATTTTTTTCCATTATGTTTCTCACCCTTTGTAATTTAAATCACAAATATTTTTTTTTTTTTTGCTCAGAATTCCTCGGGCTACCTTAGGGATCCATAGCTAAATATGTTGATGAATCCATTGAAATAAAGATCCATTTAACTTCCAGATTTAAACAGAAAATAGTACCTCCATCAATCCCAAAGGCAGCCTTTACTCAGCATTCTGAAACTATGATACCGTCTGCTGAGCTGTTAGCCATATTAGATCATGGCCCCTGAAAATAGCTCTTTGTCAATTTACTGAGAATTTATATTCACATTTGTGTAACTCATTTTTTTAACCTTTTTTTTTTTTGGTATTAAACAAGTCATAGACACAACTAGGAATGTGGACATTGTTATGATGATGTAAAAAGAAAATTTAAGTGTAAGTAAAAACCCTTCCAGTTTTGGAGCCTTTATAATTTGGGATAGCAAAAAGGCATGGGAGGTAGAGGTAGTATAGGATACTGGAAAGCCAGGAGATTGGAAAGAATTGGGTTTGGATATTGGCTCTTCTTGTTTAGTTGTTTTTCAGTTGTGTCTGACTCCTTATGACCTACTTTGGGGCTTTCTTGGCAACAATACTGGAGTGGTTTGCCCTTTTCTTCTCTAGCTCATTTAACAGATGAGGAAACTGAGACAAACAGGGTTAAGTGACTTCTCAGAGTCACACAGCTAGTATGTGTCCGAGGAGGGATTTGAACTCAGGTCTTCCTGACTCCTGGGCTGGTGCTCTATTTATTGTACCACCTAGCTGCCCTGGAAGCTAGGTCTATCTTATTGTCTAACTCACTTACATCCCAAGATCACATTAGTTCTTTTCACTGCCACATGAAGCCACACACTGAGACTGAGATTTCAATCCACTAACCCCTCCCCCCCCCCATCTTGATTTTTTTGAGAATAACTGTTGTTTAGCCATACCTCCCTTACTTTGTGCTTTTTGTGTGGTTGATTTTTTAAAATACCCAAATAAGACTTTACATTTATTCCCACTGAGTTTTATTTTATAAGATTCAGTCTACTGCTCTAACCTTTTCAAGATTTTTTTGAATCTTGATTCTATTGTTCAGTGTGTTAATCATAAGCTAACTTTTTTATAGGGAAGAGAATAAGCATTTATTAGGTGCCAACTCTGTGCCAGACACTTTTCAGATATCCTCTTAATCCTTGAAACAACCCTGAGAGGTAGATGCCATTATTTTTAATAACATTTTAATTTATAGTTTTGAGTTCCAATTTTTTATTTTTTTCTATTTTTAAATAAAAGTATTTTATTATTTTGCCGTTACATGTAGAAATATTATATAAACAAATGTTGAAAACGATTTCCAATTTCTAATTTTTCTCCCTCCCTCCCCTACCTTCCCCCCTCCCCTAGATAGCAGGCAATCTGATATAGGTTATATATTATATTAATATATATATAATAACATTAAGCATATTTCTGCATTAGTCATGTTATATGAGAAGGATCAGAGCACAAAGGAAAAACCTAAAATCAGAAAACCAACAGCATCAAAAACAAAAGAAATAGTATGGTCCAATCAGCATCCATATTCCACAGTTCATTTTTTCCCCCTGGATTTGGAGAGCCTTTTCCATCATGAGTCCTTTGGAACTTTCTTGTTCCATTGGATTGGTAAGAAGAATCTAATCTATCACAGTTGATCAACACAATGTTGATGATACTGTGTATAATGTTCTTCTGGTTCTGCTCATCTCACTCATCATCAGTTCATGCAAGTCCTTCCAGGTTTCTCTGAACTCCACCTGCTCATCGTTTCTTACAGCACAATAGAATTCCATTACATTCATATACCACAACTTGTTCAGCCATTCCCCAATTGATGGATATCCCCTCAATTTCCAATTCCTTGCCACCACAAAAAGAGCAGCTATCAATATTTTTGTACATGTGGGTCCTTTTCCCTTTTGAGTTCCAATTTTTATCCCTCCTTCCTTCCCTCCCTCCCCCCTTCCTGAGGTGGTAAGCAATCAGATATGGGTTATACAAGTACAATTATGTAAAACAGGGCACATTAGTAATTTTGTGCAAAAAAAACTTGAATAAAAGAAAAAATGAAAGAAAATGAAAAATAGCATGTTTCAGTCGGTTTTCCATCAACATCAGTTCTTTCTTTGGAGGTGGACAGTATGTTTCATCATTAGTCCTTTGGGATTGTTGGATAACTATTGCTGAGAATAGTTAAGTCATTCACAGTTCTTCATCAAACAATATTGCTGTCTCTGTGCACAATGTTCTCCTGGTTCTGCTCGCTTCACTATACATCATTTCATATAAGTCTTTTCAGGCCTTTCTGAAATCATCCTGCTTGTCATTTCTTATAGCACAATAATATTCCATCACCATCATATACCACAGCTTGTTTAGCCATTGGCATTCCTTTGATTTCTGACAGCCCACTACTCTTTACATTATAGAGTACTACTATTCTCACCTACTAGTTTTATAATCCTGACAAAAACTGAAATGAAGTTAGCCTGGTGGCCTGGTCTGCTCTTGTGTGTGTGTGTGTGTGTGTGTGTCTTTTTTTTTTTTTTTGCAGGGAAATTCGGGTTAAGTGACTTGCCCAGGGTCACGCAGCTACTGTCAAGTGCCTGGCTCGATTTGAACTCAGGTCCTCCTGAATCCAAGGCCAGTGCTTTATACACTGCACAACCTAGGTGCCCCCTCGTCTGTTCTTTATGAAGGGATGCTGGCTCTTTGTAACCACTTTCTAGTTGTTTGAGAATTCTCTCTTCAATGACCTAGTCTAGAATTTTACCAGGAATTGAAGTCAAGCTCACTGGCCTATAGTTTTCAGCCTGTCCTCTTTTATTTTTGAATTGAGAATTTGGACATTTGCCCCTCTCCAGTCTTGTAGTATCTCTCTTGTTTTCCATGTTGATTCAAATATTGAATGAATTGAGAGTACCTTAGCAATCATACCTGCCAATTCTTTCAGGGCTTAAGGATACAAGTTATCTTGGCCAGGTGACTTGAATTCATTAAGGACTACTAGGCTCTCTATAATTAGTTTCTTATTTAACCTGAGTGTCAACTCCTTGTCATTTTAATGCCATTTTAAGTTCAAAGGTCATGAAAAAACAGAAGTAAAATAAAAATTCATCAGCTCCCTCTTCTCTCTGTTGTCCGTTAGCCATCCCAAACAAAAGGTCCTCTTCTCCTTTGATCCATTTTCTCCTCATAGGGTCAATTAAATCTCCAAATCTCTTTCTTTTGTCCTTGGCTTCCCTTGCCAGTCACAGTTCATTTAGACGTTTTAGCCTTCTTTATGATACTTTTATAGGAACATACTATAGTCACATTCATCTTCCTGGCTGCTTTCATGTTCTCTTCATTTCTTTCTCTGTTCATTTCTTTTAAAAATGTTTGGGGGGGGGCTGTTAGGTGGCGAAGTGGATAAAGCACTAGCCCTGGATTCAGGAGGACCTGAGTTCAAATGTGACCTCAGACACTTAACAGGTACTAGCTGTGTGACCCTGGGCAAGTCACTTAACCCTCATTGCTCCGCTCCCCCAAAAATTATTGGTTAGTGACTTCTGGTGTATCCAAATATTTTTCTTTAGATAATTGCCATTTTTCTTCCTCATTGAAAATTTTTTTCTTTATGTCTTTTAGAATTTCATTCTGGAAAGGAGCATCTCCCATCCCTCTTGGGTTGAATTCACCTGAAACATTTTAGTCCTTGGATTCTTACCTATTTTTCCTTTTAACCCTTTGAAAGATAGATGCTTTCCCAAAAATCTAGGGTACATGTCATAGTATGCCCAGATTTTCTCTCCTTTATAACAAATTCCAGGAGGACATGGTCAATTACCCTAGGCTTTCCATTATTTCCATTCCTACATCTTAAACTCAACACGTCCATAACTAAATTCATTCTCTTTGTCCCAAAAGCTCCCCCCTTCTTAACTTCCCTATTACTGTCAGGGTACCATTCTCCCATTCACTCAGGCTCAAAGCCTAGGTATTACCCTTGACTCCTCACTCATTCTCCAATCCCACATCTTCAATTTGTTGCCAAGTCTTGTTAATTCTTCTTTTTTTTAGCATCTCTCACATATGCCCTACTCTCAGTCTCTGATTCTGCTACTCTCCTGGTGCAGCCCCTTCTCTCATACTTGGATTATTGCAATAGAGAGACTGATTGAAGCTCAGAGAGGAATAAAGTGATTTATCATGGTCACTTCACTAGGAATTATAAGAAGCAAATTTCAGCCCAGGCCTCCCAAATCCAGGTCCATATTTCTTTCTCCTACACTATCCTGTCTAATTAATGTATTTTTAGTAGTTTTATCCTTTTGGATTTACTTTAATTCTTTCTGTAGAAAATAATTTGGTGAGAAATCACTTCAATTAATAAACATGGAGTCCAGAACTGTGTAAGAGCCAAAGTACTGGACATGGTATCAGGAAGACATGAGTTCAAATCCCACATCTGACACTCATCATTTCTTTGTGACTACAAGTAAATCACTTAATGTCTCAATCTCAGTTTCATCATCTGCAAAATGGAGACAATAGCGCTTACCTTTGAGGATTATTGGGTAAATCAAATGGGACAAAGCATGTATTATTGGAGATTATCCATTTATCTTGTATATATCAGGTTTGTACATAGTTGCTTGCATGTTGTCTTCCCCATTACACTGTAAGCTCCTTGAGAGCAAGGGGCCATTTTTTTGTATCCCCAGTGCTTAGCATAGGGTCTGACACATAGCAGGTGCTTATCAACAATGCTTGTTCACAATTTGACTTGATATTGCAGATATTAAATCCCCTAAGTAGATGCCAGCTGTTACTTGTGTTACTACTCTAAAATAAGGCTCCAATGTCTCCATGTAGCTTGGAGGTGACCATGGATTTTTTAAAATTCTACCAGTAGAGTGCAGATTACGTTAAGTCCTATCAAGCTGAAAAGGCTTTGAGTATGGCTGGAGTCATAGTTCCTATATGTCATCCTAGGAGCAGGCTAGCTAATGATACAGAAGATGATCATCTTCACCACTCAAGTTTATATAATGCTTTAAGATTTGCAAAATTCAATGCTCACAACAACCTTGTGGGGTGGGCATTTCAGGAACTATTATCCCCATTTCACATATGCAGAAACTGAGATCCAGAGTGGTCAGGTCACAGAACTAGTAGGAATCAGAGGCAAGGTTTGATTCCAGGTGCTCTGACTCCAGATCTCGAACTCTATTTCCTGTGCTTTAGTCTCCCCATTGATGGCCATTTTTTTTTTAATTTTTAATTTTATTTTTGGTGAGGCAATTGGGTTTAAGTGACTTGCCCAGGGTCACACAGCTAGTAAGTGTTAAGTGTCTGAGGCCGCATTTGAACTCAGGTCCTACTGAATCCAGGGCCGGTGCTCTATCCACTGTGCCACCTAGCTGCCCCTGTGGCCATTTTTTTTTAAACCAATGCAGTTCTGGATGAGTTTGCTAATATACAGGGGACATTGTGGGTTGAGACTTCTCTTGGTGGAGGGAATACTTGCATTGATGAAATCACAGTTTTCTTGGAGAAATTACTGTATTCTTACTTATTCAGTTATGTCCTGCTAGTCTAATGAATTCATGCATATTCCATAAATGTCTAGCAATGTATAGTGAAGTCTAGGAGGCTGTTCGGGCACTGGAAAATTGGACAGATCTTTGATCCTTCTTGCATCTGACGTTTTAAAATCTCTGCCCATAGAGGCTAGAACAGGGTGTCAGTCTTCCTGTACCTCTGACGTAGGCATGCCTAATGAGATTAGGGAGTGCTCAGAAGGTGCAGTCAGGGACATAACCGTCACACACCCTGTGACACAAGAGTTACTATTGCCTAAACCTTTAGTGTATTCGATGACTAGTAAAGCAAACATCTCTGCTCAGGCCAGTAAACAAGAGCTTCTCTCCCCATGGCAAGCACACCAAAATGGGGCAGACAGACATATAAGGAAGGCTGCCCAGAAAACTAGATTCCCTTGGGCTTCCCTGTTTAGTCAAGAAAAAAAATCCTTAAGTGGCTTTCTTCTTTCTAGTTCTATTTCCAAAAGCTGGGAGAGAAAACAAACTGCTAAATGTATGATGGATTAAGGATATCGAGTGATTGAAAGAGCAGCATGTTGGGACAAAACTAGTAAGACAGAATTTGCCAGATGGAAATGTAAAGTGTTCCTTGAATTAAAAAAAAGACATTCTCACATCAACATGGGGAAGGTGTAGGTATAGTTAGTAGTGCATGTGAAAAAAAAATCTGGGGATTTTAGTCTACTGCCAGTTTAATGAGTCAGTATGGCAGTTGAAAAGGTTAGAGTGTTATATTAAATTACTGAAGTGCCAGCCTATTTCTTCCTCCCTCCCTCCCTTCTTCCCTTCCTTATCTTCCTTCCCACACATATATAGGCATCGAGGTGGCTCAGTGGATAGAATGCAGGGCCTGGAGTGAGGAAAACATCTTCCTGAGCTAAAATATGGCCTCGGTCTTTTACTAGCTGTGTGACCTTGGGCAAGTCACTTAACCCTGTTTGTCTCAGTTTCCTCATCTGTAAAATAGGCTGGAGAAGGAAATAGCAAACTGCTCCAGTATCTTTGCCAAGAAAACTCCAAATGGAGTCACAAAGAGTCGGAGATGACTGAACAACAAGATTATTGAGAAGATGGAAAGTTTACAGAGGAGAGCAACAAATACTGCCATGGGAGGATTGTTATGTAGCATAGAGAGGAGAAGAAAGACTTAGGAGAGATAAGATTGCTGCCTTTAAGTATTTGAAGGGTTATCAATTGGAAGGTGAGAGTTAGACCCCAGAAAGCAGAACTGGAAGCACTGGGTAGAAATTCGAAAGAAGCAGATTTAGGCTTGATGTAAGGAAAAACTTCCTGATAAGAGCTTGCCAAATGTAATTGGCTTCCTCAGGAGGTAGGGAGTTTTCCCCATTTAGAAATCTACACAGAGATGCAGAGGTTGTGATCTAAGGATTTTATTTCTCATTATGCTTGGATGGTGACATCTTCAGCTTGACACTCTACAAGGCAGGAAGTTTCAAAAGGAGACGCCAGAGCTTCAAACAAAGGGCCGATCAAACAGATGGAAAAGCAAAGCAGGAGGCTGCAGTCAGAAAAGACAGAAGGGGTGTATAGCTTGGCATGGCCCTGACAGAAGGCATCCATCTGCACCCTCAAACCTTTGCCAAGGTGAGAGGCTTCAGCTGTTTTCCAGTCTTTTCCTGGGGTTGCAACAGTCCCCTGGCCTGCCATGAAAGGCTTTTGAACACAATCCCAAAGAAGAGACAAAATTGCATCTTAGCATTTACCACTGGGGTCATGAGTTATGAAATGATTGTGTCCCTCTCCTGCTACACTGAGGAGGCAACAAGGATTAGGATGGAATTAGATGATGATTGTTTAGAAGTGGAGGAAATTGTACCCATTTGTACAAGGTAAAGAAACACTTTTCCCATTCTATCAGCCATTTAAATGCTTATTAAGCATTTACATTAAGTGTTTCCTATGTGCCAAACCCTGTGCTAAGAATACAAATAAAAGTAATCCCTGCCCTGAAGGATCTTACTTTCTAATGGGGGGAAGACAACAGATAATACAGAGAAGGAAGCTGAGAAGCAGCAGTAAAATGATGTGTGCGGTTGGAGGAAGGACAAAGATGGTGGGTGGTAGATGGGAGGTTTTAGAGGAAGTCCACATTCCAGGCTGTAAAGGAAGGAAACGTGACTGGCCTGGGTGTGCCACATGATTCAGTTATAAATTCCATGAACAATCACACTATAATTAGTTTTTTAGCTTTAGATTTTAGCATAATTAATCGAGCAACCCATTCATTTACCTCAAAAACATCTATTGAAACCCTTCTATGCTCAAGACACCATGAAAGAATACAAAGAATTGAGGGGCAGCTAGGTGGCACAGTGGATTCAGGAGGACCTGAATTCAAATCCGGCCTCAGACATTTGACACTTACTAGCTGTGTGACCCTGGGCAAGTCACTTAACCCTCATTGCCCCACAAAAAGAATACAAAGTATTACAGGCAGTCTCTACTTTCGTATTTCAAACTTTCAAAGGTTCCTCACCTCTAAGAGCTTCTCTGAACAGTTCTCCCAGTCTCATGGCCAGGAGCTCTTCCCTCCTTGCTGCCATGGTTCCTCATTTCCTTTCCACCTTTTGTTTCTTCCCCACTAGCTAGCAGCTGCAAAGGATAATTCACTCAGCTCCTTCAGACTCTCACCTGCTCCCAGGGTCTATTTTTATTTGATTGGTGGCAGAGGTGTTAAATGAAGAAAGGAGATTAAAATCCCAGTTTGCTCCTCTCTTTCTATTTTCCAAGGCTAATCTCATTTTCCAGAAGTGCAGAGTTCCCATCTATCTCCCGACCCATCCTACACACCCTCTAAGCAGATTGTCATTCCTATTCTTTTTCTACCTTCCCCCCAGCTTCTGTGAATAAATGTCCAAGGGTGCAAAAGCCCAAGGGTGCTTTTTCTTTGAAGTGAAATGCATACAATCATGGACAATAGAGTCGGAAAGGTCTAAATACCCATTTCTTCATCTGTAAAACGAAGAAACTACATTAAATGATGTTTAAGGTTCTTTACAACTAGATAGCAAGCACCGGATTTGGAATCAGGAAGACTCCTCTTTATGAGTTGAAATTTGGCCTCAGACACTTACTAGCTACGTGGCCTTGGGCAAGTAACTTAACCCTGTTTGCCTCAATTTCTTGATCTGTCAAATGAGCTGAACAAGTATATGGCTAAACCGCTCCAATATCTTCGTCAAAAAAACCACACCAAAATGGGGTTATGGAGAGTTGGACACAACTGAACACCACCACCACCACACCTATAAAATTTTGATTTTTTGTTTTTGGTCAATCTAAAAGCATTCTGAAACTCCCTCTTCTATTTAAATACAATCTACGGAACAAATATAGAAATTCAGCACTGTCTTTGAGGGCTGCATGGATAAAATTATTAATTTGGATTCATTCATCTAGACGTCATAAAAGTGCAAATACATTGAGTGAAAGTAGTGGAGGAAGGGCATTCTCAACTGGGAAAGGATGGTCAGTGTTGATAGACCCTCAGCTCTCCTGGGCTGCTCTTGGTTGGTCACATGGCTAGTACTTAGCCAGACATTTCATCGGGGAGCTGGAGTCCCTCATGTCTTTCCTGTTCCTGTACAGAAATGACCAAAGAGCTTTATAAATGGCTGTAGCCTTAATCTATTGAACCGCTTAAAACCCTTAGACAATGTCAGGATCTTTTAAGAAAAGAAACTAGCCTAACATGCATGGGTGGGGCCTTAAGATATTGCTCTTACCACTGTGGGAGATTGAGTGACTGGTGGTTTATGGTTAAAAAGTGAAGGGTTGGGGGCAGCTAGGTGGCACAGTGGATAGAGCACTGGCCCTGGATTCAGGAGGACCTGAGTTCAAATCCGGACTCAGACACTTGACACTTACTAACTGTGTGATGCTGGGCAAATCACTTAACTCTCATTGCCCTGCCAAAAAAAAAAAAAAGTGAAGGGTTGCTATCAGAGATTTTATCTTCAAGAATTTTGTAGGAATTTGTACTGCTGTACCATGCCTTGAGGAGCAGCTAGATGTCCCAGTGGATAGAGTGCCAGGCCTGCAGTCAGGAAGACTCATCTTCCTGAGTTCAAATCTGACCTCAGACACTTACTAGCTGTGTGACCTTGGACAAGTCACTTAACACTGTTTGCCTCAGTTTTTTCATCTGTAAAATGAGCAGGAGAAGGAAATGGCAAAGCACTTCAGTATCTTTGCTAAGAGAGTCCCAAATGGGGTCATGAAGAGTCAGAGGTGATTGAAAACAACTGAACAATAAGCCATGCACATAAGCATATCAGGAATTCAATGTATGTTTTGAAGTGAATGAATCACTCACTTAATAATGCAAAAATCTTAACCTAGAAAATTAATTATATAATTATTATTTTACACATAAAGAAACAAACTTGTGGGGGTTAATCAAAATTTCCCAGAACAACCTCAGACACTTAACACTTACTAGTTGTGTGACCCTGCGCAAGTCACTTAACCCCAATTGCCTCACCAAAACCCCCCCAAAAAACAAAACCAAAAACCAAACAAAGTAATGGGGAAAATTTTAAAAGTGAGCAAATTCTTGGGGGCAGCTAGGTGGCATAGTGGATAAATCACCAGCCCTGGATTCAGGAGGACCTGAGTTCAAATCTGTCCTCAGACGCTTGACACTTACTAGCTGTGTGATCCTGGGCAAGTCACTTAACCCTCATTGCCCTGCAAAAAAATATTCCCAGAACATAGAGCTAGTAAACATCAGAGCTGGAACTGACTAGCTCTAATCAGAAGTCTAGTTTTGTTCCCACTAAATTATGTTTCTTTAATGCCATGACATTCCCTTTTGGTTTGAACATCATGGGAACCAAGGGCAATAATATCTGGAAGGATGAAAAGCATTCTCAGGTTTTGAGGTGCATCATGGGATGGTGAAAAGAGCGATAATACTTTGAAAAGATGGGTTAAAATCCCAGGTTTTTCGTACACTTCTGTCAGCCTCTGTTTCCTCATCAGTAAAACAGGGGCATTAGTCTGGATGACCTAAAAGGTCTTTTCCCAGCTCTAGACCTTTGACTATTGCATGTGGGAATAGGATGAATGGTAAAAAGGCTGGTGGGCGTTTTCCATTGTTCCTTGGTGAAAGGTTCAGTTTTTCCAAGGACAAAACGTTCATAGACTTTTAATAATAATTATTTACACATGCCCCCCCCCTTTATTTTTTGCAGGGGGCAATGAGAGTTAAGTGACTTGCCCAGGGTAATACAGCTAGTAAGTGTCAAGTGTCTGAGGACATATTTGGACTCAAGTCCTCCTGAATCCAGGGCCTATGCTTTATCCACTGCGCCACCTAGCTGCCCCAATAATTATTATTATAATGAAATATAGTGCTTTGGGGTTTGCAAAGTATTTAAAATATTATCTCATCTGGTCCTCACAACAGTCTTGTAAGGTAGATGTGCTTATTATTCCCATTTTACAGGTGTGGAACTTGAGGGAGATAAAGGTTTTGACTTTCCCAGGTTAAGTGTGTGTCTGAGTCAGAATTTGAACTCGTGCCTTTCTGACTCCAGGTCCAACACTATTTACTTCATTGCCTTGATGCCTAACCACTTCACTCTCCCACTGTGATTTTCTTTTTAGTCTACTTTCTTTCTTTCTTTTTTTAGCCTGCTTTTAAAAGTAAAATTCTCATCCTCACTGTTTGGATCAGATACAATTAAAAGTCCCAGAAGGCTCGGGTTTCCTATCAGAAGCATCGTCCTCCAACAAGGCTTCCCTGAGTCATAGCAGAAAGTGTTGTTTCCTTCCACAAATTCTCTAAGAGTAACTTGTAAAAATAAAATAAAATAAAATAGAAAAATAAGAGTAATTTGTCATATTTCTTCTACATTACCATTACATTCTTCCTTGTGTCATTCTTCCTTGTGGTACCTTTCTTACCTTCACTTTTTACTCCCTTAAGGGAAGAGATCATACTGTTTTTTGATCTTTAGCACAGTATTTATTGTTCAAAAGCCTCCCAGACTTAATTGTGAGGCTCAGCTTTACAAACCTTAAATTACCATTTTAAAAAATCAGTATTATAAAGTACAGTCTCTTGAGGCAAGTTGGAAAGAATACTGTCTCTCGACTCAGGGGACCTTGATCCAAACCGTGCCTCGGACCCTCACTCCCAGTTTCCTTTTCAGTAATATGGGGGATTTGGATTGGAGTTAGGAAGGCTTGAGCTCAATTATGACCGGATTTCTAGCTGTGGGACCCTGGGCAAGTCCCTCCATGCGTCTGTTTCCTCAACTTGAAATGGGGATAATAATAGCACCTACACCTACCTCTCAGGCTTGTCGTGAGGATTTAATGAGTGTAAAAAGCACTTAGCTCAGGGCTTGGCACATAGTAATCGCTGTCTAAATACTTCTTCCCATTCCCTTTCCTTCCCTGCCCCGCCCAAATAGTCACGGAGGCCCCTTCCAGCTCCAATTCTACGAGAACTTCTAGTTCCTCTCCGTAACCCACTGCCTACTTGCACAGAGTTCACAAATTCTTGTCAAATCGGATCGGCAGGAGACGAGATGGGAAGACGTGGGTAAGTTGCCAGCCCTTTTCCGTAGGAACCTTAAGTCGGGAAGATCAGGAGAAGCCCTTGGCGATTTCTTTTACTTGCCGGCCGCCCTAGCCTCCTTTGCCATTTTAAATGGGCCAATCTCAGGCTCGCTCCTACTCGGGGTTCGGGGAGCGCTGTACCCCTCCGGCCGTTAGGATCCTCAGCGCTCAGCGCGGGCCGCACCCTCCGGCCTGCCCCGCCCTGGGCAGCTGCAGGAAATATCCATTCTAGCCACGGGCTCTCTCTGGGGCAGAGTTTTCCTCCTAGGGGCGCCCAAAATGCTCGTGGCCGCCGTGGGGCCCCTCCCAGCCCGTGACCAGGAACTTGATGGGCGGGGATCCCCTGGCAGGCAGCTCACTCGGTTGCCGTCTCTGCCCGCTCTCGTGCCTCGGAGCTGACTTCTCGGCGGCGCCTGACTTGGGCTCTGCAGCAGCAAAGCCTGGCACGGATCCCTCCCCCCTCCCTCCCCTCGGTTCTCGGCCCGAGCTGCCGCTGCCGCGGCCGTCGCTGTCCGAGGCCCGGCCGGGAGGAGAAGGGAGGCACTGACTCCTACAAGGCGGGGCGAGGGTACGGGCTTCCGAGGCTTTTCCCATTGTCCAGGTCTGTCCCTGTTCTTGGAGTGTCATGCTTCGCTGGGTGCGGGGCTTCGTGCTGCCCGTGGCGGCCTGCCAGGAAAACGAAGCCTACAAACGCTATGAAAACCTTTTCAAGAAGTTGGACCGCAACAAGGATGGAAAGGTGGACATCAGCGAGCTGCAGGAGGGCCTGAAAACCCTGGGCATCCCTCTAGGCCAAGACGCGGAAGAGGTGGGTTTGCCGGGCCTTGGGTCCAAGGGTGGCGATGCTGGAGAGGTGGAGCCTTGTCCTAACTGGCCTGGGACTGGGCGGGGGCAGAGGCCCTAGTTGAGAGGAAGAGGGCGGAGGGGATTCGCTGCAGAAGCAGGGACTGTCCTAGGCTTTGTGGTGGGAAAGGGGAAAGGGCTTATTAGCTGGGAGTAGAATGTTTGGACCGGATAAATAACCACGCAGTGAAAGGAAACTTGTGGCTTCCAAATAAAGGTTGGCGTTCTGGCGAAACTTTACTATTTGGGATGCTTTACTTGTAGAGCCGAGATTTGGAACTCCACGTGGACATTCTGAAAATACCTGAGTTCTTCCTCTCCTCCCCCAATCGATTTCCTTTGTTTCTCTGTAGACACTTAATATGGATTTGTAAAGCCCTTTCCAACTTCTATGAAACAGTATCCCTCCAAGACTACTCGGTTACATTTGGATACATCTTACAGCAATCTCAAGAGTAGAAATGAATTCCTAACTGATAAGTGGTAGTTGTAGCTGCTCCTAAGAGGCGGAGTTTTCTTATAAAGCAGTCCTAGCCTTTTCCCTACTTCCTGTTGTTCAGCATAGAATAAATTCCATTGCCTAAAATGCTGGAAGTTAATATCTTTACTACATACACTGATAACAGGGGTTGGCCCTCTCTGGGACGTTATTTCTGAATGTGCACCCTCTGAGTCATGTTAATTAAGCCCAGAAGTTCAGCTACCTTTTAGCATGGGAAGGTCCTTTGAAATTCGCCACACCTTAGTACAGCCTATACTCTATACTGGGAGTCTTCTCTATATAGCCAGTCAGAGGGAAAGTTATAATCTTGATGGGGGGGGGGGGGGGAGGGAGATAAAGTGCCTTACATTTTAAACTTAGTGTCTCTTTTATTTTAATCCTGTATTTTAATTTACCTCCATGGTAGCCTTTTATTTAGGGTCTTAAAAATTAGTCCGAAAACTTTCTTTCCATTGCTTAGACCTTAAATGATTTTATCCTTATTGACATGTCAATATAAATGGCATGAATCTACCAAAGGAATAAAAAAGACATCCCCCCCAACAACAACTCTAAAAACTGTTAACAGGAAATAGTGGTGGATGAAGATGTTTCCAAATTCTAGCCTAGGATCATAGGCTCATAAATTTAGAGACAGAAGGGGACATTAGAGGTCATATGGTCCAAATCCCTGGTTTTATGGCTGAGGAAACTCATTTCCCAAGGTTACACAGGGATTAAATGGAAGTCAGGATTCAAACTCAGATCCTCAAACTCCAAATCAAAATGTTTTTCCATTGTACCGTACATTCTATAGTAATTATGCTCTCACTACAAGAACAACATTTTAAATTTTATATTCTAACAATATTTGTCATTGTAAAAAAAAAAAAAAACCAAAACATTTGGTAGTGCCATAATGGTTAGAGAGATGGTCTTGTAATCAGGAAGCCTGATTCCTGCTTCTGATACATATGACTTGTGTGATCTTTGGCAAGTCACTTAAATTATAGAAGTTATAGTTATATAATTATATGCCAGTCTGCATAAATGGAGAGAATTAACACCATGGGAGTTCCCCAAACAGATGAAACCACAGGTCAGAACAAAAACAAAATTTGAAAATTATCTGACAATTTTTTTGGGGGGGGCGGGGGGTGGTCAGGGCTACTGCTATGGGTTCACTGAAGATTCCTGAATATGCTTCATTGTAATTGGGAACACCTTGGGGTCTTTTTCAAAACAGTTTCCAGTGCTAAGAGAAATCAGACTTCAGTCAATAATCATGTATTAAGCAACTAGTATGGGCCAGGCACTGTGATAACAGCCAGGTATACAAAAATTTTAAAAAATCCCAGTTAAATATTTAATTACATATTAATATTTAAGAACATATACATACATATGTATACACATGTATGTGTAGATATAAAATCAACACGGTGGGGAATGGAAGGAAAGGCACTGACAGCTAATGAGGATCTGGAAAGGCTTGAACTTTGAAGAAAATTAGGGGGTTTAAATGGGTGAAAGTGAGGAGGAGTTTGTGGAGGCCACAAGGGGTACAGCCAGTAGGAAAGACTAACAAGGTCAGGAGATGGAGTGCCACGTTTGAACAATAATAAGGCGGCCAATTTTGCTGGACCTTAAATGGTGTGAAAGGGATTAATGAATAAGGCAGGAAAGTTAGTTTGGAGGCAAAGGGTAAAGGGCTTCCACTGACAAACAGGGGAATTGGTACTTATTACCTCTAGTATTCAATAGGGAGCAGTTTGGGGTTTGTTGAGCAGGGAGTCATGGGATCAGGCTTATGTTTAAGGAAAATCCCTTCTGTAGCTATGTGGATGACGGACTGGAGAGGGGAAAGACTTGAAGAAGAGAGTTCAATTAGGAGGTCATGGTAGGAGTCGTGGCGAGATGATGAGGACTTGGAGTGGGGTGTTGGCTGTGTGAATGGAGGAAAGGGGATACAGATGAGAGGGATTGTGGAGGTAGATTTGACAATGAATAGATATGTTCAGTAAGGGGAAGTGAGGAGTCAAGACTGATTGATTTTATTTTCGGAGTTGGAAAGGATTTTAGAGATTATCCAGTCTAACCCTAAAGAGTATGGTGCTGAAGTGATCAAAGTTTTGAATTTAGAGGCAGTAAGCCCTGGGTTCAAATCTCACCTTATACACTTAATCTAGTGGTATGACTGTAGGCAGGTCTCTCTTCTCTGGGCTTTAGATTACTCATGTGTAAAAGGAGGGGTTTGGACTCAGTGACCTTAAAGGTCATTTCTAGCTCTAAATCCGTGATCTCTTTCATTTTACATTCAAGGAAACTGAAGCCCTGAAAGATTTCGCGATCTGCCCAAGCTCACATAGCTGATGAATAGTTGAGACAATAAAGACGTTAGTCTTATGATTTCCACTCTATTTTTTCTTTCCATTCTACTTTCCATTTCCGTTAGAGAGGTAATGGGGTTGGGCAGCTAGGCTGCTCAGTGGATAAAGCACCAGTCCTGGAGTCAGGAGAACCCGAGTTCAAATTTGGCCTCAGACACAAATTAGCTGTGTCACCCTGGGCAAGTCACTTACCCTTAAAAAAAAGGCAATCTGGTAAGGTGGATAAAGTGCTGGACTTGGAATCAGGATGTCTTGTTCAAATCCTGCCTTTCCAGTCTTCCTATCATTTATACTCTCCATGAACTCTTCAATCCAGTGACTCTGGCCTCCTAGCTGTTCCTTAAGATGCTCCATCTCCCAACTCCAGGCATCTTCACTGGTTGTCCCCCATACCTGGACTATTCTGCCTCTTCATCTCTACCTCTTGACTTCCTTCAAATCACAGAAAAATTTCATCTTCTAGAAGAAGCCTTTCCCAATCTTTCTTCAGTCTATTGCCTTCCCTCTGCTAATCAACAGAGGCTAATCAGCCTCTGCTGATTATATTCAATTTATCCTGTATATATCTCGTTTGTAAATAGATGTTTGAATGTTGTCACCCCATTAGACTGAGTTCTTTAAGAGCAGAGACAATCTTTTGCCTTTCTTTGTATTATCAGTGCTTAGAACAGTGCCTTGCACACAGTAGGTGCTTAATAAATGTTTATTTAAAAAACCAAATGTTTATTGGCTGATTCCCTCTGACATTTTATTAGTTGCTTAACTTCCTTGAGCTTCAATTTCTTCATCTTGTATAATAATACCTATAGTACTTTGCTCACAGGTTTTGTGAAGCTCGAATGAGGTAACTTTTTGTAAATCTTCAAGTGTTTGCTACTTAATCATAACTCCTCAGAACTCCAAGACACTTGCTTAGATTACAAGTTGTAGATGACTTTCTCTTCTGCATTGGTGAAAAGAGTTTCCATACTTCCTGACACCAGTGAAATCACAGGTCTGGACAGAAACATTATGTGAAGTGCTTTGGAAACTTTAAATTGCTTTGCAAATGTCAGTTCTTATTACGCCATAATACTTAGTGGTAGTTTCCCCAAAGTGCTTGCTACTACTTTTTTGACAACTATTTGGGGGTGTATGTATGTATGTATGTTCGTACGTACGTGCTCATGACTGGAAACATTCAGTACCCTTGACACATTTTAAAATATGCACAATCATTAATTATCGATTTCTGATGTGGGAATTGTCTACCAGTACCTCACTTTCCTATGACCTTATTCAGTAAATCCAAGCACCATTTATTATTTGCTTATTATGCACAGGGTTCTTTGTCAGATGCTGGGTAATATAAAGGTGAGGAACAGTCACTACTGTCAAGGAGTTTACAATCTAACCCCCCTCTCCCTCTCTTCCCCCCTCTCTTCCCCCCTCTCTTCCCCCCTCTCTTCCCCCCTCTCTTCCCCCCTCTCTTCCCCCCTCTCTTCCCCCCTCTCTTCCCCCCTCTTCCCCCCTCTTCCCCCCTCTTCCCCCCTCTTCCCCCCTCTTCCCCCCTCTTCCCCCCTCTTTCCCCCCTCTTTCCCCCCCTCTTTCCCCCCTCTCTTCCCCCCTCTCCCCCCCCCCCCACTTCTCACCTCTCACATTATGGTAGAAGTGGGAATGTGATCACCATGTAGGAGAGGTCAAAATGAGTGTCAGGAGATATGAGAAGGGACATAGATCACTTAGAGTTCTTAGGGGAAGTTCCACGGAGGAGGTGCCACAGTGGATGATGGGCTTTCAGTAAAGGGAAAGATTTCAGCAGGTGGAGATGGGGATGGGGAGGGAGCTAATTCTAGGCTTGAGGACTGGTTTGTGTGAAGTCATGGAGCTGGAAAATGGCACAATGAGACTGGGGAACACCGGCTTCTTTCCTTCGCTGTCTTTGTTGCTGTGATCTTTTGGCCTCTACTTAATTTTCCCTTCTTTTTCAAGGAGTTCAGTTCTTGGCTCATCCAACCTGTACCCTCATACTTGGAAATTTCATAATATTCGATGTCTCTTCAAACAATCTGGGCAGTTCATCTATGTCCTAAGCTTTCATAGCTATTAACTTCATTTAGTACTATCATACCTTATAAGTACTACCTTCCATAACTGTACCACATCCATAATTTTGAGCTCCTATAATTCTCCTCTCTGAACATAATCTCCTGTCCTATCTCTTCCTCTCCATCATTATTTCTAAATCTATTCTTGTTCTTACTCCAACTTCCAGTTCCTCTTTCTCTCTGTTTTTATTTCCTACTTAATTGAAACTGTAGGACCCATCTGCAATGAGCCATCTTTTCTCCCCACCTCTACATCTAAAATCACTTCTATATTTTTGCCCATCTCCTTATTCCTAAGTCTGAGCAACAGGTGACTTTTTTCTTTCCCAAGGTTCTCTACCTGTCCCCTTCATCTCCTGTTCATTTCTTCTAAGAGCTCGCCCCTTTAAACATTCCTGATTTCACTTTCTTCTTCAGTTTCTCCTTATCTCTTTCCCTAGTGCCCACAAATAGGCTTAGTTCTATTGACTCTTTTTTTTTTTTGTGAGGCAATTGGAGTTAAGTGACTTGCCCAGGGTCACACAGATAGTAAATGTTAAGTGTCTGAGGCTGGATTTGAACTCAGGTACTCCTGACTCCAGGGCCGGTGCTCTGTCTACTCTAGCTGCCCCTCTATTGACTCTTAAAAACAACAACACCCTTCATTTGACAATTCTATATCATCCTAAATGTTTCCTTTCATTACCAAACGACTAGAAAGAATTCTCTATACTTACTGCCTCCTAATTCCTTCTGGCTTTTGACTTCAGCATTTGACTAAAACTATTTCCCCCAAGGTCATGAATAATCTCTTAACTGCCAAATCCTTTTATCAAGCTTCACCTTTTTTTTTGGGGGGGGGTGGCTTTCTTCAGTTATTGATAATACTGATTACCCTATTCTCCTCCTTTACCGATGTTTCTCCTTTGGCTTTATGGCACTGCTCTCTCCTAGTTTTCCCTCTACATGCTTCATGTTTCCTTCACTGTTTCCTTTGCTGGGTTATCCTCTATCTCACTCCCCCTTAACATTGGTGTCCCCTAGGGTTCTATTCTGGGCCTCCTTCTTCTTTGCACTTTCCAGAAAGAAGAGGATGGATGTGAGTGAGATCTTGGTGACAAATGCAACAGAATTTGGTAACTGATTAACAATGAGTAATGAGGGGAGAGGAATGAAAGGAGGCTGTGGGCCTTCAAGCCTGGGTGACTGGTAGAATGGTGATGTTATTGTTGGGGATAGGGGAGAACATTGTAATTTTAATGTTAATTGCAAACATCTTATGGGCAGCTAGGTGGTGGCTCAGTGGATGGAGCTCCATGCCTGAGTCAAGAAGACTTGAGTTCAAATATGACTTCAGACATTTACTTGCTGTGTAGCTCTGGGCAAGTAATTTAACCTCTGTTTGCCTCAGTTTCCTCACCCATAAAATAGGAATAAATACCTTCATCAAAGAGTTGTTGTGAGGATAAAATAACATAATTCTAAAGCACGTTGTACAGTGCTTGGCATATAGTAAGCTCTATATAAATGATAACTATTATTATGATTGTGAGACAGTAGAGGATGTTTTAATAGGATTTGACACTAGGAAAACTTTTCCTAATGGAATTATTTGGGATCAACTGCTCAAAACTTTTAAAGAAACTTTCCTTTATTAACAAAATGTCTCCCACAAAACTTTCTTGGTTTAGAAAAATTCAACTTAATGCTGAGCATGTACAACTAGGTAACTTGAAACATATTTTCCCAATATTGGGTCAGAGACTGAACCTGTGATTTCACTTGTATAGGGAACAGTGAGGAAAAGCCCTCTCTCAATGCAAGTAGATACTAGAGAGGGTTGTATAGACCACTGAGTGGCTTGCCCAAGGTCACTAGGCAATGTGTGTTAGGGGTGGGACTTGATCTTCAGTTCTTCTGGCTCAAAGCCCAACTCTCTAGCTGCAGAAAACCTTCACTTGATCCACCTACCTCCACCAGCTCTGATCCTTATCTCTGCTTCCTTTTGTGGCTAAAGCCTGTGAGAAGGCCCTTGGCTTTCTTCTTTTCTCCAGTTTGGCTTTTAGCCTCATCATTCAATTGGAACTGTTCTCTCCAAAGTTGCTAGTGATTTCTTAATTGCCAAATCTAATGGCTTTTCCCCACCAATTCTCATCCTTTTTGACTTCAGCAGCCTTTGACCCCATTGATCACCCTCTTCTTGATACTACTGATCTTGTTGCTTCTCACTCTCCTTTGCTGGATTTTCATCCAGCATAAAGATACCTGGCCATGAGTATTGCTCGGAGCTCTTTCCTGGTTCCTCCTTCTCCTCTTCTTCATTTTTTTTGGGGTGAGGCAATTGGGGTTAAGTGACTTGCCTAGGGTCACATAGCTAGTAAGTGTCAAGTGTCTGAGGTCGAATTTGAACTCAGGTCCTCCTGAATCCAGGGCCGATGCTGCCACTGCGCCACCTAGCTGCCCCACCTCTTCTCTAAGATATATCACTTGGTGATCTCATCTCCTCTCATGGATTCAAGTATTCATTTCTAAGCTGATGATTCTTAAATCCATTTATCTAGCCTTAGCCTCTCTGCTGATCTATAGTCTCAAATTGTCCAAGCTGCCTTTTGGGTATCTCCAACTGGACATCCTGGAGACATCTTTTTTTTTTTTTTTTAAAGTGAGGCAATTGGGATTAAGTGACTTGCCCAGGGTCACACAGCTAGTAAGCGTTAAGTGTCTGAGGCTGGATTTGAACTCAGGTACTCCTGACTCCAGGGCCGGTGCTCTATCCACTGTGCCACCTAGCCTCCCCGTCCTGGAGACATCTTAAACCCAACATCTAAAATGGAACTCATTAGCTTTACCCCAACCCTCCTCTTTCCCAACTTCTTTATTGCTTGGTCGGGGTGGGGGAAGTCAGAAAGGGTAGAACCAACATTCCCCCAGTCATAGATGTTCCACAACCTAAGCTTCATTTTTGACTTTTCACTATCTTTCATTTTATTCCCTCCCATATCCAACCTGTTTCCAAGGCCTGTCAATTTTACCTTCATAATATCTCTTGAATCTTCTCCTTTCTCTCCTCTGATACTGCCATCATCCTGGTTGGAGACCCTCATTACCCCATACCTGGACTATTGCAACAACTTGCTCATTGGTCACCCTGCCTTCACTCAGCTCTTAAAAGCAGTCTTCCTAAAGCACGGGTCTGGCCCTGTCACTACCCTTCTCAATAAACGATCTGTCATCAAGTCTGTTTTTTGAAGCCTCCCTAGGCAGTCAACAGCTGTCATCCCCTTTCAAACAAAACAAAAACTTGTTGACAATAATTCTCAGTGCTATCTTAGCCGCTGTTGCTAGCTTATTCTTCTACTTCTGGGGGTTCCTAACATAGAATCCATGATCAATTAAAATGTTCTGATAAATGTGTTTCAATGTAATTGGTTTCCTTTGTAAATCTTATGTGTTTTATTGCCTTTTGTTAAGGGCTAAAATTCTAGCTAGTCTGTCTAAAATATCTAATGAGTGGTCACCAATAAATTATAAGCTTTAGCAAGAGTTAGACTTTAAGCATTTATTAAGGAGAATAAGAATTTGGTAAAGAGAGAGAGAAAGGTCTAGATTCCTATCTATTAAAGGGAGAGCACATTTCTAGCTCCCTTCTCCGCCAGCGTCCTCAGGAAAGAGAGCGAGACTGAGCGCCAGTCTCTTCCTTCCTCCTCCCACTAGTCCGCGTCACTTCCTGATACCAAAGACAAGACTCCTGGTCTTGCCCTCAAAGACCTTCGCTTCATGGGCAGAACTCTTCTACAGTTAGTATCCAGCAGGTGGCGTTATTCCAATCGTTACAGTCCCCCCTGTTGTTCCTCAAGAAACAAAATGTTTCCTTGACGGAACAGTAAAAACAATATGATAACTATTGCTAACTAATAATATGTGAACAACAATATAGAAAAGGAAGAGAGGAAAGTTTTGTCCAGAGGGGCGATTTTTTTTGTCCTCATGAACCGACGCTTTGACATTAGTCTTGCAAAGGGAGGGCCTCTGCAGAGAATACATGTTACAGATGGTGTATATTATAACAGAAAGAGAAAAAAACCAACAAAAAGAACAAATCAAAACTGTTCATTTAAAGTCTCTGAAAGTCTTTTCTCAGATGTCCTCTAGGTGTAGTCGTGGAATGGAAGTCTTTTCAGGGGTTGATGTGTGGATGCTGGTAATCAGCCAGGAAAATTTCCTACAAAATTGAGCTTAACACAACTTTAAAATAGCTTTGTCAATAATCAAATCAAACAATGAAAGTTCTCAAAAACATGTCTAAGGGAATTCAGAATCTTAGTTGTTACACATGAAACATATAATAAAACAAAAATTGAACCATTCTTTAAAATTACATTATTATTATAGTCCCCCCTTATGGAGAGTAATTGAGAAGACAATTGCTGCGATATTAATTTTTAAAAATAATTTTTATCTTTGTTTCATCACTTTTTGCATCATCTGCCTAATTATCCTCATGCCATTATGAGAAATTTTAAAATCTAATATAATTGGTAACAGGTGTCAAGGCCAAATTCAACACTGTATTTATCATGACACCTGAGATAATTATGGGGGTTACCATAAAAGAACAGAGAAATGATGGGATATGAGCATTCCCACACTTGAGCAATATATACTGCCCATGCAGTATGCCAGGTCTAAAATAGGTGGATGGAATATATGTCCATGCCACCGAACATATTGGAGGAAACTGAGTCAGACTTAATCAGATGCATGGGATTGAGATGTCCATGGCATCAGGCATATAGGAGGGAGCATAGAAGCCAGGTGTAGGAGCGAGATGGGTGGGATGAATACTTCCAGCCATCTGTACAATATTGTGGGGAAAAATAAAATAAAATATTAAACCAAGAGAATCCAACCTCAACATTTGTCAAAAGCCGTTCCCTCGGCCATACCTTGACTTCATGCATGTCTCCCCTCATGTGACAGTTCAGTGTCTGCTCTTGCATGTATTCCTCTTGTGATTGGATGGCATCTTGGCCAACTGGCATCTGATAACTCAGAATAAAGGCAATTAATGTCTTAAATGATAAGTTCCCATAATGCAAGTCTCATATGGATTTAAAAATTGAGGATAATAAATGATTGCAAAAAATGTGAATACATCTTGACTCAGAACACAATATATAATTATGCAACAATTTCAAATAATACCCCTTTTTTTTTACTTAGTATACAATTACTTTTGTGAAAAATCAGAACATACTTAAATACAAGTTAAAGCACAACAGAATCTCAAAGAACTTTTTTTTTTTGAAAAAAGAAAACTTTTACAAATGTTCCTCTCTCTCTCTTTTTTTTTTTTTTGGGAATATGCTTATCAAAAATAATACTTCTAGAATCAATTTACACTTGCCATGGCAACCAATTTGCCAGGGAAATGCTTTAAAGAGTTTGATCAAATAATCAGTTGAGGAAAAAAAAAAATAACAAAAACAAACAACTCAGAATATGGGAGCACAATACTCCTAGAATTAACATTGTATTATGAAATCAAAACCATGTTTCAAAATTAGATAGATGAATGAATAGAAGAAGATACACGTGGAACAATAAAAGACAATGAAATTCAAACTAAGGAAATCTAAATGAATATGAACTTAATATCAATAAGAGTATTATAAAATATAAACTTGATCACATGACTATAAAAAGCTTTTACAAATATTCTCCTTGTTTTAAAAACTAAGTATAAGACACAATCTCAAAAGCATGAAAATCTCTATGAAAATAAACCCATACCATTAATTTCAAAATGTATATATAATAGCACAGAAATCCTATGTAACCTCTGAACTGATACTATTACTCTGAGTGAATTCAGAACACTTTTGATTCCGATATCTAAAATCCCCAATACTCATATCAATACCTTGCTGCTTACTTCTACATTTCTGTAAAATATATACCCTTCCATGGCAAAAGCTGAGTCTTGAACTATGTTGATGATTGTCATTCTTATTCAGCTTAAGTTTTTCTTCTTTAACCCCTCTATATTGTCTGTCAGTCTTTTCACCATACAAATGCTTTATAAGATTACTAATGAAAGACAAAAGCAGGTTAGCAAAATTATGAACAAAACGAGCATATCTGGAATTTAAAGAGCTTTCTAAGATTGTCTCAAAAGCACAGCCAGGCCGGGGAAGGGCTGAGCCTGAAGCTGCAAATGCAGGTAGAAAAAGTTGAGCATGCGCACCAGATCTCTGGACTTCCCAGGCAGGGGAAGCTATGGGCTTGGCCATAGGAGGAGTAGAGGGTGGGGTCTGGAGAGGAGGGGAGGGACCAGAGCAATTTGAATCAGATTTGATTTTGAACTCAGGCCTGGATTCCTCTTCCCCCACTTTGCCTCCAGGTGCTAGGGGATTAAAAGCTTCTAGAGGGTGGGTCATTGCCTCCAGGCATGCAAAATTAGAGCAACAATTAGTGTTAGAATTGGGAAAAGCTGCAGGAATCTCTTCAGGTTTCTCTGAAAAAGCATGGTTGGGAGAGGGAGAGATATTTCCTTGTGTGAGTAAGTTGCTGGCTCTTTTAACAAAAATAAAAAGAAAAATAGAAAATCCACAAAAACAAAGCATTAACATGATCTTATCTCCCATTTGTCTGGTTAAACAGACCAAAATCAAAAATAGGATAATTAGGGAGTTTAAAAGGTCCATTCGAAAAAATTCAAAGGAAAAACACAGCCAGTACACCAGTACTTAGCAGTTAAAGGGAGAGGAAGGGGAAATTTCTTACCCAACCAGCAGATCAGAAGAAGACTGAGGGTTAGCTTTCCTCTTCGTGGTCAGCCATCTGTTAAGGGCTAAAATTCTAGCTAGTCTGTCTAAAATATCTAATGAGTGGTCACCAATAAATTATAAGCTTTAGCAAGAGTTAGACTTTAAGCATTTATTAAGGAGAATAAGAATTTGGTAAAGAGAGAGAGAAAGGTCTAGATTCCTATCTATTAAAGGGAGAGCACATTTCTAGCTCCCTTCTCCGCCAGCGTCCTCAGGAAAGAGAGCGAGACTGAGCGCCAGTCTCTTCCTTCCTCCTCCCACTAGTCCGCGTCACTTCCTGATACCAAAGACAAGACTCCTGGTCTTGCCCTCAAAGACCTTCGCTTCATGGGCAGAACTCTTCTACAGTTAGTATCCAGCAGGTGGCGTTATTCCAATCGTTACACTTTAAAAAGTATTATGAAATGAGATCCATAGGTTTCACCAGATTGCAGGTGGGGCAGGGTGTGTGTCTATGACAGAAAAAAAAAACAACCTTGGGAACTCTCTGATTCTTGGTGACTGATCATCTATTTTACCATCTTTGATCCTGGTGGGTGATAATGAACACACCCCACCCTGCCTTTTCTCCAGGTGAATCAGATGGGATAAAGTTCGTGGTTATAGTATCAGCCCATTATTGAGGAACTGTTCTTAACACATATAGTGCGTTACAGTTACAAAGTGATGTGGGCACCCCATCTTCTTTGAACCTCATTATTCTGCTTTTAGCTATAGCCCAGAAAGCAATTCCATTGCTACAACTGATTTGAACCTCTCATTTGAACCCACTTGTATTGCTGCTAGCCTGGAACAGTTTATGTTGCTGAGGCAATTGAGGTTAAGTGACTTGCCCAGGGTCACGAAACTAGTAAGTGTCAAGTGTCTGAGGCTGCTTATTTCACTTTACATCAGCTCCTGTAAGTCTTTCCTGGTTTTTCTGAGATTATCCTGCTCTTCATTTTTTATAGCACAATAGTATTCCTTCACAATCATATTTTACAACTGATGGGAATTCCCTCAATTTCCAACTCTTTGTCAAACTTCTGGACCTGTAAGAGCTGCTGTGAAAAACTAAAAACAACTTTTTTTAGATCATCCGATCTCCACATAATCTTTTGGGGATTAATGTTGCATTACTTTGACATATTTACAGTATCTTGGTAGGACAATAAAAACATTTCCATAAAAATTTTATACAGATGAAGAAACTGAGGATGAGGGAGGTTAAGTGACCTTCCCAGGGTCACACACAGCTTGTTAGTGTCTGAGGCCAGATTGAAACTGTAGTCTTCCTCACTTCAAGTCACGGTGCCACTTAGCTAATCTTGGCTGAGCCTTCCTAATCATGTAACCTTGGGAAAGTAATGGACCCTCTCTGGGCCTCAATTTCCTTACTAGTAAAACAAAAGGATTGGACTGGATCAGGGGTTCTTAAAGCACTATATATGCTAGCTTTATTATTCTTGTTATTGAATCAGGACGCCCTCTGATTCCAAACCCAGTGCTCTTTCCACTATACAATCATAGCTTGTCTGTGTGTGTGCCCAGAATGAATTCAAAAGTGGCATGCGCTGTCTAGATAAGTGGGGGGTTCTCCTGACTTGGAGGAATGTCTTCAAACTGAGATTAGATGACTGTTAGGCATGTTGTGAGAATGTCTTTTGGATGTGGGTTAGAGCAGGTGGCTTAAATTCCAGAAGGAGGAGATATGACACCCCAACTCTACATCTCCTTAAACTCTGTGGCTCTCTCTGGGATCATATACCGAGTCTTCTGTTTGCCATTCAAAGCTCTTCATAACCTAGCCCCCCACCCCTACATGTCCAGTCTTGTTATGTTTTACTCTCTGCCATGTACTCTTTGATCCAGTGACGCTGGCCTCCAGCTTGTCTAGGAGAAAGACATTCATCCCATCTCTCAGTTTGGGGCATTTTTCTCTGACCATTCCCAGTGCCTGGAATGTTCTCTCTCCTTGTCTTTTCCTTCCGTCTTCTTTCAAGTCCTGACTAAAACTTTACCTTCTACAGAAATCTTTCTTGCTACCTCTTAATTCCGGTGCCTTCCCTCTGTTAATCACTTCCCATTTATCTTGTAAAATTATTCGTACATGTTTGCTTGCTGTCTCCCCATTGGATTGTGAGCTCCTTGAAGGCAGGGACTGTCTTTTGCCTTTCTTTGTATTCCCTGTGCTTAGCATAGTGCTGGGCACATAGTAGGCATTTAATAAATGCTTATCGACTGACTGAACAGTTAGAGTCGCCTAGAGTACAGAGAGGTTGAGTGTTTTCCTAGGGGGTCGTAGAGTCAGTGTTAGAGGGGTTTCTTGGCTCGAGGACAATCTTCTATTATCCACACTACCACTGAATTACCCCCACGGTAACCAGGGGAGCCTTCAGTAAAGGTGTCCGCTTTGATTGGTGCTCTTCCTGCAGGCTGGGCCTTGGTGGCTGCTGTCCCTACGTGTCAGAGCTTTGCTGATCCTTGTTTACTCACTTATCTCTTTCATGCAATCTCAATGTAAGCTTCCCTGAGCTATGGCATGAGGTCACATTGTACTTATCCCAATTAACTTTGGTTTGAGGGTAGGGAGAAGTAGGGGAGGGAATGACCAATACATTTTATTTCAATCTGATATCACGATGCCTGACACAGAGTAGGTGCTTAACAAATATTAATTGGATTAAATAATTTGTTGTCCACTATCCCCATAGGACTTCTTCCTGTTTGTATTTTCTGAAGTTAAGTCACAACAGTAGAATGATCGAATGCTTCGTATTAAGGAAACCCTGCAAAGAAGCAATTAGATAATTTAAAAAGTGTTCATTACTTTCACCAAGTTTAAAATGTTACTAGTAGGTTATTGAGTTCTACCTAATTTGTTTGCAGTAAATCCATTCATTATACTATTACTCATAATTCCATCATTTCTTGGACTGTTAGTCAACTTGCTTGTGGTCAGGGCTTTGTTGGTGAAGGTGTAAGGGCAGGAGACGTGAGCTCTCTCCATCCAGATGCTATGATAGGGACTGGAGAGGGCTAGGTCAACGTTCAGAACCAAGAATGCAAAACCAGAAAATCGAGACTTGGTGGTCACCTGTCAGAGTTAAGCTTGGCTCAGCTACTTACTACCTTGGGGCCTCAGGAAAGTAAGTCTCTTCCACTCTCTGAGCCTCAGTTTCTTCTTGAAAAGGAATTTGGATGAGAGGATCTCTCAGGTCCGTTACAGCTCTGAGATCCTCCTCCCTCCTATGAACAGAATATACGTGGGTACGGACTACTTTGTTATTGTTTTTTAGCTTTATTTCCTCAGGGCATAGCACCTGCTTAATAATAACACTGTTGCTCTTTCAACAAAGTCTTTACAAATATTATTTCTTTTGATCCCAACAACTACCCTGGGAGGTAAAAGTTAAAATTATTCCATTTTAGAAGTGAAGAAACCAAGGCGGATAGAGGTTAAATGACTTATCCGGGTTGCAGAGATAATAAGTATCTGAGACTGGGTTTGAACTGCAGTCTTTCTGACTCTAGAAATTAGAAAGAGATGAACCTGGGTTTGTAAACCATTTTATTTCTCCGATTAATAAAGTTTAACTTTAAAAAACACACTTATTAAAAAGGACATATATGTGCCTTAGTCATCCTAGTTTTGTCACTTTAAGCTCTTTCAGACAGGTTTTGTTTCTGATCCTGTGTGTGATGATAGCTTTAAAAATGATTTTGTACAAACAACTTCATCCATTTAAGAAGCTGATCAGGAGGAAAGAAATAGGTGAACAGCTTGGATTTACCCAGTAAGGTTCCAGAATGGGGAGGGGAAAACAATCCAAACTAAAACCCTGGAATTGGATTCTGTGGACTTCTGTTCAGATCCTGTTTCTGATTCTTTAGGGCTTGTATACGCTTGGGGTGGTTACTTCTCTCTAAGCCTCAGTTTTCTCATCTGTAAAATGAGGGAATTATATTAGATGGTCTCAAAGGTTCCTTTCAGCCCTAAATCACTGCTCCTAGGATCCTTTCTGATGTTATGCCTTTCTGTGTCCCCTCTCACTTTCCTTTCAATTTTTTTTTTTTGCTGTATTTGGATAAGTAAAAGAAATATTGAATTAGCCTGCAATACCATAGTGAATGTGCTGGATCTGGAGGAGTCCGAAAATGTAGGTTGGAGCCTCAACATGGCTACTTAGTAGCAGCATGACGTTATGCATATTACTTCATTTCTCTGTGCCTGTTTCCTTTTCTGTGAAATGTAGATAAATGCCCAGTTTACCTCAGAGGGTGTTCTTTCCCTCCCCTCTCCCCCACTGTAAAACTCCTGAATGTAAGGGCTGTGATTTGTTGATTCTGATTCTTTGGCTCCCCCTTCTACCACTTACAGTGGTCTGTGTGAAACAGTAGGTGCTTATTAAATGCTTGGTAAATGAAAGAATTTCTTTTAAAATATCCTTTAATTCCAATTTTCTAATAATCCAGCCCAGCGATTACAAAGGACTCCCAGTTAGTGAGAATTCACTGTATAGTTTTCCTTCAAATGAAAGTGGCTAAATCTATAGGCCTCCAAGTTGTTCATGACAGTGCCACATCAAAACAAGCCCTATCATCGAATTTCAAAGAGGCAGCTGAGCCTGAGTGGATAGAAGTGGACTCTTATCACACCTGACCACCCAGCTGGAGCAAGTAATAAAAGGTCACTGGGCGCTTCCCTCACAGGCTAGATTGTTTCTCCTGCATTGAGCAGCACTTTTGTGGGCATCGATGTCCCTCTTTGTCTTTTTGAACTGACAAATGTGATGATTCTCCTTGCTAATCAATCAAGAAAACAACCATATTTTTGGAAGTCTGCCCTCTGCTTCACATTGCTTTGAGGAGGCAGTGGATGTATTTGAGCTGGTCCTTGCCCCTACAGAGGTATTTCCCCTACAGTCTCAATGGAAATTAGGCTAATATTATGTGAATCAAATTGCCAAACTGTGTGCTTCGCATCATAAAAGCTTCAATTCTTCCTGTAACTCTAGTATGACTCTATTTTGTATTATGAGCGTGTGTGAGGGTCTTATCTTCCTTAATAATAAACAAACATTTATTTAGCACTTTAAGGTTTGCAAAGCACTTTACAGCATTATCTCATTTGTTCCTTACAACAGCCCTATGAGGTAGGTGCTCTTATTATCATTCCCATTTTACAGATCAGAAAATTAAGGCTTAGAGAGTTTTAATCGACTTGCCCAGGATCATGCAACTTATAAGTATCCGAGAGTGGGTTTTGAACCTAGGTTTTCTTTTCTTTTCTTTTGGCAGGGCAGTGAGGGTTAAGTGACTTGTTCAAGGTCACACAGATAGTAAGTGTCAAGTGTCTGAGGTCGGATTTGAACTCAGGTTCCTTGGAATCCAAGGCCAATGTGCTACCTAGCTGCTCCTGAACCTAGATTTTTAACAGAGTTCAGTCCCCGTCCCCCCTCCCCCCATCCACCATTACCACACTGCTTTGCTGTTTCCTTATTCCATAAATTTCTTTGAAAATATTCCCTCCAGTCACAGGAGCCAACCCTGCTGTTTAGTTATGCCTTAGTGGCTGTCAGTCTACTCCTTTCTATGTCTTCCAGTGTCTTGATTCAATAGTGGTTTCTAATCTGTCATGCGTTTTTAATCTCTCTTGCCATTGGATCCTTGAATCCACAGTCAACAAATATTTATCAAGCACCTACTATGTGCCAGGCATATTTACCTACAAAGAGGTTGCCACACATCATTAAAAAACAAAATCCTCCACTTACCTTTCAGTCATACCCAACCACTATCCTCTCTAATAATAACAAATAACAACGTCAATAACAATAATAATAACTAGCATTTATATAGTACCTACTATGTACCAGGCACTGTGTTAAGCCCCTTACAAATACTATTTCCTTTGATCCCCACAACAGCCTGGGAAAGTAGATGCTAATACTAACCCTATTTTAGAGTTGAGGAAACTGAGGCAAACGGAGATTAAGTGACTTGTTCAGGGGTTACAAAAGCTAGTCAGTGGGTTTTTTTTTTTTATTTTTTGCAGGGCAATGAGGGTTAAATGACTTGCCCAGGGTCACAAACCTAGTAAGTGTCAAGTGTGTGAGGCTGGATTTGAACTCGGGACTTCCTGAATCCAAGCCCTGTGCTCTTTCCACTGTGTCACCTTCACTGTTAATTCTTATTTATTTTAAACCCACTCTTACCTATTTATCACCTGCTTTGCCCTCAACTCTTTTCAATCAGATTTCTACTTAGACCCCATTTTTTTTCTGTCACCAGTGGCATCAGGACTGCCAAATCCATTGGTCTTGGCCTCTGCAGCTGGTGACCATGCCCCTCAGGGGCTTCATAGACCCCACTCTTACCTGATTCAGTACAGCTCTATGTGGATATCTAACTGGTACCTCAAACTCAACAAGTTCACCACCAAGTTCATTATCTTTCCTTGTAGACCTTTTTTTCCAGATGTTATTATTTCTCTCTGGGATACTGACATTCACCCAATCATGGGTGGCTGCCTGAGGAGGGACAAGAAGGCCCAGGCAGAATTCCTTTGCTGATGGGCACTGGGGATCAGTCCTGTGAGTGACTGCTAGACTTTCAGCCTGGGGGAGATAGAGGAGACCTGGTTTGAAAATAAAAGAGAATAAAATCAATTTTCTAGAAAGTAAAGACAGTATGTGGGGTGATCTTGTGAGACTATGATCTAGACAACTAGATTAGATTTTAGGAACTAAATATGAAAACATGTTTGTATTTCTTAGCTCAGATTTTCACTCACAAGAGAATGAGCAAAATAACTACAATAAAATTTTATGACACCAAATCTCCAGTCAAATCCCCATTCCTCAGTCTCTCAGGCTGCTTTTCCAAGATCTAAACTTCAGGCTGGGCTTTTATAGTATCTAAAATGAGAAGCGTTTATAGCTCATTATCCAATAGAGTCGAGGCACACAATGCCAAATTAGGTAGATTGTGATGGTGAATTGTAGGAACTCTTCAGTTTAGCCTTGGCACGTGGCCTAGTGTACTTGATAGTATTTATTGTCCAATTAGACCTGTGTCATAATTCTTTTATTTTTAGTGAGGCAATTGGGGTTAAGTGACTTGCCCAGGGTCACACAGCTAGTAAGTGTTAAGTGTCTAAGGCCGGATCTGAACTCAGGTACTCCTGAGTCCAGGGCCGGTGCTCTATCCACTGCGCCATCCAGCTGCCCCTTCATAATTCTTTTGTGGAGATAAATGGGGTATAGGTTGGGTTTTTTTGTCTTCTTTTGACATGATTCTTTTTGGAAACTTTCTTTTTTTTTAATGATAAAAAAACCCTGAAAATTATAGCAATTCCAAGTCTTAGAAGTCATTAACATTTTCTTATTTCTTCTGTTAAGTCCAGGAGCAAGAAATCAGATTACTTATTTCTACAGCAGAATTTTTAATGCTCATTGAGTTTTAGTACTTTGTCATTATTTTACTACTCAGAAAATTTCCTTGGGACTGGCTGTGGTGGTCCACACCAATAATTTCTGATGCTGGGGGAGGCTGGTGGATAGTTTAAGTTCAGGAATTCTAAGCTGCATTGGGCTGAAGCCCAGTTGTGTGTCTACACCAAGTCTGGCACCAGCATGGTGAACCTCTATGAACTGGGGTGGCATCAGGCTACCTAAAGAGACACAAAGTGGCTTAAGTCAGTAAAAGAGCATGTTAAAGATCCTTCAATAAGCCGTGGGATCAAGTCCACAAGTGGCCACTGCACTTCTAGTCTGGGTGAGATAAGAAGACCCAGTCTCAAAAAAAAAAAAATCCTTTTAGATCTATTCATTCTTCTGTCCATTCATTCATCCCCAAACAGTCCATAGCATTTCAGGGTTGGAAGGGAATTTAGAGGCCATTTAACTCTGTACCTGATCCAGGTTTTCTTCTGCCATACCTGACAAGTGGTCATCTGGTCTTTACTTGAATACCTCCCAAGATAAGGAACCCATCCCTCCAGAGGCATTTCATTTTGGTTAGCTCTAATTGGTAGGATGCTTTCCTTCTAGTAAGCCTACACTTGCTTTCACTCATTGATCCTGGTCTCACCCTCTTGCACCAGATGGAACAAGCCTGATCCCTCTTTCCCATGACAACCCTTCAAATACTGGAAGATCTCTATCATGTGACTTTCCTAAAGTTTCTCTTCCCTATGCTAAAGAACCCTCAATTTGTTCAAACATCCCTGATATGGCATCAGTTCAAACTTTTTAAGAGCGTGGTTTTCTTCCTCTGAACATTCTCCATTACTTCAGTGGCCCTTCCTAAAGGGTGGCACCCAGAAGGAACACTGTTTCACACTCAGACCTGGGCACGGTGCTGACAGGAGGATGCTCAACTCCTTAGTCCCTTGACTCCATCAAGTCAACCGAAGTTCACATTGGCTTTCTTGGCTTGCATTTTCTAAACCCTCAGATCTTTTTTCTTCTAGATGAACAAACCTCCACCATCTTTTACTTGTAAAGTAGTGAGAGAGAGAGAGGTTACATTCATCCTTATTAATTTCAACTGAATAGAAATGGCCCAAGTGTAGTAGCCAGTGAAGATCTGTTGGCATCCTGCCTCTGATTTCTGTGCATCCTCTACTCTGGTGCCATCTGTAAATGTGATAAGCTTTCTTTCGACATTTATCAAATTTGTATTCATTATGAGGCACAATTCTAAGAGCTGAAGGTACATAAAGACAAATAAGATATTATCTCTGAACTCAGGGAATTTCCGTAAAACATGTGCATAAATAAACATGCTACAGTGTACAACGTGATAAATTCATGAATGGCACAGAGTGCTGAGACCCCTCATAAGAAGGAGAGTGTCTCTCTGGCTTGTCGGGTGGTGAATACATCTGTTACAGAATTACCCGAGCACACATTTATCAGTTTCTTTCATCTTATAACTCCACAAGTAATAGCTGACAATTGATATCTCCATCTCATCTCCTTTGTCTGATGAATCTCTGCAGCAAGGTACATGCATTGTTCTGCATTTCACCACTCCTCCCCACCCCCATTTATGTAGTTATGAGAGAGTTTCTGGACCTCCCCTTCTCTTAGTTTTCCTAAATATGCAGCAATCAAGTGAGGTTGCATGAAATAGTGTAGTCAATACATTTGTTATTCCCCCCCCCCCCAGGATTCTGGGAGTGAAGAGGGATTGGGAGGAGTCGTTACTGTCTGTGGTTTGGGGTGTTGATGTATTGGTGGTGAGCTTCTTGCTGCTCTGTCATCTCATCTGTTGGTGGGAACAACCTGGGTTCTAGGAAGTCAGTGATGGTTCTTCATGAGAACTGGGGAGAGGGACTGGGGAGCTTATCCATATTGCTTTGTGGAAGAGTGGACCTGTAGAGGAAGCTGCAGAATGAAATCTCCTTGGGGGCAGGGACTACTTTTGTCTTTGTCTCCCCAGAGCTTCTCACGGGTTGATTGAGATGCAATTGAGCTTCCGGTTTATAATAAAAACAACTGAGGAGACTGCCGTTGTGTCCATGGGCCAGACTTGGAGTTAGGGACCCAGACTGCATTCCTTACTTCAGACACTCAACCAGGCGTGATGGTAGGCCAAGTCATTAACCTCACTGAGCCTCAGGCAGTGAAGTCTGTACCAATACACAATCAGCACCCGAGGCTTTCCTTACCGGCAGTTACTCTCCTTAATGAGATCAAAGCTCCTGACCCCTTCCTCTCTCCAAGCAATAAGAAGCAGTGGTGATAATAGCTCCTGTTTACAGGGTGAGCACTTTCCTAGTACAGCCCTGTGAGATAGAGGGCCAGTTTTAGTTCACTACAAATTTACCCACTTCTGCAGTGGGACCCAGAAGGCGCTCACAGATAAGCATTGGGTTTCTCTAGCTCTTGCACCTTTAAGGTCCTGAGCTTTCTTTGAGAATGCTTTTCTGTGGTACACTCTCAAAGACCCCCGGCATTCCGCTCTACTTGGTTTTATTCAGAATTGTGGAAACTGCTGCTTGACTGTTTCAGCCTGAAACAGTGGCATCGGACTGTGTGGATCTCGAGTCAAAATCTTTGACAACGGAATGAGGCTAGTGTTCTAGTCTTGTGCTAAGAACAGAAACTGTATGTGTGATGGGGGATGCTTGGCCAGTGAAGCTGTGGTCTGGAAAACTAAGGTTTAACTTAGTACTATTTTACCATGAGCTTAAGGTTACTAAGGAAACGTTCACTCAGCACCAGAAACTGCACTCCCAGGCTCTAAAATTCTGTCATTTTTTTTCTTTCTGCTTGCAGAAAATTTTCAGTGTTGGTGATACCAACCAGGATGGGCGGCTGGACTTTGAAGAATTTATGAAGTACCTTAAAGATCATGAGAAAAAGATGAAGTTGGCGTTTAAGAGTCTGGACAAAAATAACGACGGTATGCTTCATTTTTTCATTTACTACTTGGTCTCTGAATGAAGAATGGGTTAGCCAATGTCTATTATCACAGTCTTTAGCTTCCTCCTGCCCCTCAAAGATTAGGAGACAGTGTTGAGCATTGGCAAGAGTACACAGGTTTTGGAGTGATAGAATCTGGGTTCCAATTCTGCCCTAGATGCCAGCACTGTCAGTGTAGGCAGGCCATTTAATGTCTCCAGACCTCAGTTTCTTCATTTGTAAGAGATTATACCTACTGACCTCTGATGTCCCTAACAGTTGAAGATCTATGATTCACTTGGCTCCTTTTAATGACCTAAATAAATAAATAAACAGCAATGTCTCTAATTCTAAAGAGCTGGTTTCTGATTGATTCTGCTGCTTGTATTACTGTAGCTATTGCTTTAACAGCAGGGAGCTATGTCTTAGAAGTATAATTTTGATTTGGCCACCTGACTGAGGCTGAGAGATTAAGTGATTTACTCAGGGTCACTCATCTAGTAAGTACCTGAGGGAGGATTAGAAACCAGGTTTTCTTGACTCCAGACCCAGCATTATATCCAATTATGCTACATTGGGCAGGTCCAGTCTCTGCCTCACCAAGTTTGTTGTTGTTGTTGTTGTTGTTTAGTGGTTTGGTCATGTCTGACTCTTTGTGACCCCACAGATCATACTGACCATAGGGTTTTCTTGGCAAAGATGCTGGAGTGGTTTGCCATTTCCTTCTCCAGGGATTAAAGCAAACAGAGGTGACTTATCCAGGGTCACACAGCTACTAAGTGCCTGGGTCTAGATTTGAACTCAGGTCTTCCTGACTCCTAAGTTAGTTTAGGACAAAATTTAAGTTGAAAGATGAACGATAATTTGCAAGGCACTATCCAAGGCCAGGGGAGTGATACAAAGATGAAGGTAGTAGGGGCAGCTAGGTGGCACAGTGGATAGAGCACCGGCCCTGAAGTCAGGAGTACCTGAGTTCAAATCCGGCCTCAGACACTTAACACTTACTAGCTGTGTGACCCTGGGCAAGTCACTTCACCCCAATTGCCTTACTAAAAAAAAAAAAAAAAAGATGAAGGTAAATGTTACCATTGGGGGCTTAAGTTCTGTTAAGGGTGGAAATAAATCTATATAACTAAATACTCTACAAAATAGAGGCTTCTAGGTGGTATAGTTGAGTTATGGACTTAGAATAAGGGAAACTGGAATTCGAATCTGTCTCCATACAATACTAGAGGTATGACACTGGGCAAGTCACTTAACCTCTCTCACATATAAAATGGGAATGATAATAGCATCTATCAATGAGATAGATTTTTGAGGATTCAATGAGATAATATTCATAAAATGCTTTGTAAACCTTAAAGCATGCTAGAGACATTAGCTATTATCCTTGCTATTAAATTAGAATCTAAGAACATAAGGACAATTTAACGTGCTTCAAAATTAGATAAAGGATTAAAATCATCACCAACAAATAGAATTAGGAATTCATGGAGGACAGGGTATTACATCAACAGGTCGTGATAGGAACATGGCATTCTAGGTGTAGGTAATAATGTGAACGAAGGGGCAGAGATAGGAAAGAGTATGGGGTATACTTGAGGAATGATGAGTAATCCAAGTGGGTTGGAGTACAGAGGAAATAGTGTAGGCTAAAGCTAGAAAGATAAGATGGGGTCATACAATAGAAAGCTTAGAATTCCAGTCTAATCAATATCTGTTTAAAAATATTGAAGAATATAATTATTTTGTATCCCCCACATTGTGTCTACCTCAATGCTAGCTAGGTATGTGTGGGAGAAACACCAGTGGTATATACTACTATACTACTAGTAAATACTACTACCTGACACTAGTACTATACACTAGACTAGTAGTAAATACCACAAATAAAGACTTATTCAACTGAATTGAATATCAGTTCACTTGCTGAAGGATATGACTATGAATAGAGGCACAGCTGTTGTCTATTTTTTCTGTTTTTGTTAGGGGCCTTACTGCTATCGTTTTCAAATGAAAACTTTAGTTCTTTGTATATAGGCATAGTAGTGAAGGACCTATGATTGAACTGGTAGTTTTCAAGGATATTGTAATATTTCACAATTATTTTTTTTGCCTCAGTGTGTTTCAATTGGTAAATACTTCTTTTTTAAAGGAACAATTGATACTTCAGAAGTTGTCCAGTCTCTGAAGATCCTAGGCATAGATATTTCTGAACGACAGGCAGAGAAGATTCTTCAAAGGTTAGCCTTTATTCTTTATTATGATGTCTTAGTTTTCAGTCTACTATCACATTCAAGAGGCCCAAAGCTGCAAATGTGGATTTTAAAAAATGAAGTCTTGCACCAACAGTACCTCTGTCCGTACCTCTATTCTCCTTTTTCTTTTCTCCTTTAGCTATGTTTTCCCCTCTCAGGGTATCATAGACTTAGAGCAGTAAGGGGCCTTAGAGGCCATTGTCCACCCTATCCTTTTAGAAATGAGGAAACTGATGCCTAGAGAAGTGACTTGACCAAGGTCACTGAGGTGTAGTAAGAGTCAGAGGCAGGATTTAAACCCAGGTTTTCTGCTAGTTCCAGTGCTCTTTCTGCTCCACTAAATTGTCATACTTTTTGCTCCCAGGTATTTTAATTTGTCTTTGTCTTCCTGTCTCTTAGGTATTCAATTTCTTAAAGGTGAGTATCATGCCTTCTTTGTCTTTCTGAGGTATTGGCCGTCCTAGTTCATTATACATAATAGGCATTACCTGATGTCTATTATCAGGCACCAGCTTACAGATGGTGCTCGGTAATTGCTGTTGGTCAATTGACTCATGGTTTCTAAAAGAAGGTTGAGGGTTAATTGAAATCCCTTTCAATCTCTTATAGGAGAGTGGGACCAAAAGCCAAAGGAGAGGGGATGGTGCTCTTTACCTTAGAGCCCCGCTTCTTTATTTTTAAAATTTTATTTATTTATTTTTGTGGGGCAGTGAGGGCTAAGTGACTTGCTCAAAGCCACACAGCTAGTAAGTGTCAAGTGTCTGAGGCCGGATTTTAACTCAGGTTCTCCTGAATCCAGGGCCAGTACTTTATCCACTTTGCCACCTAGCTGCCCCTCCCCCTCTTATTTAGAAGAGAAATATAACTTCCTGCAAACCAATTCTATAGTGAATCATACTTTGATACTTCCATATGTCTGTGATTTCACCAGTGTGGGTATTCCTTTTGCCAATACAGATTGTTGCTTATGTGTGCCTTTTTTAGGAAGATGAGCTGCTGTGTTTGAAACAATTAGCCAAGACATTAAAGGATAGCTATAGGGACCAGACCTGTGATTTCTCTGGCTTTGGGAGCTCTTTGGGTGAGGAAACCCCCTCTGCGGTATAGGTCTTAGCTTTGTAGAGCCCTGAGAAGTTAAATGACTTACCCAGGGGCATACACCCAGTCTGTGTGTCTGAGCCGGGATCCAAACCCAGACATTCTTATCTTTAAGGCTGGTTCTCTATTCAATTCACTATGCCGCCTCAATTAAAACTATGACAGCTCTATTAATTTAAATAATAATTACTAGTAGAGAAATGGAAAATTCCATTTGAAGGTGTGAGAAGTAAGACTTTTGATCATTATTGTAAAAACAAAATTAAAAATCCTCAGAGAAATGCCTTGAGTCCAGGGTTTCCCACTTTTTTGATGTCATAAACCCCATTTGGGAATTTAATGGAGACTATGGTGCCCCCTTTGGAGAATATATATATATATATATATATATATATATATATATATATATATATATATATATATATATATATATATATATATATATATATATATTGGAGAGGCAATTGGGGTTAAGTGACTTGCCCAGGGTCACACAGCTAGTAAGTGTTAAGTGTCTGAGGCTGGATTTGAACTCAGGTTCTCCTGAATCCAGGGCTGGTGCTCTATCCACTGTGCCACCTAGCTGCCCTGAGAATAATATTTTTAAATGCATAAAATAACATACCTGAGATTACAAAGGAAACCAGTTATGTTGAAATGCAGTTACCAAAATATATAAAAAAAGTTCTCATCAGGGTAGGAGCCCCTCTTCTAACCAGTCTAATAGTGATGAGGCTCTCTGTGAATGGGTTGATCCTTGGCCAACAGACATACATGGTAACCAGGTCCATTCCTAAGACCTTTCCTTCCATGCTTTGTGCTCTGATACGGTTAAAAGACTGAAAACAGAGACTTGGTCGTTCTCCAAATCATGATTAAATTCCCTCCCCCCCCCCCAGGTATGGCAAAGAATATTCCAGAAACCACTGCTGATAAAATTAGGCTTCTGCCAGGACTAGAATGTGGTTTTCTCAACATGTGACCAATCTTAGTAGGAGATTAAGAGGACCAGTTAAATAAGGATGAATATGGTATTGTAGATCCCCATGGCTACCCCTGAAGGAGATTTGTAATGATGATTTCTCCGGTAGTCATTTTTATTAGTATGGTGGAATTTGTATTTTGAGATGAGTAATTGGAGAGCCTTCCTTTCAGAGGTACAGTATTTTGCCTGCTCACCCTTCATTTGCCGTTTTATTCAGGAATTGGAGAAATGGTCTGATCGTAGATGGATTTATAATCATGGGACCTGAGTTCACATCTTCCCTCTGCTCATTCTTCTTTTTGTGATCTCTTTATGCCTCAGTGATTATTACCATAGTAAATTGAGAGGATTGTACTAACTTTATCAGGGGGTCTGTGAACTTGTTTAAGAGTTTTTTGGTAACTGATTTTCAATATGATCTGTTTCCTTGTTAATTCTAGTTATTTTATGCATTGAAAAACATTATTCTGAGAAAAGGTGCACAAACTTCACACCAGACTGCCAAAGTGGGGTCCGTGACACAAAAAGAGTTAAGAAGCTTGATGATTTCAAAGGATTTGTCTGGTCAAGGGTGAGCTGGTAATGTTTAACAGCTGACTCACAGGAAACAATGTACTCACAGCACATGTTTACATTTGATCTGCATTGTTAATATTTTCTCCAGCATTTTCTTAAGTCCAGACAATCAATAAAAAGAAAAATCAAGCAACAATTCAGGGCTCTTACTGATTTCTGAGGTGTAAATGCGCTCACAGAAAATTTAACAATTGGCTCTCAAGCTGGTCGAAGTGGTTCCAGCACACTCCTACTTATAGCTCTAAATTTGTGATTCTTAGTGATTCTTTTTTAAATGACTATTGGATTTTGTTCACATCAAAAACCCTTTTCATATCCATTATTAAAAAGGGTAAAGTGCTTGTAATCATTCTGAATGTGGAGAGCTCAACACTATACCCATAGATGCTAGAAGAATGCAGTAGAGTGAGGGGAAAGAAAAATAGAAGGGATCACTGAACATACTTAAGAGTGTGTTATTCATTTAATATATATAAAATCCATGACTGGATTGTTCTTTAAGTTTTAAAATAAGTGGGTAATCTTTATCTTCATCTGTTTGGGTTTGCAATATGAGGAATTCTGAAATGCAGCATTTCTGGATTAATCATCCAATACCTGTATTATTTATTTGTAAGTTTCAGAAAGTCTTGCTTTCTGACGATATTAAAACTGAGAAATTTGAGTATATGTGTTTGAATTATATTTGTTGTGATTCATCTTGGTATTTTTCTACTTATAATGAATTTTCAATTTAAAGTGCCAAAAACCCTCCAGAAAATGCATAAAAGAGAACTATCACTACTTTCGATTGATCAGTTATGCTAATTTGATTTATGACTCTTGGCTTATATGGGTCTTTTTTAAAAAATTTTCAGCATTGATGCTGATGGGACAATGTCAGTTGACTGGAATGAATGGAGGGACTACTTTTTATTTAATCCTGCTGAAAACATTGAGGAAATAATTCGCTTCTGGAAGCATTCTGTAAGTAAAATTGGCTCTTTTACTATTTTTTTTTAATGTATTGGTCCTAAGTACAGCTATGAGGCTGCAGGGTGAGGTTGGACTGTCTGTGTGTCAGGAATATTGTAGAGAGCATTCATATATTACCTAAAGGATTTGACTAGATAAAATTAAGTGATTCTGCGAACTTCTATGGCCCCTTCTAATGTTACAATGCTGTAATTTGTTAATCGTATTCTCAGAGATCTCTAAGGCTCCATGACCCATGTAAGTACAGAGCCCACTTTGGTTGGATAAACCCTCAGAAGTTGCAAGAGGTGCCCATTGCTGAAGAGTAGGCTCATCTGCAACCTTTGGGTAGCAGCTGTGGCTTGCTCAGCTGTAGGAGGTATGGTGAGCTCTTTGCCCTCCAGGAAGTTCATGAGATCAGGCAAGATAAGCAAAGTAAGGCATCCTAAAGCTGGAGACGCCTTAATCTCTGGCCTTTGATCCTGTTCTCTTTGGTCTCCTCCTTGATCTGCTATTTAGCATCTGGAAAAAGATTGCACCTACATCCTTCTCCCGTATTTGGGAGGCCTCCAAAGTGGACTCCACTGTGCCTGATGGGCGGCAAGTCTTTTCTACTCACCTTAAAGCCTGAATTAATCTTTCTTTTTTTAACCCATGGTTCCACAGACGAATGAATCATTTCCTTCCTCTGGTGCTGGCAACAAGCCCTGCTCCTTACCCAACACCTAGAGACAGACCTCACTCACTGTGGTGAGCTGTTTGTTTCTTAGCCTAACAGACTGTGCCCATGGTCTTGCTCTTCTGGAGAGCCAGATAGGACAGGAGATTCAGCTACTCAATCAATTCAAGTACTCTGGACTGCCCTAGGGAAATGCAGGATGACACATCCATAGGTAGAGTGTCACCCAAGTAATCCCTGTTGCACGGGAGACAGAGAGATCTGTTGGTTTTGCACGTAGTGAAGGGTAATGGATATTTTCTGAAATTTGGCTTGAGGTCCTGAATGCACTGGCTACTTGAACTGGTGAAGTCACTTGGCAGAATAATTTGCCTAATTAAAGCTCATTTTCCAGGCTGTCCATTCAGCATTTCACATTGAACTGTCTTTTTATTTTGTAGTAAAAAAATTTAAAAGAATTGACTGATTTTGACCAAATTTGGTACATTATTAATTGATGTAAAGAGAAGTCTCTTTAAATCAGAGAATTTCAGAGTTGCGGTGTACGTGAGAGGTCATTTAGTCCAACCCATACCTGAAAAAGGAACGGCTTCTACAACAGAAGTATCAAATAGGGCAACTCCCTAAGTGTGAGGAAATAATTAACAACAAAAAATAAAAAATACAATGGAACATGGGTAATATCAGTATGTAGCCCATGGGGGTCTTTACGGATGGTTTAGTGGCCCCCATTTCTATGTGAGTTTGACACCATTGCTCAGCGAGGCACTCATGTGGCTATCCAGTATTGGCTTACTGACTGCCACAGCCCTCTAGTTTGACTCATTGTTTGATCAGTTAACTTGAAACAAAATGGAGGTAGGCAAGAGTTTTCAAATGAGTCAGTTTAACAGATGTCAGCGAAATTAGGCTAAACATGATTCCTCTTCTACTGAGTGAGGATCACACTTCACAGTTATTTGTGTGTGTATTTGGAGGGCTGCCTTTGTAGGAGGGATGTCAGAGTTACTTATTTATGTATTTTCAACTATTCTAAAAGTAATAATTCACATTGAGAGACAGTGTAGCACAGTGAAAAGAATGCTGGACTAGAGGAATTTGAAACCCAACTCTAGCACTTAAGTATGTGCTCATTGATTTCAATCATATGAAGAATTCCTGGTGAGGAAATTTCCTCTGCCAGTACAAATCTGGTAGGCAGCTAGGTGGTACAGTGGATAGAATGCAGGCCCAGGAGTCAGGAAGAGTCATCTTTGTGAGTTCAAATCCAGCCTCAGACACTCTAGCTGTTGTTAACCAAAGACAATAAGGAAACACAGGGGTCAGTTTGGGGTGCAAACAACAAATGATATCAACTTGAGGTGAAGCGGGGGTGGTTCTTCCTTGACATGTTCAGGGTCTCCTCCATATTCTGGGTCCAGTGTGCCTGGAAAATATGGCAACTCAAGAAGATATGGTCAGGAGGCCCCTTAACATTGTGTGACCCAGGGCAAGTGACCTAATCCTGTTTGCTTCAATTTCCTCATCTGTAGAAAGAGCAAACTACTCCAGTATCTTTGCCAAGAAAACCCCAAATAGGGTCATGAAAATTCTGAAAACAACTGAACACAATTGAATGACAACAAAAAGCTTTAGGATATCATGCTTTATTTATCTTCCCGGATCTCATGAGCTTCCTGGAGGGCAAAGGTCTTACCATACCTGCTTAAAGCTCAGTTGCTGCCTGCAGGCTGCAGATGAGACTAACCTTCAGCAATAGGCACCTCTTACAACTTCTGAGTTTATCCAATCAAAGTGGGTATTGTCCTTACATTGGTCATGGGTCCTTAGAGATCCCTGAGAACACTATGAACGTATTACAAAACCAAGCACTAAAGAAATGTGAATCATTATTAATATTTCTCCAGGAAAGGCCTTCTGTGTGGCCCCATTTTGTCAGGATATGTTAGTGTAATATATACGCTGATGGATTCTAGAAAGCCTTCAAGTGAATGCAGTCATTTAATGACCTCTCTGTCGTCCAAGGCCTACCCTGTCTAAGTTCAGACAGGTTTCATCACTAGGTTGATTAAAAATTGATAGATTTTTTTTAGCCCTAGTCACTTAGGAAGACCACATCTTAAGGTATTAGAAAGATTATGATCTGCATCCAGCAGAGATGTACCCATATTAATGAAATAATGAAAAATTAACGAAGTAAAATTAATAGAGTTAAGAATTATTCAAGTCACTAGAAGGTTGAGTTACAAGGATGGATTTTTTATTTATAGATATGTACAGGAACCCTCATATTATTTACCTGAGGGAAATAGTTATCAGGAGGATCTGTGATTTCATGCACGAAGGCTACTCTCAGCATGGGAACTCACACTACCAACAAAGATTGTAGTTTATCTATGACTTTGTTAAGTTGAAGAAATGAGGGTCCTTGAGGTAGATAGAGGTGAAGTTATTTGCTTAGTAAATCATTGTCGGAGGAAGAATTTGAAACTAGGCTTTCTTGGTTCCAAGTCAACAATACAACAGTGAGAGATAACATGGAAATGATAAATAAGATGACCACTAGGGGGCAGCTAGGTGGTGCAGTGGATAGAGCATGGGCCCTGGAATCAGGAGGACCTGAGTTCAAAATGGGCCTTGGACATTTAGTAGCAGTGTGACCCTGGGCAAAAGTCACTTAATCCTGTTAACCTCAGAGAGAGAGAGAAAGAGAAAGAGAAAGAGAAAGAGAGGGAGAGGGAGAGGGAGAGAGAGAGAGAGAGGGAGAAGGAGAGGGAGAGGGAGGGGGAGAGGGAGGGGGAGGAGAGAGAGAGAAGAGAGGAGAGAGAGAGAGAGAGAGAGAGAGAGAGAGAGAGAGAGAGAGAGAGAGAGAGAGAGAGAGATCACTTTATCTCTTTTACCAGAAGATGAAATTAATGATACCTTCCACTATAATTTTTACTATGTTGACCCACTTGGATTGCCTTAGGAATTGTTGGGTTTCTCCTTATTTGTGATCTTCTGGTGAAAGCTGGTGACCCCTTGTTAGAGGTTTTGTATAATTCTTGCATTCTCAAAATTACTCTGATCTAAAATATAATGATTGGCATATCTTTCTTTCTAGACATAGTATAAATTTGGCCTATATTTATGCTCAAAATGGTCACAGAGAATAGTTGTCATTCAGAATAATAATGTCCATGTGCTTTTGAAATTCACTAGCCTTTTGCTGAACAGCATTTATAATTGCTGTCAATTTCAAGTGACCTGGGGCTCTACCTGTAAATAGGTTATTTAAAACAGTTTATGCTTCCCATTTCATTATTTAGAAAAAGTTCTTAATTGTGTCAATTAAATAGGTGAAATAATACTTGACTCTTACAAAGAGGTGAAAACCCCCAACCCGATATCAAATGATCTATTTTTAATTTTAGTATAATGGAGCTTTTCTATCCATTTCAAACAGGGGATTGACATAGGAGACAGCTTGTCTATTCCAGATGAGTTCACAGAAGATGAAAAGAAGTCTGGCCAATGGTGGAGACAGCTCTTGGCAGGAGGGATCGCTGGGGCTGTCTCACGAACAAGTACAGCGCCTTTAGATCGGCTGAAGGTCATGATGCAGGTAGGTGTATGGGTCACGAGGTAGGCTGATGTATTTCATTCTAAATTCTTTATTGAAATGATGTGAACAAATGTTTCTCTTTGAGAGAATGTTTTAAAAAAATTTTTAGCAGCATAATTTGATCCTCATGTTCATTTGACTTATTTGTGCAATTTCACCTGTTTTTAAATTTGTTTAGGAGATTCAAGGATGAATAAGATGCCATTCTTCCCCTTAACAAGCTTACAATCTAGAAGCAACAAAAGCTTTGCCAGTTTTTATTTATTCACAGAAAGTAAATTGGTGTCTTGCCAAATATTTCTTTGCTTTATTTCAGTGACAGAATAAGAAGCTGAGAATGCTTATCTTACAGAGCTTTGGGCTGGAAGTTACAGGGAAGTGGATTTTGGCTCAATGTGAGGGCAAATGTCAAGTAGTATAAGTCTCACATGCCTTTTATTTTCCTAAATTTAAGTGACTCAAAATTTGAAGGTTGTTCCTTTGCCCTAATATTTCAAGGTTTGGTGGACAAGTCTGTACTTTAAATTATTTTATAGATTTAGATGATTTAATCTCTTAGCCTTTGCCTTTTTTCATCTTTCTTTAAAATCTTTTGATCGGTATGGTTCTACATCTGTGCACCTCCCATTATTGCCTTGAGATTACAAGCCATAGTGAAAACAGAGGGTTTTGTATATAAGTGCTTCCAAACTTTATTCAAACTTTAAATGAAAACATTTTACTCTCATTTTTAGGTCCATGGTTCAAAGTCCAAAAAAATGAACATAGTTAGTGGATTTAAGCAGATGGTGAAAGAAGGAGGCTTCTGGTCCCTTTGGAGAGGAAATGGTGTGAATGTTATTAAAATTGCTCCTGAGACAGCTGTTAAATTCTGGGCATATGAACAGGTAAAATTATTTTGGATGTAATTTATTAATAGTTCTTGAACTTAATTCCCCAATTTTAAGGATTATTGTCAGAGAACAGGGAATGCAAGTTATTAAATATGAACACTATCTTAATTTTTCTTAACAGGTTAAAAAACCCCAAATCTTTATTATGGCTCTATTTGACCATCTTTCAGGCTATGGAAAGGACTTGTACTCTTTGTGGGAGGTCAGACTAGCAGACATCCAAGGTTCAAGGTCCTTTTATAACATTTAATTCTAGTTTTTAATAATGCTGATTGAAAATTTAATAAACAGTTATTGGGTATCCACTGTGTTTAAGGTTACTATGCTAAGTAATTAATCATGGCTAACATTTATGTAGCACTTTAAGGTTTGCAAAGGGCTTTACATAGTTTATCTTATCCTCACAAAAGCCTGTAAGGTTGGTACTATTATTATCTCCACTTTACAGGTGAGTAAACTGAGTAAGGTTAAATGACTAACCAAGGGTCATATAGCTAGTAAGTATCTGAAGTAGGCTTCAGCTCCAGGTCTTCTTCACTCAAGTTTAGTGGTCTGTCTAGGAGCTTCTTAACCTTTTTCCTCTAGAGACCCATTTTCACCCAAGAAAGTTTTACTTGACCCCAGGTATATAGGTATATAAAATAGGTATACATAACCTTTTACTCTTGCCAAATTTTTTGTGACCCCATATGGAATGGACCCACAGTTTAAAAAGCTAGGATCTATCTAATACTCCATGCTATCTCCTACTGGAAAATTTATAGAAGTACAGCTCTTGCCTTGGAGTTTAGAGATGACAAACCACTCTTGTATCTTTGCCAAGAGAATTCCAAATGGGGTCACGAAGAATCACATCTATTTAGGGGTAGCTAGGACTCATAGTGGATAGAGTACTGGGCCTGGTGTCAGGATAACTCATACTCCTTAATTCAAATCTGACCTCAGACACTTATTAGCTAGGTGACTCTCAGCAAATCACTTAACTCTTGTTTGCCTCAGTTTCCTCATCTGTAAAATGAGTTGGAGAAGGCAGTGGGCAAACAGCTCCCATATCTTTGCCAAGAAAACCCCAAATGGAGTCACAAAATGTCAGACATGTCTAAGAAAGACCATACAACAGCAACAAGGGAGATAAAGCATATTGTCAAGTAAATATACTACAAAGTGGGATGTGAGAAGTGTATAAAAGAAGTGTGAATATAGCCCTCTAAGAAGTCACAGGAAGAACAACAAAATTTTGGTGGGAGGAATCCAAGAAAATTTCTTAGAAGAGGTGATATTTTAATTGAGCCTTCTTGAAGGATGGATAAGATTTCAATAAACAGGTGTTGGGGAGGAAAGAAGAAGAGCATATTTTAGGAAGAGAAGACAGAACTAGAGTTCACGGAACGTGGTCAGGTCAGTTAAGAGTGAAGGAGAGTAGTAGGAAATAAGACTGGAAACAGGAAGATAGGAGCCAAAATTGTTGAGGGCCTTGGTGAATTCTGGATCGAGGAATCTGAACTTTATTCAGGAGGCAATGGGGGGAGTCTTTGAAGGTTTCTAAGGAGTGGAGTGATGGCTATTCATATAAAATGTGATCAGAATCATTACTTCAGGGGATTAATCTGGCATTGGTGAATAGAAGGGACTGGGAGGGGAAAGCTGAAGAGCCTCAGAGGAAGATTCTGATGAGAAAGACCCACATTAAAATTGAGTTGAGGGGCAGCTAGGTGGCACAGTGGATAAAGCACCGGCCCCTGAGTCCAAATGTGACCTCAGACACTTAACAGGTACTAGCTGTGTGACCCTGGGCAAATCACTTAACCCTCATTGCCACGCAAAAAAATAAAAAAAATGGAATTGAAATATTTCAGTGGACCTTTGATTTAATGGATGTGGTTGTGCCCTTCTGTGATGCAAGTTGCATGATCTCCATGCATATCTGCCCAACCATGCCATAGGTGTTTGTGTGGGTAAACCTATTGAAACAATAATTTTATTAATTATTAATAAAAAAGCATTAACCATGTGCAAAGTATCACACTAAGTACCCAGGCAATAAATAAAAAAGTAAGGTGGTTCCTCCGCAATGATCAAGCCTCTGGTGTTGAGGCTGGAAGACTACTTATTTGTTATAGTATAAGGGGGATACTTTGGTAGATGAGTTGGACCATGTGGCTGCTGAGATCCTTTCCAGCTCTCAGATTCTGAGATTCTGTGAGTAGGGTTGCTTTAAAATTGGGTGTTACTGTATAAGAAGTCCTCACTATAATTTTTCAGGGTTCAGCTTATTTTTTTTTATTTTTAATTTTTTTAGTGAGGCAGTTGGGGTTAAGTGACTTGCCCAGGGTCACACAGCTAGCAAGTGTTAAGTGTCTGAGACCGGATTTGAACTCAGGTACTCCTGACTCCAGGGCCGGTGCTCTATCCACTGCGCCACCTAGCTGCCCTGTTCAGCTTATTTTTTAATCAGCTTTACTGTGTTATGGAAAGATTTTATTCCATTGAGAAAGGGTACAGAGTTAAGCCTGTGACCTGAAGAGGTAAAGAGAGCACAATAACATTTTTGGTGTGACAAGTTCTGTATTTTCTTTGGGTCCATCTGATGACTTAGATCACCTGTGAGGTCTCTGTTTGACTGACTTGATGTTGAAGAGAGATGCAGCAGAGGTTTTTCAGCCTTGGTCTTCCTGGATAGCTACAGGCACAACTGTATCACAACAAATTCAGGCTGTTCTTTTCTGGTTTTATTTTTTTCCATCTTCGCTCTTTGTCCTAGACCGTCCATTACTTGAAGTACAGTTTCCTTCTCATATTTTTATTTCCTCAAATGGAATTAAGTGGCTCTGGACAATGTCTTTTCACAAGTGATAAAATGCTTTTGGGAGGAAAGTGATTAATTCCTTCGATCAGTTTAATAAGTCGAGAGGTGACGAAAAGCTGGGATGATAGCCAGCCTGTTAGCTATAAACCCAAGATCTTGTTTTCACCTGAATGTTCGAGGAGTCATGGAATTGCATCCTTCTAAAGTATTGTATTTCTAGGGCATATTTTAGGTCAGAGATGTCAAACTCACAGCAAGTGGCTCTGCAAAAGTTCTCCCTCACGCTATTTTGTAGTTTTCTACGTGTGAAATCTGCAAGGATCTAGTTCTATTTTAGCCTAGGTTTTAGGTTACTTAACTTTAACACTGAACCATGTATTGGACACTCAAGAGTCACAGGATTAATGAAAGCCTAGATTTAGTGGACAAAGAGTGTCTTCCAACCATGTTTTGGAAGCTTGGAACTTTGGGATCTTTGTTAATTTATTCATTAATAATAATAGTTTATAGATGAATAATAATGTATTCGTTAATTAAAACAATAACAACTGAGTGGTGAGCATCATCTCCCTTTGCTTTATTCTAGTGAGGCTAGTCATTTCACATTACATATTCTTTTCCTTTGTGCTTGTCTCCTTTTTTTTCCCTAACCATCAAATTCTACTTATTCATCAAAGTTCAGCTCCAAGAAGCCGTGGTGGTATTAGTACTGAGGATGACCATTGGTTTGCAGGAAAAAAAAGACCCAGCTGAGTTATACTAGAGTTGCTGTGCTACATCCTTATTTTAGACTTTTATAAAATAATAGCTCACATGCCTTTTTTTTTTTTTGCAGGGCAGTGAGGGTTAAATGACTTGCCCAGGGTCACCCAGCTAGTAAGTGTCAAATGTCTGAGGCCAGATTTGAACTCAGGTTTTCCTGAATCCAGGGCCGGTGCTTTATCCACTGTACCACCTAGCTGCCCCCTAGCTGCCCCCTTCACACACCTTTCATGTACAGCACAGAGTTTTTAAGTGATTGGCCTAGGATCATATAGCTAGTAAGTGTATGAGGCAGGATTAAAACCTGGGTTTTCTTCCAGGTCTCCAAAACTAGTGTTGTGTCCACTGTCCTATGCTGTTCTCACCTCTGTCATTGGTGTTGGAATCAGTGTGGGTATTTCTTTGACCAAAACAAAATCATGACCACTCTGTGTCTTGGATAGTTTTTGTGAGTTCCTGTGGTCAAAAAGGGAAGCTAGGTGGCGCCGTTGTGCATAAAGTGCCAGATGACTCATCTTTCTGAGTTCAAATCTGGTCTCAGACACTTACTAGCAGGGTGACCTTGGGCAAGTCATTTCACCCTGTTTGCCTCAGTTTTTTCACCTATAAAATGAGTAGGAGAAGGAAATGGCAAACCATTTCAATATTTATTTATTTATTTGGTGGGGCAGTTGGGGTTGGGTGGCATGCCAAGGTTGAGCAATGGGTGAGGGTCTTGTGTCTGAGCCCAGATTTGGGCTCGGGTCCTCCTGGGTCCAGGGTGGATGCTTTGTCCACTGTGTCACCTAGCTGCCCCATTATAACATCTTTAGGGTAAAATTGAGGGATAAGAGGATTGCACTGGGGGAAGGGGGAGGAGAGAGGTAGAATGGGTGAAATCTCACATGAAAGAAGCAGGAAAAGGTTTATAGAGTGGGGAGAGATGGGGGAGGAGCAGGGCAGTGAATGAGCTTTACACTCTTCAGAATTGGCTCAAGGAGGGAACAACATAAACACTCAATTGGGTGGAGTAATCTATCTAACCCTGCAGGAGGGTAGTAGGGGAAGGGGATAAGGAGGGAGGGGTGAAAGAAGGGAGGGCAGATTAGGGGAGGGGGCAGTGACAAGCAAAACACTTTTGAGGAAGGATAGGGTGAAAGAAGATAGAAAATAGAGTAAATGTCATAGGGAAGGGAATAGGATGGAGGGAAACAGTTAACAATAGTAACAAAAAAAATTTTGAAGCAGAGGTAAAAGTATGTAAGATGATGATTGAATAATTGATGAATTGATGATGATTGGATGAAGATGAGAATTGATTGATGAGGATTGATTGAGGATTAATTGATAAAGATGAGGTTTGATTGATGATGATGATAAAAGGAATGGTACTTTGCTGGGCTACTGTGAAGAAAATTCTTTGTCAGGTATAAGGTACTATATAAATGTTATCTATTACTGTTGTTGCAAGAATCAACCTTATGGGTTTATTGTAAGGAAATCTCTCTTTAAAGTACTGTATAAATGTAGTTTTCTATAAAAATGATGAGCATGATGCTATCAGAAAAACCCATGAGCTGATGCAACATGAAATGTACTGTATACAAAATAACAGCAATACTGCAAGATGATCTGCTGTGAATGATGTAGCTATTTTCAGCAATGCAATGATCCAAGACAACTCTGAAGGTCTTTTGAAAAAAAAATGCAGTCCATTTACAGAAAGAAAACTGATGGTATTTGAATACAGATTGAAGCATAATATTTTTGTTAGTTCCTTTTCTGAAGTTTTGTTTTTCAAGCTGGTTAATGCAGAAATGTTTTGCATGACTGCTCATGTATAGTTTATATTGAATTGCTTGAGTTCTTGGTGGTAGGGGGAAGGGAGGGAGGAAGGAAGAGAATTTAGAACACAAAGTTTAAAAAAATTGATGTCAAAATTTGTATTTACATATAATTTCTAAATAGAAGAAAGAAGAAAAAGACATAAGCGGGGAGGGCATTCTAGGTAGAGGGAACAAGTCTGTGTGCTGGCATGGAGAGGAGAAGTCTAACACTGTGCGCAGGGGAGAGGCAGTAGTCCAGGTTGGCTGGAAAATGCATTATTTGAAGGGGAATCATGTTTAATAAGCCGGGAACTATATCCTGGAACCAGAAGGGCTTTAAGTACCAAAGGAAAGATTTTGTATTTTATCCTGGAGGTGTGTGGGAGCCAGGTGAGGTTCTTGAGAAGGGGAATAACTCCCTCAGAATATTTCAGAATATCATCAATTTGGCATCTGTGGGGAGGACAGATTGTATTGAAGAGAGATTGGCTATAGGGAGAACAATTAGGAGACTTTCAATAGTCCAGGCAGGAAGTGAAGAGGGCAGTGGCTGCTGAGTGTGGAAGGTAGATAGGAGAGATGCTGTGGAGATAGAGTGTGCAAGACCTGGCCACTGACTGGATATGAGGTTTGAGGGAGAGGATGCCTATACAGTGGCCCCCTCAAGAGAAAGAAGAAAGTTAGGAAGAAGGTAGGGGAAGGAGAGAAGGAAAGACAACATCTCGTGTTTTGGACCTGTAAGTCTGATTGCCTATGGAACATCCCCTGGGAAACATCAGGAGGGAGACAAGGGCTTGGGATTATTTATTTAATAGATCCGGGAGGTAGGTGTGTTGAGATAACAGCCTTTTCCACACTTAGACTCGGTGCCTTCAATTTGTAACTCTTCTAACCTGGTATTTATGTGTATTCTCTTCACACAGTATAAGAGCTGGCTGACAAAAGATGGTGCCAAATTAGGGACTGTTGAGAGATTTGTTTCTGGGTCCCTGGCAGGAACAACAGCGCAGACATTCATCTACCCCATGGAGGTAAGCACTGCTGTGAAAAAAGCTCATGTTCTTTCTCACATTTCTTTCATATGAGCCCTGTCGTAGGTTTTAGAAGCAGAAACGTAACATTAGAGGCAAAATATTTTATACTCATAATAATAGCATTTATACAGTGCTTACTATATACTAGGCACTGTGGTAAGCATTTTATGCCTATCATCCCATTTGATCCTTACAACAACCTTGGGAAGTAGATGCTATTATTAGCATCCCCACTTTACAGATGGGGAAATTGAAGTTAATAGAAGTTGTGACTTGCTGAAGATCACAGAACTAGTAAATGTCTGAAGGCAGACTTGAACTCAGGTCTTCCTGACACCAGGCCCAGCCTTTCTATCCACAGTGCCACTCAGCTGCTTTTATTATCAGGTGGTGATTGGCCACCCCACAAGGGAGCCCTCCTTTAGGACAAAACCATTTTGTGGCTATTCTCTCAAAACATTTCACCTGAATTGCCATTTTTGTTGCTAAAATAAGGGCCTCCCCACCGATTGCTATGCATCTAAGAAGCAGAAGCCAAAAAACACCAATCAAGATATAAAAGTTGGGGGCTACTCACGTTAGTCATTTTCTCCTTGGAAGAACTGCAGTGGCTTGGGGTGAGGTGTTAATTCTCCAGACACAGAAAGAATTACATTTTCAGTCAGTGGAAATTCAGCAGGCAAGAGAGAAGATAGATGTTAGTAGCATTGAATGAGAATCCATGGTTAGTGTTCCTGTGGTCTGTTGAAGTCTTGGCTCTGGAGCCTTTCTGTCACACTGCCTTACACTTAAGGACTTGAACAATATAAAATATACTCCCCTTAAACTGAATTCTGACATGATGAGGATCCATTTAGTGCTGGTAGGGAATATAGAGGTCATGTAGGGTCAGGCATTTACAACTAGAGGGGTGCATCGGGTCACCCAGGCTAGCCCTTTCATTTTACAGATGAACAGAATGAAGCTGGGAAAAGTTCTGTCTTTCCTGAAGCCATGCAGATATTAAATGGCAGAGCCAGAATCCAAAGCCAGGTCATTCGTCTCGAAGCCCCTTAGTTCAATCACCTTACAGATTCAAAGAAAATCAATTTGACAGCATTATATACCATGCAAGGAACTTGGCTAGGTACTCTGAGGATACAAAGACAAGGTAGGATTTAAAAAAAAAAGTCAAGGGGCAGCTATGTAGCGCAGCGGATAGAGCACAGGTCCTGGATTCAGGAGGACCTGAGTTCAAATCCGGTCTCAGACACTTAACACTTACTAGCTGTGTGACCCTGGGCAAGTCACTTAGCTTCAGTTGTCTTGTAAAAAAAACAAAACAAAAAGTTAAAAATAAGAATAAACAAAAAAAGGCACCTGTGTGGCTCAGTAGGGAGTTTGGGGATCTCATATTTGTTTACTTAGCCTCCTTAGGCTGAATTCTAGCAGCGGTCTCCTTGCTGCCTGAGCCCAGTCAATCCTGTCACCTTTTGGCTTTCTCTTCCTGGCATGTTGTTCTACTGCCTCCTCATATTCTTCTTACTTGTGATTCCGAGATATAAGCCATTAGAACTTAACAGTAAGGGGGCAGCTAAGTGGTGCAGTGGATAGAGCACTGGCCCTGGATTCAGAAGGACCAGAATTCAAATCCGGCCTCAGACACTTGACACTTACTAGCTGTGTGACCCTGGGAAAGTCACTTAACCCTCATTGCCCCGCAAAAAAAGAAAAAAAGAACTTAACAGCAATGACTTTTTTTTTTTTTTTGGAGTGTAAGAGTCTTCAACTTTAAATTTGCCTTAGCAAGATCTGTGGCATCATCCAATTCTTGGCAATACTGAGTAGTTTAGGACACTTCTGAACAATTAAATACATTCCTGTCTTTTCCACCTTCAGGTTCTAAAGACCAGGTTGGCTGTAGGCAAAACTGGGCAATACTCAGGAATGTACGACTGTGCCAAGAAGATCTTGAAGTACGAAGGCGTGGGAGCCTTTTACAAAGGTTACATCCCAAACTTCCTTGGCATCATCCCCTATGCAGGAATAGATCTGGCTGTTTATGAGGTAAGTTTGTCCCCAGGGTGAATCTGATAAGTTTGTTGGCTGTTTAGCTATTCCTGCTCATTAAAACCTAATTTTATAGAGAGAGATTGGAGATTTGAATCCTTCTAATTTTGAAGATGGGGAAGAGAAGAGGAGGACAATGGAATAATAAATAGTAGAGGCTATTTCCTATGGCCAAGATCTGTGATTCAATCTCCATTTGGAATAATTAGTTTTATATTTCAGTGCTGGAAAGGACCTCAGAGGTCACGTAGACCAGGGATTGGCAAACTATGGCCCGTGGACCAAATCCTGCCCACCCTCTGTTTTTGTACACCCCAAAAGCTAAGAAGAGCTTTTAGATTTTTAAGGCTGTGGTTTGTTCATCCCTATTCTAGAGCAAGTTTCTCATTTTACAGATGAGGAAACTGACACCTAGAGAGGTTAAGTAACTTCTCAGGTCACACAGATAGTAAGGACGAGACCCAGAGTTTGAACCCAGATTCCATGACACCAGAGCCAGAACTTTTCTTTCACCACACTCTGCCATTAGGTGTGCTTCCAGCCATGAGAAGAATTTAATTTCAAGGGAGCATGGCCAGGAAGTGAGTAAGTAAAGGAGTATGATTGGATTGGCCCAACTTAATAGTCATTGCCAGGGATGTATTCCCCCAGTCATGCCAGCCCCATCTTCTCTTTGAACAAGGGCACATCTGGGTTATGATGTTTACAACTTGCATTCAGATTTCTATAGAAATGAAATGTGACAAGTGTTTTTAAGTGTGCCTTTTTTCCCCTTAATTTCTTTTTGGCTGTTTTTGTCTAGTGCAAATGGGGCGATAGCTGTTTCTTTTGAGTTGTGGATCCATCCTTTTATCTCTGTAGTTCAAAGTATTTGGCCTCCAGACATCATTGACACAGGCCATGGCATCTGTCTTTGTTGTACCATGGCAACAAGTGAACATTGAATAAAGGCAGGCTTTTGAAACTTAATTATTTATTATTTCGGTTCTCTCCGACGACACCTTTTCCAATTATTATCCCAGAACACAGCTGAAAAAGTGCAGATCCTTAGATATTAAAAATAATTTTAAAATCCAGTCTTTGGAAAACATTTCTGACACCTGCCCACTCCTAAGGGAAGAGAGATTTGAAAAGATAAGTTTCCTAAAAGTCAGGAAACAAGTCTGCAGTAGATGGTAAGGACCCTTCAACTGGAAAACTCTTGTGGTCTGGAGATAGAGAATCCTGGTAAATGTTATTTATGAGAATGATGACAGAGGGATCCATAAGATAATTTAGGCCAACACTATTTGGCTCCTGAATTATACTTAGAAGCAAACAGGTAGCCAATGCACAATGTCTTTTATGGTACTTTGAACTATGGTCTTTAACCTCATAGTTGAGCATCTACGTTGCCTGAACCTCCAAAGAATTATCTCATGCCTTTTTCAGTAATTGAATGGGACAGGTAGAAGAGTGTATAGTTGGTTATGCTGGCTTATGTATGGGAGTGGAAGAAAAAAGATAGTGTGATCCCTTTTTACTCTGACTTGTGCACTAGTGACAGTCTATCCCTTTTGCGTTCTTTGGCAGCTGTTGAAGAATTACTGGCTAGAGTATCATGCGGAAAACTCTGTAAACCCTGGGGTATTGGTGCTGCTGGGATGTGGTACTTTGTCTAGTACATGTGGCCAATTGGCCAGCTATCCCCTGGCTCTAGTCAGGACTCGCATGCAGGCTCAAGGTGAGTGTTTGTCACAGGAACAACCATCGTAAGAAACGACAATGTTTGATGGTTTTTAAAAATCATGGTTTCTTCTTTGGGGAATTGCTCAGAGGATATGCCTCTCCTTTAATAAATACTGGCTCTTTTGAGGGGACCAAAATAAGGAAATCCCCTGTAGGGACCGGGCAAGATGCTATTTTTGACTTATCCCTCACCCTCCCACAATGTTGGAATAGATGTCTAATACTTAGGTATTATAGCGAACTGCTGGGCATCTGTCCTTGAAGCCTCTTGTAAAACAAATTGTTTCTTTTGTAGTACTCAGTATCTCATTTGGTTTCATCACAGGGACTAGGATGAATATTATATGCACCTTTGATTTTTTTCCTTTCCTTTTTAGCCATGGTGGAAGGCGCACCCCAGTTGAATATGGTTGGCCTCTTTAAGAGAATAGTTAGCCAAGAAGGGATCCTTGGACTTTACAGGGGCATCACGCCTAACTTCATGAAGGTGTTGCCTGCAGTCAGCATCAGCTATGTTGCATATGAGAAAATGAAGGAAACCTTGGGAGTAGCCTCGAAGTGAAGGATGAACTTACAAAGCAGGACAGTATCTGCGTGTTCCTCATCCCTTAAAGTCACCAAAGGTCTTTGAGAAGAGATGCGTCATGGCTCCAGTGGGAGAAACATATCAAATAGTCTCTTACCGTCATTCTGCATATGTGAAAATACAAGGATGAAATTATAATTTTGTTAAGTTCTTTATATGTTAAAATGTTTGATATTCTCAGAGCTCTACTTGTCCTCTTGGCTCCCTAGGCCTTGTCTAAAATGATCAATTAGCTTGAAACACAATGGAAGAGAAACTTATTTTCAAGAGTAAAGTTTTCAAACATTCACTTTTTGGTCCGTTAGACCAATTTATGTTATCTTTTGTATTTGAATGCCTTGAAGATGCTCACCAGCTGGGTTTTACGTATTTTGGGGGTATATTTTGAATGTCTTTTGCAACCATTAAGAAAAAAACAACAGCGCATTTAAGCTAGTTTATAGTAACTAAGCAAGTGGAGTTATTTTTCTTTAAGCAAAATAAAAACACAAGGGGAGAGTTGTCAAAGTGTGAGAATACCTCTATTTCTTATAATTATGATATATGGAAGAGTGATGAAACTATGCTCATTTCACTGGTAACTTTTTGGCTTCGTTTGTAGATGCTGTTATGTTAATAACACATTTTAGTTCTCATGACTAAATTTGGAAAGGAAATCACCAGTATGAACAAATCTGCTTAATATTAAAGGAGAACTCAGTGGGAATACCCCATGATATCGTAAATTCCAGCTTTAGTTTAAATCCAGTTTAAATATTCAATTCTCAGTTATTTTCTGGAGTGGAAACATTTCTCCTTTGTTCAGTTTCTTTGCTGTTACTCCTCTCAACTTGTGTAGTTTGAGTGTGGAAATGGTGTATTTTTTAATAGTTCTTCAAGATTTATTAGTGCTTTTGTCACAGCTACCTTGTTAACGTTGGTGGTGTAAGTCTCATCATTTTCATTTTATAGAAGTGAAATGATTCATCCAAAGGAACAGAGGTAATAAATGACAGCTAGAAATCCATGCCAGTCTGTCTGATGCCAGTCAGTCATCTGTTCAGTTGATGACCAGGCACTGTTAAGTTATGGGAATACAATAAAAGGGGCAAAAAACTATTCTTATCCTCAAAGAGCATACATTCTTTTTTGGGGGTGGGTGGGGCGATGAGGGTTAAGTGACTTGCCCAGGGTCACACAGCTAGTAAGTCTTGTGTCTGAGGCTGGATTTGAACTCGGGTCCTCCTGAATCCAGAGTTGGTGCTTTATCCACCATGCCACCTAGCTGCCCAAGGGCATACATTCTAATGGAGATGTGATGGTATAAGTAATTAGATACATACAATGTGTATACAGCACAGATAAAAAGTAACAAGATGAGATTGGAAAAAGAGGGTTTTTCCCACTATACCCCACTGCCTCCCCAGAAACGAGCCTATGTTAGTTTTCTATATGCCAAGTAAAATTATCCATATATCAGAAGCAACAGATGTTCTTGGCAGCTGATTCCAATTCCAGGTACATTTCAGTGGAATGTGGATGATTAGCTGTACAGAGAGAGAGAGAGACCCTGAAGCTGCTGTTACAGCAGCTCACATCTGTGCTCTGGGACCTACTGTGAAATTCCTTGTATTTTATTTCCAAGCCATTCTTTGCCTGAAAGGAAGAATTCCTATTTCTAGCATGGACTTTGGGGTCTGAATTGTTTAATACACGTGCAGCCAATAGTTAAGCATGGCTTTACAAAATGATACCTATTTGAAAAGTATTTTAGGGTATAGTAACATCACTAACTAAAATTTGTGACCACAAAACTTTTTTTTTCCTGGTCAGGTTCTTCCCCCCACCCCGAAATTTGAATAAGATTTAGAAATACTAGTTAGGAGCTTATAATTAAGCTCTCCAAACTTATAAATAACAAGCTTGAGGATTCCTGATAGGAGGGTTTTTTTTGGGGGGGGGGGGCGTTGTTACAAAGCACCTACACATGTGAACAATCAAGTGCTGCTTATAACTACTGTTTGCTATTCCTTAGTCTACCTCCTGCTTCTCCTGAACCAAAGAGAGCAACAAGGCATTTGACCCCTACTGAATGCTTGGGAAATTTGTTTTGAAAAGTAGTTTTCACACAAAATTATTCCTGCCGAATGCTTACATGTCTAGAATATATACAATAAGAGTATATATTGTTGTGTCCTCCAGGGATTTCTTGGTACCTTAGAATAATCCCGAAATAATTCAGCAGGCTACACATTCCAGTCTTTATTTTAGTCATCCAACAGGAGGATTGATCATTTTGCTAACTTTGACATATCCATTTGCTGAAAAAGGGAAACTGTTCAGCTGTCACCATTTGCTTCTATAGAGATTATTTGAAATGTGTAAGGAATGAAAGCAATTTTATATGTGCTTCCTCTTTCTCTTGAAAACATCTGTTTACTTTCATAAAAGCTGGAATTTTAAGATAGCCTCTTTCTGGCATTGAACCATGTATTTCTATTAAAACAAAAAGAAAAAAAAAGTTGTTTTCAAACAAATGTTCCCTGTTGTATTTTTTTTTTTTGCTTTCTCATTTTATCACTAGCACTGCATGGTAGTTATGGTGTAGTAGATAATTTTGGAGCAGGGATGTGCAATAGTCAGCTCAAACTGTCTTAGGAGAACCAATTGTTGAACTTTTTTTAAGAAAAGTTTTTGATGTCTTTTTTACACCATCATAATTATCCCCAGCATTCCTCCCTTTTCCCATCCCAGAGAGCCATCCCATATAACAAAGTTTTTTTTTAAAAGAGAAAAAATAAATTGGCAAAACTTATCGCTACATTGAAATATTCTGAAAACATGCAATGTATAACCTCTGTATCCCTTTCACTTCCATGAAGGGATGGGTCAGATGTGTCATATCTCTTCATTCAAATCATACTTGATTTATCTTTATAATCCCTCCCCCAATACACTCCCCTACAGGCTCTTCTCTTACTGAGACCACATAGGTGACCTTCTTCTCATTGCTAGCCCTTGATTTGACCCATGCATATTACACATAACCCCTCTGCTCCTCTCGCTCCTTTTCATGCACTTTCCCATTTTGTAATATGGTCCCCCCTTCACCAAAGAACCCTTCCCAAACTATCGATTCATCCATAGGTAGAGTTCTGTCTGTAATGCCCTAGTCCTGTCTCTATACTGTTATATCTACCTGACTTTCAATTCTATCCATCTCTTTTTGTACGATTAGAAAATCTCTTACTGTTCTCTCTGTTGTCACTGTTACTGTCCTAGGCTCTTGCATTTGTTCACCCTTTTCACGTATCTGTTGTCGAGTGTTTCTGAAGCACACGATCTCTGCAGGAATGGTTTTCATTCTAAGATGCTTCAAAAGGCTGATTTTGAATGTCCATCTTTTAAAAATGTATAGTTAAGCTCAGATTTTCAGGTTAGGTCACCTTGCGTTGCATCCTGAGCTCCATTGGTCTTTGGAACACATCTCATTCAAAAGCTGGAATTAGTGTTACCAGGAGAAATATCAGTCTCAGATATGTAGATGATGGCAGAAAGTGGAGAAGAAAGAAGCCTCTTGATGAGGGTGAAAGAGGAGAATGCAAAAGCTGGCTTGAAGCTTAACATAAAAACAAAACAATATCAAAACTAAGATTTTGACAAACGGTCCCGTCACTTCCTGGTGAATAGAGGGAGAAGAAATGGAAGCAGTTTTCAGATTTAATATTCTTGGGATGAAAGATCATTGCAGATGGTGACTGCAGCCATGAAATGAAGACACTTGCTCCTTGGAAGGAAAGCTATGGCAAATCTATATAGCATACTAAAAAGCAGATACATCACCTTGCACCAAAGGTTCATATAGTCAAAGCTATGGTTTTTCCAGTAGCAATGCATTGCTGTGAGAGTTGGACTATAAGGAAAGCTGAGCACCACAGAATCAATGCTTTCCAATCGTGGTGCTAGAGAAAACTTTTGAGAGTCCCTTGGGCAACAAGCAGAGCAAATCAGTCAATACTTAATGAAATTCATTTAGGCTATTTACTGGAAGGTCAAATACTGAAGCTGGAGCTTAAATACTTGGGCCACATAATGAGAAGACAGGACCGTTTGGAAAAGACCCTGATGTTAGGAAAGATTGAGGATAAAAGGAAAAGGGGATGGCAGAGGATGAGATGAAGAGAGTGTCAACGGAGCAATGAACATGAGCTTGGACAGAATTCAGGAGATAGTCAAGGATCATGAAGAGTCAGACAAGACCCAACAACAATTCCATTCCCTTCTCCATTTTCTGGAAGGTGCAGAATAGTCTTGAATTATTCAAATGTCTTTCTCTTTGAAGGTCTTTCTTCTGATTGATTGCTGGACTTTTTTTTTTCTGGATTGAATTGTTAAATTGAACTACTAAGTGTTTTGGAGTTTGTAGAGTTGGGTTTCATTTTTCCCTAGAAGTAATCTTTGCAGTCTTTCAATTAGTTATTTAATTTACCTTATTCAGAAGTTCTGGGCAGGTTAAAAAAAATTCCTGCATTAGAGTGTTAAAGCTTTTTTCCCCTTTATTTTGTCTTTCCAGGAGAACCATGATCCTTAGGTTGTTTCTGTGCAAGTTCTCTTCAAGATCAGGATGTTTTGCTTGGACGGGAAGTATATATTCATTAAATGTTATTTTTCTTTGCTTCTTTTCTTCTAGTTTGACCTTCAGTTCTGTATATTTGCATCCCATGCTATTGTTCTTTCTTTTGTTTCTTTAGAGATTCAATTTTTTTTTGTATTCTGCCCATTATTTTTGCTGTGAAGACATAAATTCTGCTCTCATAATTCTCGTTTCTCTCAGGAACATTGCATCGTGGGTCCAAGTTTTCCTCAAATTCCATAAGAGCCATTGCCTAATGTTGGATCATTTTCCATTGTTTTGTATCATTTATTCATAGATTCCTGGTCTTGTTAGTAGATCTAGAGACTTCTGCTGTTAATTTCATCTCTGCTTATGTTAAAAGTCGTTGTTTTCTTCTTCCTGAAAGCTTTGGTCATTTTATTCCTATCCCCCCTTTCTTATTTCCCCTATTGCTCACTTCCTGATTTTCCCCTCTGACCTTTTTTTTGGGGAGGGGCTGGATCTCAAAGTGTCTCAGCCTTCTCCCATATTGAATAGTTCATGGCCCACCAGCCTAGGTCTCTGCCCCAGGTGACTTTTTGGGTGGACAGAATTAGCCTCACTCAGATGCTGAATTCTTTCCCTCATGTTAGTGTAGTGCTGCATAGCCCATACCATAGAGTGGCCTCTCATACTCCCTATGTTTCTTAGTTCTCTGTCATGGCACCAACAGTTCAGAGATCTGCCACACTGGTGCTATTAGACTGATTAGTGTAATTTGGATCTCTGAGGCTCTGGGAGGAGGGAGTGTTTGGGGCTGAGCTCTATTTCAAGTCCAAATGTGTGCTGCTTCTTTCTCTCCATTCCTCTGCTCTTCTGCAGAAATAGTTTTCAAGGAAGAATGCTGCCACTATGGTGTTGTCACAGTCTAAGCAAACTTCTTAAGGTTGGATCCTGGATCTCTGCTGCACTGCAGAGAGGGAGGGGGAAGCCAGCAGGAGGGTTGTGTTTGTTGCAAGCCTGTGTATCAGATCCAGGGTTTTGTTGTAAAATCATGTATCTGGTCCTTGGATTGACTAGTGCAACCTCAGGTATGGTGGGTGTTGAGGGAGCTTAGGGTAGGCATCAGTTCATGGTTTGTTTGTTTGTTTGTTTTGCAGAGCAATGAGGGTTAAGTGACTTGCCCAGGGTCACACAGCTAGTAAGTGTCAACTGTCTGAGCCCAGATTTGAGCTCTGGTCTTCCTGAATCCAGGGCCAGTGCTTTATCCACTGCACCACCTAGCTGCCCCTCATGTTCTTTTTTAACCTTCTTTTGGATTCTGGATATCCTAGACTATGGAGACATTTGAAATTGCTTTATTGTTGGTACATACTTTATGTTTTGGTGAGGTTTGAGAGGTTTTGGGAATCAGAGAAAATGTTGTTGTTGGTTGTTGTCGTTCAGTTGTGCCTGACTCTTGGTGACCCTGTGGACTTGTCCATGGAGTTTTCTTGGTAAGATTGGAGTAGTTTGCCATTTCTTTCTCCAGTGTGTCCCCATTTTACAAATGAGGAACTGAGGCAAATAGGCATTAAGTAACAGCTGTCTGAGGCTGGATTTGAACTCGGATCTTTTTGACTCTTGGACCTACATTCTACCCACTGCATTACCTAGCTGCCCTCCAACTTGGTGGTATCATGATTCTAATTGTTGAATTTCCAGTGTGAGCATTTATTCCTTGGAAATCAGAAAACTACAAATCAGGGCTTGATTTATTGTTTTGTAGATTGTCTAGACCTAGGAATGTGGTGGAGAAAATGTAAATATGAAGATTAAGAGAAGAATGTATTGTGAGTCTATTTCCCCCCACCTCCACCCTGAGATCCAGTTGTTAAACATTTACCAGTACATTCCTGCCTTGGAAACAGGGAGACCCTGGCTTCAAGACTTGCATCTGACATATTGGCTATGTGACCTTTAAGTCACTGAACATTTCAGTGCTCTAAGAAGCTATGACTTATAAAGTTGATAGAATATGCTGAACTGCATTATTAGAGCTAATTTCCTTGTCTGGGAGTTCCCTGTATCAATTAAATCACAGATCTAATCCCTTTCCCTTTTATTAGCCCTAGAAATGACCAGTTGAGTTTACATCATTGGAAAGAGTTCCGAGGATGACTCTGGAGCTCTCTTCACTATCCATGGAGCCATTCCCAACTCTTTGGGCTTAAGTTCATCTTCCCTTTTCTGGGCCTCCCATTTCACATCTTGTCTTTGCCACATATATTAGCAGCTGATGATTTTCTCTTCATATTTGTTTCTCATGGGCTCATATAGTTCATCTACTGGATGAAAATGTATGTTCTTTGAGGGTTGGAGATGGCATGCCACTTTTATTTTAATATCCTTCCTAACATGCATCATAATGTTGCTATGAAAATGCACATCAGAATTTCACCATAGGCAGTGTATTTAGTAGTATGGAATGGTTTCTCCTAGCTCTATGGGGGTGGCACTTCTATTGGAGTCTTTGTCCTCCCTGATACATGTGGGAGCTAACACCAATTGGGCATCTGGAGGAACAAATGGGAGGCAGCCAGACAGTACAGGGGATTGCATTCGGGGCCTGAAATAGAGGAGACCAGAGAAAAGCCTCGCCCAAAGTCACTTAACTTGTTTCTTCAACTGTGAAATGGTATAATAATAGCACCCACCTCCCAGGGTCATTGTGAGGATCAAACGAGTTCATATTTGTAAAGCACGTAGCACAGTATCTGGAACATAGTAGACGCTATATAGATACTAGCTAGTCTTATAATCAGATGACTTGGCAATTGCAGGATCAAAGACTTTATAGATCTAGAACTGGAAGATCTCAGAACCCAGTCAGTCCTGCCCTATCATTTTATAGACGAGGAAATCGAGGCCCAGGGAGATTTAAGGGGATTTGCCTAAAGTCACATAGCACCCATTGCTGACCACTAGGTGGCACTGTGTCGCTATATTAGCAAGGGTCTGGAAGTCAGGCTAGGGGCAAGTTTTCTCAAGTTCATTGGTCATGGGAAGCTAGTTTCATCAAGTTCACTGGTCGAATGAAAAAGAAAATGGAAAAAAAGAAAAAGAAAAAGAAAATGGAAGGCCATTTCTGGTTTAAGGTTGTTACTGTAGGGAGAGTTATAGAATCATTCACAAAGCTAAATAATAGCTTGATAAACTCAGGAAGCATATCGATTTATAGTGCATGTCGCATCTTTTTTAACCTCTTCCCCCAACCTTTGGTTCAAATTTCCATCTTATATACTGTGAGTTACTCAACCAAACATACCTGCCCTGCTCATACCCCAGCAAAAGAGACATATACAAATGCACATTGGGGTTGACTCAAATTTTTATAGACAGAGCAAAAATCGGTGTCAAGGAAAGAGTCTAGCAATGACATGGAAACAAATCACACCAAACACCTGTTACTGAACAAGGAAGTGGAGGGAGGTGGGAAGACAGTTCCTCCACATTCCCTCACCAGAACAGCAGCCACACAGGTGAGCTGACAGGACAACTCTGAAATCTCCCACTGTCCTTTCTTCTCTCCAAGGATGCGGGAAGAGGAAGCCTGTGTTGGTGCTATTTTGGACTCAACTGCTTCTCTCCAGTCTTAACTGCTGCTCTCTGAGGGGAGGAGAGGTGACCTTTGTGCATTTTCCCCTATTATCTGATTCTTTCAAACTTTGTGGCTTACCAAAAACCACACAGAGTCCCAAATGCAGTATATTTCCTTGGCCAGGAAAATGAGGCAAAACTAAGATCCAGAATATTCTTGGGGTTGAGAGGGCTAGTATATAAGCATCAGAGAAACCATCTGAACCCAGGTCCCGGTCTTTACACTGTACTATGAAGTCTCCCAATCACAACATTTTTATTTTAAAAAAATACACTCATGTATCTTCCAGCCTCTTTTCTTTTCCTCTCTCCTTTCTTCTTCTGAAGGAAAATCAAAACTGGAATATGAGAGTAACACCACTATTTATTTAATGGTTCTCTCTCTCTCTCTCTCTCTCTCTCTCTCTCTCTCTCACACACACACACACACACACACACACACACACACACACACACACACACACACACACACACACACCCCTGGGCTTTAGCTTATACCCAGATGACCCAAGATGGAGGTGTGTATATGTATGTATGCATATGTGTGTGTGTGTGCATGAGAGATGCCAGGGACCTACTTCTGGGAGAAGACTTTCTGCATTCTCCTGCCACATAGGTTGGAACAGTTTCATTCCATTGGCTGTGTAGCTGGTGGCTTCTATAAATCAACCTGAAAGAAGCACGGTTCTGCAGCACACTCTCTCTTTCTGGTGGCGTTTAGGAGTGAAAGTCTTATTCGCTTGCAGCATGGGCACCATGCACTAAGATGGGTGGGGAAGGGAAAGGGCTGCCTCCTTCCCATGGGCTCTTTGGCCCTGAGAAATGATCTTGAGGTTTTGCTCTGTTTTATTTGTTGGGTTTCAGTTCTGGGTGCAGGGGTAGAGTCTCAGACCCTGGGAACTTGAGCAGCAGTGACCTTGGAGCTAGAATTCTAGGTCACATGTTCCTGTAAGTCCTGCAGGGAAGCCCTATGAAGCCAGGGTCCCAGGATGTAAGTTTTGGACTTGGAACTTGGTGGGACTGATGCTATGTAGGAGCTGAGCTACTCTGTGAACCTCATACTCTTTCCTCCTCAGGGACTAAGGAGGGATGGGATTCTGCTTCTGTTTGGTGTTGAGGGTGGGAGGGGAATGAATGTTCTTGCTATACATTTGAAGTAAATATTCTTTTGGAAAAGCTAATCTGATTAAGTGGTTAAATGGAATAGGGGTGCTTGGACCCTTCCTAAAATTGAGGGAATATAATCACTGGAGGCTTGAGCCAATGGCAGGGATAGACACCTCACTTACTAGCTCCATTATCCCGGGCAAGTTCTTCAGTTTCCTCATCTGTAAAATCAGTGGGTTGGACTTAGTGTCCTATAAGGGTCCTTTCCAGTTTTAAATCTATGATCCTTTGTAGATCTTATTCTCCTCAAATGCATTTGGGGGAGAGTGGTCTCTCCCAAAGAAATCCTACAAGAGTGAATGTAGGTTTAAGGTTCTGGAGGCTCTCTTAACTCGAAGATCCTTTGGTCTCTCACAAAAATAAAAGAAAGTAGAAAAGTAAGTGACAAAAACTCCTAGACATAGCTCTGTCCAGGCTCCACCCTCCATAGCAATGCTGTGCAACAAATATTCCTGCCTATATTGTATATATGTGGTCTTCCACAAACCACCCTACCTAGATATCATAAATGTTTAATTTCAATACACGGGATTCTTAACCTTTTGCGTGCATTGGACTCTTTTGGGAATGTGGTTAAGCCAGTGGAGGCTTCTCAGAATAATGTTTTAAAATTCATAAAATAAGAGTACAAAAAACCAATTATATTGAAAAATTGTTATTAACATTTGAAAAAATAGTTCATGGATCCCAGATTAAGAACCTCAGCTTTAGAGGTAGTATATGTATATGCATGTGTGTGTGTGTATAGATTTATTTCCATATATATATACTTCTAGGATGAAATAATTTTATATGAATTACTAGCTATAACTTAAAATGCTCATCATTTATTCATTCATCTATTCATTTGTTCATTCATTCATTCATTCATTTATTCATCTATCTATCCATTTATTCATCCATTAATTTATTTACTTATATATCTATCTACCTATTCATTCATGCATTCATCCATCCATCTATCTATCTATCTATCTATCTATCTATCTATCTATCTATCTATCTATCTATCTATCTATCTATCATCTTCAGGGCAATGAGGGTTAAGTGACTTGCCCAGGGTCACACAGCTAGTAAATGTCAAGTGTGTGAGGCTAGATTTGAACTCAGGTCCTCCTGAATCCAGGACTGGTGCGTTATCTACTGCACCACTTAGCTGCCCCCTCATTATTTATTTAATTTTGATTATACATATATATTTATCAAGAATTAACAACAGAGTAAATTTGGCTGGAATGATTACACGAAGGGGAGCTATACATAATAAATCTGAAAAAGTCTTGAGGCTCATAAAAGAGCATTGAATGCCAAGACAAGTAGCTTATACTGAATCCTAGAGGCAAAAGAAAATTATATGGAAATATCTAAACCATCAGTATACTGGATGCTGTTTATTTCAGAGATAATCTTTCCCTTATGCCTCTAAATTTCCTTAATTGTCAGTTGGTACTGGGATGTTGGTGAGCAAAAGTAGATAAAACATTCTTCTGCTATGTAAACCTAGGCTTAAAATGACAATGTTTAGCATGTTTGTACTTGCAGAAGTTATTTCAAAATTCCTCCTGGGCCCAACTGTTTCTTGTTTATATTTCTATTTCCCCCTGCTGTTGAACAAATGAATGAATGGAATAAACTAATGTTTCCATTATGCCCTATTCCCAGATGAAAGTGGATAGAATTATTGTTTTATGGGAATTCTCTGTCATCTTTTTCTTTTGCTCCCTTTCCTAATCAAATATATTTAAATATAGGGAGTTCTCAGACACTTAACACTACTAGCTGTGTGACACTGGGCAAGTCACTTAACCCTCATTGCCCTGACAAAAAACAAAAATAAAAAACAATAAATATAGGGAGTCATCATTTAAAAATACAACTCGGTTTTGGAAAATGTAAAGTCCATAATTGTAAAATGGATTACATTTCCTCATAGGAGCAATGGTTTTCATTGGGACTGTTCCTGAGTAGAGGTAGCTAGGTGGCACTGCAGATAGAGTTCTGGACCGGGAGTCAGGAAGACCCCTCTTCCTGATTTCAAATCTGGCCTTAGATATTTGCTATCAGTGTGAACCTGGGCAAGTCACTGAAACCTATTCACTTGGGTTTCCTCATCTGTAAAATGAGCTGGAGAAGGAAATGACAAACCACTCCAGTATCTTTGCCAAGACAACCCTAAATGGGGTCACAAAGAGTTAGACATGACTAAAACGAATGAACAGCAGTTCCTGGCTAAGGAATGAACATCAAAAGAATTGTGATCAGGGAGATGTTTCAAAAACAGACCTACCAACTCTAAGTCATAATCATTAAAAAAATAAAATGATGGAATGTTCGAATCACAGATGTGGAAGGGAACTTGGAGATCCTTGTACAGGAATCCTCATCTCAACATCCTTGGCAAATGGTTTATTCAATCTTTCCTTCTACCCACGCTTCTAGTCCTGCTACAAGCCAAGCAAAGCAAGGCTAATTTATCTTCCACATGAAAATCTCTCCAGAATTTAAGAGATCTCTCTTGTCAGTTCTGAAGTCTTTTCTTCTCCAGGGTACACATCCCTCCTTTCTTTTATCATTCTACATATGGCAATTTCTAATTCCCATCCCCAATAGACTAAAGCTCAATGCTGTAAACTCAAATGGAAATACCCATAAGAATCCCTGAGGGCCACTTGTTAACTTATTTAAAAATGTATTATTATCTATGTTTTATTGTATTTTTCTTTATTTTGTTAAGTATTTCCCAATTTCTTTTTCAATCTGGTTTGGGCCATACTTGGGGAGTATTGTGGGCCACATGTGGCTGCACCCTGGCCATGTCTTTGACGCCTCTGCTGTAGCTTATTATCTTTCTTAATAGAAGATGATGAACTAAACACAAGACTAGATATGTTCAGGTCAGAGCAGAGTACAGCAGGCCTATCCCTATCCTGATGGGGAACATTATGTTCTTATTAATTAAGCCTGAAACCCTATGAATGTTTCAGGCTGTCACATCTCATTTTTTGCTTCATATTGAGTTCATCTAATCCAACCTCACTTCACAGATGAAGAAACCAAGGTCCAGAAGGGCAATTTGTCCAAGGTTTCATAGGCAATAACAGAGCAGGACACTAGAACCAAAGTCTCCAATCTTCCAAGATTTGAATCATTTAGGGTGTTTTTTAAAATGAACAATAGTGTGCTTCCACTTTAAAAAAATCAGAAATTCACCAAACAGCTTCCCTCAATAATCCACCATAGCCTCATGTCCCATTATCTTAAATGGAAAACTGAGTAATCAGAAATTAAATATCTTATTAAAGTAGAATAAATGCCCTACATGCATTAATTATACATATATGAATAAGCCCATTGGTAGCCTGATGTACAATACAGTGATTATAAGAGAAGGAAGGGTGGGGCAGTGGAGAGAGCTCTAACTTTGGAGTTTGGAGACCTAGGTTTGAATCACAGCTCTGCCATACGTGGTTCCTATCCATGGAGAAGTTCTGGGATATTTTTAAATAAACCATGTTAATTACTTTATATTCATACTATAAAGTATAAGTATCCAGCATGTGTTAAAATACAACACTACTACATTACAAATGTGACCTATCTAATCCTAATATGCTAAGGTATATTAAATGCTGCCATATGTTGATGGCTCAGTTCCCTACCTCCTCAACCCATCAATGTGAGGACTCTTGCTCATGATGGTATTATAAACAGTAACTACATAATTAACAATGATGTTTCTTTGCCTTTTGAAATGGTTTAAAGAAAATGATTTTTATGATCCAGAGATTAGCTAAGAGACTACATTGTATAGTAGATCGAAAGCTGATCAGGATTCAAATGGTGCCTCTGACATATATACACTGGCACTATCTCTGGGCTACTTTCCCAAACCTGAACTCACACATATATGTGGGATACCCAAAGGGTGGTTTCTATCCTTGGATGCTAGATGTAATTGTGTGGGTGGCTATGCAGGTCATTGTAGCTCACAAGTCCCCGCTGGTGTGCCTCCTATTAAGAATCATACAGTAGACAATTAACTTTTAGAAAAAAATTACTAGGATGATATAGTAAGAACAGATGGTACAAAATATTTTTTCCTCAACCCTATCCCTCCCTCCCCAAAGGAGGGACCTTGGAGCACAATATTCCACAGATACATACAAAATTTTTGGGAAGACTGGGCTTAAATTTAGAGTACCATGACAATGAGATACATTCTAAGATATGCATGTGGCAAAGGGTAACACAACTTTTGGTAATGGAAGTCCTCTCTTGATATAGTCTTTACACAGAGCCCTTTAAGTTAAACTTTCAGCTAGGTTCTGAAGACTTGATCCTGTCTTGAGTTCATACCCAGTGCTCTTCTCTGTCACGAGGGTCCCACTTTGAAGCTGCCTCCTCTCATGAGGGTATGCATGTCTGTCCTCTGGTTTGTGTATATCTCTTCTTTCAGCTGGATGCATTGTCTCATCCCAGTCTACTAGCTCTGATGACATGTCCAGGTGGGGAAGGAAAGAAAGTCCTCTCTTCTTTCTACCCCCAAAGGGGTCTGCTTCTTCAAAGCAATCTCATGCTTGGATTCCTTAACATCTGAAGTGAAACTGCTCAAATTTACCCAGTGATTTAGAACTTGCAGAGATGGGGCTAGCTTGTTTGCTTTACCCAGTCATGCTGTTGCCTTCTTTATCCAATCAAAGAAATTCAAACCTTATAAAGAAATCACAGGGTATAGACGTACAATATCTTGTTTACATACGAAAACCTTGTCATTGTAGGGTAGTAGGAAATTCCTAAACACTCACTTTACACTTTGTAATTACATTCTAAGTCCTCTGTGACCACATCAAATGAAATGGGAAAGGAAACTTCCTCCCTTACACAGCCCTTTTGAAAAATAAAATATATATGCTAATTAGATAGCATTTCTAGATAGTTGAGGGTGAAAGGTAATAAGTGGGAAAGCAAGAACTGGCTAAACCATCGAAAATGATGGGCTATTGGAGAAGCAAAGAGGCAATTGGAGTATGAGACTTTATGTTAAGACTTTTTTTCAGAAGTGAATGAGAGGTAGAGTGGGTAAATAACATTGTTGACTGATGCTGTGGTCAATTTTCCACAACATGATTATAAGTAAGGGTTTAATGGAATTGATTGCATAGAGTGAATCAAGAGTAAATATGAACTCCTCTAGCCTTAATATGTTTCTAATTATTTTGATTCTCTACTTTAACTATGGGGTGTTCAAGGTCTCCATCTTTCTCCTTCATAATATGTTGGAAGGGTTTTCTTGTCACCTTAGGATGATAACCATAAACCATTATTAGGGGGCTGCTGGGAGGTTTCTGAATAAGAAAGAAGATTGCATCCTGGAACTGCTAAAAATGAAATCAGATGGTATTTAAGGCGTTTTCATTCATAACCTACCATATGGATTTTTTTCTACCTGTTGAGAATACATTAGAGCCCTGAGATCTTAGCAGATTTAAACACTATTCCCCATTTTGCTTTTCCAAACCGAGTAGACCTTTGAAACAGAGATGATTTTGTGACAGAAGAGGACCAAAAGAGCCACCTTGTGGGTATAACCTGGCTTGACTTGTTCATCTTTTGCTTGGTAGTGTTGGCTTGGATGATGCCAATCAGCCAACAAACATTTATTAAGCAACAACTTTGTGTCAAGAGCAGTGCTATGCTCTGGTGATACAAATAAAAGCGAAAGACCTGCTCTCAAGGAGTTCACAGGCTAAAACTCTAATAGATGTAGAGAACAGAGGGAATATATTGGAACTAGAAAGACCTGGGTTCAAGTCCTCAATCTGGTACATACTAGGTGTATGACCTTGGGTAAGTCTTTTAACCTCCAAGTGCCCTCCCTCCATCCCCCAAATCTCTTAAGATAAAAAATTGTGGATGAATTGCTAGTCAATATCAATGAAGGGAATTTCTACATGGCAAGTTCCTCACACTGATGAACTTAGAAGCCAAGTTTTCTTATACAAAATGACCAATATGATAATGTTTTACATAATGTTGTACATGTATAACTTATCTGATTGCTTACCCCCTCAGAGAGGGGGAAGGGGAGGAAAGGAAGGAGGGATAAAAATTGGAACCCCAAACTATAAATAAACATGTTTATTACTTAAAAATATACATAATATTCTTGGAATGAAAAAATTAAATGTTAGAGAGTCATCCAGAGAACTATTAAAGTGATACTCATACATATATGACATTTAAAACATTCAACAATGTGATGATTTAAAATTTCTCTGATGTTTGTAATGGAATTAATTTTTTTTTTGGCATAGAGAATTCCCAATGAACAAACTCTCTCTATCAATGCAGTATCAAAAATGGGACATCACCCATTTCTTAGCCCAAATGATCTTCTTACAGTTTTCTGAGAGACAGATAAAGTACTGGTCTTGAGTCAGGAAGACCCAGGATCAAATCCTACTTTAGGCATTACTAGCTATGTCATATAACCTCTCTGTGTCTGTTTCCTTAACTGTAAAATAAAAGGATCAGACTTGATTTCCTCTGAGGCACCTTCTCACTTTGGTTTAGATATATGGTCTTATGGATTCAGATCTCACCCCTACCGACCATAAGCCAGTGAGAACATCTCTCTGAGCCTCAGTTTATTCATCTATGAAATGGGAATAACAATATCTGTTGCACCTCCTTCACCAGATAGATGCAAAGCTCAAATGTGACAATGTTTGTAAAGCGTTCTGCAGACTTGGAGTCCCTGATCTCATTGGTGTGTGTATTCCCTCCAAGGATATAGATTGCCCCTCATCTATCTGTACCTGCCCTACTTTAATGAATTCTATAAATATAAGTTACATTTTTTTCTGAGATTGATCTTGGGAGGAAAGCTTTGATATTTATAGACACAGAGGGGGTGTACAAGACTGGCTACATCCTACATTTAATGACGTTCTCCATAGTGGAAGGACTCCGTTCCCTCCTCTCTCTAGGTACTCTGGGCTCTTGGGTTTATTTCTATTATGCTCCATGGCAACCAGCTATCTATGCAATGCAACAAGGGGGATTATTAATCCTTGTGATTACATTGCATGTAAATCCACTTGCATTTTTGTCCTTTTTTAATGTCACCACATGAGTCCCTTCTCTCTGCTAAATCTCAAGCCACCAAGACTTCATTTGAACTCCTACAATTGCACACACAGCTTAGCAAACACAGCCTGCTTGCCTATGCTAGTGACGGATCCAGAAAGTTGGCCTTTGATAGATTAGAAACAACTCATTTGAGACTGGGGTGCTGGGGGAGAAGGAGGAAGGGAAAATGGGATGATCTTGGAGTAGAGGAAAAACTCAGGACTGGGAGGGAGAGATTAGGTCAACAGGGAGGCTCCCAAGGGTTGTTCTTAAACTCTGATCATGCCTTTGAATCTCAACGTGTTCAGTTTGTGTTGAGGGTGGAGAGACAAGAGTAGTGCAGAATTTTGGAGTAGGAAAGACCTGAGTTTGAATCCCACCTCAGTGTGACCTAAGGCAAGTTGATTAACCCCATTGAATATAATGGCTTCTTATGAAAAATGGAGATGATAACAACACTTACATCATAAGGCTGTCATGAAGATCAAATAAGGTAACATGTGGAGCTGTGTGACCCTGCACCATTGACTTAAACTCCATAGTCTCATTTGAAAAAGGGAGAAAATAATGGGGCTTTCCCTCCCAGGGTTATGTTGAATGAAAGAGATTGTTAACTTTGTGACTCTGGGGGCAGCTATGTGGCACAGTGGATAAAGCACTGGTCCTGGATTCAGGAGGACCTGAGTTCAAATTCGGCCTCAGATCCTTGACACTTACTAGCTGTTTGACCCTGGGCAAGTCACTTAACCCCAATTGCCTCACTTAAAAACAAAACAAAACAAAACTTTGTGACTCTGTTTTATTTTTTTGTATTGTTGTTGTTGTTTTGCCCTTTGTTCTCAAAGAGGACTTTCTGTGAATTGGATTTAAGTGAGGTTAGACTGTGTAAAGTCACCAACCTCACTCTCTCCTCCAGAGCCATCTGGGTACAGTGGCGAGATATATATCAGGATGACTGGAGATGGCCCCGGATGTTTAAAGCAGTAGGGGTTAAGTGACTTGCCTAGGGTCACACAGCTAGTAAATATCTGAGGTCAGATTTGAACTCAGGTCCTTCAAACTTCAGAGCCAGAACTCTATCCACTGCCCTTATTTTTTGAATCAATACTAAATGAATCGGTGAAAAAATATCAAGTACTTTCTATATGCCAGACCCCTAGTAAAAGTGTGTATCTATATAGTGATGTTTCTAATATCTGTTTTATTACATATTTGAGATAGATGGCCTAGAAAAATGAACTTGGATTTGGAACTATAGATTTGGACTGGAGCCCACAGAGGTCTAATCACTCGCCTTGGGTCACATACCAAGGAGGTAGTTGAGGTTGGATTTGAACCCAGGCCTCTCCTAACTCCAAGTCCAGCGCTGTAAACACTATATCCTATTTAAATAAAGCATTTCAGAGTAGGGTTCATTCATCCATCTATCCATCCATTTACTTATTCATTCACTCATTCATCCATTTATTTATTTATTTGGGGGAGTATATTTGTGTCTTCATTTTCATTTGAAGAAAAGATTCGATTTCTGGTTTTTTTTTTTTCCTGGGGTAGAATTTCTTTAAGGTGCCTTCCTGTCCTATAAGTAATCATAGAATCCTATATTAATTTGGTGATATCCGACTTGGATTATGTTTAATACTTGTCCAAGCAGAGTCCAAACGGAGGCTGTAATATTTGAGAAGAAGCTGGTAGGTCTGGGGACTGGTAACCAGTCAGTCCCCATGAGTAAGAAGAGCAGGTAAAGCGCCAATGAATCAGCCTTCACTCGGTGGATTTCAGTGTGTCCAGTAGGTGGCAGACCTGTCCCAGTTTGGGGACAACGGCCACGGCTTAGTACCATGCCAGATGGCTTCTTTATGGCCTCATTCTCCCTCCCTCCCTCATGACCTGAAAAACCACTGCAGTGCCCTGGGGCCAGCATTCTGTGCCCAAGCCAGCATTGGGTTATTTGGGGGAGTACTTAGGGCAGTCTGTTCCGTGGCAGAAAGAGACAAAGGAGTTCTTTTGTATGTAGTCCGTGTCAGGGGAGTTTTTTTTTTTTTTGTAAAGCAAAACTTTTTGCTATGAAGAAATCACAGACTTTACAAACAAATGAACAAGAAAAAATAACACTGCAAACAAAAATGCTATTTTTTTTTGTTGGAAATGGAAACAAGTCCCATTTTAGAAATGCAGATCAACAGGATAAATACTGTGACCCTATGGGTTGGAAAGAAACCCCATCGACGGTGCTCTGGGACACGGTCTTGTGTTGGTGGTGAATATTTTTCATTCACTTAAAAGACTTTCCAAATGATATTCACAGTGTGCATTTGGGAGTATAAAGGCTGGAAGGAAAGGTGAAAATAAAACTTACATCAATTTTGGCTTGAGTAAAGTTTCCTTCAAGAAATTCTTCCCTCATTCAGATTTTTTTTTTTTTCAAGAAATGACTTGGGTTGTTTAGAAGGGCTATTTATTTGGCAGGTTCCAGGAAAAGTAAATGGGAGATTTTAGAGTAAGGAAGGTTTGCTTAGGTAGATTCTTGGAACAGTAAGTAATCCGCAGGGATAGGAAAATGAAATCGCTATTTCTGTAGTTGTATAAAAGATCAGGAATAAGGTTTTTGTCTTAGCTAAGTAGGAGTAAACATTTGATTATTTTTGAGAGTGTACGTCAGTTAGATACAGAAAATAAGGTAGAGAATACAAATACAACAAACATTAAGTGCCTACCATAAACCCTATTCTTTTTGCTCCTACAGAGACAATGGCAAAATGCCAGAAAAGGTACGAAAGGTGTTAAAAATTGCACTCCTTTTAGACGACATATAAATATTAATCCAGCCATTGGCACGTTAAATCAGGGCATCTTAAAGTTTTTCCACTTTTCTTCTGAGAAATTTTTACACAACCCCAGATATATAGGGATTTAAAATAAGTACACATAACCTTTTACTGGTGCCAAATTTTTCTTGACCCCCCACATTCAATTACATGACCCCATATGGGGTCTTGACCCACAATTTAAGAAGCTTTGCTCTAAATGAGAGGAACATTGTCCAATCATCAATGATAGAAATACTGTTGGAGGAACTAAATCAGATTAATCTTGATATTCGTAACCATAGATGAAATCAAGCCCCCAAAAAGTTATATTTAATTGGATGGATGGCTCATAGATTCTTCTTAGAGAAGCAAATAAAGAGCCCAGTGGGAGTAATTTTTATCATGCACCCTAAATCAACAAGAAACTTCATTTCATGAGACTTTTGGTTCATCTCAGGTATTACAATGCTCATTATAAGGGCGGGACTAGCACTTCTACTGTGAGGGCTTGCTGAACACTTTTGAGGACTGCTTTCCTCCTTTGTTGGCCATTTGATTCACCCAACTCTCACTTGTGACTTCAAGAAACTGTAGCATGTTCAGTGGCCACACCCCGAGAGTCTAATCCAGGTTGAGAATAATCAACAGGACTCAAATCTGTTGGTGAGTTACCAGGGTATCTACTCCAAGCATGTGAAAAGGCTTCCCCTTGTGGAATGTCCAGATGAGAACAATTTGTTCCAACAGCCTTGACGGCAACTTGAAGCAGTCTTTGTGGAGCCCAGAGAGGTTGGTCAGACATCAAAGAACCCAAGGTAATCCACGTCATTTTGGGCCATAGTCAGTCATCTTGATTTTTGTCCTGCCACTAGACTTCAATGACTCAGAGAGAGAGAGAGTGAGGCTGATGACTTTGGGCAGCTCTGCCTTACTTAAATCCAATTTATAGGCAAGTCAAAATATTACCAGTCATTGGACCTCTTAGAAAATGAAGGATGAACAATGTTAGTATTTGCATAAAATATTTGTAGCTTTTTCACCAACAGAAGATGAAGAGATAGAGAAATTCTACAAATTCTTTGAATGATGACTTAGATGGTGAGCTAATCAAATTTACAGGTGAGATAAAGCTTGGAGAGGTAACTAACACTCTTTTTAGTGGTAGAAACTTAGATAAGAATTGGGCATGCTGACTTTAACACCCTCCCTGTTTCTTCTATCCTTCTTGTCCCCCCCCTTAATTATCCCTTTTTATTCTGCCTTTATTTTGTGACCCAGGCCCCTTATTTATTAATTTATGGTTCAAAAAGTATTCCAATGTTCATTATAAATCACTCTGGTAGCTAGGTGACACAATGGTTAGAGTACTGGCCCTGGAGTCAGGAGGATGTGAGTTCAAATCCAGTCTCAGACACTTGATGCTTCCTAGTTGACCAAGTCACTTAACTCCAATTGCCTCAAACATTCGGGGCCATCCCCAGTGGAACTGATATATATCTTGCCACTGGATTCAGATGGCTCTGGAGGAGGGAGTGAAGATGGTGACCTTGCACAGCCCTCCCTCACTTAAATCCAATTCACTGCAAGTCATGACATCACTCCAATGTCATGGTCCTCTCTGAGAATGAAGAACAAACTACTACTGTTACCACCACCGCAACAACGACAACAGATCCCTTCACTGCTAATGCCTTTCCTCTGAAATTCTCCCATTTATACTGTCTATATCTTGTATGTAAACAGTTTTTTGAAAAAAATAATTGTCTCCCTTATTAGAATGAGTTCCTTGAGGGCAGAGACCATATTTTTGCTTCTCTTTGAATTTCTAATTCTTTGTCCAGTTGTCTGGCACATAGTAAATGCTTAGTAAATGCTTGTTGACTGACTGATAGAGGAAAAATGCTCCAGAAATCAGACAAATAAATAAGCTACATCCTGGTCAATACTACATAATTTTGTCAGGTCTCTTAACCCCTCTGAGCCTTGGTTTCATCTTGTGTAAAATGAAGGGTTTGACCAGATGCTGTCTCAGGTTACTTTCCAGTTCTATGAGTTAACAGTCATCAATGTTATGGTAATTCAATGAAATCTGACATGTCTTTCTCTTGTAGGATATTAGAAAAACTAGAGACTCCAAAGTAAGAGGGTTTAGGTTCAAATTTAGGTTCTGTTACTTACTATGTGATGTTGAGCATGTCTTTTTTGGGGCCTTGTTTCCTCATCAGTAAAATGTATTTCAACTGGATGGTCTTTAAGTTTCCTTTCTTCCAATTATAAATCTTTGTTTAGGTGAATAGGGGTCTCTTGCCTCCTTTTCTTCCAGATCATCCCTATGTCCTTCCCACAAATCTTCTGCTGGAATTGCGTCTGGAGAAGAGATTTGAATACTAAAAAAAGAGAAAAAGAAAAAGAAAAGGATGAGGACGTTGTGATGAAGAACTAGAATTGAGATCCAATGTGAGCCCAGATGAGTTTAGTCTTAGGTATTTTCCAAATGTTCCAAATTTCACACTAGTGAGTTACACAGAATTTTAAAAAAGAAAACAAATAATACAGAATGAGAACCTGAAACAAATCCCATTCAAAGAGAATAGAGCTTATTGATTTAAATCCCTTAGTTTTATGTGTATTTGTTTGACCTTCTGAGTATTATTTTTAGAATGTTTTTGCCACTGACTTTTCCTTGGCATCTCCTAGCTAATTAATGCTAATAAGTTTCACTGAGTCTATTTTGGAAAAAATAATTCCAACTGGTTTTGGTCAGACCATTGGATATAAATAGGTTTGTTAATGATTATGGTTTGAAGGACCATAAATAAAGGATAATACGGTTAACCATGAATTAAAGAGGAGGTGACTAAATTGTAAGTGGAAAAGGGTGGTAACAACTCAGACTGGTCAGGAAGACAGTGTTTTTGTCATGGTTGAGAAGGCCTAAGAAAAAAGAAAATAGAGCACGATATTATTCATAGTGAATTTGAATGAAGAAGTTATCAATAGCAGTATAAAGACAGAGGCAAAAATGTTCAGATTCCCAGAGTCTTAGAGAAGGGATGTTAAAGGTCATCTAGTTCAATCTCCCTGTTAATTTAAGAATTCCTTGTGTAGTTTACTTCAATTCAATTCAATAGTAATTTATCAACTATCTCTGATGTACTAGGCATGGCGCTGGGCCCTGGAGATGTGAAAATGAATGAGTTCATGTCTTCAAGGAGTTTATTCTTTATCACAGCTGAGATAGAACATATACAAGAGTAAGTGAATAAAAAAGTTCTTTCAAGAAGGAGAGAGTGCTAATCACTGGAGAGGGGAGGGATCAGGAAAGGGCTGATGAGACGTAGCATCTAAACTAAGCTTTGAAGGCAGCTAGGGATTCTGTGAGGTGGAGGTGAGGATTCGAGGAGGAAATGCATTTATGGAAAGGTCATTGTCCAGAGTCCCCTTAAATATGGGAAGTGAACTAGAGTCTGCTAATTGATAAGGCAATCTATTCTCTTGTGTATAGAGCTCCAGTACTAAGAAACTTCTTATTTGATAGAATTTCCTTTCTTAGACTTCTATTTGGGGCTTCACTTCAGCTTTCTAGCCCAACACAAAGCTGGTCCACCACCCATGTCACACAATTTCCCTTTCAAGCTATCATGATTATTAGCTATGTGACCCTAGGCAAGTCACTTAACCCTTTTTACCTCAGTCTCCTCATATGTAAAATGAGCTGGAGAAGGAAATAGTAAACCACCCCAGTATCTTTGCCAAGAAAATCACAACTGGGGCTATGAAGGGTCAGATACAACTGAAAAATGACTGAACAATACCATGATTATCCTTGCTCTTTTTCCTCTAGTAAGCAGCTAGAGGGCACAGTAGAATAATGAACTAGACCTGGAGTCAGGAAGACCTGAGTTCAAACTTGAGCTCAGACACTTCCTAGCTTTTTGACCCTGGGTTAGCCCCTTAAATTATTTTTTCCTGTCTGCCTCAGTTTCCTCATCTGTAAAATGGGATATTACTGCCATCTATCTCTTGGGGCTGTTGTGAGGATAAAATGAGATAACATTTTTTTTTTTTTTTAGTGAGGCAGTTGGGGTTAAGTGACTTGCCCAGGGTCACACAGCTAGTAAGTATTAAGTGTCTGAGGCCGGATTTGAACTCAGGTACTCCTGACTCCAGGGCCGGTGTTCTATCCATCTAGCTGCCCCGAGATAACATTTTTAAGATACTATGTAAATGCGAGCTATGATTTTTTTCCTGTTTCTTCATCTATTAAAAGATGATCTTAGACCTCATGGTTTTTATGGTTCTTTCTGGCCCGGAATCTCTTCTTCTATAAGCCTGGCACTAACACTCAGCCTTCTGGCCTTATTTTTGTTCTACTCTCTGATCTATACTCTTGTTGTTTAGTCATGTCCACCTCTATGTCCACGGGGTTTTCTTGGCAAAGATACTGGAGTGATTTGCCATTTCCTTCTTTAGCTCATTTTACAGATGAGGAAACTGAGGCAAACCGAGTTAAGTGACTTGCCCAGGGTCACACAGCTACTAAGTGTCAAGTGTCTGAGGCCAGACTTGAACTCAGGTCCTCCTGAATCCAGGGCTGGTGCTTTATTCACTTTGCCACCTAGCTGCCCCCTGCTTCTTTGCTTTTGCATAAGTGGTGTCCCAGGTCCAGAAAGCACTCTTTCCTTACCTCTGCCTCCTAGAAACCCTACTTTTCTTTAAAACACAGCTCAGAGGTCACCTTCTTGAAGCCTTTCTTGACTTCTTGCTTATTAGCACTCTCTCCCTCTTGAAATTACTTTGTATTTATTTGTATCTAACTTGTATATTCATTTTTATAATAATAATAATTTATTTTATGTAATATTTATTTACTTATGTACATTGTGGGGGGCCAAATTTAATATATAAAAAGTTAATTGGGGGCAGCTAGGTGGTGTAGTGGATAAAGCACTGGCCCTGGATTCAGGAGGACCTGAGTTCAAGTCCAGCCTCAGACACTTGACGCTTACTAGCTGTGTGACCCTGGGCAAGTCACTTAACCCTCATTGCCCCGCAAAAAAAAAAAAAGTTAAATGGGTGGCTCGCCTAAATATTGGGGTCCTGGAGATAATGAGGGACCTCTAGGTTTAAAGCTCCCTCCCCTCAGAAACTGCCTTTTTAGATATTTCTCCCAGGCCAATAAGAAAGGAGCCTTATAGCCTCTGTTCCACAGATGTTTTATTAGGGAGAATAAAGTAAACAGCAAAGGTGAAATTAATAAAATCAAAGACGAGGAAATAGGGAAAAGGAAATACAGTTAATCCTCCTAGCTCTAACCTAAGTCTATTAAAAAGAGCAGAGTAACTTACCACCTGGAGCTTGTAGCTTCAATGGAAAGCACAACTTACAACCAGGCTTGAATGACTCGGCTGCTGCTGCTCCTGCTCGTGCCACCACCAGGGAGGAAGACGGAAGAAGAGAGAGAGCTCTGGAAGAGACTCAGCCTCCCCTCAGTGAGTGTCTAATTTTCCTCCCCCAAAAGGGGAGGTCCTTCAAAAACTGCCCATAGAGAGAGGCTTTTCCTTCTGACCTCAGTAGCATATGTAAATTTAGGGTGGGCCAGGTGTGGCCCCTCCCAAATGAGTCAGCTGAATTCTAATTTTACCACATGTTTTATCCTCCTGGTAGAATACAAGCTTCTTGAGGTAGAGAATGTTTTTCCTCTCTTTGTATCCCTAGTGCCATATGGTAGACATTGGACAGTGAGGTGGCACCATGATAGAACTCTGGACCTGAACTCAGGAACACTCATCTTCCTCAGTTCCAATCTGGCCTCAGACACTTACTAGCTGTGTGATCCTAGGCAAGTCACTTAAACCTGTTTGCTTTAGTTTCCTCATCTTTAAAATGAACTGGAGAAGGAAATAGTAAGCCACTCCTGTATCTTTGCCAAGAAAACCCCAAATGGGGTCAAGAAGAGTTGGACGTTGGGGCAGCTAGGTGGCGCAGTGGATAGAGCACCGGCCCTGGAGTCAAGAGTACCTGAGTTCAAATCCGGCCTCAGACACTTAACACTTACTAGCTGTGTGACCCTGGGCAAGTCACTTAACCCCAATTGCCTCATTAAAAAAAAAAAAAAAGAAGAGTTGGACGTGAAATGGAAAAACAACTGAACACATGGACTAGGGATCAGGAAGAACTGAGTTCAAATATTATTGCAGACACTTATTGGCTGTGTGAAGCTCTCTCAGCCTCAGTTTCCCCATATATACAATGGATATTTATCTCACAAGGTTGTTGAGATAAAATATGTAAAGTTTCATTGCAAATCTTAAGGAGCCATATAAATACTAGCTGGTAGTATTATTGTTACATAGTCAGCACTTAATGTTTATAGAATTGAGTTCTGACTTTAAATCCAACTTTCTTTGTGCCAAACTGTTCTGCCACTAATATATTCTTGGAATCAAGAGCCATATCCTGAATTTATTTTTATTTGGTCTGATTTTTGCATCACAGGAGACAATTTCTCATGGTAATATCCCATGAGACATCTTGAGATCTCCATCTGGCTGTGGTAAATGGTACTATGTCAATAAGATCATTGATGTAAATTGATTTATTTTGAAAAAATCTGGAATTGAGCTTAAGTTCCAGAAGTGTTATCCTCTGTTTCCAGAGCAACTTGGTATCACAAATCAAATTAGCTCATTTTAAAGTTTTTCCCCCCATTTTTACAGTGGTGAAAACAATCCCAATCCAAGTCATTCTTTGAAATTGCTCAAACTCTAGCCAATTTGATTTCATGCAAAAATATTTATTAACAAAAAGTAATTTAAGTAATATCTCTATTCCTCTCCCCTACCCCCTCAGGGAAAGGACATGTATGTAGGCCACTTCTGAATTCCTCTCCAAACACAGATACTTATGTGAAATGCATTTCGCATCTACAAATGGATCTATTCCTGGGATGAGCTTTTGTTCAATTTCCAGTTTAAAGCTACATTTTGGAAGCTAGATAAGTGGTTTTCAATAGATGGTCTCTTCGTGAGGCTTTTCTGGTCCATAGAATAGAATAGCTCTTGTTATTAGAAAGGAAGAATTTCCTTCAGTAAAAGACTTGGACTGAGGTTTTTTAAGTGCACTGGTTTTATTTTAAATTCCTAAACCTTTGACTACAGAGTTTGCTTCAATGTTTTGTTGACTATTTCAAATGGAGATGGAAATCACCACAATTCAATTGAGTGGATATTAATGAATATTTATTAAGTGCCTTCTTTCTTTAAGGACTACTCAGAAAACACAAGACTACATGAGATAATTGATACTTGTTTTAAATAATCAGACTCTCAAAGACAGGTGAAGGTATTTAAAATAATATTTTATGATGTTGATTGTTTTGAGAATAACTTATAGAAACTATGCTATTCCTTGATTAGAAGATTATATTCTTGGCATTAATAGTGCCTGAAAGTTTTGAAAATTTTTTGGTATTACAGTAGAAATCCTGACCCTCCACCTAAATAATAGTCTCGATTATAGGGTTGTAGTCTAGTCTCAGCTCCTCTATTGAATCTACAAGCTTGAGGAAGTGACTTCCCACTTTTTGAACTTCAGTTTCCCCATCTATAAAGTTTGGAAATAAAATCACTTGTTTTAACCTGCTTCATACGATGCATGAATTGAAGGATTATTTCCAGAAGATGACAAAAGGAGTAGAAGTTAAAGAGAGGTAAATATGGACCATTTGGGTCAGGAAAATAAAACAACAGAAGGATAGAAATTATTTGAAATATTAACATTTAAAAGGTCATGCAAAGGGGCAGCTAGGTGGCTCAGTGGATAAAGCACTGGCCCCTGGATTCAGGAGTACCCGAGTTCAAATCCAGCCTCAGACACTTGACACTTACTAGTTTTGTGACCCTGGGCAAGTTACTCAATCCCCATTGTCCGCAAAATAATAATAATAATTATTATTATTATTATTCATGCAAAAATCTAAGATTTTTAAAATAGCAGCTCTTTTTGTAGTGGCTAAGAATCAGCAATCAAAGGAATACCCATCTACTGGGGAATGGCTAAAAAGGCTGTGGTATATGATGATGTGATGGAATATAAGAAATGACAAGTAGGATGATTTCAGAAAGTCCTGGGAATACTTGTATGAACTGATGTATAGTGAAGTGAGCAGAACCAAGAGAATGTTGTGCACAGTGACAGCAATACTGTTTGATGAAGTACTGTGAAGGAATTAACTATTCTCAGCAATACACTGTTCCAAGATAATCCCAAAGGATTAATAATGAAACATACGATCCACGTCCAAAGAAAGAAGTGATATTGATTGAACACAGACTGAAACAAGCTATTTTCACTTTCTTTCATTTTTTCTTTTATTCAGGTTTTCTTGTACAAAATGACTCATATGGAAAAAGACCTATTTGTACAAAAATATTTATAGCAGCTCTTTTTTGGGGTGGCTAAGAATTGGAAATCAAAGGAATGTCCATCAATTGGGGAATGGCTAAACAAGCTGTGGTATATGATGGTGATGGAATATTATTGTGCTAGAAGAAATGACAAGCAAGATGATTTCAAAAAAGCCTGGAAAGACTTGCATGAACTGATGTATAGTGAAGTAAGCAGAACCAAGAGAACATTGTGCATAGAGACAGCAATGTTGTTTGATGAAGAACTGTGAATTGACTTAGCTATTCTCAACAACATAACAATCAAAGACAATCCCAAGGGACTATTGATGAAACATATTATCCACCTCTAAAGAAAGAACTGATATTGATGGAACACAGACCGGAGCATGCTATTTTTTACTTTCTTTCATTTTTTTCTTATATCCACATTTTCTTGTACAAAATGACTTTTATGGTAAGATTTTACATAATCATACACATATAACCCATATCTGAATGATTACTGCCTTAGGGAGTGGGTAGAGGAGGGAGGGAAGGAAGGATAAAAATTGGAACTCAAAACTATAAATAAAAAACTGAAAAATGACTCATATGGCAATGTTTTACATAATTGCACATAAATAACCTATATCTGATTGCTTGCTGCATCAGGGATGGGGGTGGGGAGGAAGGGAAGGAGGGATAAAAATTGGAACTCAAAACTTTAAATAAAGGTGTACTTACTTAGAAAAGAATTAAATAAGACTTTATTCAAGTAAAAAAAAGAATTTAATAGTAACTTCAGAGAGAGCAATTTTATTTGAATGATGAAGTCAAAAGCCAGATTAAAAAGGGTCGAGGAGCAAGAGAAAAGGAAGTAGAGGCATTGCATACACACCAAAGTTATCACACTGATTCAAATCAAATTAAAATGTAATTGGGACGGGCAGCTAGGTGGTGCAGTAGATAAAGCACCTGACCTGGATTCAGGAGGACCTGAGTTAAAATCTGGCTTCAGACACTTCACACCAGCTGTGTGACCCTGGGCAAGTCACTTAACCTTCATTACCCCACAAAACAAACAAACAAACAAAACCCCTAAAATGTAATTGGGAAATGTTTAACAAAATAAATAAAATATAGTATGAAATAAAAAAATCTAAGTAAATTTTGAAGATAAAAAATATTTTTTAAAAGATAGATAGATCCGTGGAACAAAAGAAAGAACAAATAGGTCCATCAAGGAATAAAGGAATCCAAGGGGCTCAAGATTTAAGGAAAATTCAACTCAGAGAAATGATGATAGAAGAGCTGAATTAATTCACCATGTACCATATTCACTGGCTCCCTAGAGATGAATTAATGTATTGTATGGGACAATGATCAATTGCCTAAATGGAGAGGAGGTGGGAGATGAGGGGGAAAATGATAGAGGGGAGGGACTGGGACCAGGAGACTAAAAAGGGACATCTCATCTCAAAGGAAAGGGACGGGGTATTACTGAAGAGCATTCCCTTGGTGGACAAGACATGTCTGTGGTGAGAGGCAGGAGTTTTGTTGTTAGATTAATCTGGGAACAATTTGCGCCCTAGGAGGCTACTTCTCTTAGGCTGTTACTTCCATAGGTAGCATGCTGCCTCAGGAGAGGGAATGTAGGAGTCCCTACAGGCACTGAGCACCTGAAGTGAAGAGGACCACTTAGTACCCAAATTGAGATGGTATGTCCTTTGAGATGGAGATGGATAATGGTGACGGTAGGGAGTAGGGGCTGAGCCTCATACTGTGACATAGGGTGACTACTACCACATAGCTTAACTTCTCTATGATATTATTTCTCTCACGAATTGTCATTTCCAAGAGAGTCCAAGTAGAAAAGAGACAGGATGCAGTAACATCTACTAAACACATAGACTGGATATGCAAGAACTCAAAACTGGTTCTTCAGAATCTTGTCCTTCATCCCATAGGGGACATAGAAAGAATAATGAAGGAATAGGAATAATGATTCATGAAATAAAATTCTGGATAGATGAGAAGGGAAGAGAAATGAAAATAAGGACAAAGCAAAAGAAAAATTTTGGAAAATGACATAGTAAAAAAAATTATTATGAAATAAAGGTTGTAGGAGAGGGAGGTTTCTGACCTAATTACTTAATTGGGCAGGAGAAGAGACAGAAGAAGAGAAGAAACAAATAATTAGATAAAAGAAAGAAATGAACAGCTGAAGTAAGCAAAGACTTGGTGATAGGGTAAGCAAATGGGAGTGGAGAAGAAAAGAGAGCCTTTTATACCCAACTAATCCCAGGGGAAGATGTACTGACTTAAAAATGGTACAGTGGGGCAGCTAGGTGGTGCAGTGGATAGAGCACTGGCCCTGGAGTCAGGAGGACCTGCGTTCAAATCTGGTCTCAGACACTTAACACTTACTAGCTGTGTGACCCTGGGCAAGTCACTTAACCCCAATTGCCTTACCAAAAGAAAAAAAAATATAAAAAAAAAAGGTACAGTCTTGGAACACAGGACTTGAGGTCATGAAGACCTGAATTCAAATCCTACCTCAGATTCTTGCTATGTTACCTTGGGAAAATCAATTAACCTTTTTCAGTCTCAGTTTGATCATCAATAAAAGTGGTGATAATAGGACATACCCCTCAATGAGTAACAATTGAGATAATATATTTAAAGTAATTTGCAAACTTTAAAGCACTATAAAAAGGTATGATGAGGAGGAGGGTGAGGAGGAAGATAAAATGTAATACAAAAGAAATAAATCATGGAAAACAAATCTAACAATGATGGCTTTAAATGTGAATGGATTAAACAATCTAATAAAACAAAAGAGTGATAGAATGGGTAAATACACATAGCCCAACTAAGATCTAAAAAGTAAAGACACTTAGACAATGAAAATGAGTGACTAGAACAAAATTTGGAGTACAATCAAATGAATAACAAAAGCTGGAGTTATAAGCATGCTATCAGACAAAGCAATAATAAAAATAATAAAATAAAAGTAAAAATCGATAATATCACTAGAAACAGTTCTGTAACAGCTGCTGGTGCTGCTGGGGTGTGTGTGTGTGTGTGTGTGTGTGTGTGTGTGTGTGTGTGTATTTTATTTTTCTTGACACAAGTATAGGAGATTCCCACAGATTTCCATGTATTCTTGCCATCTTATTTTTCATCTGCTCTAAGAGGTTGGAGACAAAATGGTACTTTCTACATTGAAAGCAAAGTGGGTCCCAGTAAGATTGTGTGGTCTGGGAGGATACTTTACCTTTAGAATTCCCGTTTTGAATGAATGGCTGTCTCTCCTAACCTAGTCAGTCTTCCTATAGATTTGATCCTCATTTGTTGGATCTTGAATTCTGGAATTGGAAGTGGGGAGGGTCCCGTTGTAAACAAACACAAAATAAAGTCCTTGATCAATAACTTCAATATGAGGAACCACCTATTAGTCCAAAAGATCATGGATTTAGATGAGAACTCCAATGTCATCTAGTCCAAAGGCCCAACCAAGCTCATAAAGGTAGTGTGTGCTAGAGTTGAGACTCAGACTTAAATTTAGCACTCGTTTCTCACGTAAAGGGACCTTTACCCTTAGACTTTTAATCCTGGAGCACTTCTGGGTCTGAGGAGTTGGTTGTCATGCAGAGAATTTCAGTTTGGTTGAGACTTCCAGCAATATCCTGAATAGATAATAACTTGCCCCTATTAAAGATCTTGGTCCTTCAACCCTGACCTACTGCTCCTATGTAGTTTCAAACCCCCAACTGCAGGCTTAAGTTGTGCTAGATAGGTCCTGAGGTACCTTCTAGCTATGTGATTCTGTAACTCAACATTGAAAGGGACTTTCAACATCATGAGATCTAACCTTTCACCTGATGCATGAATACCTTATATATCATTTCAGGTAGAAAATTGCTCAAGGCCATTGGTCTCCAAGGTGTATTCTATGAGTTCTGGTTTGGGGTGCCTCAAGTCTTGTGGAACTTAGACTCATGTGCTCTGGTCTTCCTTCTTTCCTCATGTCAAAGAATAATACTGTGCTGTGAATTAAAAAAAAAGGTTGAGAACCTCTGCTTGAGGCTCTGTTCTAGTTCCAGTTCTCCTTTCTCTTAATATGGAGAGCTTTTATGCATTTCTCTTCTCCTGTCCTTTCCTACTGAGGCACCAGTCTTCCTGCACCCTGACACTTGATAACCATCCTTTCCTTTTTCCTTATGTGATCTTTAATATCCTCTGAGATTGGAAAGCATCTGACTCTCATTTTAAACAGGGTAAAATTAGGACACAGGAAAGAACACATCCTGCTAATAGCCTGTAGGCACATTTATAAAAATAAACCTCACAATTACTAATAATGTTGAGGCTGGGCCTGGGCCTGATCTCTATGGGAAGAGAACTGAATAGCTTAGGGCCTTCCATTAAGATAACCTTTTGCTGTCCAAATCTTGGAAGCAAATAACCTGATGCAGATGGCAAATTGGTATTAAGTTATCATAGATCATTTGTTTATATTTGCTTGCTGACAGAATGGGTAACATCTCCTTTTCATCATTAATAACCTGAAATACTGAAGCGAAAACATGACAGGCTTCACACATGAAGAAATGGTAGATAACAATAAACTTGTAAATTGAGAAGTTAGAAGGAACCTTAGAAGTCATCTAGTCCAATAGTCACCTAGTGCTTGGCACGTAGTAGTTGCTTATTGCTGGGTGGCTCAGTGGATGGAGAATGAGGCTTGAAGTCAGGAAGACTCATCTTCCTGAGTTCAAATCTGGCCTTAGATGCTTTCTAGCTGTGTGAACCCGGGCAAGTCACTTACCCCTGTTTGCCTCAGTTTCCTCATCTTTAAAGTGAGCTGAAGAAAGAAATGGAAAACTACTTTGCCATCTTTGCCGAGAAATCCCCAAATGGGGTCATGAAGTGACACAACAAAACCAACAATAACAACAATGTTATGCCCAATCTAGGAATCTCTGACACGGTATTCTTGCCTCTTTTTGAACATTTCTTGTGATAAGTAGTTTACTCACTTATACAGCTGCTCACTTCAAGTTTTAACAGCTGCAATTATCAGACAACTTATATTGAGATGGAGTGTTCTTCACTGTAAAATTCATCCATTCCTCTTAGTTCCTTTGTTGCCTCAGGGAGTTAGACAGAGTAAATCTCATTGAGCTCCTTCACAGCAGCGGCTCAGCTTTTTAGAATGGCTGTCCAGCCAGCCTTCCTTTTTTCCCCTTAGGCTTTTCATCTTCACATTAATATCCTTCTTTGCTTCAATCCTTCCAGATATGACCCAGTTTTCAGACCTTTTACTGCCCTGCCCTATAGTTTGTCAATATTACTCTTATAATGTGATGCTCAGGATGCAATTTGATACAATAGAAATTTATTAAATGCCTACTTAATAAATAAAGGTGAAAATGAGATAATCCCTGACCTCAGGGAGGTTACTTTTTACCGAATGCAAAAAACTTGATATGGTCTGACTAGTGAAGAGTAAGTCTAGTGGGATTATACTGACTCCCAGAATTGGAATTGAGGATGGAGCTCATTTAATCCAACTTGTACCTGGACAGCAGTCCTTTTTACAACATCCTTGATCAATACTCACTTAGCTTCAGCTTAAAGTCATCTACTAATGGGGAAAACATTATCTTTCAAAGTAGTAATTTATACTTTTAGACAGCCGTAGTTTTAGAGATTTTGATTTGTGCATCCTATGTTTATTAACAGAACCTGCAAAACCATCGAAAGGCAGCATGGTAGAGTGGATGGAGAGCCAGCCACATGTCTTTCAAGTCCTATCCTCTGTTACATAGGTGCTGTGTCACCCTGGGTCAATCCCTTAACCTCTCAGTGTCCTATGCAGCCTTCTGATTCAATAAATTCCATTCAGTAAATATTTGTTGTTGTTCAGTAATGTCCAACTCTTTGTGATCCCATTTGGGGTTTCTGGTTTGCCATTTCCTTCTCCAGTTCATTTTACAGATGAGGAAACTGAGGCAAACAGGGTTAAGTGATTTGCCTAGGATCATACAGCTAGTGAGGCTGGATTTGAATTCAGGAAGAGGAGTCTTCTTGACTTTAGGCCTGTTGTTCTATCCACTGTGTTACCTAGTAACAAGTACCTACTATGTGCCAAACACTGTGCTAAGCTAAGCACTGGGGATTCAAAAAGAGGGAAGAGGTAGTTCCTGTCCTCAAGGAACTTATAATCTAATGAGGGGGACAATGACATGCAAACACATATATACATATGTATATACATATATACACATCTCTATCTATATTTATATATTTCAAGGTAATACAGGATAAATAGGAAATAATCAACAGAGGGAAGGTGCTGGAATTAAGAAAGGTTGGGGAAGGCTTCCTGCAGGAGGTGGGATTTTAGTTGGGACTTAAAGGAAGCCAGGGGGATCAGTAGGCAGAGTGGAGGCGGGAGGGCATTCCAGGTTCTAATATTACACATTACAGAGAAAATGATGACTTGGGTAGGTAGAGAGCTCCCTATACTAATGCAATCATAGGTCCAGTCCCTCCCCTAAAATTATGGTGCCTTTTTGGAAGCCACACCACACCACACCACACCACACCACACCACAACAATTATTGATCTTGCTGCTAAAATCCCCAGTTTTGTTTTTCATATGAATTGCTTTCCAGCTGGGTCTTTTTCATCTTGTACTTAGAAAATTGATTAAAAAAACCCCTAAGTATAGGGCTTTATACACACATATATGTGTATAAACATACATACATACATACACACATATAGATATATTTTTGCAAGTTTTAACTTACAGCTCAGAATTCTAGTCTGTTTACAATCTTGTTGAATCCTATTATCTAGTGCAGTATAGTGTGTGTGTATACACACTGTGACAATTAAAATTTTGAGAGATATTTTTCTTAGTGATTTAATCATTTGATTAAGAAGGCCAACAAGTTATTAATAAAAGGATGGTCATTGGAAATCTCTCTCAGACCAAAGACAATCAAGGTGACAGGGATCACAGCCTATGTACCCTTGAAACAGTAGGTGGTTCATCAAACAGCAATCATATCTAATTGGTTAACTTAATTTGGAAGTAGGCTATATGAATATAAAAGGTTTTACCAGACCACGCCCAGGCTTGGGCTATCAATTCAAAGAATGTATACCCTTTTCAATGGGTAGGCTGAGTGATCCCTCCAAGGACAGAGAGACCTTCTTATCTAGACTAAAAGGTCTGTCTCCACCCAAGCTTGAGTAGAACACAATGAGCTTCCCCACCCTAGATTCCTTGCAAGCTTGGGATGGATCTGACCAAGATAAAAAAATTCACTGCAATCTTATATCAAGGAGAAACTGGACCTCTAAAAGTTAGGGCTTTGGAATAAGGGGCTGGGGAGCTCTGAATCTCTCTAAGATATTGGTTACAAATAATCATTTCTTATATACACACACAGAGGGATCTATTTATGTAGATGGCACAGTGGATAGAGTGCAGGACTTCAAGTCAGGAAGACTTATTATCTTGAGTTCAAATCTGGCCTCTGACACTTAGTAGTTGTGTGACCTTGGGCAAGTCACTTAACCCTATTTGCCCCATTTTCTCATCAGTAAAATGAACTAGAGAAGAAAATGGCAAACCAATATATCATCATCAGACTTTGAGTCAGGGGTTTGAAATGATGGTTCTATTATTTTCTAGATGTGAGACAATGGGCAGATCATTAAACATTTCTGGAACCAAAGACAGCTTAGAAGGTTGAAAGGAGGGGACTGCTGTTCTGGGGCATGAGTGGATCCCAACCCACATTTACCCTGACACAGATCCAGTCCTAGGCAGGCCAAGCCAGGGGAAGAGACCCCCAGAGCCTCTGAATTAGCTGCAGCACCAGTGTCATCTGGAACTAAGCTCACAGTCTGGTGAAAGGGCTGAAACACTTGGAAGGGGGGAGATTACAAGGGTCTCTGCTGGTGCTGAGGCTTGACTCAGGTTTTTACCTCTCCTGGGAGTCAGGAAGTAGGCTTGAGTAGCAGTGACCCAGGTGGGGAGGGGACACAGGCTCATGGGAGCTACCAACAACAGCACACAAATTTTTGCTCTCTGGTTAATTAGCAAGTTGGCTTGGGGTTATCTGCAGACCAGGGAATAGGCCAGGTGAATGAAAAACCTGCCCCTCCTTAAATCATACCGCCTGGGACCCCCTAAAGCTTGAGACAGTGCAGCCTGGAAACAGTGCCCCACTTTAAGGAGCTAAAATTCAAGTAAAAGACAGTCAAAATGAGCAGATAGAGAAAGGTGAGGATCATAGAAAGTTTCTTTAGTGACAAGGAAGATTGAGGTGCACCCTAAGAAGAGGATAGCAACATCAGGGCTCCCACATCCAAAGTTTACAAGAAAATATGAATTTGTCTCAGGCCATAGAGGTACTCTAAAAGGACTTTGAAGATAAAGTAAGAGAGGTAGAGGAAAAAATGGAAAGAGAAGAGTGATGCAGGAGAGTCATGAAAAAAAAGTCAACACTTTGAAAAGCCAGATTGGCCAAATGGAAAAGGAGGTACAAAAGCTCTCTGAAGAAAATCATTGCTTAAAAATTAGGATTGAGCAAATAGAAACTAATGACTTTATGAGAAATCAAGACACAATAAAACAAATCCAAATGAATAAAAAATAGAGGGAAATGTTAAATATCTCCTTGGAAAAACAGTTGACCTGGAAAACAGATCCAGGAGAAACAATTTGAAAATTATTGGAATACCTGAAAACCATGATCAAGGAAAGAGCTTAGACATCATCTTTCAGGAAGTTGTCAGGGAAAATTGCCCTGATATTCTAGAAACAGAAGGTAAAATAGAAATTGAAAGAATCCACCAATTACCTCCTTGAAGAGATCCCAAAAGGAAAATTTCCAAGAATATTATAGCCAAATTCCAGAGCTCCCAGGTCAAGGAGAAAATATTGCAAGTATCCAGAAAGAAAGAATTCAAGTACTGAGGAGCCTCAGTCAGGATAGCACAAGATCTAGCAGCTTCTACATTAAAGGACTGGAGGACATGGAATATGATATTCCAGAGGGTAAAGGAATGGGGATTACAACCAAGAATCACCTATCCAGCAAAACTGAGTATAATCTTTCAGAGGAAAAAAATTAGACTTTAATGAAAAAGAGGACTTTCAGGTATTTGTGATGAAAAGACCTGAACTGAATGGAAAATTTGACTTTCAAATACAAGACCCTAGAGAAACATAAAAAGGCAAACAGGAAAAAGAAATCAAGAGGGATGTTAAAAGGTTAAACTGTTTACATTCTGACATGAGAATATGATACAATTAATTCAGGGGAGCTTTCTCAGTATTAGGGCAGATAATGGAAATTGGTTTAGACAGAGGGCACAGGTAGGAATTGATTATGAAGTGATGATATCTGCAAAGTATCTATTTTTTGTTTATCTTTTTTTGTGGGGTTGTTGGAGCTTGGTGACATGCCTAGGGTTGTACAGTGGATGAGTGTTTGTGTCTGAGGCCAGATGTGGGCTTGGGTCCTCCTGCATCCAGGGTGGGTTTCTTTGTCCACTGTGTTACCTAGCTGCCCCATGATGACATCTTTAGGGTATAATTGAGGGGTGAGTGGAATGCACTGGGGGAAGGGGAAGGGAGAGGTAGAATGGGGTGAAATCCCACAGCAAAAAAACAGGAAAGGGTTTATGGGGGGGGGGAGAGATGGGGGAGGAGCAGGGCAGTAAATGAACTTTACACTCATCAGAATAGGCCTCAAAGACCTTAATCTCATCAGAATTGGCTCAAGGAGGGAATAACATACACACTCAGTTGGGTGGAGTAATCTATCTAACCCTGCAGGAGGGTAGGAGGGGAAGGGTATAAGGAGGGAGGGCAAAAGAAGGGAGGGCAGATTGGGGAAGGGGGCAGTCAGAAGCAAATCCCTTTTGAGGAGGGATTAGGGTGAAGAAGATAGATAATAGAATAAATATCATGGGAAGGGAATAGGATGGAGGGAAACAGTTAACAATAGTAATTGTGAAAAAGAGAAAGGGAAAAAATTGTACAAAAATATTTATAGCAACTCTTTTTGATGGTTAAGAATTGGAAATCAAAGGAATGTCCATCAATTGGGGAATGACTGAAGAAGCTGTGCCATATGTATTGTAATGGAATATTATTGTGCTATAAGAAATGACAAGCAGGATTGATTTCAGAAAAACCTGGAAGCCTCATATGAACTGATGTATAGTGAAGTGAGCAGAACTAGGAGGACATTGTACAGTGATAGCAGTATTGTTCTATGAGGCAATTGTGATAAACGACTTAACTACTCTCAAGCAATGCAATGATCCAAGACAATCCCAAGGGCTAATGATCAAGCATACTATCTCCCTCCAGAGAAAGAACTGATATTTGATTGAAACACAGACTAAAAAAGAGTACTTGGTGGATTGTATATATGTAACCTATATGTACAATATATAACATACATATATAACCAATCCAATGATTGGTTGCTGTCTTGTGGAGCGGGGAGGAGAAGGGAGGAGTAAGAAAATTTGGAACTCCTAAATCTTATAAAAATGAATGTTGAAAACTACTTTTACATGTAACTGGAAAATAATAAATTAAATTAGAAAAAAAATTCTGATCCTTGCTGTAAATATGTAAAGATTTGTGATTTTTGCTATATCAGGGAGCTTTCCAGGTGGAAATTCCTTCCACAGAAATCTCTCAGGGAATTTCTTTGAGGCACTTAGAATCTAAGTGACTAACCCAGGGTCATTCAAGTAATAAATATTAGAACCTGTCTTCTTGACTCCAAGTCTAGCACTAGTGTCACTATGCCAGGCTACCTTTCTCCCTGTTGTAAAATATGGACTATACTTTCTATCTTATTGAGTTCATAGTATCATAGATCTAGAGCTTAAAGGATATTAAAGGTTATGTGTTCAATCTCCTCACCTTACAGATGGAGAAACTGAGGCACATGCAGTGACTTAACTAAGGTCATACAACATAAGGCAACAGACAACATAAGAGAGATTTGAATTCAGGTCTTCTAACTCCAAATGCAATGTTCTCTTCTGAGTCATGCTGTCTCTTGCAAGAAAAGTGCTTATCTAGGTCTTAAAATGCCTCTCACTTTGAACCACAATGCTCTGCCCATGAACTACACTATATAGTTGATAGCTGATGTCTGTGATCTTGCTTGATGCAAACAAGTTCCTTTGAGTAATTTTGTTGACACAACCTTCGGGTCTTGTTATTTGCCAAAGCAAAAAGCTGTGTCAGTTGCTTCTTGTGATGTGCACTAGGATCTTTTTACTAAGAACAGATGTGGTTTTCTAGGAAGTCTCTCTCTCCTCTCTCTCATCTCCACCATCTCTACAGCTTATTCCAGTATATTGCATATATTACATGCATTCCAGTATATTGCCAAAGTCATTCATTAATTCTTTTTTTTTTTTGTGGTACTAGGTTGTCAGGTTAAAGGTTGCCTCATTCACTTTTTTTTTTAGCCCTCCCATTGTGAAAGGGACAGTAAGTTCTTTTGGAACTGCAGTCCAGCTCTGATATGTCCTGTAAATATCTGTGATAGAGACAATGAGAAGAGAATGGAGCAGGGTGGGTGAGTAGTGGAGATTGGTAGTGAGGGGTATAGATAAGATAGTTTAAAAAAGACATTTTGGAAATAGTTCAAGTGGTGGCACATAGTAGGCACTTAATAAATGCTGTTTCCTTCCATTTTTTCCTTCTGCCTAGAAGTTATAAGTGCTTGTGACTAGTAGCTAGATTAATGCCTCTTAGAGTTGATATTAGGCACTCATCCTGTTTAGAAATTGGAATGATTTTAAGAGGTAATTCAAGTAATTAGAACAGCATAGTTCAATGGAAAAAAATGCTGAGGCCTTGGAACCTGAGTTTACCCTGCTCTGCCACATCCTACAAATGTGATCTTGGGCAAAATCCCATTATCTCTTTGGGACTTGAGACTTTGAGATTTCACTTTTCTCATCTGTGAAATTAAGATGTCTTTCTGTCTATGAACCACATGCAACCACCTATGTGGAGTTCAACAGATGAATTAAATGAGACCTCCTCATCCTTGACCTTGCCAATACACACTTATTTTTATTCTTGAAGAATGCATGAATTCATCTATGCATATACTCCCTTAAACAATTAAATCACATCCCCTTAATGTCTCTTAGTAAGTGATTGAATAAGTTGCCCATATGTGCCCCATAGTGTGTTCTTTATTGTGTTCCTACGACTACTTTCCATCTTTTGCTCTGGGCACAGTAAGTCAATAAATAGTGCCATTGCTTCTGGAAATGATATGTCAGTTTGAATACCCCATAAATTAATTCACCATCCTCCTGACTCCCAGCTCCAAGCTCTTTTTCCTGGACCGCTACCTTCCTAAATACATTGTCTCCTCTATTGGGAAAGTATGTTTCCTTGAGGCAGGGGCTGCCTCATGATTTTATTTGTACCCCTGCCCCTTAATACAGTGACTGGAATATTGTATCTCTCTATCTGCCTATCTCTCTCTATGTCTCTGTCTCTTTATCTATATGTCTCTCTGTCTCTGTCTCTCTGCCTATCGATTTCCCTTTCTATTGATCTATCTATCTATCACCTATCTATCTACCTACCTACCTACCTAATCTACTTCTCTATCATCTAATTCATTCATTCATGTATTATTCACATTGAATCTCTATTTCTCTCTGTCATCTTGCCTTTTCTTACTTCTATCTACACCCAGATACCTCAAATGCGCATCTACTATATTTCTACCTGTACTTGCCAACTCTTCCAAGAACTTACCAGACTAGAAGTAACCAATATTTTTTCTTTAAACTTTGTACAATACTACAGACCTCTCCTTTGTTTTTTATCATATCTTATCATATATTTTACATATTGTTGTGTTTTTTGGTACCCTACTCCTTTACTACAGATCAGTTGAAAAATAGAAAATGGAAAAAATAAGAAAATGATGGATATAAACTATCAGCATACTAACTATATCCTTGGACAAGTATTTTACCTGTCTGGGACTTGATTTCCTTATCTGTAAAATGGATAAATTGGACAAGATGGTCTAAGTTCGTCCTTTTTTTGATCTATAGTCTCTTTTACCTCTCATATGTTATGATTCTCTTATCTTACAATATATTATTAAAAATAAAAAGCAATTGAAAACTTGGGTCTCTGGATTACAACACATCCTTTAATGTTAAGATCAATGGAAAGTTGAAATTGATTAAAATGGATTTTCAAACAAACAGTAATTAATCTTCCCAATTGGGGTCCAGGTTGTGGTGATAGCTTTTAGATATTTTTGAACACCTGAAATGTAATAGGTGTCATCAATCAAACATCAATCCATTTATTATTGTACTATTATAAATGGATTATGGAGTGAGAACCTAATCATGTAACAGAAAGATCTCTGGCTTAGAATCAGAAAACTTCAGTTTGAGTCTTGGTTCTGCCCCTTTATGCTAATGCATAAACCATTCTCCCCTCTCTGATCTTTGGTTTCCTCATCTGGAAAGTGGGATGATAATTTTTGCCTTAGCTACTTCATAAATTGGGAGGAGAGTACTTCATAGACCCTAAAGCAGCACAAATGGAGAGTGGAAGATTTTTTACTGGTCCTATTTGCACGTAAGGCATGAATATGGTTTAAGCTGGTGGAAGACAATGACCTTATTTTCGTATCTTTTGGTTTTGTACTCAGATTCATTTGCTTCCGATACAGAGTAGATTTTGAAAGTAAAGTGGGATCTATCGCCACAGAATCAATATGACTTCTGTGAAGCCTTCTTTGGAAGAGTACTTGGTTTTCCAGCACAGGATTCCTATAAAAAGAAGTTACAATTAACTTCTAAGCTCAAATGAGATAATTGGCCAGATGAATGAATTTGGTTTCAGCACTAGACACAGCAGTCAAAAGTCATAATCTAAACCTAGATTTGTGAACCAACAAGAGATAAAGAAGTTCATGGGAAATAAGAGGGAAAATTTTGATTGCACAAAATTGAAAAAGTTTGCACAAACGAAACTAATGTAGCCAAAATTAGAAATAAAATGGGAAAACTGGGGAATTTTTTTAATAGCAAGTTTTCTTTTGATAAAGGTCTAATTTCTCACTTATATAGGGAACCGAGTCAAATTTATAAAAATGTGAGCCTTTCCCCAGTTGATAAATGGTCAAAGGATATGAATAGGTAGTTTTCAGAAGAAATCAAAGCTATCAAAAATCTTGTGAAAATGCTCCAAATCATTATTGATTAAAGAAATGAAAATTAAAACAATGCTGAGATATCACTCCACACCTATCAGATGGCTAAGATGACATAAAAGGAAAATGACAAATGCTGGAGAGAATGTGGAAAAAATTGGTACACTAATGCACTGTTGGTGGAGTTGTGAACTGATCCAACTATTCTGAAGAGCAATTTGGAACTATGTCCAAAGGTTACAAAACTGCATACTCTTGATCCAGCAAAACCACTAGGTCCGTTTTCCAAAGAGATTCAAAGAAAAAGAAAATGACCTATTTGTTAAAATATTTATAACAGCTCTTTTGTGGTGGCAAAGAATTGGAAATTGAGAGGGTGCCCATCATTTGGGGAATGCTAAACAATTTGTGGTATATGATTGTGATGGAATACTATTGTGCTATAAGAAATGATGGCAGGAAGATTTCAGAAAAACTTGGGAAGAATTACATGAACTGATACAGAATGAATGAGCAAAATCAGGGTACAAAATACAGTAACAACAGTATTGTAAAAATGATCAATCTGTGAAGGTTTAGCTGCTCTGATCAAGACAACAATCCATGGCAGTTCAAAAGAATCCATGGTGAAAAATGCTATTCACCTCCAGAGAGAGAAATGATAAACTCTGCAGTGCAGATTGAAGCATACTTTTAAAAACTTTCTTTATATTTCTTGTTTTTTTGGGTGTTGTTTTCTTTTGCAATATGGCTAATATGGAAATGTTTTGTATGCCTTCACATGTACAATTGATATAAAATGCTTGTCTTCTCAAGGGATAGGACAGGAGTAGGATAGGAGGGAGAGAATTTGGAACTCAAATATTAAATTAATGCTAAAATTTTTTACATGCAATTGGTAAAATGTGAAATTCAAAAAGTATATTTAAACATCCAAACCTGGAATCATCATATCAGTACCTTAGCCAGGTATATATATATATATATATATGTGTGTGTGTGTGTGTGTGTGTGTGTATATATGTGTATATATAATGTATATGTAAAAAAATAGACTGTCCTTATCAGGCAGATACTTTTTAATCTTTTTTATCTTTTCTTAATAGTGTTTTATTTTTCCCAATTACAGATAGTTTTCGATATTTGTTTTTAATAAGATTTTGAGTTCCAGATTTTTCCTCCCTCTTTCCTTTCCTCCTCTTGCCCCAAGACAGTAAGTAGTCTGATATAGGGTATATATGTACAATCATGTTAGCATATTTCCACTTAGTCATGTTGTGAAAGAAGAATCAGAACAAAAGGGAAAAACCACAAGAAAAAACCCCAAAGACCCAACAACAAATAAATTGAAAATAGTATGCTTTGATCTGCATTCAGAATTCCATAGTTCTTTTTCTGGCTGTGGAGAGTATTTTGCCATCATGAGTATTTTGGAATTGTCTTGTATTGTTAGGAAGAGCTAAGTCTATCACAGCTGTTCATCGCATAATGTTGCAGTCACTGTGGACAATGTTCTCCTGGTTCTGCCCACTTCCCTCAGCATCAGTTCATGTAAGTCATTCCAGGTTTTTCTTAAATCCTCCTGCTCATCATTTCTTATAGCACAATAAGAGACTTTTTAGTGATTGCATTCTAGAAGATAAGAACCTTCATGGCCAGCAGTTGTCCCTAGAGAGATGAAGTCTAGAATTGGGGAGAAGCAAGGTAACAGTCCAGAAAAGAGGGATGTTAGTATGATGTAGCACAGATTGGGTGCCCAGAAGGGAGCAGGCCTGAGAAGAGCCAGGATACCCTGGCATACTCTTGTCAGACATGCAGTTGTATGTGCCCTCATCATGCATGTTGCCTGTGTGTTTTCTTGCCTATGTATGATCCCCAGAATGACCACTCTGCAAAGTGATAGAGTATATATTTGTGGGAGAGTATATCTCAGATTTATTAGGGAAATGTTCTATTACTATTTTACTTATAGTGTTATTTCATTAATATTTCATTAAATGCTTTTTCTTTGAATTATTTGCACCATCTGGATGTACTACTATTAAGTAGATATATTACTGGGGATCGACAAGATATGCCTTTTGAGTGGATGTAGACACAAAGAGTACCTTAAAACTTGGGTAGTTTTTCTTAAGTGTCCTCACATATAGGAAGCACTCCAGAATACTCCCCCTAAATGTGGGTTATTATAATTGATTTTACTACCTTTCATTATCACAACATAGCAGTTTGAGATAATAGTGTAATAATTTTTTTTACCAAAGTTTCTATAAAAATGGACCAATTTTGTCAGAAAACTGACTGAATAATGTTGCTTTGGGTGATAGAAAGTGATTATTGTAATTCAAGCTTATTCCAAGGGAAACATGTTTGTAACAATAACAGGTAAGACCATGTTCTTTCATTTTATTGCAGAAATTAAAGAAAAAGAGTCTAATAAAAATGAAATTTCTTAAGGATTTTATAGGACATTTCAGAAGATATTATGATCTTTGCACAAGGTCACTGGAAGCACTGAAATATAAATTAATGATACCTCAAAAGTCATATATAACTAGAATATTGGGGCTAATCTAATAAGACAAAATTGAAAAGCGATAAATGTAAAGTCTTACATAATACAAGATGGAGGAAACATCATTAGATAGTAATTGTCTGAAATAGAGAATGGGGGAGGTGATAGTGGATTGAAATCTCATTATGATTCAAGAGTCTGAATGTGGCAGTAATGTGATCCTATGATACACTGAGAGGCCAGAGCTCTAAGGAAAAATGAAGATGATGGTTCTGTTAAGCTTTGCCCTGGTCAGGCCACATCTGCAATAATGAGTTTAATTTAGGATGCCATAGGATCAGGAAGGACACTAGAGAACATCCAGAGGAGTGTGACCCTACAAGAATAGTGAAGGCACTTTAGTCAATGGCATCTGAGAATTGTTGGAGGGAATTGATGATATTTAGCACGGAGAAGAGAAGGACTTCAGGGAGATGGTGTTGTCAAGTATTTGAAAGTTTATCACATTGAATATGGATTAAACTTATTCTGTCCCCAGAGAGAAGACTAGAAGTAATGAATGGAAGTTGCAAAGATACAAATTAGGTTTCACAACAGAGAAAATGTCCTAATAAATTAGAACTATCCCAAAATAGAAGACCTTGGGAAGTAGTTTGGTTTCTCTTATTAGAAGTCTTCAAATGAAGTCTGGATGACCCTTTATTGGGTATCTTGTAGTATTGATTCTTTTTCTATATGGCAACACCAGTTTAGAACACATCTGATTTCCAAGGGCAACACTGGTTTAGAACACAATTTACACTCGATTAAATGGAAGTTGATGTCCCTTCCAACTCTGAAATTCAGAACTCCCAAAAAAAGTAAAGAGAAAGTAAAAAAGGAGTTTAAAAGAAAGCAAAAATGAGGGAGCAAGTGGACTGGACTTAGTAAACACAGCAGATATCCATGCTGGAGGCAATTCATTTTTAAGGGTATTGATGGACTGGTTTTCAAGATAACTGAAAGAGAGAAGAATGACGAATACTTAAAAATAAAATTTGGATATTATTACAATGAATAAACATACGATCAAGAGGATATTAATAACTGCTGACCCATGTGTCTATTTCTAATCCCTACAAAGTCTTTCCAAGAATTTTTTATATATGAGAAAGATAGAATATTGATATTTAAAAATGTTGACTTTTATTTAAGGGAGAACATTGGGGTCACTGAAAGTCCTATGCAAATTTCCCAAGTGCCATCTAGTTTCACTTTCTTACTCCAGTTGCATCCTGGGTTTTGGAGTAGAATATTTAAAAGTTTCTCCTGCTCAACTCTCATTGTTGCCTCTTTGCCTGATGCTGCTAGGCTTTTGGTGACTGGAGTCTCCTGGGAATGGATAATGGTGTTTAAAAAACAACAACAACAAACAACCTTATTCAAGAGCTGTCACGTCAAAAGTTGTTACATAATCTCCTGGTTGATGTTATCCTGTGACAATTGTTCCTTAAATACTGAGTCACCTAATAAAACAGAGTTCACTTTGTGCCTACTTTATGAATGAACAGGGTGACTCCTAGGGGAGGAGGTACTGAAGATCTGACAATGTAGCATATAGGTCTCTTCTGAGCCATGTGGGAATTTTAATCCTATTGGACACACTTGAATGCTAGAGACCAAAACCCTCTTCCTTCTCCTACCAATGTAGCTGGCCGGCAGAGCTATCAAGTCAGCATCAGTTCATGTAGGTATGGTTTTACTTGGTTGCTATGCTATGTGTTGCTGGGTGGTTGGATCCACTAGATAGCTTGGCTAGCTGGTGACCAGAATGGTGATAGAGATGCTGTTTCTGTTGACGCTTCTCCTCCCTCTACATATTCAATATAAGATCATGGGACCGTAGATTAAAAGCTGGAAAGAGCCTCTGAGGCCATGTTATCCAATTCCTTCAGTATGCATTGGAGGAAGCCTGAGGAGATTGTGCTTGCCCAACACCACACAGGTGGTAAGCATAAGAAGCAGGTGTTGAAGCCAAATTCTCTTCTCCAGGGCCTTTTCATTATACCCCTGGTGGTGTTTGTGAGGCTCAAATGTGAGAATGCACCTAAAGCACTTTGTAAACTCTAAAGTGCTTATAAATGTCAGTTGTTGTTGTTATCCCATAGTCCCCAGACCTCTAGTCTGTCGATGACTTAATTTCCTGAGCCTTCTATTGCAGTCTTGATGGGCTCCTGTTTCTAGAGTTGTGCTGTAATTGGGACAGCTAGGTGTTGTGGTGGTGTGTGCCAGTCCTGGAGTCAGCAAGCTTCAATGAATGTCCTTGTTTCCCTTTGGAATCTCATGTATTTTATATTATACATTTAAAACATTACTCTGAGGAAGGGATTCATACGCTTTACCAGACTGTCCAAGACACTCGGCCTCAGTATCTTTCTTCATCTGCAAAATAGTTATAAAAATATATTTTTTAAAGTTTCATCGGTCTGAGGTTAAGAGCCTTTGGGTTGGGCAGCTAGGTGGTGCAGTGGATAAAGCACTGGCCCTGGATTCAGGAGAACCTGACACTTACTAGCTGTGTGACCCTGGGCAAGTCACTTAACCCTCATTGCACCCCCCACACACCCCCTCTCCAAAAAAAAAAAAAGAAAAGAAAAGAGAGTTTGGGTTAGGTAACACATCCAAAGTCGGTAAGTGGCAGAGCTAGGATGGTAACCTGATCATTTTATCCAATGCCAGCCATTTTTCCATTTTGCCCCAGAATAGGAACATCAATCCCTCTCATAAGAGGATTTCTCATGACAATAGTGGTGGAGCGGCAAACAATCAAGGGGCACCATTAACTCTTTAATTTTTTTTATTCATTCATTCATTCATTCATTCATTCATTCATTCATTCATTCATTCACTTATCTATCTATCTATCTATCCATTTATTTATTTATGTATTCATTTATTTATTTTATTCATTATCTATCTATTTATTTATTTGCTATTAACTCTTAAAGGGTCTTTTATCTCACACTCTTTTATTGGTTGTCTGAGAGATAAGAAAATGGAAGAATGAATAGCAGATTTGGGGTAAGGCATTGGCATCTAATTTTGGAAGGAGGAGGAAGATGCTGGTGCTTGGTAATATGTATCACGAAGGTTTCCAGTTGCTTATTATTTAAGCCCTAATTAAAACAAAATCCATGCTGTTATGCTTTTGCTCTGAGACTTCTGGGGGAGTGAGAATAATCCTGGACCTCTGCCCCAGGAAACCCTGGGTTCTAATCTCAGCTAAGATGCTTAGCACCTGTGGGACCCTAGTCAAATCCCTTAAAGTTTCTGAGCCTTTGTTTTCTTTGTAAAATAGGACTATTTGAACTAGCTACAATATCTTACAAATTATTGCGGGAAGATCACTTTGCCAACCTTAAAGTGCTTTATTGCTCTTCTCTTCTTCTTCTTCTTCTTCCTTTTTCTTGACAGAGGTGCCGAGGACTGATTGCCTCCCTCTTTTGACAACTCCGTGGGAAGTAGGACTGTTTTCTGGGTTTCTGGTCCCATATGACTAATCTTTGTGGCAACACCCCCCTCCAAATTGTTTTTCTCCTAGTTATGTCTCTGCATGACCCACCACCCCACCCTGGTAGAAAAGGTTTGCTCCCTTCTCAAATTTTTATGTCACTTTATTTGGTTCTGTACTTAAAGTTTATTACATTTTCTCCTATATGATAGTTCTTCTTTGAACTCCTTTCCCTGCCCATTACATTGTGATCTCCTTGAGAGCAGGGTCTGGGGCCCATCTGGTTCCTCTCTGAGCTTAGCACAGTGCCTTGAATGCAACAGGCATCTAATGAATGTTTATTGTTGAAATCAAGATATGGTTACTGTCTCCAAGTGCTTGAAGGGTTGTTTTGTGGAAGAAGGAATAGGGGTGTTCTTTGTAGCTTCTGTAGTAGAACCAGGACCAAAAAGGTAGAAGTTCTCTATCACAGGGTACTTGTCATGTGATTGGGTGAGTTTGGCAGGTAGCTAAGGAAGGAGAGGGGAGCAGGTGAATGATGGTATCCCTGCAATTGTGTTCATGTGGAAGTTGCATTTAGCTAGGTGAGTTAAGGAAATGGAAAATTGCTATTGGGAATATGGACTAGACTTGTGATTTTATTAGTATGTTGTTGAGGCATTTTTCAGTCCTGTCCTGGGCTCCATTTGGGAGTTTCTTGGCAGAGATATTGGAGCAGTTTGCCATTTCCTTTCCCAGCTCATTTTACAGATGAGGAAACCGAGGCAAACAAGGTGAAGTGACATTGCCCAGGTCATATAGCTAATGTCTGGTGCCATATTGAAGTCAGGTCCTCCTGACTCTACTCCAGCTGTGCCACCTACCTGCCTTATTAGTATGAGGGAACTCCCAAGTAAGGAAACCCCTACAATACAGGGTCCAACACTTTCTTTGCAATTTCTAGTCTTAGAGAGCTGTCTAGAGCACTGCAAGGTAATGACTTGCCAGGGTCATACAGCCGGTATGTGTCAGAGGTAGAACTGAGGTCTTTCTTCCTTCCTTCAAGGAACAGCTCTCATCTATTCACTTTGCATCCTATCCCCACATTTTTCCTCATGCTAGTGGAGTATTAGGCTGACAGTCAGAATCTGCTGCCTTAGGGAATTTTAGCATTGTGCAGGAACTTGGGTAAGACGACCTCAAAAGGACCTTCTGGTGCTAAAATCCCAGGATTCTACACCATTAAAGCCTGATCTGTTTCTGGTAAACTGACTTGTACAAACAGGAAGGAAAATATTCCTTTGTTTAAGCATCTACTGTGTGCCAGGCACTGTGACAAGCACTTTCCAAAGATCTCATTGGATCCTTAGCTTCCTGAAAGTAGGCGCTACTGGGGGCAGCTAGGTGGCTCGGTGGATAAAGCACAGGCCCTGGATTCAGGAGGACCTGAGTTCAAATCCGACCTCAGACACTTGACACTTACTAGCTGTGTGACCCTGGCAAGTCACTTAACCCCCATTGCCTCGCAAAAACCAAAAAAAGAAAGAAAGAAAGAAAGTAGGTGCTATTATTATCTCCATCTTTACAGTTGAGAAAACTGAGGCAGACAACAGTTAAATGACATGCCTAGAGTCATACATTTAGAAAGTGTTGAAGGCTGTATTTGAACTCAGGTCTTTGGGACTCCAGGCCCAGCTACCCTATCTACTGCATCACCTAACAGAACAGAATGAGATTTCTTGTAAGAGATTTCCAAAAAGGATGTAGATCACCGTGTGAAGCAGGTTGTAGAGCATAGGCTATGGAGCACTTAGATGTTGGGTAGACTTTGGAGATGCCCAAGTTATCCACTGCATCCTGAACCATCACCAGTCCATCTTGATTTTTGTCTTGCCACTGGACTCCTGCTGACATTGAAGAGAGAGTGAGGCTGATACTTCACGCACTCTGCCTCTCTTAAATCCAATTGATATCCAAGTCAAAAGACATCCCCCTCCCCCCGACCAAAGTGATGCATTTTGGTACTCTTCTAGCACTAAGGACAACACCAATCAGATTAATATATTAGTGACCTTTCTGTGGAGCTTGGTACTTTTAGCACACAAAGTCAAGAATGAGTTAATCCACACAAAATCTCTCTGTAAGTAGGTCAGTATTATTGCAGGTGGAAGAACTAAGCAGAGAGAAGTTAAGTGACTTATCCAAGGTCACAGCTTGTGTCAGCATTGCAGCCAGGAATAATAACTATCATTGCTTATTGAAATATCTCCAACTCTCACAATGGACCTAGCGCTATTAGTTTATCCACAGAAATAAAATCTTCGTTTAAGGAACTACAGTCTAAAACTGAGACAGAAGGTAGTTCAGTACAGAAAAATTCAGAGACAAGATGGTAATGTTTTGTAGACAGATGTATTGTATTCGACTCTTTCCCCACGTGATAGTTTATAGACCTCTGTGAGAAACTGCTCTAAGATTCTGTTTAGAAGATATTCTAATGTGTGCAAAAGTACTGAAACTGTTTTAAGGGGAGAAGTTTCAGTTCCTTTAAGAAATCTCTGGCAGAAAGCCAGAGAGGGAGAAAAATATAAAACAAAGGTTCAGGAGAAAGAGCAGGGTGTTGGCTTTTTGTCTGTTGACTAATTTTAAGGAATTTGATACTAAATAACTTTACAGCTGCTGAGATCTTTAAGGGATTATTAAGCAGGGTAAGTGAGTTAGTGGAAATCTGCTCCTAAGGAAAATTCTTTCTAAATTGGGGTGGGGGGGGTGGGGGGGGTGGGGAGGGAAGGTAATTCTAGGGATGGCAGGGAAGAGAGGGAAGCCATGATCTTTTTCTCCTCTTCTTTATTTTTTATTTATTTATTTATTCTTTCAAAAACATTTATTTTATTTTCCATTTACATGTAAGGGTAGTTTTCAACATTCATTTTCATAAGATTTAGAGTTCTAAATTTTTCTCCTCCCTTTCTCCCTCTCCACAACATCGCAATCAGGTTATATATTTACAATCCACAAGTGTTCCTTTTATCAGTTCTTTCTAGAGGGGTGCATAGTAAGCTTCCTCATTAAGTTCCTTGGGATTGTCTGGATCATTGCACTGCTGAGAGTAGTTAAGTCATTCACAATTGCTCATTGAACAATACTGCTGTCTCTACGCCCAGTGTCCCTCTCAGCTCTGCTCTCTTCACTATACATCGATGTTCATTAGTCTTTCAAGGTTTTCGGGTATCATCCTGTTTGTCATTTCCTGTAGCACAAGTCCATTCCACTACAATCACATAACACAGCTTTTTCCATCATTCCTCAATTGATGGACATTCCTTGATTCTCAATTCTTAGCCTCCACCAAGAGTTGCTATAAATATTTTTTGTACAATGTTTCCTCTTTTCTCTTTTTTTGTGGTTACTATTGTTAACTGTTTCCCTTCCATCCTATTCCCTTCCCCATGATATTATTCTATTATCCATCTTCTTTCATCGTATCACTCTTCAAAAGGGATTTGCTTCTGTCTGTCCCCTCCCCAAACTCTGCCCTTCCTTCTTTGCCCCTCTCTCTTTATCTTATCCCTTCCCCTCCTATTTTCCTGCAGGGTTATAGAGATTACTCCACCCAATTGAGTGTGTACATTATTCCCTCCTTGAGCCAATTCTGCTGAGATTGAGGTCTTTGAGCCAATTTTGATGAGTGTTAGGCTCATTTTCTGCCCAGATTAAATAGATTACTGCCACCCAGTTTGGGTGTGTCTATTAGTCCCTCCTTGAGGCAGCTCTGATGAGTTTAAGATCTTTGAGCCTTTTTCTCCGCTTCTAAGAGATCCATGAGTGAGGACAATTATGGATTAGGTGAGGGAGAGAATATATAAAGAATTTTCTAAAGCTAATTACAAAAGACAAGGCAGCAAGCTCATACCTTCTTTCGATAAGTATAAGAAAGTAGTTTATGATTTAATATTTTAATATTGGTGATGCTATTTGGGTGTAGCTCATGAATACCACCCACTTTTAATAATTGGAGTTGCCCAAAGTTTTAAAAATGAATATTAAAATTGTTTTTACATATAATTGGGGGAAAAATAAAATGCTAAATACATTTTTTTTAAAAGAATCAGAATTGTTGGTGACCAAAAAGGGTGAGGGACAGAATTATGGTGAGCATACTAGGCTACTATATGTTCTCAATGATGACTTGTTAAAAAAAGTGATGTTATGGAAACAGGAAATTATGAAATCTCAAAGAGTAGAGTGAAGGAAGAGATAGTGTGGCATGATATCAGAAGGATGTGAGATGAAGAGATAGGGAAAAAAGAGATCTCTTGGCGAAGGTCTACTTTTTTTTTGGAAAAATATGAAGTGAATTTCTCAGCTAAGACTGTGGGGAATGAAATGGGGAACTGTGGATAACCTGAAAGAGAAAAGAAAATGTGAATGTCCACAGTGGTAGGTGGGATAGAGAATAAATTAGGGGGGAATAGAAATATTACCTTGCTTTAGTGAGGGCCCACTTGAGATTAGATAGTTGAATTTCTACAAGTCTGTTAGGATTATGTGGTAGTATAAAGAGGCGATGGTGGTAGTAATCTAGTAATTGGGTTTTGGCAAGGCATGATCATCCACTAAAAGAGAAAGAGTATAACAGTATTTCTTTGTTCATCTATGACTTAATGCTAATAAGGCACTGCCTCCTTTATGGAAATTTGACTTACCGAAAGAAGAAAAAAGGACATTATGTGTGTCCATCCTACATAAACTACCCTTAACTACCTCTTCTTCAGTTCCTCTGAGTTTTTGCTTGTTTAATCCTTCATCTATAGATTTAGAGGAACAGGTAGCCTTCCTAAACTAATTCCTCCTCCTGTGTCCTTCATCTTCTTTCCTCCCACCTCCTCAGTGACTTTGATCCACCGATTATCTACCCTTTCCCTTCCACTCCGTCCACAAACATGATCAAGTCTCCCCATCCCATTTAAATACTTTTCTTTCTCCTTATTCTCAGGCTTTCTCTCTTCTTATTTGTTGCCAAAATTCTTAGAAGACTAGTCTACACTCAATACCTTCACTTTCTTAGTACACCACTTACTTAGATAGGAAAGAAGCTTGAGAAAAAAACAGACAGTGCTGAGAGAACCCAAGAGAAAAGGAGCCCTTCAGGACAAAATGCTTGAGGAGAGGACCAGAGTGAAAGCAGATCTGTCAGAGGACTAAAGTAATGGCTGTAATGATGGCTACATTGAGTTGTTTCCAGAAGCTGATTTACGTATGACTTTTTTAGGACTTAATGATAGGGGAACTCTGAGTCAAAGGATTGTTTTGGGACTATGGGATAATTATATATTGGCTCTTTGGGCCATATCTGACAGAAATGTGGATTTAGGGATTCTCAGCAGTAAGTCACTACACACAAAGACAGCCCTGCTTTTGGCAAAGGAGTTCATGAGAAACAATAGCTTGAGAAACCAGCTGAAAGACTCAGAAGCTGATGAGATAATGACTTACAGAAGCCACTTCAGCTGAGAAATTAAGACTGGGCAAACTAAAGGAAGGCAAATGGAACTCAAAACAGCTAACTAGAGATAGCAAGATGCAATTGATTTGGTGAGCTGAGTGGAATGGAGCTGAGTTGAGGCTCAGATTAGATCAGGGAAAAAGTCAAAATGGAGAACAAGATAGAGAACAAGCTCTTGTTCTCAATCCACATCTTGGGGGAAGGGAAACAATTCCCTCTAAGTCTTGCCTACGTTGTCTTTTACTTTGACTTTTGGAGAGACCCCCCCCCCCCCAAACCTATAGAGAAAACAAATGAATAGCCTTGTAGATTGGAAGTTTTGAAGGGAACTGTTCTGTCACTAAAGAGTGGCACACTGACTCAGTTTTTAGTCAAGGAACAGACATCAAAGCTCCGCAGATCGTACAGCTAAGGCTGCTGTCTTCCACAAGAGATAATGCTGCCTTAACATCCTGAGAGTAATTGAGAAGCTGCTGTGTTCAGAGGGGAACAGGGAAAAAAGTCAGTTTCTCAACCTCATTTGACTCATTGCTAGTCACTATGGATCCATGTATATTAATGGGAGAACATGGCCAGGCTTGTGAGTAAACCATTATGTTTCAATTATTATTGCTTTTGCTTTGTATTAAATAAGTTATTTGAAGATAATTATAGCTTTTGACTCTCAGTAAATGTTTCATACTTAAGAGTTAATAGTATCATTGTGATATTTATGTAAGATAGAGAAATATAAACTAGTGGGGGTCAATAGCTATAATCATGGGTGGTACAGTATATTTATCTCACATAAAGATCACATTTATGATCTCAAGAGCATGTTGGCCCTGACTCCCCTGTCCCCCAGAAATGCCAGTAACGAAGTGCAATCAGAGTAATGTTATCCAACCATGTGTGTGTGGGGAGAGAGAGAGAGAGAGAGAGAGAGAGAGGAGAGAGAGAGAAGAGAGAGAGAGAGAGAGAGAGAGAGAGTATCGACTATCACACTGATCCCAGATCTGCTGTGTTAGATAACTTGAACTGGGTTCTCCCTAGCTTGGCAATATCACCTCTTATGTGCTCTTTTACATTCCCATAGTATGTATTTGGAACCTTCTCTCTTCTCATGTCCTCTAAGTTGGGCCAGCTCTTCCTTTCACTCTTACCAGATACTGAGATAATTGGACTCATCCAATATAATCTCACCTTCAATCCCCTCCTTCATCTCACTCAAAGTCTTTACTTATGCAATCCTTCATCACTACAGGCTTAGAGGAAGAGGTAGCTTTCCTAAACTAATCTCTCTTCCTGCTACTTCTTTTTTTTTTTTTTTTGTTTGTTTTTGTTTTTTTGGTGAGGCAATGGGGTTAAGCGACATTGCCCAGGGTCACACAGCTAGTGTTAAGTGTCTGAGGCTGGATTTGAACTCAGGTCTTCCTGGACTCCAGGGCCAGTAGTCTATCCACTGCGCCACCTAGCTGCCCCTCTTCCTGTACTTCTCATCTTCCTCCTCCCACCTCCTCAGTCACTTTGATCCATAAAGTATCTACCCTGTCCACTTCTACTCAGCCACAAACATGATCAAGTCTTCTCAACCACCTAAATACTTTTTTTTTTACTTTAACCCTTAAGCTATCATTCTATCTCTTTCCTTCCAATCATTGCCAAAGTCTTAGCAGACTAGTCTATATGAAGTGTCTTCACTTCTTTATCATACTATTTACTTCAATCTTTGGTCTAGATTCCTTTCCCTTACTCTACCGAAATGGCCTTTTCAAGTTCACTAATATCATCCTTAATGCCAGATCCAGTTTTCCAGGTCCTGGGCCTTTTCTCTGTCTTTAATTCTCCTTTATCTCTCCATAATATTTGGCATTGTGGATCACACAGCCCTCCTTCTTGAAACCCTCTCCATCCATGCTTCCCTGACATAGAACTCTCATGTTTCTTTTACTACCTTTGATTTTCTTTATCTCTTCCCTTTGCTGGATCATCATCTTCCTTCTACAAAAATGGATTTTCCCCTCAAGTCTCTGTACTAGGTCCCCTCTTCTTATAGCTTTCTATACTCTTTTGTTGATCTCTTGTCTTCAATGATCATCTGTATGGAAATGATTCTTTACCCTCAATCACTCCTTTGGGCTCCAAGATCATATTTCCAACTATCTGCTACATGTGTTGACCTAGTATCTTGCTACCTCAATTTCAACATGATTAGAACTGAATGCATCATTTGCCAAATTCCCAATTAATCCTCTTCTCTCTCTGCCTCCAATTTCTCTTAATGGCACCACTGAATACCTCTTGCTTATGTAATGCTGGACCTTTTATAAAGGAATTGTTTACTTCAAATGGTATAATCCAAATATACAAATGTCTTCCAACATGTGGGAAGAATTAATAACTCCATCCAATTGGTACCACTTCAGTCCTCGGTGAGCAGGGAGTGAATGGAGCTCAATTCCCATAGAGCACAGCCCCAGTTCCAAATGGAAAACCCCTCTCAGGTTTGAGTCCCAAGCACCCTGGCTTCTTAGGGCTCTAATGCTGGGCTGGCTGGGTTTACCACTTCACTTGCAATCTTGGCTCCAAACTTCCATGACTCAACTCCAGTTCTGTGAGGATCACCTCTGGCACATTAAACTGAGGGAAACAACACAGAACAGAAACAAACACCCCCAGAACCGTTTCTCAGAGCTTGGACAAAAGGAGGAGAACAATGAAAGGGTTGTCCTTCCCCTCTCACTGGTTTTTAGTTCACGGCATCCACACTGGATTAGCCTATAGGAGTCACTGAAAAGAATGTGGCCAGAAAGATGGTGACAAGAGTGAACACCTCAGTTTCTCAAGTTTTAAAGATTCAGGAAGCCAATTAAATGAGACTAGCCCACCTAGATGGTAGAGGATGCAGCAGGCTCCTTCAAGGCTAGCTGGGAATGCTCAAAACATGCCCAGATAAACCCAAGCTTTCCTTATAAGTTTGGAGACTCCCTCCTCCAAATCCCATACATCTAATCAATTGTTGAATCTGTCACTTCTACTCCAAAATATATTTCATATCTGTCTCCCTCTTCCTCCCTACTCCAGCTGCAACTATCTTCAGACCTTTAACTCTCCTTCCTCTCCCTCCAAATAGAACTACTGTAATAGTCTCCTGGTTTTTTCCTGCCTTCAATCTGTACCTCACATTGCTATCAGAGCAATTTGAGGCAGCTTGGAGGCACAGTGGGTGTTGTTGTGTAGTTGTTTGGTCATGTAAATTCTTCGTCACCCCCATTTGGGGTTTTCTTGGCAAAGATACTGACTAGTCTGACGTGTATAACTGATTCTATCCTTCTTTCTTTTTCTTTTCTTTTTTTTTTTTTTGGTGAGGCAATTGGGGTTAAGTGACTTGCCCAGGTCACACAGCTAGTAAGTGTTGAGTGTCTGAGGCCGGATTTGAACTCAGGTACTCCTGACTCCAGGGCCGGTGCTCTATCCACTGTGCCACCTAGCAGCCCCGATTCTATCCTTCTTTTCAAAAGGCTTTAGTGGCGTCCATTGTCAAAGAACTGTAAGAATATTTTAGTAACTAGGCCTAATTTGGTGGGCTAAAGCTGACTGGAGACTAATCTGGGGACTGTTGACCTATTCGGTTTATCTGACTAGCTATTAACTTAGCATGGGTTGTTTATAAAGTTCCACCACACTGTTCCACTCCCAAAATTGATAAGCAAAATATTAAGAAGCCTCTTAACTAAATAATCAAAGCAGAGTTTATTTCTGAGATCCTATTTAAAATTAAGAATACAGGGAAATAAAATGTACAACCTGTTGGCCTCTCTTTTCTCTGTTCCCATTCCTTCTCGTCTGCCGGCCTCTCCCTGTGTACCAATGGACCTTCTTCCAACTAGAAAGCCCTTTCTCACTTTCTCTAGCGTCCTTGTAGCAACCTCCCTGTCTGTCTTCTCCAACCTTTGCTGCCCCTCTAATCTTGTCCACCTCTCTTAATCTTGTCCGCTGGCCTTTCCTCCTTGCTCCTAGTCCTTTAGCCTTCTCCTGCGTCCTTGTAGCCCCCCCCCCCGTTTAGTCTAACCCCCAGGTCTGTATATATCTTTCTTATCTCCTCTCAAATCTCGGGGATTTTTGCACCCACACACCAAGCTAATCTGCCAGTCAGGGCTGCGGCTGGGGCTGGGGAGATGCTTGAGCATCCTGTGCCTCAGCACAGGCGAGATGCCAGAGCCCCAGCCTGGATGAGCCCAGGATCTCTGGGATAGCTCTGCTCATGGTGGAGGGATCTAGCACTCCCTCCCCCCAGCTGTCTGACCTGGCGTCTTGTACAGCCCATGGGCCTTTTTGGTTCAGCTGAAGCAGAGGGGGAGGGGCACCAGCACCTCCCACACAGAAGAGACCCTGAGGGCCTAAGGCTTTCTAATCTAGCCTAAGTAGGGTCCCCAAACCAAAATAAATTTCCAACAGAACACAGTATAAATGCCTGACTGGCCTTCAAGTACAACATTACTCCACCTACTTGATTGGTTTTATTTCATAGTAATCCCCTTCATAAATTTGTCTGGACTTTTGTCTTGCACTGGACCTTGGATGACTGGAGGAAAGTCAGGCTGATCACTTTGTGCATCTCTGCCTCACTAAATCCAATTCACCCACCCAAGTTAAGACACTACCCTTGTGATGTCATCAGTCCTGTTCCAGAATGAAGAATGAACAACAACAATATGGTACATCCAAACTAAGCTACTCTCTGTCCTCATCCTCATCTGCATGCACAAGGCTTTGTGCCTTGTTCATACCATCTCCCATTTCTGGAAAGGATTCCTAGGTAGCAGAGTGGATAGGACACTGGACACCAGGACAAAAAGAGCTGAATTTGAATCTTTCCTCAGACAGTTTACTATCTGTGTGGACCTTGGGCAAGTAATTTAGGCTCTCTTGCCTGGTTTCTTATCTGTAAATGGGGTGGAGGACTCAATTGATCTTTTTCAGCTCTAGTCCTTATGGTTCTTTCTACCCTTACCACCTCGCAGCTATTAAAATTCTTCCCTTTCAAGACACTTTTTAAGAAGTGCTACTTCTTCCATGAATCCTTCTTGTTCACCTTTGTCCCCATACTCCAACCTGTCACCTAGGTGAAAGTGACCCCTCCTTCTCATTTTCATCAAAGGACTTTTCCTGGATCTCACTTTATACTTACCTCTTCCTCTTGTGGCATAATTTTTAATATTAATCTTTCTCTCTACTTAAGATTTTTTGAATGCTATCAATAACTAATAATTGTAAATAAGAGGTGGAATCTAGGTCCTGTCATTCCACCAGAGTCAGAGCTCTCTCCATTCTACCACATAGCCTTCAGGTGGATAAAACCTCAATTAAAGTAGTGTGTGTGTGTGTGTGGTGTGTGGGTGTGTGTGTGTGTGTGTGTGTGTACGCACGCACATGCATGATAGGTAGAATCATAGAATTTCTGAGTTAAGAGCAGTCTTCTTTTCTCTTTTACCAGACCAATGGGCCCTTCTGCAACATACTGGATAAGTGATAATCAAGTGAAGGGGATAGGTGAGGTATAGGATGGGAGGGTAGAGTTACTAGGACTTGATACCTCATGGCATGGTTTTGGGAGAAGATTATACAGAGGATCCAAACTGGATGGATTCAGTAAGGGCACATCAGTTTAAGGTGCTGTCTGCATATGTAGGGAGCTGGAATGTGGACTGGCTATCTGAGGGGTGTTTGTGGGTAGAGATATATGTTTGGAGTCATCTGTATAGAGGTGATAATTGAAGGCATGAGAACGAATGAATTCATGAAGGAAGAAAATGTGAAAAAAAATAAGAAGGCTAAGATGGAGTGCTGGGGGGACAGCCATAATTAAAGTGTGGGAGGAGAATGAGCAAGGAGATAGAGAAGGCCTGGGCTCCTCGGACACTTGACACTAGCTGTGTGACCCTGGGCAAGTCTCTTAACCCCCATGCCCCACAAAAAAAAGAAAGAAAGAAAGAGAAGGCCTGGTCAGAGGGTTAAGAGAAACTGTTAGAATAGATTGACCCAGGGGCAGCTAGGTGGCACATGTGGATAGAGCACCGGCCCTGGAGTCAGGAGCACCTGGGGTTCAAATCCGGCCTCAGACACTTAACACTTACTAGCTGTGTGACACTGGGCAAGTCACTTAACCCCAATTGCCTCACCAAAAAAAAAAAAAAAAAAAAAAGAATGGAGTGACCCAGAAGTCAATGGAGTCTCTTTTCCCCACTTAAAAACAACTCCTCTCCTCAGAGCTTCTGAGCTACGCTTACCCAAATTCTGTTTCAGGAACCATGTCCTCTCTCCCTTATTTCCTTTCTGTTCTCATGAAAAGGAGAGAATCGATTGTAATTCTATTTTAAAATATTGCCAACATCTCCATTCTTCCAAGCAGCGCTTCCATGCAGTGAAATTAAATGACTCGTTTTAAATTTGGTGAAACCAGGCCCAAGATGCTTTTGTTTCCATTTTTTAAAAACTCTATTCAAAGGGGAGTGAGAATTTGCCCTCATTTGTCTTAATACCCACATGTGCACTTAATGTTAGGGCTCTTCATTCTGTTAAAGGGATCCCTAGGAGTATTCTTAACCAGCTCCAAGAACTTTTGGCATCATGAACATTGGCAAACGCCAACACTGCAAGTTGAAAAAGCTTTGTCACTCAAAACCACAAAAGCTGTGCTGCTTTTTCAGAGATTCCCTCCTCTGCTCATTACCATCAGGGACAAAATGTTTTCTTGCATATAAGGGGGACTTTTAGGCCCCTGGCATACCTCCTGTAACCTATCTCCTATTTTGTAATTGAGAAGTCAACACTGGCAACAATTGAATAGACTTCTTTTAAGCAATTTATAGTCCCTCACACAGGCCTAGGCTCATAGAGACATATTAACAATATTCAGGAATAACCCAAGATTGTTGTTGTTTCTCAGTCATCCAGTTGTGTCAGGTCTTCGTGACCCCAGTATTTGGGGTTTTTTTGGCAAAGAAAATGGAGTGGTTTGCCATTTCTTTCTTTAGGTGAACAGAAGTTAAGTGACTTGCCAGGGGTTACATAGCTAATGAGTGTCTGAAGCTGGATTTGAATTTGGGTCTTTTTGACTCCAGGCCTAGCACTCTATCATAGGGTCACTTGACTGCCTCACAACTCAATAATGATATAATGTAATAATATAATATAATATAATAATAAACTAGTTTCAAAGTGGGGTATTAAATACCTACTATCATAGTAGACTTATTGAAGACTGTAGCTCAGTCCCTCTTAACTGAGAATATTGTTAATGTCTTTGATATGGGTCAAAATAGAGACTGGATCTGTGATTCATTGGTGTAGGTGACTCACTTTCTCTCCCAGTGCATTCAGAACTTTCTTGACAAGTTGCCTAGAGCAAAGTTGCCCTAGGTCATAAAGTAAGTATCTGTCAGAGGCACGGTTTGATCCCTTGATTTCCAGTTTCCAAGGCTAGCTCTCCACCCATGATGCTGTGCTTCCTCTCTTGAGATTAACACAGCACTAAAACAACCTTTCGCTTAAATAAATGACAATGCCATATTTTTTCTATTTTTTCATTCTTATCTAATAGGCTCTATCTCTTGATTTTGCACAACTGAGAGTGTACACATTTCCTCTAACACTGGAATATCAGCAGAATAGTCATGGTAGTGGTCCTGGTGAGATGTTGAGGCTGAAGAACAGAGGGAGCAAAATTCTTGTATCTCACAACTTTAGCGAAGAGGATTTCCCTTTAATATGTCTAGTAAATTTCAGTGCACTACAGGCCATAAATCCCTTCCTGCCTTTTGGAACATCTGCAAGCAGTTATTGGTCTCTCTTCACATGGGATACAAGACAACTAAGTTCTATTTTAATGGCATTCTTTCTCTGCCCTTCTTGTACTTTTCCTTATTGGTTTCACTTGAATTATTTGTACATTTTGCATATTTTAAATTCAACAAAACTCTCTATTTCCAAGGGCAACATGTGCATTTAATTTTTTGTATGGACCACATCCTCTGTCTTACCAGGGTGAGGAGATGAACCTAGGCTCTCCAAGACTATGACAAGGGAGTCACTCCAAGCAGGGAATACTTTAAGGATGGGCCCAATTGATGGATTCTGTGAGTTATCCAAGGACATGTCTAGTTAAATGAAAGAAGTTCCTCATGAGGGTGGCCACAGAGTACTTTTTTTTTTTTTGCGGGGCAATGAGGATTAAGTTGACTTGCCCAAGGTCACATAGCTAGTAACTATCAAGTTTCTGAGGTCAGATTTGAACTCGGTCTCCCTGATCCAGGGTCAGTGCTTTATCTACTGCACCACCTAGGCTACTTCAGAGTACTGAGTTTTTTAATCATGGCAACTCTTGAAGATCATCAACTAAGTCATAGAAAGAATGGAATAGGTGTAGATTGGAATGAGTACCCACATGGACAAAATCACAAGTTCTTGAAATATGGAGAAATGGAAGTAAGTGTGGTCCACATTTTCCTAGCACAGAAGAGACAAGAAGCCTTCAGACCCCAGCCCAGAAGAGGTGGTGTAGTCAGTTTGGGTTTTCTCCAAAAAAGTCTAGTTTGAGTGATGGAAGGCCCAATGAAGATATAAACCATCCATTCTCCAGAGAGCAAAGAGCCAGGCAGAGTAGTATCAGAACTGAGAGTGGTTTCTAACCTCTGACACTAATCCAGGGCTAAGCCCATAGAGATGTTTAGTATCCTGTGTATCTATTGGCTTTGATTATTCATGACATTCTGTCCTGCTTATTAGCTCTTGGGTTGTCTGAATGAGGAAAGTTTATTGCTAATGAGAAATCACAGGAGATATGTCTCAATTTACATGTCTTCCCCCACTTCCTATTTTAGACAAGTGATATATATATATAAACACACATATGCATATATATATATGTTAGCACACAATATATTATATATGTATGTAAACAGATGATGGATGTATACACACATAGATTGACTTTCTCATTGCATGGTGAGAACCCTTAAGAACATAAATTCCAATTGAGTTATTTTTCTCAATTTAAGTACCTTACTAAGCTCTACCAAAAGTATATCAAAGCCCATTTTTTTCTTTGCATCTTAAATAAATTTTTTACCTAAAAGTCCATGTTGTAACCCAATCATGGATAATTTCCATGGGTTGTTGGTTTGTTAGCATGCATTATTATGGAAATCTACTCCGAGTCCTATTAGTTTTTGTCATTTTGGTCATAAATTGCCAAAATATTTTCTAGCTGATATGTCTGTTCACCATTATGCCTTTCCATTTATAAATGTTGATCTGAAGTTTTCAAAATAAAATGATAAAAGGTTGTTCTGTATTTCTGAGAGATAATTAGCATGGAGGGAAGCAATGGGGGGTACACGGGATGGAAGTAAGAAAGTACACTGACCAAGGACTCAGAACAACTGGGCTTGAATACTAGTTTACCATTTATTATCCTGGACAAGTCAGTGGATTTTACTGAGTTTCTGTTTCTTCTGTAAAATGGGAATAATACTACTTGCATTGATAATTGCAAAGAATTTTGTGTGGAAGAAAGCTCTTTGAAGTACCATTTAGATGGGAGCTGTAAGACTATAAAATAGTGCTAATCATACTTGGGCTACCACTTTAAAGCTCTGTTTTGAGGAAAGTTTTAAAAGCCTCACTAAGGAAGTTAAACTTTACTCAATAGGCAATAGTTCCATTGTATTATGCCCTGGGCAAGTCACCAAGAACCATATTTTAGGGAAAAAATAAACAAGCTGGAAAGCATCTGGAATAGGGCAACCCAGGCCAGAGAGAAGACTGGAAAACATGTCATATGAGAACATGTCATATGAGAATGGACAGTTTTGCATAACCAGTAGGCCTTTCAAGTGTTTTGGAGAGACTCAAACTGACTACACCACCTATGCTGAGCTGAGATCTGAAGGTTCTTGACTCTTCCTGGTGCTAGAAGATGTGGATTATATTTACTTCCCTATTTCCATACTTCAAGGACTTGTGATTTTATCCATGTGGGTCCTCACTCCATTTACACATATTCTATTCTTTCTATGACTCAGTTGATGATCTTCAGGAGTTGTTACGATCAATAAAATCAATACTCTGTGGCCACTTGGGTTAGGAACTTCTTTGATTTAGCTAGACATGTTCTTGGATAACTGGAGATGCTCAACTTGGAGAAGAGAAGATTTAGGGAAGTTACAATAGTTATCTAGGAAGCATTTAAAGGGCTATCATGGGATTAAACTCATTGTGGTTGGGTTCAGATGATGTAACCATTGATAATGGGTAGAAGTTAGAGTGGTGAATATAGGCTTTGATGCTATGGCAAAACTTTCCTAGAATTAGCATCATCCCTACATGGACTGAGCTGAGATGGGAGGTAGTAGTTGGTGGTTACTGAGCTCCCTCCTAACAATTATATTCTGTAATTCTATGATTCTGAGAGGTGACCATAGAGAAGTTTGGGGGCATATTTCTTGTAAGTAGTTTAAGATACATGTCTGAAACCCAGAAGAGTTTCTGGTGATAAAGATTTGGTAGTCTTCTATATAGAAGTGGTTGTTGAAACCAAGATGGAGGAAGAGAGTATACAGGGAAGGGAAGGGGAAAGGAAGACAGGGGAGGGAAGGGGAGGGGAGGAAAGAGGGAAAAGGAAAGAAGAGAGGGAAGAAGGACAGAAGAAATGGAGAAGAGAGACTAGTACCAAGGATAAACCTTTGTGAAAAGAATAAAATCAGCCAATAATATAGAGAAGTAGTAGTTAAATGATGGGAATGAGGAAAAGAGTGGTGTCTCTGAAGTCAAAGGAAGATAGAATAATGAGTAGGGAGTGATATCTAACAGTGCTTAATGTGGATGAGATCAAGGAGGATGAGGCCATTAGATTTGAGAAAACAGGTTCAATGGAGCAGTGGGGGCAGAAGCCAAATAACAAGGGATTGAAGAGAATGGAGATGGTAAGAAAATGGTACCACTGACTATAAACAATCCCAGATGTTCGGTAGTAAAGAGGAGGTAAGAGAAGGGAAATATCCCAATGAGATAGAAGAGTCAAGGGAAGGCATTCAAAGCTCTCTATAATCTGAAGCCATCCTTCCTATATTTCTAGTATTATTTCATATTTCTCCCTAAAACTACAATTATTCTACAATTCTATCAAACTGAGTAATTCTGCCTTTCCTGAATGCATCCTGCCCTGTCTCTATTACTTTACCCATGCTACTCTGTTTCCAGAATGGTCTCCTTCATCTTTTCATTTGTTCAATTTTTATCCATCCGTTAAGGTCAAACTGAAATATTATCTTCTCAAGAAGAGTTTATAGGTATCAGTTTTGGATCACAAGATCATTGATTCAGAAGTGAAAGGGACCTCGTAGTTTATCTAGTTTAATCCTTCTTTTTTGGAGTTATGGAAACTGAGGCCAAATTAAGTAATTTGCTCAAAGTCATCCAAATAGTAAATGGCAGCAGTAAGAATCAAACTTGGGTCCTCTGAGGCCAAATCCGAAATGCTTTCCATTGTACCAGCAGATAACATAAAGATCTCTTTTAAAAAAAATTACCTCTCTAATACGCTTAAGGTTATATTGTGTTGTAAGGGGATCAGATTCCTTTACTGTGATGTCATGAATGAAAAGCAATGGTTGGACTCTCCAGCTTTCTCCCTTGCATGCTACTAAATGCCTATTTGTGGCTTATGGAAGCTTCAAGGCAATTTGCATGGTCCAAATGCTAGGGGTCAAAGGGGCAAATAAATATCATTATTTATATTTATTTCAGTCTTACAAGTATTTGCTATGAGCTTTGAACTGTGCCTATGGGCACACAGCCTAAATCCTGGGTAAGGAATATGTGAAAAGAAATTAATTCACCCCAACTTAGCTTTAAGCAAAGATGGTCAAGACTGTCTTTACTCAACCCCCCCATGAAAAGGTCCCTGGACCACACTCAGGGTTGGGTTAGTGCAGCTGATCTTTTTTTTTACTTAGTTTAACTAGATTCTTGGCACTCTGACAAAGGTCACGGTTTCCTTCACAGTATGTCTATTCAAGGATGGGCTATAGCCAGCTCAAGTTGGATCCTGAGAATGAATTGTTAAATTTTCAGTGTGAGCATTTATACCTTGGGAAAGGGCAAATGCCTCAGATCATAGATTTATTGTATTGTTGATTGTCTAAACTTCAGAAAGTGATGAAAAATGTATAATAATGATCAAATTTAAAAGCATGCAGTGAATGCATTTATTTTGATAGCTGGTGGTTATTGTTGTTTGTCCTTTGTTCTCTAACAGGACCATGAGATTGGGATGATGTCATGACTTGAACTGAACTGGATTTAAGTGAGAGAGGGCTGTTCAAGGTCACCAGCCTCACTCTCTCCTCCAGAGCCATCTGGGTCCAGTGGCAAGATATACATCAGGATGACTGGAGATGGCCCCAGATATTTGAGGCAATGGGGTTAAGTGACGCTCTGGGTCATACAGCTAGTGAGTGTCTGAGGTAAGATTTGAACTCGGGTCCTCCGGGGTCAGTGCATTTACCAACATAGTTGTGTTTGTCTTATCCTTTTACTAGTAAAAGGCTTGGGGTCAGGTGAATCAATCAGTTGATTACCCCATATCACTTAAAGTAACAAAGCAAATGTTCTAGACCTTATGTTGTCAGGTGAAAATACTTCTATTGAATCAACTAACTGAGGACATTAAACTAAGTGCAGTAGAGCTACACAGGTTTGTAAGGAAAGAGTACTTCTAGCCATTGAATGAAATGAAATGATACTGTTTAGGAAGTGTGTTGGCATTGGCTGAGAGGACTCAATCGCACCCTGTGGGACTTGTATAAAATAGCAAACACTGCTGGAAATCAACATTCCCATGTCTGATCAGCACATAGAAGAGAGCCTTTCCAGCCAAGGCCCCCCAAAAGGGAATCATTTGGGGGAGGAGTAGAGGAAAAGCCTCTGTCTCCTCCTTCATCCTTGATCAGAGATCGACTTCATGAACTTCAAAGGGTAGTAGTGTCCCTAGGACAACGATGGCTCAGGGAAGTGTCTGAATCAGAAGACAAGGCAAACTTTACACCTTGAGGAAAGGTAGCTCTAGGATTCTACAAAGAGCCAGAAAACTACCACATATCTAAGGTGAACCTCATGAAAGCCCCGTAAAGGGAGAAAAAGAGTCCAATAGTTGTGTGTTACTCCTTTTTACATAAATGTGCTCTGGTCTTGAGCCTACTTTTCCCTGGACTCCCATGTACTTGTGGGAGAGGGTCACAGACTTTTTGGAGGTTATGACATCTCCATAAATATGTCTTTCTAGAAGCTAATTAATTTTGCCTAGCTAATTTATATAGATTAATAATTGATGGATGAAACATACAAGTGGCAAACATATACAGTGTTATAACCTCCTCGCCCCCTTTATTCCTTCATGGATATCTCTAGGATCTTGAGAGGCATAGGTGTCCTTTTGGGGACTAGGCCAACCTGTCTAAATAGGGGTTTGAGAGGGTGAGCTTGGAGCCTGTGCTACACTAGACTGTAAGCTTCCTGAGGTCAAGAACCTCAGTCTATGAGTGTTCTCTCTCTTAGTGCTTAGCACAGTAATGTGAATACAATAGGCGGTCTAATAAATGTTCGTACTTTTACAATATCAATCAATAAACATTTATTTAGCACCTACTATGTGCCAGACACTGTGCTGAGCACTGGGGGTACAGAAAAAAGGGCAAAATACAGCTTCCACCCTCAAGGAACTTAAAATCTAATGATATGTTGTTAATTATATTTAATATTGTTGGAATGGTTTCTTGTCAGGAATGTATCATTTAAAGAGTGTACCAAATCCAGATGGACAAATTAACTTCAATCCCTACTATGACAAGTTACAGGCCTGTCCATGTTGTAATCATTCTGACAGCAGGGGTCATTACTATCCTGGAAAAAGTTTCAGAGTTCATTTAGTCCAATCCCAATACTCTACTGAAAAATCAGATATTAAAAAAGTTAATTTTCTACCCAATATTCTTGAAATTCTAAAATGCTAAGAATTGGCCATGTCTTCAGTTGGTTTGTTGACTTTGCCTTTTCATTTGACTTGTACAGTGAAAGTCACAGATTGGTCGATTGACTTTTGGTTCTAGTCAGTTTCATTTTCTAAATAACCTGAACATTCTCATCTCACATCTTTTTTTTTTTTAAACATCTTCAGGGAAAAAATGACATGCTATTTTTTAAAAGTAGTGATCAAAAAAATGGGAACATTAAATTAGTCTCATAAAATGTTCAAATAATATTAGGTCTTTGTCCAAACTTATCTCTTACAATGTCCTATTTTGATGACTAATCAGGGTGTGGAGAGGACCCTGGGTACCTTAAGACTTTGCCAGCATAGCACAAGAACTGACATGTTCTACCATGGTGGAAAGGCTTGGAACATAGATCCAGCATGGACTGTGTGTCTAGCAACCAAGGACCAGCCTAACTAAAGATAGGTCTTTTCTTTACTAGGTGGTTAGCTTCCCAGCCACTTTGATTAGGAATATCCTCCTGACTAAAACAGGGAGGAATGGAAATCTGCTTCCATGAAGGGAGTGTCCATTTCAATGAAGTCAGGGATCTTTGGAGGCATTACAGTCTCACTTCTGAAGCAAAGTATTTTGAAGTGTTGTGTGTTTTTTTAAATAAACCATTAAATGATGTTTACAATGGTAACCAAAGATAACATCTATGTAGAGAAGTGGATATGATGCTGGACTTGGAGCCAGGAAGACCCAATTCTCTGTCTTTGTCTGTCTGTCTCTGTCTGTCTCTGTCTCAGTCTCTGTCTCTGTGTGTGTGTGTGTAGTGAGGGGTTTAGTGGAGGGAGAAGGGGTCTCCACTTTCTAGACATGAAGGTAAGGGTCAACTCTGGGGAACAATGTTTGGCTCAGGAGTTCTTAACTTGGGTACTGTGAACTTTTAAAAAAATTGACAATTATATTTCAATATAATTGGACTAAAAAAAATCTGATGCGTTTTTTGTTATGCATTTTAAAACATTATTCTAAGAGGGGGTTATTTGCTTTCACCAGAACCACCAAAGAATCTATGACACAAGAAAGGTTAAGAACTCTTTGTCTAGACTCTAGCTTCTAAATTGTGAGTTGGAGGTCTTGCAACTGAATTTGAGGGTTGCAAAAAATTTGGCACCAGTAAAAGGTCATGTATACCTATTTTATATACCTATATACCCAGGGTTGCATGGAAATTTCTTGGGTGAAAAGGAGTCGTGAGTGGAAAAAGTTTAAGAAGCCCTGGTCTAGATAGAGCCAGAAAACCAAAATTCAGATTCCCTCACGTCTACCTGCTCCCTCTTGTGACCTTGGGAAAATTCCTCTATCGTTTGGGGGTACCACTTTGTCTTTCAGTAGAATAGGGTGAGCAGGGGGAGTATGGGATTAAATAATTTTAATGGTAGGCCTCCTTTAATGGCCTCTAGGATCAGTAGAGATTGGCATGTAATGGAGAGAAAGCCTCTTGACAGAGAGGTGAAGGACAAGAGGCATAGAATGAGATGCACATTTACAGACACATCTGACATGCTGAAATGTTTTGCTGGACTCTTATTTGTTAGAAAGGGGACTTCTGTGGGGAGGGGGTGAGTTAATGAATAGTGATAGAGACACAAAAAAAGAGAAATAGGTACCAATAGGGCATTAAAAAACAGAAGAAAATAAGAAAAAGCCTTGGGCAGGGGGATAACAAATGGGGCAATTTTGTTGCTACTGTCTTAAATTTAACATAAACCACGAGAAACCCAAATCATGCTAATATAAACTCAAAGTTTTATATACAAGCTTTTTTGTTTTTCTTTTTATAATAAAATGTTCATGTTCATGATGGTTAAATTCTAAATAAAAAAAGAAAACCTTATGGTACAGGGGAAGACACATTAGCTTTGGAGTGAAAGGACCTGAGTTCAAATCCTCCCCTCTTATTTTTTTTTGTTTTTGTTTTTGGTCTTTATCTTGGACAAATCGCTGCCTTTCAGGGTGAATTATTCAAACTCCCAGCCTTCTGTTTCCTGCTCTGTAACATCTTTAGATTGTACCAGATGAGCTTTAAAGATCTCATCCAGTTCTAAATCAGTAATCCTCTGATCCAGATCTCTTTGAGCTTCCCCTTCCCTATATTGCTTCTAGCGAGCCTATTTATTTCTGTAGAAATTGACTCATTGGCATTCCTGGGACTGAGTGAAATATAGTAAAAACTGAAAGGAGGTGGTGTTTTCTATTAGATGGGTTACTCAGAGTCTTCTGATTGGATAAACACACACTAATCAAAACATTCTGATTGGATAAACCTGCTCTTAGGGAGTTGGGTTGGGTTCACCTCTACTGTCCTGCAAATGTCAAAGAATTAAAAGTGTATATTTTCTTCCTAGAACAATCTCCTGTTTCAGTATATCAGAATCACATTCATCTCTTGGTGGGGGGAATTTTCCCAACTATCCCCAGAAGTTGCACTCGTGTACTCTGCCTGAAAGAAAAACTCTTTTCCTCTGGGAAATATATACACATTGCTTCTGCCCACCCCAGAAAAGTTTACTTTGAACTGTGCCTGCCCATGCTACTGTTAGAACTTGTGATGCCTGGGCTTGAATGTCTTGCTGAGAAATCAGGGTGGGGGTAGTATTAGAGGCAGGGCTACTGTCTCATTCCCAGGGTAACACCTACCTGTTACAGGACAGACGCTGGGTCTGCTGAATTTAATCGTCAATGAATCATAGAATTTTAGAGCTTCAAGGGACATTAGTATCTTTTTATGAGATATGAAAACTAGGGATGATGCATGGACAGACTTGGGGAAACAGTGTGGTGCAGTGAAAAGATTGCTGAACTTTCCCAATGACCCTGAAGTCTGGGACTGCAGTTGGGGTTCCAGCTCTGCTACTTAGCACCTGGTTAAGTGACTGGGAAAGTCTTTGCATTGTAGTTTCCACATTTTTAAATGAAGGCATTGGTCTAGACAACCCTGAGACCTTCGACAGCTCCAGGTCTATGTCTCTATGACTTCCTAGCAGAGTTATATCTAGGGTTTGTTTCAGAGTGCTAATAGGCTAGAGTATACTTCTTCATGGTGCAATGTGCTCACAGATCTTGTATTTCCACTCTTTTACACAACCTACTGTGTCTGTGAAGGCTTCTCTTACCCCTCCTCGAGGCTGCCATGTTAGGGTCTCTCATATCAATGGTTCCCCTCTCCCAGTGTCTGGTTCTATTCCTCCTTCCCTTGACTCTCCTAGGGGTTGGAGGACTTGGGACTGAAATACCCTTTCATTCTCCCTGGGGCAGATAGGGTACTGGACCTAGCTGTGCTACAGTATTGTGGACTAGAGTAGCTGGGTGATGTGCTGTCTCCTTTCCTAACAGGACTGACTCAGAGTGGATTGTTCTCTGGGCTATATTCCTTCCTCTGTTCATCAACTCAATCTTCACCCATGTTCAAGAATTATTAGTTATGGCCTCTGCTCCTTAAGGATATTTATTGTCCAAGTACTAAATCCTAAGTGTCAAGAGACTCAATGGCTTCCTAGTACTGATTTTTTGGGGTCAGTTTTTGCTCTTATGTAAATTTGCTCTTTGCGCAAATGCAAACAATTCTCAGTTCTGTGTGGCATTTTTCTACTTCTATAGTAGGGATGATGCTCAGAATCATTTAGATGGCATAGAAGATAGAGTTGGAGTCAGGAAGACCTGAATTCAAATTTTCCTTGGATAATAACTAGCTATGTCATTCTGGGCAAGTCAAGTAATTTCTTTCAGCATTCCTTTTCTCATCTATAAAATGAGAAGAATAATAAAACATGGTTCTTGTATAATAGAATTATACCACTGTAAATCTGAAAGCACTATAAAATGTCAACTATTGTTATGATGTAGCTTTTAGATTCCCACCATTAATGTTAATCTATCTTCCTTCCTTCCTTCCTTCCTTCCTTCCTTCCTTCCTTCCTTCCTTCACCTTCCTTCCTTCCTTCCTTCCTTCCTTCCCTATCCTTCCTTCCTTCCTTCCTTCCTTCCTTCCTTCCTTCCTTCCTTCCTTCCTTCTGACTCCCCTTTCTTGTCCAGGCTGGAAGTACAGGGTTAGTTAGGGCTTTAATCCCACTATGGATTGGCATAGGAGTTTTTGACCATTCTATTTCTAATCTGGGCTGGTTTGCCCCTCCTTGAGCCTGGGGGACCTCCAGTTCTCAGGGTGTTTGCATTTTGGTTCTGGACTTAGTATGGATGGACACCTAACTGGCTTAGTTCTACTGTAGCTGAGACATTCTGAACCCTAGATCTCAGATCCACTAGTTGCAGACACTAATCTTGGTAGTTAGTATTCTTAATGTATAATCTTTTGCCAAATTTAGGAAATCTTTATCCCTCTAGCTGAGCATTTCTCCATCTCCATCTCAAGTCTTTCCTCTAGTCCTGGATGTACTTTCTTCTCATCTCTACCTCTTGAATTGTTTTTCTGTTTAGATTTTATTTTCCAAAATATATGTAAAAACAAATTTTGACATCAATTTTTAAAAACTTTGTATTCAAACTCCTCTTCCTCCCTCCCTTCCCATCTCCCACCCCAAGAACTCAAGCAATTCAATATAAGTTATACATGAGTAGTCATGGGAAAACATCTCTACATTAGCTAGGTTATGAGAGAAAACAGATAAAAATCACAACTTCAGATGAAGGAATGTCAAAAAATGTGTTTCAGTCTGTTTTCAGATACCATCAATTCTTTCTCTGTAGATGGATTGCAATTTTCATAAGTCCTTCAGGGTTATATTGGCTCATTGCCTTGCTGAAATAACCATGTACTTCGCAGTAGATCATCTTACACTATTGCTGTTATTTTGTATATAGTGCATTTAACTCTGCTTCAGTTCATGTAGGTCTTTCCAGGTTTTTTCTGATAGCATCCTGAGTTCATACATAAATTTTATATAGTACCTTAAACTTGACAAAGAATTTTCTTCATACTAGCCCACAAAGTAGGTACCATACATATTTTTTAAGTGGGGCAATTGGGGTTAAGTGACTTGCCCAAGGTCACACAGCTAGTAAGTGTTAAGTGTCGAGGCCGGATTTGAACTCAGGTACTCCTGACTCCAGGGACCGGTGCTCTATCCACTGTGCCACCTAGCTGTCCCGGTACCATACATTTTTCCATTATAGTCAATCATAACTATTTCCCTCCATCCTCTTCCTTTCCCATGATATTTACTCTATTTTCTATCTTCTTTTACTCTATTCCTCCTCAAAAGTGTTTTACTTCTGACCGTCCCCTCCCCTGCTCTGCCCTCCCTTATTTCACCCTTCCATCCTTATCCTCTTCCCCTCCTACTTTCCCAATTGGGTGTGAATGTCATTGCCTCCTTGAGCCCACTCTGATGAGATTAAGGTCTTTGAGCTAATTCTGTATTCTAAATTTTTCTTCCTCCCTCTCTCTTCAACCCTCCCTATGAAATCAAGCAAGTTATACTTGTGCAGTTATGCAGAACATATTCATCTTCCTTGAAAGTGTTTTGCTTTTTACTGCTCCCTCCCTAATCTGCCCTTCCCTCCTTCCCCTCTTCTCCTCCCCCCTTATCTCCTTCCCCTCCCACTTTCCCTCAGGGCAAAAATATATTACTATACCCACTTGAATATGTATGTTATTCCCTCTTTGAGCCAATTCTGATGATTGTAAGGTTCACTCACTACCCCACTACTTCCCCCTCTTCCCCTCCCCTCCATAAGCTTTTTTCTGGTTTCCTTCATGTGAACTACCTCTCCCCAGTCCACCTCTCTCCTTCCACCTCCCTAAGTGCATTTCTGCTACCCCTCAACCCTATTTTAAAGATGTCATCATGGGTTAGCTAGATGGCACAGTGAAACAAAGCACCAGCCCTGGACCCAGGAGGCCCTGAGCCCAAATTCAGCCCCAGACATAAGACACTGCACCCTGTTTGCCCCACATTCATATTCATATTCAGTTCAGACCAGTGTCTTCTGTGTATTCCTTACTGGGATAGTTCTTATGAGTTTGAAGTATTATCTTCCCATGTAGGAATATAAACAGTTTAATCTTTTAATATCCCTCATGATTTCTTTTTTCCTGTTTACCTTTTTATGCTTCTCCAGGGTCTTGTATTTGAAAGTCAACTTTTCTATTCAGTTCAGGTCTTTTCATCACAATGCCTGAAAATCCTCTTTTTCAATGAAGCCCCATTTCTTCCTCGGAAAGATTATACTCAGTTTTGCTGGGTATGTGATTCTTGGCTATAGCCCCAGTTCCTTTGCCCTCTGGAATATCATATTCCATATCCTCCATTCCATTAATGTAGATGCTGCTAGATCTTGTTTTATCCTTATTGTAGGTCCACAGTATTTGGATTTCTTTTTTCTGCCTGCTTGGAATGTTTTCTCCTTGATCTGGGAGCTCTGGAATTTGGCTATAATATTCCTGGAGGTTTTCCTTTTGGAATATCTTTCAGGAGGTGATTGGTAATTTCTTTCAATTTCTATTTTGCCTTCTGCTTCTAGAATAGCAGGGCAATTTTCCCTGACAATCTCTTGGAAGATGCTGTCTAAACTTTGATTTTGGTCATGGTTCTCAGGTATTCCAATGGTTTTCAAATTATCTCTCCCGGATCTATTTTCCAGGTCAGCTATTTTTCCAAGGAGATATTTCATATTTCCCTCTTGTTTTTCATTTGGATTTGCTTTACTGTGTGATTGACATTTTCCCCACCCCTTAGTTATAAGTGATTTAACAATTGTAATAATCATTATATCAACTAAAACTGTGGTTTAATATATCAGTATATTTTACTTTATTAGTAGATTAAGTCAGTAATCATAGATTAGTTCAGATAGAACTAATATATTGAAGTTGTTTTTTAAACACAAGCTATCAGCTAAATCCACACTTAGCTAGTAGTCAAATCCACAACTGAAAAGGTCAAATGTCAAGAATAGTAACCCCTGAGCTAGATAGACCAATCAGGACTGATCATCCACTAATATCCACCTATTTTAGTTGTGGAAGTCCCACTTTTCTTATGTTCTGTGGTTTAATTCTTTTAATTATGTTCTGATATGCATTACTTTGAGTTTGTTTGTCTGACTGAGATTCCACATTATAATTACCCTTAAGCCTTATTGTATGTCTAAAATTAGTATTGTATAAATACTTTAAAGCCCTGTAGGCATATAAGAGCAGCTGAGTGACACCACTCAGGGTCTTTCAGGCCCTATCCCTGACTGACTGGCTTTATTGTGAAATAGGCCCTCTCTCAATAAACCTATTTTCTATGGCTTGGAGACTTTGCTGCTTCTTTTCCTTCATTGGACTTAGAAATTTCCACAACAACTCTGTCTTGGTTTCTTATAAAGTTACTAGCTTCCATTTGTTCAATTCTAATTCTTAGGCAATAATTTTCTTCAGAGAGCTTTTTTATCTCCTTTTTCATTTGCCTTTTCAAGCTGTTGACTTTTTTCTCATGACTCTCCTGCATTGCTCTCATTTCTCTTTCCATTCTTTCTTCCACCTCTCTAAATATTCCTTCTATATTTCCTACTTTCTCTTCAGAGTCCCTTTTGAGGACTTCCATGGCTTGAGACCAATTTATATTTTTCTTGGAAGCTTTGGATTTAGGAGCCCTGAGGTTGCACCTCGATCTTACTTGTCTCTAAAGAAACTTTCAATAATTCTCAACTTTCTTTGCTAGCTCATCTTGCTGTCTTTTATTTGACTTTTAACTCCCTCTTACAGTGGGGCCCTACTTCCAAGCTATACTGTCCCCAGCCTCAGAACATCCCACGTATTTTGGTTTGAGGGAGGGCAGGTTTTTCTATCACCTGACCTGTTCTCTGGTCCTAAGATAACCTCAAGCCAACTTACTAATTAACCAGCCAGCAGAACTATGTGTGCTGTGGATCTTAGCTCCCATGAGCCTGTACCCCTCCCCCACCTGGGCCTCCCGACACTCAGGATTTCTTCCTGGTTCCCTGCTGGGGTGGGATAGCTTAATTCCTCCTTAGGTCCCACAGATACCCCTGTATTTTCTGTCCTGAACAGCTGTTCAGCCCTCTCACCCTACCGTAAGATAAGTTCCAGAAGATGCTGGTACTGCAGCTGATTCAGAGGTTCGGGGGTAAGTTCCTCTTGTGCTGCTTGTCTGGGGTCTGTGTTGGTGGGATTGTGGGGTTGGATTCTGCTCACAGCCCAGTACGGCCCCCTTAAATCTGGAAAATAATCTTAGCCTGTCTTTTAGTGAGTTTTGCAGCTCCAGGGCTTGTTTATTGCTGTTTTGGGGGTCAAATTTTTTTCTGCTCAATAAACCCTTCCCCTCATTCCAAGTTACCATTATACTTCCTTCCCAAACTACCTCATATTCATTTTGCATGCATTATATTCTCTCTCTCCCTCTGTCTCTCTCTCTCTCTGTCTCTCTCTCTGTGTCTTCCCTCCTCTCTCCCCTCACCTCACCCCACCCTCCCCCTTGGAAAAGTTACTGGAGTAGTTTGCCATTTCCTTCTCCAGATCATTTTATAGATGAGAAACTGAGGTAAAAAGGGTTAAATAACTTGCCTGCAACTACACAGCTAGTGCCTGAGTTCATATTTGAACGTGGGAAGATGAGTGTTCCTGGTTCTAAGCCCAGTGATCTATAAACTGTACCACCCAGCTGATATGTACACGAGCATGTAATTTTCTAGTGCACACACACATTTTCATGCTGTCTTCTCTATCAGAATGTAAGCTCCTTGAAGGCAGGGACCATTTCACTTTTGTCTTTATAATCCCAGCACAGTGCTTGGCATATCATATGCCCTTGATAAATGCTTGTTAGTTATTAATTGAGTGCTCCTTTTTCAAATATTCCTATAGTACTTTGTCTAGATCATTCCTTTGTCCCTACCAAATTTTACATTGTGTCAGACATATTTATGGTTGTCATATCTTCTTTATTACATTATGAACTCCATAGAGGCAGGAAATAGTGCCAGTTTTCATTCTTGTATTCTTAACATTTATTATATGGCCTGGAAAATAGTAGGAGCTTATTAAATATTTGTCAGATAGAATTGAATCTTCTTGATTATACTAAAAAATCCTCCCATATTGTAAATAGAATCTTCTATTGATAAGACTGCAGCCCTTAAATAACAATCTTGTCTCACTGTCTCTGTTGTTAGGGAATGCGTACATTTCGTGGTATAGTATTACTCTGATTGGAGTTATACTGATGTTATGTTATACTGATGTGATACTGAGTTATTCCGATGGAGAATTTGGAGGGAAGTGAGGATATGAATGGGGAAATCTAGTGGCTAGAGGAAAAAAATGAGGGTGCTAGAAAAAAAAAAAGAGAGATAAATAACATCTTGACAGGCAATAAGATTGGAAACTAACTAATTTTACCTTCCCTAACCAGGAAGGGAAGAGATGTAGAAAGGGACTCTGTTGACCAGTGGGGCTCATTCTTTCTCAATAACAGTTTCTGTTTCCTTCCTGGTGGAGGCAACATCATTTGCGTGGTGTGTTTCCTGGAGTCAAGACTATTCAGAAAACCTGAGATCTCTATTAGGTACCATTTGAAGTGAACAGGCAAGTTACTGGATCTTGCTGAGCCTCAACTTCCTTTAGCTAACAAATGGGAATAACAGTACCCTGCCCTGCTGGTCTCAAAGGGTGGTAGTAAGATCAAGTCGAATACAACGTGTGAAAGTGCTTCCTAAAGTATTAAGTACTAGATCACTTTAAAGCATTATATCTCCTTCCTTTTCCTTCTCAAACCTCTCCTGCTCCTAGTTTCATACCTCACACGTGGTTTGAGGAATGCATGGAAGGAAATGGGAGAGAAGGTAGAAAGTAGACAAAACCAGGAGTCCTTTAGTGAGGGAAAGTGCTACTCTCTTCACAGGAAGACTTGGTTTCAAATCTGCCCTCTGTCACTTATGTGTGACCTAATAATCTAACCTGAACCTCAGTCTCATTTGTAAAATGCGGGAGTGGAGTAGAGACAGCTAGATGGCACAGTAAAATTACTAGACCTAGATTCAGGACAGACCTGAGTTCAAATTGGCCTCAGATACTTACTGAAGCCAATCAATTAATTTTGTTTGCCTCAGATTCCTCTACTATAAAATGGGCATACTAATATCACCTGACTCCTAGGGTTGTTGCGAGGATCAGACAATGTAATATTTGTAACCAGCACAGTTCCTGTTTAATAAATCCTTCCTCCTTTCCTTCCTTCCTATCTTTCCTCCCTCCTTCCCCTAAATCCATGAGCTCTAAATTGGGGGGGTGGTAATTTCTATAGAACCCAACTCACCAGGGATCCAGGATTGGGTTAAAATGAAATAATATGTGCAAAGTGCTTAGAAAATCTTCTTTCAGTTCTCTGTACTAGCAATAGATTGTGAACTCTTGGGAAAATCATTTAACACTGTTTATCTAAGTTTCCTCATCTGTAAAAGGAGCTGGAGAAGGAAATGGCCAGACCACTCCAGTGTCTTTGCCGAGAAAACCCCAAATGGGGTCACGAAGAGTTGGATATGACTGAAATGATACAACAACAATGCTTTCTTTTACTTTTTTTTGTATCCTCAGTGTTTAGCACAATGTTTGGAATATAGTAGGTGCTGAATAAGTGCTTATTGATGAACTGATTACTGTTATTACTGCTCAAGTCAAAGGTATACAATATGAGACCAGGCTAATCCTGAGGACTAATCTAAGGATGGGGGTGGGACCAAAATCGGAGCTCTGGGTGTGGATGGAGGTGGAGAGTGGGTTGGGTGGGGATGGGAGGAGGGGAAGATAGAAGACTAGGGTAGAAGCTAGAGTTGGCATTGCATGTGGTTTTAACTTTTCCCTCTGATCTTCCAGTTGCATATTCATTTTACCTATCAACGCAATTAAACCCACTAACCTGAACATATATAAAACATGGGATAGATTTCAACCAAGTTCTTCATTCAAGAGTAGCCTAGGGGCTTTTCTGATGTTAAATTAATAATTTTTTTTCTAGTAAGTTTCCTTTTGCAGAGGCCGGAAGATCACTGGTGGAGGTAGGCAATAGAACCTAATTGTTGGAAACAGGAGGAAAAGAGATGTGCAGCTACAGCAGGGAGTGTACTGGTGCTTCTATTTGGGCTGTGGCCAGAATGACCTAGTATCTAGCAACTATGGAGAGTAAAAGATATTGCTGGTGTTTGATCCTTGGCTGTCCCATAATTCTGTCAAGAGCAAACAAGTATGAGGGAGGAGTGGAAAGAAGCAAGATGGGAGCTCAGGCACAGTGAGTGGGTACAGTCACAGTGATCTGACTCCACTGGTGCCTGCCTTCCCCTTTGAGTATGTCTATGTGCTGGGCTGGAATGTCTCCCCCACCTCCTGAAAAGGCTAATGAGCAAGGTGTGTCTTATGTGTATTCTTTGGATGGTGTAATTTGATTCATAGGCAAGTTTTCTGAAGGTCTCAGCACAAATTTCTGGTTCAGTGTCCCTTCTAAGTCCCAAATTCCAGGATTTGTCCAAAGTGATTAATCAGAAAACTGTATCATCATCTCCGTTTTGTTATTCTATGTTATACTATTGCTATGAGGTATAGATTTCAGATAAAAAAGTGAAATTCTGGACTTTCAGAATGCACTTGCTTTCTTTTAGCGTCTTAAATTGGGATGAGCAATGGGGGGGGGGTCATTGTTTCTTAATGTTGCTCTCACCTAATATTGAATTAAAATTTCCTTTGAGTTTTTGACCTAAGGTGATTGAGTTAACTTGTTGAATTGAATTGAACTGAATTGAAGTGTGGTGTCTGCTCCTGTAATTCCCACACTTAAATAATGCTCATATCCTTATTTTCAGAACTAGGGAAACAAAGGTGGTGGTGGGAACCAAAAAAATGACCAAGACTTTCTCCAGTTGCCTTAACCATGTACCTCCTGATGCCTTCTTGGATTCCTGCCAATAACCACTTCCCCCTCTGTTTGCCACATCCCCTAACTCTGACAGCTTGCTGATTTCCTGGACTTATCTCCACCCTCTACTTTCTCTGTCACTTTTTGTCCTCTGCTCCTTTTGACTCCAATCATCCACTACTTCCTCAACTCCTGTCCTTGCTTCCCATAATCTACCTCCTATGTCTTTTCATTGATGTTGCCTACAGGAACATCCAGAGCATAAGAGGGTACAAACCCTTGTGTACAATTCCATTTTGGAATCCCCCAAATAATAGAAAAGATATTATTCTATAATGATGACAAAAGTTGAAAAGGAGACTACAAGGGGAATGAATTGTAGGGGGAAAATCCAAGCCCTCAAATTGACTACTTCTTACTTTCATTAAATCATCTCTGGTAACATAGAAAAAATGATTAAGTAAATTAGTAGCATAAAAGGCTGCTACTAAGAGTGTAAGTTGCATTTCACATGCATAGCCCACCCACCTCCCTACTGAGAGGAGGAAAATGTGTTTCATTATCTATTATCTGGAGCCACGATTGGTTATTACATTTAATCATCTGCCTTTTAGTCATAGTTTTCATTTACAGAATTATAGTCACTGTTTGTATTTTATGGTTTTGCTTATTTTACTCTACATTTCATATAGCTCTTCTAGTGGTTCTCTGAATTCCTCAATTATTTTTTCCTTATGATGCAGTAATATTACCGTTGTATATATATGATATAATTAATCTACTTTGTTTCCAGTCCCCTATCTGCTCTTTAATATACTTCTTGGTTAGTCTTCCTGCCTCCCATCTCTCACCAGTGCAGTGCCATCTACTTAGCTATGCCATTCATCTTTCTACAAGAGTCAGATCAACCCCCACCTCAGTAAACTAGTGTGATTCCTATGACTTCCAGAACCCAAAGGTCGACTGCTCTTCATTAGCATTTCAATCCCTTTCAAACCAGGATCCCTCCACACAATTCTGGGTCTTCTATGCACCTTATTCCCTCTTTGTACTCTGTGATCCAGCGACTCGTCTCCTTGCTGCTCTTTACACCAGACAACTTATCTCCCATCCTGAGCACTGTCACTTGTCCCCATGTCTTCAGTTCTTCATTCCCTTAACGCCTGAGACTCCTAGCAAGGTCCCATGCTAACCTCTTACCTTCTACAAGACGCCAACCACCCGTCTCCTCATGCTTTATCTACTGATTATTTCTAATTTATGCTGAATAGCAGTTGTTTGTACATGGCTGTTTGGGTTATAGAGTAGTTAGCCTCTTTGAGAGCAAGGACTGTTTTTTGCCTTTCTTTGTATCTCTAGCACTAAGTGCCTTTGCATGTAGTAGGTGTTTAATAAATGCTTGATAACTGGCTAACTGAGCAAATTCCTAAAAACATTAATCTTTATAAATAGACATTTTAGGAATTATTAAATTTTAGAAAAAGAAAAAAAACTTTTAAAATATTATATGATTTAGATATTATAATATATAATATTAATATAATTTATTTACTAATGATAATATTTTATATTATAATATACTCTATCAATATGTTATAATAGTAATGTTTTATTATAAATATATAATATTTCTATATTATGTCATAAATATAATATAAGATAATATATATTATGTTATATATACATCTAAGGATATCCAAGACTTTTTTGGAGAATAAATCCTATGTTTTGTCTAGCTGGCCATTGCTTAAATTATCCTCATTTTAGGGACTAGCCTAAAGAAGCTGCCCCATTAAATTTTGTATTTTTCCCACCTCCTTCAGTGCCCCTGAATATTAGACTCAGAACATTTGACAGAATTTGTGTTCACCCTCATGTGGTTTGTGCCATTTATGTGGAGTTAAGACTTTTTGGCAAAACCATAACAAAATATATTTGTAAAACATTTTGCAATTATGTTCTATTTCCCCTACAAAAGTTTAGCTTTGACAAGTCTTTGTGTCATGCACAGGAGGAAGCAGAGACAAGCTCTAGATGATGCCAAGTTATAAAGGCTGGCTTCGTGGGCCTAGCATCAGGCTCCATCTGTTCTCTGAGGACCAGTCTAGCTAATGATGGAGAGGCTCATCACAAGCAAGTTGGTGGCAAGATGAAGAATTCTTTGGATATGGCAAACCCATGGAGCAAAGAAAAAATATGGTCCTTATTCACAGTGATAATGGTAGAATGTCAGAAAAGGGGTCAGAAGATGCTAAGAATCACATTTAAAAATATGTATATGGGGGCAGCTAGGTGGCACAGTGGATAGAGCACCGGCCCTAGATTCAGGAGGACCTGAGTTCAAATCTGGCCTCAGACCCGTGACACTTACTAGCTGTATGACCCTGGGCAAATCACTGAACCCCAATTGCCTCAAAGAAGAAGAAGAAGAAGAAGAAGAAGAAGAAGAAGAAGAAGAAGAAGAAGAAGAAGAAGAAGAAGAAGAAGAAGAAGAAGAAGAAGAAGAAGAAGAAGGAGAAGAAGGAGAAGAAGGAGAAGAAGGAGAAGAAGGAGAAGAAGGAGAAGAAGGAGAAGAAGGAGGAGGAGGAGTCATCCAAACTGCTTTTCAGAACAATTAGGTCAATTCACAGTTCGACCAACAGTGTACTAGGATGCCTGTCTTCTCACAGCCTCTCCAACTTTGACTAGTTCCCTCTTTTATCATCTTGGCCAGGGACAGCTCTTGTACTTCTCTAAGGAAGGAGGAGGGGCAGCTAGGTGGCATGGTGGATAGAGCACCGGCCCTGGAGTCAGGAGGACCTGAGTTCAAATCCGGCCTCAGATGCTTAACATTTACTAGCTGTGTGACCCTGGGCAAGTCACTTAACCCCAATTGCCCCACAAAAATGTATATGAATGATTATTTTACCATTGGTACCCTAAGTATGAGATTTTTGTCCAATGACCAAACAATCAATCAATGGGCATTTAAGTGTCTCCTATATGTCAGGGCTTGTGCTGGGAATAGGGCAGCTGAATGGCACAGTGGATAGAGTGCTGGGCCTGGAGTCAGGGAGACTCATCTTCTTGAGTTCAAGTCCATCCTTACACACTCACTAGCTGAGTGTTCTGGGGCAAGTCATTTCACCCTGTTTGCCTCAGTTTCTTTATCTGTAAAATTACTTGGGGAAGGAAATGGCCAACTATTCCAGGATCTTTGCCAAGAAAACCCCAAGTGGGGTCATGAAGACTTGAACACAGCTGAAATGACTGAACAATAACAAATGTACCAGGCACTGTGTACTAAGTGCTTTATAATGTGTTATCTCATTTGATTCTCACAACGACCTTGGGAGATAGGTGCTCTTATTATCCTCCATTTTACTGTTAAGGAAGCTGAGGCAAATGGAGGTTGAGTGACGTGCTTAGGGTCACACAGCTAGTAAAGTTTCTGAACTTGGATCTTCCTGATTCCAGGCCCAGTGCTCTGTGCACTATGGTGCCCCCTGAACCCCAACTATGAACTTTATGACCATTAAAAGGTAGCATGCAGGGCAGCTAGGTGGCACAATGGATAGAGCACCGGCCCTGGATTCAGGAGGACCTGAGTTAAAATTCGGCCTCAGACACTTGACACTAATTAGCTGTGTGACCCTGGGCAAGTCACTTAACCCTCATTGCCCCACAAAAAAAATGTAGCATGCATCCTGGATAAATTGGGGGCCTTGGAGGCTGGCTGACTTCTGTAGATTTGCATCTTCATTCTGATGGTTACTGCCAATGTGACCACAGGGAAATTATATAACCTTTCTGATCTCAGTTTCCTTATGGGCAAAATGGGGACAGTAATGCCATAGAACCTCCTTCACAAGGCTATTGTGAGGCTCAAGTGAAAATCATGTCTGTGGGGCACTTTGCAAACTTCAAAGCACCATAAAAATACCTTCCTTGGATTTTTTCCTTTGGCAGTCGCATCACTGACATTAATGGAGTTCCAAGGTATTGATACTTATATCCTGTGAAAAGAAAACCCAAAGCTACCCAACAGTTGGAGATGAGTTTGGCTAACCAGAGTCAGCGATGTTAGCAATGGCCTTTGAAATGGGGCCATCAGTTCCCATGAATGATTTCCATATGATCATCACACTTTATAGAAAACATGGAAATGGCTCGGCCTGGCCTGGTCACAAATGCGTGTTTGTTCCATTCAGACACTTGGAATTGTGCTAAGCCCCAGAAAGAACAGGACCAAACCACAAGTTGCCAATGAGGAAAACAAAAGGCAAACCAAGGAAAAGTTAATGCTAAGCTCCCTAAACTGCTATTTGAATGAAAAAAAGGGCTTCTTGACATCATCTTTCCTCCATGCTCCCCGACAACCGGCAACTGTTACGAAATTCAAAAGGTGTTATTTATATGGCGAATGCAATGAATCACTTGAGAGTTTCTGTCATTTCAAGGGCACAACTGCCAATGAAAATGGCGCTCAGCTTTGCAAAGCTGTCATCCTTCCCCTTTCTCAAATTTAATTAAACCAGCCCTGCTGTGAGGCAGTCCTGAAAGGGAGCTCTTATTTACACGACACAGGATGGAATCAAAAGCCAGCTTTAATCGAAGTTATTGTTGTTATTGAATCAAGTGATAAACCAATACTCTAGCCTGATTTTGGCTATCCCTAAAGCCAGCCAGGTCCTAAAATCCTTGGAGCACAAAACGTCCCTCTTGCTTTAAGAATGCCTGGGCTTTTATCTGTTGTGGTTTTTTTTTTTTTTTTACCACTACCATTACTATGACAGTGGTGGATGGAGAGCAGGTCCCTAAGCCAATAAGGCCTGGATTCATATCCTGGCTCTATCAAATACTAACCATGTGACCTTGGACAATTTACTCATCTTCTCAGGATATTCCCTTAGACTACAAATTAGAGAAGCTGCCAATCTATAGTGCCGGAGTTTTCTCACCCGGGAATTCCTTATGCCAGTGAAATCACAGGTCCACTCTCTCTCTCACTCTCATAATGATGTTTCTGGCAGCTAGTATGTATAAAGCATTTGCCAAGCCCTTTACATGTATCATCTCATTTAATCATCACAACAACCCATGAGGTAAGTACTGTAATGGATATTGGCCCAAATGACAGTAAGTATCAGTAGTTTTTTTTCCCCTTTGTTCCATAGGCCCTTGCCCACTTAGCTGCTGACCACTTTTTCCTGATTTTGGCCAGTTCTCTGGCTCTTTGGTAGAAACAGGCAGCTGGCCATATTTTAACCCCAGCCATCAAATTCTTCTTCCCTTGATCCCTCGGGGAAAGGTCCTCGAAGAGGGTAGGAGGGATGTTTGACATACAGATCATGTCCCTTCTTTGATCATCTGTCATTTGGGGAGAGGAAAGCACATGCCACCCCATCACCCTGTTTTAAAATAGATCCAGAGGAAGTCAGGAATTAATCTTAACCTTAAACACATTGAGCCCTGCATTTCCTCTCCAACTGCAGAATGCGCTATCTGGTTTCCTACACCTCGCTTTTGCTAAGTTTAGTTCCCTTATGCCAGCTGTCAAGGAGGAGAGGAAATGGAGGAAAACAATGCTCTCCATGGATAAGGCATTCCACTATCTATGATCAATCCCTGCTTATTTCTCTTCCCCTCCCGCTACTTCTTTCAAGTACACATGTGGTCAAGAATGTATAGAAAAGACTTGGCCCAGCCCCTTGTGATATCCCCCACCCCAAAAGTCATTCCAAGAACAATTTGGTCTGATGGAGATCTTTGGTCTTTTTTTCCCCCTTTGCTGTTGGGTTTGAGAGAGATGGACATCTGGTCCATTTCTCCAAAAGTATCATCTCTCAATAAAGTATTTCTTTTATTTGCTGCTTAGTCAGCAGACTGAGTAGGCTACTCCCCAGTTCCCCATCTTTGTAAAGTGGGCCAAGATAACCAGCCTAGGAGGAAATGATGTCTAGGAAAGTAGAGAATTTGTCATTTCATTTTTTTAACTATTATTTTTTAATTCAGGAAGTTGATAATTTTACATGGTGACTGACTCCTTCTAGGTACAATAATTGGTCACCGTTCCTAAACTTTTGGCTCAGTAATTGTTAAGGCAGCAAAAGTTTAGCTATTTAAGATGTTGGCACTTAGATATCAATGCCCCACTGTGGTAGCAGTGTCAGAGGGACCTGGGGGCACACTTGATCTTGACTTCAGAAAATCCCTCTGCTGGATCTGCTTCCCCAATTTTTGTTTTGGGATGTGAACATAATAACTAACAATGACTATATCATTTTAGTCACCTTTAAAGTTTGCAATGTGCTTTGTAGAGATTATCTCAAATGAACCTCAAAACAAACATAAGGAACTGATCCTTGGTACTTTAGATATTATTATTCCCATTGTTACAGATAAGCTAGCTAGAGTGTTTGGTAAGCACTTGCTTTGTGTTAGGAACTGTGCTCCAAAAATTAGGGCTCTGAGAGGTTCAGTGATTTGCCTAGGATCACACAGCTAGTAAGTGGCAAAAACTGGATAGAATGCCAATTACTCCTGGCCCTAAGACAAATACTCTATCCACTAAATGGTGCTGAGAAGAGAGGAGGATGGAGCAATCCCCTCAACTGTACTTACCTGTAGTCCCTTCTCATTTGGATAGGGCTTCTCCTCTCCTGGGCTTCCAATACCCTTGATTTTATTACTCACAGTCCTTTATTCTCATACAGGCACCCTTATTCTGAGTCTGGTAAGCACACTGAGGGGCAGAGAAGACACAGGAGAACCATCTTTTTCTCTAATTGGTGACACAGTGAACTTAAAAAAATATTTTGATAACTGTATGAATTAATTTCCTTTATAATCTTATATACTTTCTTTTATGCATTTAAAAACCTTAGTCTGAGGAAGAGTCCCTAGGCTTCACCAGCCTGCCAAAGAGGTACCTGGTTTAGGGTAAAGCCAGGGAATTTCTTTCATGAATGGGAGAATATTTTATGCATTTAAAACCATTATCCTGAGAAGGGTTCCGTAGGCTTTACCACAATGCCACAGGGGACCTTGACTCAAGAAAGTAAAGGATCCCTGTTGTATAGGTTCTGAAGTCTCCATCAGCTCTGAAATCCTGTGACCCAAGGACACATCAATGAAGTACTCAATGCAATAGCACTTTCTGTCCTGAATCGACCATTTAAGAGCGGGCATGGCCTTTAAACAGTGACTGCATGTCTACTCAGCAGATTCCTTTGTCTATGAGTCGGATTAAATATTCACTGAGGTCCCTTCTGATTCTCAAATTCTTGGTGACTCTGCTCTATTTGCAGAAGGGCCCATGTCCTCATCAAATTGCTTTGAGCGTAAATGAAATTTCATTGGGGACAACTTTCTGCTGCCTCTTTTTGGTTTCCAAGCTTTGGGACATGAAGTTCCAGAGAATTTCAACTAAATACAAGCAATTCTGAAGAGAGTCTTTCTTCCAAGGGTGGCTCTCAGCCCATTTCAGCCTGTCTTACCGAGCACTCCAACTTCTCCCCAGTGGCCTGGTGGCCATATTTGTGTGCCTTTGTCTGCCTGCCCGCTCCTGGCACCTGTTTGCTACAAGTACAAGCTCCCCCTGGGCATTTGAAGCCATTCGAGCTCGAAATTTCCTTAATTGCTGTATTCTCAATGAATGTCCTTTTATCTCAATGCAACGACCCATTTTTCTCCTCAAGACAGAGAGCTTATGGACTTGGGCTGCCAAGAAACGTCAGAGAGTGAACGAGAGGAGGGAATGTGGAAAGCCATCAGAATACAAGATGACCTACGGAGCACACCCTATTCATGTTAAATACACTGATTGTATACATTTGGGGAGACAGGTACACAATCTGCTTTGAATTCCCATGTTGACAAAACGGGAATAATATGGTAGAGGGTGGAGAATTGCTAGGTCATTCCATGAATATCTCTCCTTGACTTAATGTCATTCTTGTATTCCTGATACTGTAAAATATCTCTTTTTGGAGAAGAGGGTGTTAGGGAGTAGCAGGGATCTAAATTGTGATTTCATTCATCAAAGGAATTCCTGGTAGGGAGACCTCTCCTCTGCTGCCCATTGGCATCTCCATCGTCTCGTTGAAGCCCTTTATTTGGCAGATGGGAAACCTGAGTCCCTACTGAGGAGGAAGGTATCATGATACAATGGAAGGAACTGCTGACATTGGTATAAGAGGACCTCTGGCCCTTGCTACCTGCCTGACCTTGTAAGCATATTGACTTCATCTCCTGGGACTTCACACCCCTCAGCTATAAAGTCATGGGGGATGGAATCGATGACCTGTGAGGTCCCTTCCATTGCTAGTTTTAGGATCAAATGATCCCATGGCATGTTGTAAATCTGATCAAAGTAGAATTAAAAATAAGTAGTATCTATATAGTGCTTTAAGGTTTATAAAGTACTTTACAAACCTTATCTCATCTTATCCTCACAACAACCTTGGGAGCTAGGTGCTATTATTAACCTTGTTTTTCAGATAAGAAAACAGAGGTTATGTGATTTGTCCAGAATAATTTAGCTCAACAATGTCTTGTGAGATTTAAAATTGGATATTAGATTATAAATCTCCCCTCTTTAACCTTTCCCTTAATTTATCTCCCAGACTAGTAAATGGAAGAAGCTTCTGGTTTTCTAGTTAGAGCTTTTATTGTGTGGTAGTTACCAGGTGATGTTGATTAGAGGGATAGGAAAGTAGAAATACAAAACAAATAGTCAAGTCTAAGCTTAGTCTATATTCCGTATAAAACTCACCAAAAGCCCAAGGCCACCTTTGGGGAGAGAGAGAGACCGAGTCAAGCTTGTGCTGCTAACCGCGAGCCGGGCCGAGTTGAACTTCAGTCAGTATCTCTCTGTGCAGCGCAGTCAGGAGACCAGCAGAGCAGGAAAAAGATCCCACTTCCGTTCTCTCCTTGCCTTTTAAGCTCACACCCCGGAAGTTGAGTGCGTAGCAGGCGGACTGGCATGCGTAGCTCATGCTGTTGGTCTCCTCCCCGAAAGGGTGGTCCTTAAAAAAAACTGGCGTCTCTCCATTATCGCTAACTGACTGTTAAAACTTTTTACCACAGTCTGAGGCTGGATTTGAACTCAGGTCTTCCTGACTCCAGATCCATCCTTCTACTCTTTTAGCCACCTACCTGCTTCGTGTAAATGAAATCTAGTAGCATGGGATTTGAGCATATAATATATTATTTTGTAACTGGTTCTATTAAGAGCCTATCTGTTCAACGGACCTTGGCAATAGGAAAGTTAATAACTACCAGCAGGTTGCTTCTGGGTGTCTGATAATGGAAAGGGCTATAAATAAGGTATTTTTCCTTGTTCAGCCTAAACACGGCAGTAAGCCTCAGCAAAGAATGATTTTTCATAAGAGGAAAAGATTCAGGAGAGGACTTTCTGTTTAATATGATAGGATAGGAACCCCATGATTAAAACTGAGCCTCCTAATAGAATCATTAAAATTGACTTGAGAAAGTGTTTTTATTGTTAATGGAGCAGAAGAAACTCTTATTTCAATATTCACTCCTTCTTGGAAAAGGGCGACCACTGGGGGCAGCTAGGTGGCACAGTGGCTAAAGCACCAGCCCTGGATTCAGGAGGACCTGAGTTCAATCCGGTCTCAGACACATGACACTTACTAGCTGTGTGACCTGGGCAAGTCACTTAACCCCACTGCCTCACGAAAAAAGAAAAGAAAGAAAAGAAAGAAAAGGAAAGGAAAGGAAAGGAAAGAAAAGAAAGGAAAAGAAAAGGGTGACTACCTCCCTTGACCTTCAGAGCTGGCAGAGTTTGGAATGTAAGATTCCATTCAAATCAATTCACCTTATTGCTTCCATATCAGGGGAGATTGTTTGGTACAGGCCTTGACTGGAGCATGTGACTTGATTTGACCAGAATTAGTGTTGTTGTTCAGGCATTTCTGACCCCATCATGACCCCATTTGGGGTTTTCTTGGCAAAGATACTGGAGTGTTTTGCCATTTCCTTCTTCAGCTTATTTTACAGGTGAAGAAATTGAGGAAGACAGGGTTAAATGACTTGCCCAGGGTCACACAGGTAGTAAGTGTCTGAGGCCAGATTTGAACTCATGAAATCATTGAAAATGAATCTTCCTGACTCCAGGCCCAGAACTCTTTTTACCACACCACCTCACTGCCCCATTAGGCAAAGGTTTTGGAGAGGAATTCTCCTACCTTTCTCTTGAATTCATCTCTTTTCCCTCTAGTTGAACAGAATAGCAGATTTGTCTCTACTTCCATACTCTCTCCTTTTACTTTGGTTTCTCTTTTCTCTCTGGTTAAACAGGAGAGCAGAAAAAATCCTCTTGTGCCCCATCCCATTCTGGCCCTTTCTTCCTCCTTCTCCTTGGCCCTCCACAGGCCAGAAAGTAATTTTCCCCACCCCTTTTCTCCCCTCCCCCTCTCTTTCCCCCCTTTCCCTCCCCTTCCCTTTTTCCTCCCTGTCCTCTCCCTCCCTGTAGGCCAGGGAAGCAGAGCTGTCACATCTTCTATCCTGCCCTGGTGAGTAAAGGGGGCATGGGTTGGTTCTTCCATCCTTCTCTTATGACCTCCTGGTAGATCCTGCCAGATCTAGGTTAGCAAGTCTCTAGTAATCCCTGGCCATCCTCTTTTCAGGAATGATTATTTTCATAATTTTAGCATTATTGTTAAGGATGTTAATCTCACTGGATTCCTTTGTGAATTCTGATATGTTTGGATCTTGGTATTGAGCTAAGGATTTCCCAAGGTTTCCCAAGGCTGAGGTTTGAAAGGCAGCCTAACATAATTAATAGGGAATTGGACTTGGAGTCAAAAGGAACTGAGTTAAAATCCTGCCTCAGATGTTTACTAATTGTGTCACCTTGGATAAATCCCATAACCTCTCTATGCCTCAGTTGTCTCATCTGCAAAAAAAAGTGGGTGGTTTGAACTCAGTGGCCTCCAAAATCTCTTCAAGCTCCAGATCTATGTTTTCTATGAGCTCCTGTATTACCCCTCCCCAATTCTCATTACTCCCCTTTCCCCCTGGCAATTCTCTAAGAGTAGAGGTCTAGGATCAGAACTGCTGATCTGCTTTGATGGAGGGAGTTTCTGTACTGGGAGTACCTCCACTGCAATGAAATCACCTGAATGAGACTCACCTCTACCACTTTCCCAAGTACTCATTCAACTTTTGTTTAAAAAATTCTAGTGAGGTAAAACCCACTCCCTCCTAAGCAGTCCATTTCACCTTTGTGAAGCTCCAAAAGTCAGGGAGGGCAGCTAGGTGGTCCAGTGGACAGAGCACTGGGCCTGAAGGCAGGACTACTCTTACTAGCTGCATGACCCTGGGCAAGTCACTTAACCCTATTTACCTCACTTTCCACATCTGTAAAATGAACTGGAGAAGGAAATGGCAAACCACTCGTTTCCTTGTGAAGAAAACCCCAAATGGAGTCATGAGCCAGACACAAATGAAAATGATACCACCACCACCACTACTTCTTAGGGAATTCTTCCTCACATAGAGCCTACTTCTGCTTTTCCTCCACTTCTAGTTATTTCCTTTGTTTACCCTCTTGGGTCAAATTGAACAAATCCAATCTGCCTTCCTCATTATGACCTTTCAAATACTGAGAAATAGCTATAGTGTCTTCCTTTAGCCTTCTCTTCTCCAGGCTAATCATCCCTTGTTCCTTCAACTTATCCCAATGTGGGATGATTGGGAGGTCCCATGACATCTTGGTCACCCTTCTTTGATCCTGATGCAGCTAATCAATGTCTTTCTTAATAAACAAAGCTGATGCCAATAGTCTTGGATGTCAGCACTGCTAAGTATCCACTGCTAAGTTAGAAGGCCAGGATACGTAAAGATCAGATGATGGAGGATGAGGCAGGATTAGCAGAGAGAGGCTGTTCCATCCTCCAGTTGTTCCACCCCCTTCTCCAACTCCCACATCGATAGCCAGACTATGGAAGGAATGCTGGTCTATAGCTCTATGTGTCCTTGGGTTGGGCTAAGGCAGCCATGGCCTTGTCAGTGGAGATTCTAGAAGCACACATGGACTGGAGTTGAAGTTGGTCATGGCGCTGGCAAAGGAGAATTCTGTGAATGTTATGACTGAACAGAGAGTGAGATTATGAATAGGCAAGAACACTGGCAGGCCTCAAACTAAAGGTTAAATTTCAGAAAGGGGCTCATGACAAGCTCTGATCGGGAGATGGGTGGGTCATTGCTTATGAGCAGTGCCAGTGGGCAAGACAGGCTAAGACTTGGTGAATAAGCTAAAGTAACAGGTGGGCAGAATCTGGGGCCAACATCTGAGACAACATCAAGATTAACTCCCTTGGGACCCTATGGGTCACCAGGAGCTAACAACAGGGGGCAGCTCTTTGTCCTTCCAGACCTAAATGACATGACTGGTAAGGTAGGCTCTGGTCCCTTAGGTTGTTGCCTGTGGCTTCTTTTACCCCAGAGCTTTGGGTCTGATGGATGAAGGATAACCTTGTGGTACACTGCAGGCTAAGCTGTGTGTTTGGGATCCCTGGTGAGAGGCAGGATCCTTGGGATACAGTGGTACATAGGCTGAATTTGAAGTTTTGAAAATAACAACAACAAGAATACCACCCCCTCCTAGCCTTCAATCCCAGCTCTGTGACTTACCAGCTTTGTGATCTTGGGAAGTTCAGTTATCTTCTCTGGGTCCTTTTCCTTGGTAGTAAAATGGGGACAATAGTATTTCTCCTACCTATTTCACACAGTTGCTGTGGGAATCAAATAAGTCATGGATGCAAAGAACTTCATAAAACTTAAAGCTATAATAAATGTCAGCTATTTACTACCACCACTACTGTTGTTCTGCTGCCGTCACCACCATCATGGTTATTACTGTTACTATCACCACACCACCATTACTACTATTACTACTACTACCACCACCACCACCACCACCACTACTATACCACCACCACCACGACTACTAGATCCATGGACAGAGTGGAGTGTAATGATTGGAATGATGCCACCTGCTGGAGAGCTACTGTAGGAAAGCTCCACCATGAGGAGAAGGCATCTAAGGGCAAACCATGTGGTCAAGGTCCTTGGCGTCAGGAAGTGACGTTTGCTTGTGGGTACTGTCAATCAAGGCTACCAGCCAATCAATTTGAGAGCCTCCCATTTCTGGGAGGAGGACACGAAGTAGGAAGCAGATGCTGGTGGAGGGGTTCTCTCTCTTTTGGTTCCTGACCTTGCCATGGCTGGTCAGATGATGGGGTCTCTTAGAAATAGTTAGATTTTTACCTTTCTCTCTGATCCTAATGCTCTTTAATAAATACTTAAACATGTAAATACTCTTGCTAAAGCTTATAATTTATTGGTGACCACTCATTAGATTTTAGATAGTATAGCTAGAATTTTACCCCCTTACAGGATACTGATTTCTCCAGACCCTAGCTAGCTTCATTGTTGGAATTCTTTTCTTTCTCAATGTGGCCCCACCCTGGGTCAAGGATAAGAAGGTCTAAGACTGGGGCCTTAACACTGTGTCTTTGCTTTGTTCTGCTCAAATAGCTTGGTTATGCTTCCGCACTAGGCACTGATATCAATATCTCTGTGAGTATGAGGCTGGAAACTAATGCCTGGCAGTCAAAACCATTTCCCCCAGGCTGGCGGCCCATTGATGGGCCCTGAGTTGTTTGAATAAAAGTTCCTTCTCCAGAGTTGGTTAATGCTGCTGCGCTCTTGTAGAAAGTCCTGATGAGTCCTTGCAATGCTGTTGATGTTTCTGGTTGCTATGGTTCCCCTAATATACAAATAGACATTCTTCTTCTGCTCAACAGCTACTGAACTTGATAGCAGCTGGCAGTAGCTGGAGAAGGAACACATGAGAGAAGAGCATGTGTCCTAGGGAGACGAATGAAGAGAGGAAAGCAAGCAATGACGATTCCTTTGAACAGAAATTTGTTTAAAAATGACCCACGCTTGCTGGAGGGCTGTTGGGCTCCTTTTGAGAGGAACCGTATAAACAGGCACAATGAGTATTATTTTAAGGAAGTGAGTATGCCTGTTAACTTTTTACAAAGGAGGAGAATTTAGTGTTGAAATTTTGCTTTGCAAAGGTTCTTTTAAGGAAGGTCTATGGGCATTCCTTGGGTCCCTATGTGGGGAGACTTGAGCTCCATCTGATACTGTTCCACGGGCTTGTACAAACCTGCTGCCCCCTAGCTGTCCCTCCTGTGTGTGGGAGGAGTTCAATGTCTATGGGAAGAATATGATGAGCTTCAGATAAATTATATAAGCTATCAATTAAATATGCGTGTATACCTTCCCCCCACCCCCACCCCAAGTCCACACAGAGACTCAGTTCCTGTTGCTGGAATATGGTTTAACATACACAGGAGCTGGAGCTGGTGCCCTTTCCTTTGGGCTGTTATCACAGCTGACAGGCAGTTTAGTAAAGACAGCTTAATGGTCCATAAAATGATTAGATAAGGATGAGGCAGGATCATATTTGTCGGTCCTGCTGCACAGCTGAAGAACATTAAATGCGGGACACAATGTGCAAGCAGCCCTGATAAAACATTCTTTTAGCTCTGGCTGGGGAGGTGCGCCTGTGAGGGGCAGAGACTTCTTAGGAGTGAAGGATCATAGCAATGGGCCGGTGCAATCTGGCCAGGCTAGGCCCCCTCTTCCATGGAGAGGGAGGAAGGGCACAATCTGTAGAAAGAAAAAGCTAAAAAGGATGATAGGGTCTTTAAATACAGTCTAGGAACGAATGCCAAAGGACTTTTTTCTTCCTTTTTTAGTTAACTCAGTATTTGGGTAACCAAAGGTGGCTGGGACCTCTTGCTTTGGGTGGATGTGTTTGAATAGGTGGATGGATAGATGGATAAATGAATGAAAAAGTTAAAATGGAAAATAAATGAAAAAAGTGCTGTGTGTGTGTGTGTGTGTGTGTATCACTGTGACAAGTGCTGGAGAAATGGATAGAAAAGCATGAGGCAGTTTCTGCTAACCCTCACCATTCCAGGCCGCTCAGCTCTGCTTCCTGGGGCTACTATATACACTATTTTATCCTTTAAGACCAGAACCAACACTGATATTCTGGTGATGGTAAAGAGGATTAACAATATGCCAACTTGTGTCTTGTGTGTAGGTTAACCACCACTGGTTTTGTACTGTGAATAAGTCCCATAGTAAAATTAAATATACTGTGCAGCTGTAGCTCTGTTCCTTGAAATTCCAGGCTGGATAAGCAGGCTAATGTTGCTCTGTTATTTTGCAGTCTTCCCCTACTTTTTTGCAGAGTTAGATGGCAAATAAATGTCCATCTGTTTTAAAATTATTTCAGACCTTTACAGAGAATTTGATCATCTGTGTGACCTTTCTTCTGAATAAAGAATACACAAAAACATTGCCGACTTGATTCAGAATTACAGAGTCCCAGAAGGTTAGCTCTGGAAGGGGCCTTAGAAATCATCCGATCTAACCTCTTCATTTTACAAATGAAAGAACTGAGGCCTAGAGAAGCAAAGTAGTTTGCTGCAATTGACCTAAGAGGGCAAACTTCCAATTAGGATTGAAGACGAAGTCTAGAGAATTCCTAGAGTATACACTGGTGGGGGTGAGATATTGATCTTTGAAGGTTACCCCCAGGAATCAATCTGATCCATGTGAGTCTGGCACTTCAGAGGGCAGATGCCATGGGTCCCTTCAAGAGACCTTAATGTTGTAAAGGTTTTGGAAGGAAATTACCATTCCAAAAAAAGTAAAATGACTTCTATATGAATTCTTCCCAGGAGGTCAGAAAGATAATTGCCTCATTAAAGGAATGATGCTTGCCTTTACTGAATCATAAGATTTCAAGATCTGGATGGAACCTCTGGACATTTTCCAGCTTATCAATGTCCTTCTTAAACTTTAATGCCCCAGACAGAATAGAATTCTCCAGGTGTGATCTAACTAAGACAGAGTACAGAGGAACAATCACCTTCTTATTGTTGGAAGCTATTCATTTCCTAATGAAGTCCACATTTGCATCAACCATCTTGGTCTCTCTGTCTCTTTCATCCTCCTTCCTTTCCTCACTCTTACTCCTTTCCTTCCTTTCTCTCACTCCTTCATTTTCTCAAGGAACAGTTCCCACTTGGAAAACCCTCTAATCTGTTGACATTGTCTTCTGCAAGTAGTCTCACCTTGTGTATGCCGCTTTTGTTGAATATGAATATTTAACGGGGAGAAGATAAGTCTATGATTGGTCCAGCACTCCATGCCACACATTGCCTTCATTATTCTCACATCCTGTCTATCTCTTCTTACAGTGATATAGTCTATTAAATGTCAATGTTTGCTGTGAGGGGGCAACCATGAAATTTTATTGAGTTTAGGTTAAAAAGAAGACAGCATTGGTCACAATGAGAAAGTCATGAGATGCACAAGTCTTCAGTAGTAATTGACTATTCCTGTTGCTGTTTCTGATTCCATTCCTCCTAAGGAATCCCTACCATGTCTGATAGTCTATGCCTACTCTTTTGTTAAAGTGATCCAGACTTATAAGCTTGTCCTCTTTTGGCACATTGATGATCAGGGTCTCTAAGTCTTCATAAAATTTTTCTTGGACTTCATTAGGGTTAATCATGATAGGAGCATGCACACTGATGATGGTGGTGTGGCATTTTCTTGCAAGTGGTAGTCATGTTGTCATGAGCCTGTTGTTCACTCCTTTTAGAAGGCATTCAAGCTTGTTAACTAGATTAGTTTTCTTTGTAAAATCTATACCAGCTTCACGTACCTCCCTATCACTGCGACCACTCCAGAAAAACATGTAATCAGCCCCAACTTTGGTGCAGCACTTTTGACAGCATTGTTTCACTAAGGGCTATTATTTGGATGCAATACCTGTTGAGTTCTCTTGCAACAAGAGACGTTTGTCTTTCAGGTCTACCTACAAGGGTGCATACATTTCATGTACTAATGATGAGTGGAATCATCTTTGCAAAAGTTTTTGTACTTGTGTGTGTGTGTGTGTGTGTTAAACTGTAGGGTGAGATCCCCATCTGCTGCAGTAAACAGGCCAGGGTTAGGTTAGGAGAGGCAGACAGTTTTTAGGGCACTTTTCTAGCCCCTTTTTCATGCCAGGCGGTCCTAATCAGACACACAGGAGGCTGCCAAATCTCACTGCTGTTTTATTCCAGTTAGAAGATGGCCCTATGGCCTGGGCTGTCTGTGTGCAGCACTGTGACTACAGCTCCCAGCATACCTGCTGCTTTGTCATTTGCTTGTCACCGCAGGTAAATATGATAAAATGTTATGGGTGATGTCTTTTGACTTGTGTATAAATTGGATTTTAGTGAGACAGACTTGCACAAAGTCCTTGGCCTCACTCTCTCTTCCAGAGTCATTAGAGTCCGGTGGCAAAACAAAAGGCAGGATGACTGGTGATGGTCCAGGGGGTACGGTGGATGGTCTTGGAATCTTTAGTGTCTAACCAAGCTCCATGTGCTCCACAGTACCTGCTTCTGCTACCTTCATTTGGAACAAATTGCTCATATCCAACTATTCTGCTGGGGAAGTCTTCACATGCTAGGGATAGACACCTGCCTAACTCACTGATGGGTCTGAGGCCTAGTGGTTACCCTCAAAGTGGTATAGTCTATCTGCTGAAATGGGTTATTGGGGTGTGGCCACTGCACATGCTATAACGTCTTGGAGTCACAGGTTGGTTGGGTGGGAGGGTGGACACCAAAGGTAGATGAGCAGCCCTGAAAAGGGCCTGGCAGCCCTTACACCAGAGGTGCCAGTTCTCCTGAATACCCACATACCACCATTGATATGTAGCCCATTACTTGACTTAACATCTTAATGAATATGGAAATGATCTGGAATTTCTTTATTGTGGGGAAGTCCTGGTGTGGGAATTCCCTCCATCAATGTAATTTGTAACTCATCTTTGAATTAGTAGACAGTAAGAGGTTTCCTATGGCACAATGAGGTTAAATAATATGTGGTAGAGTCAGGATTTGATCCTCGGTCTTCCTGACTCCACGCCCATCACTCCATCCACCATGCCAGACTGTTTACCTCTTACCTTAATGCAAATGACCTACATTTCACTTAACCTCTGAAATTTCTTAAACAGCATCTCAAGAGTCAGGGTTAATTGAACATTTCTTGACTTTTGTTCTAATTCCCGGCTAAGCTTGATGGGAGCACACTGGGGGTCAATCTGCCCAGTAGAGCCAGATCCATCCATAGCCCTGAACCTGCCAAAGATATTGGCATTGGAAACTCTCCAGTAATCTGACTGGGAGCAATCTGGCTGCTCAGCTTAATTGTACCACAGGCCAGCCCCTGGGGAGAATGGTGATGGATCCTAGTTGGCAGTAAGCTCTGATTCCTTCGGGGTGGGGAGCCAGACTATAAATGAGCAGAAGGGAGGCTGGACAGGAAACACTAAACATACATGTGTCCTCCTCTGTGTTACCTTTGGGCATCAGGACGTGTATTGCATATTAAGCACTAGATAGTGGAGCAATGCTACCATACAGGATGAGAAAGCTTCTGGGATATAGCCTGGCTGAGGAAAACTGCAAGTTTCACCTTGAAGGACCAACATTTCCTTAGTGAATCCTCTATCCTTCCTCCCTTCCCATGTCTCTTTCCCTCCTCTTTTCCTTTATCCTAGCATTTCTGTATGAGGCCGTAATGGATTAAACACCCTACAGTCAGTCAGGCTCCATTCTATAAAATACTCAGATCTTTGTGTTGATATGAGGTCATGTGAGCAAAGATTTAGAGTGCTATGACTTTTGAGGCTCTCTTGTAATACTCCAGAGTTTTACAGATGAGAAAAGGGAACTTAATGGAATGGGCTTTATTTTCTTTGCTTTATTGTATTTCCCCTAAGTGATAATTCTGTATTTTAATCTTTTTTACTGTGAATGGTGAAATGTGATATTGGGCAATAACATACCATTTAAAAGAGAATAGGAAAAAAAACACCCCAAAAACAAAACAAAAAAAAAGAGAATAGGAAGACAAAAAATAGGTAACTTGCCATTTCCCCCTTTTCCCTTTTCCCCCTTTCCCTTTTCCTTTTTTACCCTTTCCCCTTTCTCCCTTTCCTTTCCCCCTTTCTCCCTTTCCCCTCTTTTCTTTTTCCCTCTCCCCTTTCCCCCTTCCCTCTTTCCTTCCCACTCTCCCCCAGCCCCCTTCATTTTACCTCTAGATAGAATAATGAAGGATCACAGTCATCTTTTTATTGGTATGTAAGGTAAACCAGGATCTGTGATCTCACTGGATGTGGTTGTTTCTCTCTAGTGATGCAAAGGGCAACCCCTTTATGCATCCTCTTCCTGTGCCATTTTTTGTCCATGACCTGTTGTATATTTGCCACAGTTATAACCACTGTTGATGTACTGCCTCTTCATCTTTGATATTGCATGAATATCAGTGGAGCAAATGGGCTATCCATCCATTAATTTGTCCCTTTGTTATGTGGCAGTCACTGTAAACAATTTTCTCCCTTAATTGTACATTTTTATTTCTGGTGGCATCCTTCTAACAGAAAGTAGGTCATAAAACATGCTGGCGATGCTGGTCAGCAACAATCTAAATGAACCAGATTAAAAAGGTAATTGGGAAATTTTAACAAATAAACAAAAAATACAATAAAAATGAACTAAATTACATCTAAAAACTAAGTCATTATGTGGATATCAGAGCTTCTTATGTATAGATTAGTGGCCCCATTTCTATTTGATTTGATACCACTGCTTTACACCAATTCTCATGGGTAATTTCTCATTTGTAATGCATTGCGGCTCACTAGCACCCATCATGAACCTCCTCATTGCCCTTTGGTTGATTCTCAAATTAAATTCTTCAGAGACTATAGTGCTCTATGGACCTTAGCCCAATTTATTCTATGAAATTTGTAAGACCTCTAAAAACAACCCAAAGAGATTCAGTAAACCATAATCTGTTTTACTTTGTGTTCAAAAAGACTTGATGAAGAACTAGTACATATTTTATTTGGCAGTAATAGTATAGAAATATCCAACTGAAATAAGAAACTGAATTCCAATCCAATTCAACAAGCATCTATTAGACACCTACTAAGTGCCAAAGCTTGGTTTTAGGTATTGTGTATATAAAGACAAAAAAAAAGTCTCTGCCCTGAAGAAGCTTTCAAATGGTAATTATCTGTTATCTGTAAGTGTAAACAGCATATGTCATTAACAGGATGCTGTAGTTTTTCTTTTTGTAAAATGAATTTCATTTTTTGGACATAACCAATGGGTAATTTGTTTTGCTTTACTATTCAAATTTGCTACAAAGGTTTTTTTCTTTCTCAATCAGAGCAAGGAATTAGGGGGAGAAAATAAATGCTTTAATAAACTAAAAAACACAAAGTACTTTAAAAATAGTGTCCACTTTAGGAAATACTTCTTTTGAAAACTGACTTAGAACCTGAAATTATCTTGTCTCAGTTGCATAATCTCTAAAGGGAGTATTGAGACCAGATTTCAAAGTCTACTGCAATTTAATTTCTCTGACCTTCATTCTGCAGACTCATTGGGGTAGCCTCTTATATGAATATTAATCAGGGAGCATTGCTCTGAAGTTGCATCTCATGAAATGAATGATGTTTCTTTGAAGTGTTAAGTCATCTTCTCAGCCTTAAAGATTGTGATGTATATTGACTATTAAAAGAATCCATTCTTAGAAGAAGCATATGACTTGAATGCTATTCACTCATAGATATATAGGGCAATTTCAATATTCTCTTTTAACCTTAGGCTTATCTTAGTCCCCACATGCCATTCCGAAGCATAGAATGCATTGATTGTATCAGGAGAGAATGAAATATTGACGGTAGCATTTTGTAAAAATTTAAGGAGGAACATTATTCTATTTCAGGTATATTATAAGCGAAACATTGAAGTCTTGCATTCTAATCTCTAATTAGATTTGTGAATAACCTCTCATCACCCCTCTGCCTATAATTTATTAAGTTCCTAAAATGCAAATCCTAATTCTTTCTATCCTTAAGGAGCAGTAGGCTGTAGTGTAAATTAACATTGTATCAGGAGTTATAGATAGCTGGATTCAGGGGCGCAGTGGATAGAGCACCGGCCTGGAGTCAGGAGTACCTGGGTTCAAAATCCGGCCTCAGACACTTAACACTTACTAGCTGTGTGACCCTGGGCAAGTCACTTAACCCCAATTGCCTCACTAAAAAAAAAAAAAAAGCTGGATTCAAATCCTGGCTCTACCAACTTACTGTATTACCATGAGAAAATCTCTTAATTTCTCTGAGTCTCAGTTTTTTCACCTCCACAAAATTGTAGTGTGGGGAATGCATTATATAAATTTTAATGTAAAGTTAGTTGCTATTCTGATTTTTTTTTCATAGATGTGTGGCCTCCTTCATGAGTGCAGATTTCAAATCTATCCATACCTCCTCTTTCGTGTGCTGCTTGTCCATGTTTTCCCATATACTCTCTAATACACAGTATAATGGGTAGGTTCTTGGTTTAGTAGGTTATCAGTTCAGAGATACCAGTGTAGCACTCAGGTTGCTCATGCTAAATCTTTTACTCTGAATATTAGCACTCTTCTCTTTTCCAATAATATTTTTCCTCAATGATGTCTCTTAGGACACTTCTTGCACATGTCATTGTTGGTTGATGCGGCTACAGCCTTTATTGCTTTCACTGAGCTTCTTCCCATTGTCTTTTGATGCTTTGGAAATTGAGATGCTCCATGAAGAATTAAAGAGATAACTTTTTGTTTCAGAGAGCAGCTTGGAATCATTGAAAGCACTGTCCAGTTTCCTACATGTAATACTGTCCTTTCTCTTTCCTCTATTTACTTCTGGCTATCTCATCATTTATGAGTTTAACAGGGCCTCCTCAATATGTAAGTATGGGTGAGACCAAGTCAGTGGACTGTAAGTGCAGCTAGATCTCATAATATGACAGTGATCATTCTCCATTCATTTATCTTTTCCTGTTTGGTTTGTTGCACTTATCTCTTTTGAGTAGTTGTAATTCTCACTGAGCAGGGGATAGATCATAATTGATATAATGCAGTCCCTTTGAGATTACCTTCCAATACCCTGTATATATCTCATATATACATTGTTGTTTACCTCATTATATTGTGAAGTTCTTGAAGTCAGAGACTGTCATTTTGCTTTTCTTTATATGACTTACACATTGTTCTTTCCTGGTGCATTTTAAAATCTTTTCTGGGGGTGTTTGTGGGTATCTGGGCTCCTTTAAGTTCTACACACTGCTGTCTTCCTATTGTTCCTGATCTTTCAGACCATTCACTTTGGCTCAGCAATCACATCCTCTACACAGACCACTGAATCTGAAGCAGTTCTCATGTCATCAAATAGTCATTTCCTGTCTGTTAAGATATTGTCAACTTCCCAAGCTTGGATTGGGCAGAAGAGATGAGAAAATTCCCTTTCTCTCTACAGAGACTATGGGTGTAGAGTATTGCACAGACTGCCAGATTCAATTTGTGTGTTGCTTCATTTTGATGAGTAACTTCCCCTCTGCCCCCTCTAAATCTTTGTTATAAGGTTGTGATTTCCTTGGTATAGGGAGCTCTTGGGAGAGGAAACTCTTTCTGCCAAGGCAGGTCAGCGCATTTAGAGGTCTGTTTTTATTCTCTGCCAATGCAGGTCAGCACATTGCAATTTAAAATATTAAAGAGTTTCTGAGAGCATTGAGGAGAGGTTAAGTGACTTGTCTACAGTCACATAGCAGTATATGTCACAGGCTAAGTTTGAACCTAGGTCTTTCTGGCTTCATGAACAGCTATTTACTAGAAAATGTTTATCAAGTGATGGCTCTCTGGGTAAGACAGGGGGAGAAATATATTCGGAAACAAAGGTGATGTGAAAACAATAGATAGTCTTACAGTTTAAGGAGAAATATCACCATGCGTCCTTATGTCACATTTACATTTTAAGCACCGGTTTTGGATGACCCTATCCATTTCTTTGTAGATTTTCCTGCTCTTTATCCTAGTCCTAGTTCATTGCATTAGCTTTGGATTTAAGGAGATTTCAAAAAGAAGCAGATGGCCAGTAAACACTTAAAACATGCTTTTATCAGGGCACATTTATTATATATATATATATAATATATCATATATATATTATATATTTGCAGGCAACGGGGGTAAAGTGACTTGCCCACGGTCACACAGCTAGTAAGTGTCAAGTGTCTGAGGCCGGGATTTGAACTCAGGTACTCCTGATCCAGGGCGGTGCTTTAAGCACTGCGCCATCTAGCTGCCCCCGATCAGGGCACATTTAAATTCATATACGGGAAAACCTAAGTTTACCGAAATACCTGGAGGCCATGGGCATAGGTGAAACAGGGCATCAATAGAACAGCTTAATGACACCTTCCCATCACAGCTACCCCCCAAACTCCTCCAAAGAAGAGTGGCAATGGATAGCTTGAAACCACAGTAGCAACATCATTTCCACAGCACAATTGGTAGACTGCTCCTGATCAGGACAGCAACCCAAACCTCCAAGCTGGAGTAGCAATTAGGCTACTCCACATACAACAAAGAGCAAACTCAGACCTCTTTATTCATATAAATATTTTGTTATTTTCCAGTTACATCTAGACATAGTTTTCAACATTTGCTTTTAAAAGATTTCTAGTTTCAAATTTTTCTCCCTTCCTCCCCTCCCCTTCCCCTCCCCCAAACAGAAGCAATCTGATATAGGTTATATATGTACAATGCCTCCTCATCACAGACAAGGAAAGGATACTACTGAGGTGCTCAATGGTACAGGTAAGTTGGCTAAGTACTATAATAGATAGAGCACTGGACTTGGTATCAAGAAGACGAGTTCAAACACAGATTAACTGTGTAATCTTGGACAAGTCATTTAAACTCCCTGACTTATTTTGATTATCTGCAAAGTGGGGAATACTAGTAACATTTATTTCATAGGTTTGTTTCAAGGAAAAAATGAGATAATGTGCATGAAGGGTTTTGCAAGCCTGAAAATACTATATAAATGCAAGCTGCTATTACTGTAGGGATGACCAGTTTGTAAAATCATCTTGATGCTTTCTTGCTCCCTATTTGTGTACATAAAGGCTGCTTCTTGCTTATGTGCAGCTAGTTAGTTTTCTGATGTCACAGCAAGGGAGACAAGGAGTCTAAACTGGTGAGGTCCTATTGTATAAGCACAGGGCCAGAAAATTTCTGGAATGGAAGAATTCAGGCAATTGAGATAAAAAGTTGAGGGGAAAGTTGGAGACAGGATGAAGGGGCAGAGTCTAGAGCAGAAGCTCTAAGTGCTGGTCCCCTCAAATCGGAGAGGTAGTTTGGGCTATGAGAGCTCTTATGGTATCATGCAAAGAAGTCTGAGTTAATGGCTAATATTAAAAAGGAAATAATAAATGTGGAGAAGTTGTGGAAAAATTGGAACACTAATGCATTGTTGGTGGAGCTGTTAACTGATTCAGCCATTCTGGAGAACAGTTGGAACTTTGCCAAAGGGTTATAAAGTTGTGCATACCCTTTGACCCAGCAATACCACTATTAGGTCTTTTTTTCCCAGGAAGATCATGGAAAAGGGAAAGGGCCCACATGTATAAAATATTTATAGCTGCTCTTTTTATGGTAGCAAGGGATTGGAAATTGAGGGGTTGACCATCAATTGGGGAATGGTTGAACAAGTTGTGGTATATGAATGTAATGGAATACAATAGTGCTGTAAGAATGATGAGCAGGTGGATTTCAGAGAACCTGGAAGGACTTGCATGAACTGATGATGAGTGTAGGTGAGCAGAACCAGGAGAACATTGTACATGGCATCAACATTATGTGTATCAAGTAACCTGATAGACTTGATTCTTCTTAGCAATACAATGGTCCAAGATAGTTCCAAAGGACTCATGATGGAAAAAGCTCTCCAAATCCAGAAAAAAAAGAATTGTGGAATCTAGATGTAGATCGAACCATACTATTTCTATTGTTTGCTGTTGTTGTTTTTCTTTTTTGAGGTTTTCCCTTTTTGCTCTGATTCTTCTCTCATTAAGTCACTAACGCAGAATATGCTTAAATGTGATTGTACATATATAACCTATATCAGATTGCTTGCTGTCTTTGGGGAGGGGGAAGGAGGGGAGAGAGAGGGAGAAAAAAATTGAAACTAGAAATCTTTTAAAAGCAAATGTTGAAAACTATCTCTAGATGTAAACTGGAAAATACTAAAATATTTAAATGAAAAATAGAGGTCTGAGTTGCTCTTTGTTGTCTGTGGTTCCCTGGTGTGCAGATCCTTCTTTCCCAGTGGGGCCAAGCAGAAGGTACTGTCTACAATCCTTTCTCAGATCCAAGCGGAAGCTGGCCACTCTTTTCCTTGCTTTCTCTTTGTCAAGAGCTCTCACTAGTGTTGAGGGTGGGTACAGGGTACCATGATAGTTCCATTTGACAGGAGGATAGAGGTTAAGGAACTGGTGTATTCCTGAAACAGAGACTAGGGAGGTTCGGTCAGTAACACACTGTGAGAGGGTGGTGGCAGAAGGGCATCCCCATAAAAGGTATTTGACCCACTACATCCACTGGCAATATAAATATAGGATTAAAAATTTATAGCTAAAGGAGACTTTAGCGGTCATTGATTCCAATCCCCAGATTTTACGATGAAAAATGGAGGAATTAGTGATTTGTCCAATGTCATATAGGTAGTTAATGGCAGGCCTGAAATTTGAACCCAGGTTTTATAATTCCAAACATGATTCTCTTTCATCTATACCAGTTTGCCTGTGTGGGTATAACTCAGTAAACAGGATCAGACTGCCTTGGGATTGTTATTTTGTTGGGAACTGGAATAATTTCCAGGTTTAAGATGCCAGAAGTGACAGCAGGTAGTTAGCATTCAATCACTCTTTTCAAAGTTTCATTTAGGTAGCTGGAGTACCCCTGTCAGTAATATCAAATAGGCCAAGCGTGCTTCCTTGGGTGCCAAAGAGTGTGATAACAGGGTTTTCCCAGGATACTCCAGGGGAGTTGTAAAGCCCAAATGCCTCCCCTTCTCTTTTGTAAATTAGGTCAGGCCTAATTGAGAAGGTGACTATCAGGATGTCCCATTTTTTTCCCAAGTTGAGATGACTCATAGGTCTGGAGAGAAAGACAGAGCCTGATCTGAGAACATCGAAGCAGCCTGTATTTGCACACAGAGGGAGCAGGGAACCTGGCAGGTGTCAAGATGGTTTTGCTAACTTGCAAATGAATGAAACTTTCCTTGCCTTAGCATGAAGGTAGAAATGTATTATAGAATGTCACAGAGAGATGGGACCATAGACATCAAGTCCACTCATCTTATTACCATTCCACATCTCTTAATTTACAGATGAGTAACCTGAGGTTTGCAAAGGTGAATGAACTTACTAGTGAATGACAAATACAGGATTAGAAACTCATCTCTTCCATTTAAATCCCAAACCCCATTTCCTATACAATTATCTCTTCAGTATCACTTGGGTTAAGGGTGTGGTACCCCCTTAATCTGTACAATCTGCATAGATCTTTTTGATCCTCCCCTTGGAACAGAGAAGAAATCGGATTTTTTTTTCTTTTTCTTGTATGGGGTGTTTACAGTACCTTATTGTAAAATTTGGGTTAGGCTGTGCCATCTGCTGGCCTTTTCATGTTTTCTGTGGCTTCTACAAAACTCCCCCCAAATCCCATTTAATTTCTTATGCTGACCTGTGATATATTGAAACTGCCATGGGGAAAGTTGTGATATGGGATAACCGTATTACAGTTCTTACCAACGTGCATCATTCAAATGCATTTTTTAACTCAATAGTCAAGGGGCCACTATTAGGTGCACGGTTTCAAGAAGAAAAATTTTTTAAATGGTAAGGCCCTTAGAGGCAGGGATTTTGTATTTATTCCTCCAGCCCTTTGAACTCAGTTTTAAAGTATGCCAAGTGCTTTTTCCACATGATCTCATTGGATCCTTACAACAATATGTGAAATTGAGAAAGTTTATGTGACTTGCCTAGGGTCATATGCCTAGTAAGTGTCTGATGCAGGATTCAGACTCATATCTTCCTGAGTCTAAGTCCAATATTCTATCCACTGTGCAACTAATCCAGCTTCCTCAATCCTCTAGAGATGAAGATCTGATGCTTAGTCCTCAGATTCAAAGCATCTCCTAGTTTATACTGTTGGCTTACCTAATACCCTGGCTCCACTTCATGCCCTGATGAGGCTTAAGAAATGTTAGGTAGGGTGGCTGATCTTTTTTAGTTGCAATTCATTAACTCACTTTCATGAATATTAAGCAGAGGTCTCTGTAGGAGACACAAGGCTTACTCAAGACAGGGGCCTGTCCTCAGGAAGCTTATAGTCTGGGGGAAGAATAATTCCTGAAAATTAGTCACATTTTTTTCTTTTAATTAACATTTTTATTTAAAGTTTTGATTTCCAAATCCTCCTCCCTTCTCCTCCCCACTCCCTAAGATAGTAAGCAATCATATAAGTTATTACTCACATTTATATATCACCTTCCTCCCAAGGATGCTTAGCCCCATTGTATAGAATGAGGCAATGAGATTGTGACTTGTCCACAATCAAACATTCATAAATGCAGGTTTGCCTGAGCCCATGTTTTCTGACTTCCAACCCAGCACTCTTCCCTTCTTCCTTGCTGGCATGATGGTCAGTCAGTCAGTCAGCTCAATAAGCATTTATTTAGTACTTATTATGTACCAGACATGGTTCTAAGTGCTAGGGATGCAGGAAAAGCAAAAAATATTAGCTCTATCCTCAACGGAACTTGCATTCAAACCAGGGAGACTGCATGCAATAAATATATGCAGATATCAATATACAGAATAAGATGGAAGGTACTCTGAGAGGGGGAAGGCATAAACAGCTGGGATGGAGAGATAGAGCGGTGACAAAGTACCAGAAAAGGCCTTCTGCAGAATGTGGGATTTGACCTGAGTCATAAAGGATGAAAGAAAAACTGAGGCAGAGGCTCAATGATATTAAATACAGTCGGCCTAAGGAATTATGGGAATCTACCAATCCAAAGACCATCTGCCACACAAAGAACATATAATTACACTGTTGGTTTTCTTAAAATTCCACCATTTTGTTCCTCTGCCCTGTGCCAAATTGCCACAATCACTTTCCTAGCAGACAAAATCTAGGTCATATTCTCCATGCCTAAGGTGGCCAACATCAATAAAGCAAATCATGTCTCCCATGTATCTCTGTGGGAGAAGTCCTCTGTATCACATACCTAGCCTACAGTAGCACAAACATTGCTTATTTCATAGTTGACCCCATCATTATAGTGCTGTGAACACACCAGCTAGCATCTATTTTTTTAATCCAACTCATTTGCCAGCTAAACATTTCAGTAGCATATTGCATGAGTGAACCCTATAGTTAATTAACCTTCTATTACTTTTGCTACCATATGAAAAATGGATATTCAACTAAGTTATGGACTTACCCTTGTTTCACCACCTCTTAGCAAACATTAAGACTGATGTTATTAGTATAGTAGCTGGGACTAGTTTTTCCAATTTGGCAGCTGCCCAGCCTGGTGTGTTTTGAGGTCCTCTGGAAAGAGACCTCTACTGCTTTTCTCCCCTAAACCCCTCCTCAACTGAATTGCACCACTAGAGATTGATTCCTTTGGGTTTTCAGGACTTCATGAGAGGCATCTGGGAAATACCACTGACCTTGGAGAAATACCACTGACCTTGGAGAGAGAAGGGCTAGATATGAAAGCCCAAATTTGGCACTGGTTGTATGTGCACAAGCTCCTTGGGTAGCAGCCTCTCCAATCCTGGCTTCCTTATCTGACAGATGGGTTTTAACAAGACCTTCATGATCTCCCTCCCTCACAAGGGTTGTCCTTGAAGAAAAGGCTTTATAAGTTGTAGAGAACTATGGAATAGGAGTAATTATTTCAAAATTGAAATCCTGTCTTGAACGGTTTTGCCTGCATGATTTTAGGATCATAGGCCTATAGATTAGAGCGGAAAAGGACTTTGGAGATAATCTAATCGATCTCCTTTGTTGTAAAGATGAATAAACTGAGGTCCAGAAAGGTGACTTACACAAGTTAAATAGTAGTATATGGCAGAAACAGGATTTAAACCAGGCATTCTGGCTCCTAATTATAGATAGATATAGATAGATAGACAGATGATAGATAGATAGATAGATGGATGGATGGATGATAGATTAGATATATAGATATATGAATAGATGATAGATGAATAAATAGATAGATAGATAGGTAGACAGACAGACAGACAAGGCAGTTAGGTGTCACAGTGGAGAGTGCTGGACCTGGAGTCAGGAAGACTCATCTTCCTGAATTCAAATCTGACCTCAGAGACTTACTAGCTGTGTGACCCTGGGCAAATCAGTTAACCCTTTTTGTCTCAGTTTCTTCATCTGTAAAATGTGTTGGAAAAGGAAATAGCAAACCACTTTAGTATCTTTGCCAAAAAAAAACCAAAATGGGGTTACAGAGAGTCGGATACAACTCAACAACAAGAACAGATAGATAAACACTGTGCTAAGCACTGGGGATCCAAATATAAGCATGCCTTCATGAAGCTTATATTCTAATAGGGGCAAGACAAGATACATAAAGGAGAGCTGGGGATGAGTGGCAGCATGGTTTGGAAATGCCTGATTCTAGACAAGATAAGGCAAAAGCTCACCAGTAAGAGTCCAGGTAGTCTGCCCTAGAGGCAGAGGCTGAGTCCAGTGGGATGGGGTTAGGAAGAATGAGGAATATGGCTGCAGTGCAGGTTTGGAAATAGTGCCATGATATAACACAGAGGCCTCATTCTGGGCAAGATAAGACTCCAGGTCCTCTATCAGAGTCCTGAGTGGTCTGAGGGGCAGACTTTAGGGTTCTGCTATGTGTATGTGGGGAAGGGTAGAGAGATGAGAATGGTGGTTATAACCTCAGATCTTATATATGTGGGTACAGGTGGTACAATGGAGAACAATGAAAATACATCCTTTTTCAGAGTTAGAAGAGAGTGGAAAAGGTAAGATTCATACAATTGAATTTGGGGTTAGCTCTTAATGTCAATTTTATATGCAAACCTTGCTTTGAGTGGACTCCAGAAGCACCATATATATTGTGGAGGGTCAACATGGTGCAAGGGAGAGAGCTCTGTGGACTTGGAATCAAAAGACCTGATTCAGGCCCTGTGACTTGAGGCCCTGCATCCTTGGACAAATTAGTTCACAGCATTCAGCTTGTCACCTCATCTGTGAAATGTTGGGGTTGGAGTAGAAGACCATTTAGGTCCCATTGCACAATTTCACAGATTAGAAAGGATTTCAGAAGTCATTTAGGCCAACCCATATCTGGGCAGAAATCCCAGTGATCATTCCTGATAATCATCATTGAGTTTTTTCTTGAAGATGTCCAGAGATAGGGAATTCATTCACTTCCCAAGGAAGCCCATTCTATTATTGGATATTTCTGTTGGGAAACTTCCTTATATCAACTTCCAGAGCTTTATAGCTCCCCAAGTTGTAGTAGATAGAATACCAGACTTATAGTTAAGAAGACTTGGGTTCAAATTTCACCTTGGACCCTGTGACACTGGCCAAGTTGTTTAGCCTTTCTGTGCAATAGTTTTCTCATTTATAAAAGGAAAGGTTGAAGTTAAAGGCCTCCAAGTTCCCTTCTATTCTTTATGAATTTGCATGTCATCCTTGAGTAGGGGCCATACTAATCTTCCCTGTATCGTTTCAATTTTAGTATATGTGCTGCTGAAGCTAGCACCCCTTCTAGTCTTTAATTTATGATTATAGTTTTCCCTTCAGGGGCAAAGCAAAAATCCCCTTAAATTACACTAACTATGCTTTTAGGCATGAGAGTATACAAATACATTTTAGAAAGATTACCAATTCTGATTTTTAAAAACAGGGCTTTTTTGGAGGGAGGGGGGGTTAGAATTTTAGTGAAATTCATGCCTTGAGCACTTCTGGTTGTGAAGATCTAAGTATAATTAGTTCTTTTTGATATACTGTCGTTTTCCATTCATTACAGGCCCACAGAAAGGTGATTATAACCTATCTCTAACATAATAGAAAACTCTCAGGAGTAAGGAATACCAGTGGGAGGAAAACAAATGATGAATTTGTAGAGTGGAAAGAAAATATGCTGAAGGGAAAGGAAAAATACACCAGGGTGGTCCTCATGATCATAAGGTTTTAGAGTTAGCAGGACCATTAAAGATCAGTCTTAAGCCTCTCCCTCTACTCCCATTTTACAAATGAGTAAACTCAGGCCCCCACCAAATTTCAGAGATTTGCTCAAGGTCACAGAGCTAGTAAGTAGTAGAGCAGGGCTTGAATCCCAAGGTTTTTTTATACTAAACTATAGAGTAGCAACTAAACAATTTTTTCACTGGAGACAGAAACAGTTTGGAATAGTGGGATTGACTGTGGTATGGAGGACAGTCTGACCACGGGATAGGGGGTGGGTTAGTGATTCAGCACTACTGGGGTGGGGCTGGGGATCGAAGTGAGCTTGGAGAACATGCTATGAGATCTCTGGAGGGGTAGCTACGACATATAGGGGTTCAGGGCAGTGAAGGAAAGTGAAGTCAAATGTAAGGTACAAGGAAAATGCTACCAATGGGGAGGAAGAGCACCCCCTGGATGTCAGCACTTGGGGACAAAACCCTGTTTGTCCAAGGCTGGTTATGTCTTTGCTGCACTATATTGTTTCCTTGAATTTGCTCTGGCTGATAGAACGCCCCCCCCCCCTTTTTTTAAGCAGTGACTCAGTGACCATAATTGACAAAGTTGGAGCAACAGGGAAAGGGAGAGGCCAGTCTGGCTTGCAGGGTGCCCTGGTTCTAGTTATAAGTATCCTCAGGAACAAATAAACACTTTGTGTAAGCGTGAAATATGTAGACACATGCAGCTTTCCAGATGGATTGGATGTTTCCCAAACAACTCTTATATTGGCAAAAAAACCCTTATAAATGTTAATTTACAGACTGAGAAGACACTTGGGATATTCTAACAGGGAGGAGATTGGATTCATAAAATCTTCGTTCATAGTATCTTGTGGAATTAAACTAGAGTTTTCATTCTTTGGTTTTTTTTAAAATTTTAATCACTATTCTAAGCAAAATTACATTTGACAGTTCTTTCTTTCAAGAATCTCAGCATTTGTAAATGATTTTTAGATTTTCATTTTCTACTTAGAATGATAAAAATTTTAAAAGTCCGGGTGGGACAGTAGATAGAGTACTGGGCCTGGAGTCAAGAAGATCTGAGTTCAAATCTGACCTCAGACACTTACTAGCTATGTGACCCTGGGCAAGTCACTTAACCCATAAGTCTTCATCTGACAAATGGGGAAAGAGTGGAGAAGGAAATAGCAAACTATTCCAGTATCTTTGCCAAGAAAAAGCCACAGACAAAGTCCATGGGATTACACAGGGTCAGACACAACTGAATGACTGAACAACAACAACAACATTTAAGGAATATTTCAAGGGAACAAGACATTTCAACAGACATTTTCTCAATTAAGCTTCACAAGAGCTCAAGGGAAGAAGTAACAAATCGGCAAAGTTGATTAAAAATAGACAAAGGTGGGGCAGCTAGGTGGTGCAGTGGATAGAACACCAGCCCTGGAATCAGGAGGACCTGAGTTCAAATCCGGCCTCAGATACAACACTTACTAGCTGTGTGACCCTAGGCAAGTCGCTTAACCCCAATTGCCTCACTAAAAAACAAACAAAAAAATAGACAAAGATGATAAAAGATGGAAATAGTCAGTGTTGAAGGGAAGACAGTTATACAAATATACTCTTGGTGGAAGTATAAATTTACCAATTGTAAAGAATTAATTGTTATTTGAGGTTTTTATGCCTCAGCACGCACTGGCCTGGGGCTCCGCAAACCGCAGGGTGCTCCACCCACTGGTTGTAGCCATTGCCAGGGCTCTGGCACCTTATGTCATCACCACTCGAGGATGCCTACATGAGCCTGGCAAAATTATAATGATTGGAAGCCTAGTGAGGACAGTCATGTGACTGTCAGAGCGGCCATCCCATTGGCTGGGGCTGTGTGGGGTGTTTCTAGGTTTGGGGGAGGAGATTTGGGCTTTGGAGGTGGAAGCAGGAAAGCGACAGGCCTTCTGCTGTGTATTTTCAGCTGATTCCTGGGAGGTGGTATTTTTTCAGGTATTCTAATTTCCCTTTCTCCATTTTATTTCCTTTCCCTTGATCCTACTGATCCTGTTTGTGTTTTGTTTTTAAGTTCATTCTTGTTAAAATAAATCTTGTTCTGTTTTGAGGGAGGTTGCCGGTCTCCTTCCTTGCCCCAATATTTCGGTGAGCCGCTTAGCTAGCACTCCCCAATTAAAAAATGGTCCCCACACAATCATTGTAGAAAGTCATTAAACTGTTCATATTTTTGGATAATACGAGGTGTCTGCTCCATGTAGGTCTAAAGCAAATGGAGAGGTCCATCAAAGATCCTTTGATAGTTATCAAAATATCAAATATCAATATTCTGCAATGGCAGAATATTGTGTTGTAAGAAACAACTATGAAGAATTCAGAGAAACTTGGAATGACTTTATGAAGTGATGAAGAGCAGCTAAAGAAGAACCAAGAGAAAAACCACAGAGAACTCTAGGGAACAATCTGCCCAAGGCCCACACTCATACCAAAGAAAGCAACACTAAAAGGCAGCAGAAATCAGATGAATGCAATGACTGATTTTGATAGTTGGTAGACTAAGGTGTGGAATGGGATGTACCCTGTCAGAAATGCTTCAGTTTGTTTTACTTCAGTTTTTATTTGTTGCAAGAGAATGTTCTAGAGTGGGGGGATTTGGGGGGCTGGCAATGATGTAAAAAGTATAAAAATATAAAAAAGAAGTGATTCTTTTTTTTAGAATGGGCTATCTGGAGAAGTAATGAGTCCCCACTCATTAGAGATCATTCCATAGATGTGCATGATCTTACAGTATGAAGTATGTTATAGTGAGGATTCCTTTCAGCTCTGGACCAAATGGTTGCTGAGGTAACTTCCAGCATGACACTTCTGTTATTGCATTGCTCAGTATTTTAAATATCAGCAACCTCATTTTACAAACAGGTCCAGTGTAATTTCTGCTACATGGAGCCTTACCCCATCAGGATGAGGAAAAAAAAAACAAAGAACTGACTATCATAAAGCTCAATTTGAGTATTCCATTCAATTGAACAAGTGTTTATTAAATTTTTATTGTGTACACAGTTCCAAGCAAGACTTGGGAGAAGATAGGAAGTTTAATTAAGACACGGACAACCCTCTCATGGTACATGTAGACTAAAAGGAGAATATCACATGCATAAATAATTATAATTAAAATACAAAATGGATGCAAAAGAAAAATGTGTAAGAAGTGTTATGTTAGAGTCAAATATAGCAGCAGTGGAGTGAATTATCAATGAGGGATATTATTAGGGAAGGTTTCCTGCTGGAGGTGACATTTTAATTGGACTTTAGAGAATAGGTAGATAGATATTCAACAGGCAGAAATGGAGTATTTTTCAAACTAAGGAAACACCTTGAGAAAAAGCATGGAGGTTATGTATATACAGGGCATGCATGTGGGAGGAAGACCAGTTTAGTTTTACTAGAGGCTAGAGGAGATTGAGGGGGTTAGCATGAAAAAAGTTCTGAAAGGCAAAAGGGTGCTAGTTTGTAGAAGACCTTGAATGCCATGCAAAGGAGTTTGAACTTTCCTCAGGAAGAAAAGGGGAAACATTAAAGGATTTAATTCCAACTTGAGAAAATAAACAAGCCCTTTCCATGTTCTCCCACAAATCCACTATGGAGGGTTCAACCAGTATGCTAGTGATCTTCCTCTAGGTTTCTTGACATTGGATGGGTAGCAGTTTAACAAAAGGCTGTGTTAAGCTCAACTTTCTGATGACATCCTTAACATCTTGCCTTCTACTCAATTCATTGTAGCCTACTTATACCCATTATGTCTCTCTCCATTTTTTTGTATTCCAATTTATATCCTCCATTGTCTATGCAGGATATATAGAGTGGAAATGAACTCTATTGGTTTTCTATCTAACTGAATGCTTCAGTCTTGAAGTCACATACTCTTCATCCACTTGGTTTGTCCTGGGTGGATGGTTAGGCCAAACTTATTTGATGATGGATTTCATTTAGAAGGTTCTTCAATGTTCTAGGGCTTGATACAACCATTACAAGGTCACCCACAAACAGGAAACCCTGGAGAATCTCACAGTTTATAGAAAATCACACTTTAATCTAGACTAAGGGTTTTTAACCTTTTCATGTCATGGACCCCTTTGACAATCTGGTGAAGTGTATAGACCATGTCTTAGAATATTGTTTTAAAGACATAAAATAAAATATATGGGACCACAAAGCAAATCAAGTACATAGGATGTTCCAAATATCTCTAGTTTGGTTTTAAGCTATCCAAGCATAATTTTAGGACATTAAACCTTAAAGTTTTAAGTTTTAAGCTACAAAAGCTTTAAACTGCATTTTGGGATACCCTTATTGAAATACAGCTATCAAAAAAAATTTAAAAAACCCCGAATTCATAGACCACCTTTTAAGAACCCCTTACCTAGACTTTGTGTTGGACATTTTCTGTGAATACCCTTGGTGAGCAAATGTCCTTCTGTTTTATTTCTTGTTGAATAATATAAGAATTGTTGAACAAAATTATCTCTTTTGTTATATCTTTCTAAGATCAAAAATTTGAGCTAGAGATGTGATTATTGCTCACAGACAAGAGCAAAACATTTGGTTTAGTAGCCATTGTAAGGGCACTTTTCCAATGACATTTCCCCCATGCATTTCAAAATCACACAAGATTGTGAGGTAGCAAGTCATAGTGAATAGGGCACTGGACTTGGAGTCAGCAAGATCTGGCTTCAAATCTGGACTCAGATGCTTACTAACAGTGTGACCCTAAGCAAATGATTTAACATCTCTGTGCCTCAGTTTCCTCATAATGGAGAGCTTGGACTTACTATGACTTGCTACCTCACAATCTTGTGTGATTTTGAAATGCATGGGGGAAATGTCATTGGAAAAGTGCTCTTAAAAAAGTAAAAGTGCCCTTACAATGGCTACCAAATTAAATGTTTTGCTATTGTCTGTGAGCAATAATCACATCATTATATAATTTCTAAAACCCGAAACGTTTGACACCAAACATTCCCCACTGAAGTCTGCCTCTGATGCCTCACTGCAATGTGACAGTGACCTTGGACTTGCCAGTGATGCATGTGCTCTTATGGGCTCTCTGAAAGTGGAAAGATTTTGAGAACAGGTTCATCGATGGGCAATTTGTCCGTTGCCTGAGGATCCAGTCTAGCTAAGTTTGTAAAGGTTCATCATGAGGTTGGCCACAGAAGGATGACTTTTCCCTCCCTAACAATTCTTAAAACCTCTCTGCCAAATTATAGAGGGGCTATGATCTTTTGGGGGGGAGAGAACACCCCCACTTATGAAATCCTGGGTCCCTGAATGAGTGAAAAAAGGAGGGAGTCTGTTTTATAAAAGTCTGGTTGATGAATAATATTCTTTCACCTATTCCTTCTTTCTCAGCCAGATAGTAAATGGCTTTGTTCAAGCAGTGATAAATGAGTATCTGAAATGGAATCTGATTATTTAGTGGGTCCCATCTATTGGATTTTCATTGACATTATCTATTTTGTTCTTTATTTTTCCCACCGTGGGGATGATGGCACCAAAAGCAATGATTAGGTTGAGTGTGTTTGCTAATTACCATGCACAGGGGCCAAGTGTTTAGAGTGACATTTTTTTCTTGCTGAGGGTAAGTAAATTTCCAGCAAGTGGAGACCTAGGGAGGCAGTTCTGGAAGGAAGTTTCTTTGGCCTCTGTTACAGCTCTCTTTGTGCATAATCTCTCCATTTGGATGGGCTCCAGCTCGCCAGCACTTGGGTGTTTTTGCTAGCCAGAGCTGAGGCTGATGAATTGGCTGGGTTGTTCTGTCCTCCCACATGCTACCTTCTTGGCTTTACCTTTTAATCTTGCTAGGCAACCTCTCCTGGGGTAAGAATTTGAAGGTAATTATATCTAAAACCTATTCTTCTTCACCATTTGATGAAATTCTATTGCATACATAAGGGTATACTTATACACATACATGCTCACTATATATGTTTAATATGACATTGGAGAGGCATATAGAGGGTGTGGGTAAGTTTTAACATATTGCCAATTAAGGATGGTGCTGAATAGATTGTGTAAAGTGTGTCACCAGAAATGTTTGACTGAAAAATGCAGTAGTTGGGTCATTTAGCAAGAGCAAGATATGAACAACAAACAACCCATGTGATCCATGGTATTCACACAACATCAAGTTGGAGTCTTGAAGCAGAATGGGTAGCCTACTCTTTTACAAGAAGATATGGAGGGGAGCAGCTAGGTGGTACAGTGGATAAAGCACTGGCCCTGGATTCAGGAGAACCTGAGTTCAAATCTGGCATCAGACACTTGACACTTACTAGTTGTGTGACCCTGGGCAAGTCACTTAATCCTCATTGCCCTGCAAAAAAGAAAAAAAGAAAAAAGAAAAAAATGTGGAGAAGCATCAGACCAAACGAAAAGGCACATCTAGGAGGGGAAGTGCACAGATGGAGAGAGATTCCATGTCAAGGGAATCACAGAGCCATTGAAATATGAAAGTAGGTTGATGTGTATGTGCATATTTGACACTTCAACAGGACCTATTGTTTCTTTGACATGAACACTCCCGTTACTGATAGCAACCACTTTGAGCCTCAGTCAACATTTTCCTGACTTGCTATGGCTAAAATGTGTAATCCCTTGGTGGTCAGTCTTTTGGCCAAGAGTCTCTCAGAACTTAGTTCAGTTGGATCTTGGACAGGCTGGACCTATGCTTGGCATCTTTCCAGGTGAGTAAGATGTTTTAGAACTTGCACCCAGCCTTCTAAAATTCAGGATCACGTTTTTACCATAATGAAGTATCAGAGAAAGTTCTTAATGGAGGGATGCATACTATATGCACAAAAACTCTTGGCTTGATTATGGGATAGGGAGGGAACTAGATTAGTGATTTTATTTGTAGAGGGAATGCTTGAGTAAGAAGACTTCCTCGGGGCGCTAGGTGGCACAGTGGATAGAGCACTGGCCCTGGAGTCAGGAGGACCTGAGTTCAAATTCGGCCTCAGACACTTGACACTTACTAGCTATGTGACCCTGGGCACTAGCTATGTGACCTGGGCACCCTCATTGCCCTGCAAAACAAAAAACAAAAAAGAAGAAAAAGAAGACTCCCTCTACAAGATTGGCACCTTTTCTGTAATTTATAGTCTTCAAGAGTTTCTAGAGCAGTGAATGATTGAAACTCACTCACAGTTACAAAATCAGTATGTGTACAAGGTGGGACTTGAATTCAGGTTTTCTTGAATCAAATGAAATAATACTTAGTACAGTGCCTAGCACTTAATAGGCATTTAATATCTGTGTTTTCCTTTCCTCCCCCTTTCCCTTCTTGACCCTAAGATAAGCTTTCTATCCACTATGCCAACACCGCATCTTGCTTATAATATAGATCTTCTTTCTGCTCCATGCCCCAACTACTCTAGAGTGAACAGTTCAGAGGAAGTGATAATGAGGACTTATAATTAAGTGGAACAGACTTGTAACATTGTCTTTTGAGAAATTTTACAATTATGAACTATAAAAACATCAACAAATGACCATTTCTATGTATAAAGATCAGAAAACATAGTTTTCAAAAATATACACATGAAATTCAATATTGTTGGGGCAGTTAGGTGGTGTGGTGGATAAAGCACTGACCCTGGATTCAGGAGGACCTGAGTTTAAATCTGTCCTCAGACACTTGACATGTACTAGCTGTGTGACCCTGGGCAAATCACTTAACCCTCATTGCCCTGCAAACAAACAAACAAATGAATGAATGAATAAATAAACAAACAGATAGATAAACAAATGAATGAATGAATAAAATTTTGAAAAAGAATTTTTAAAAAAGAAAGAAATTCAATATTGTTCAGTCATTTTTCTGTCATGTCTGACTCTTCATGACCCCATTTTGGGGTTTTCTTGGCAAAGATACTGAAGTGGTTTGTCAGTTCCTTCTCCAGTTCCTTTTACAGATGGGGAACTGAGGCAAACGGGGTTAAGCAATTTGCCAAGGGTCACACAGCTAGTACACATAAGTGTCTGCAGGGGGATTTGAATTCACAAAGATGAGTCTTTCCAATTCTGGGCCCCAGCACTCTATCTACTGCACCACCTAACTGCTGAAATTCAATATAGTAGTACCAATAGTACACTGTTGATCTGTGTCCTCTTTTGAGCTTCCTTATGCTCTCTTCTGTATATATTAAAATATTTTACTGATACTGCTGTTGCTCTCTCTTTAAAAAAAATAACTCTAACTGCCCTTACTGCAGTTACTCCCACTCCTAACAAATCAAAGGCCTTTCTGCTATCAAAACAAAACAAACAAAATATTGCATTGTTGTGATTGTGTTTGAAAATGTATGCTTTGGGGCTGCTAGGTGGTGCAGTGGATAGAGCACTGACCCTGGAATCAGGAGTACCTGAGTTCAAATCCGGCCTCAGACACTTGGTACTAGCTGTGTGACCCTGGGCAAGTCACTTAACTCCAATTGCCTCACTAAAAAAAAAAAAAGACAAAAAAAAGTATGCCTTAGGGCATCTAGGTGGAACAGTAGATAAAGCACTGGTCCTGGATTCAGGAGAAGCTGAGTTCAAATCCGGTCTCAGACACTTATAATGTACTAACTGTGTGACCCTGGGCAAGTCACTTAACCCTCATTGCCCTCCCACAAAAAAAGAAAATATATGCCTTATTCTGCATCTAAAGTTCATCCCCTCTCCTCCACCAAGAGGCGGGATGCATGCTCTACCATCAGTCTTCTGTAGTCTTGATTGGCCATGATATTATTAGAATCATTAGGTCTTTCAACATTGTTTTCCTTTAAAATGTGTATATATGTATGTATGTGTGTGTATATATATAGAGAGAGTTGTGGTCATTGCACAAATGGTTTTTCTTTCACCTTGCATCAGTTGATATAAAATTTCATAGGTTTCTATGAATCCTTTCCTTTCACCATTTCTTACAGCACAATAATATTTCAATACCTTCATATAACACATTTTGTTCATCCATTGCACCTATCGGGCACCCCTTTGATGTCCAGTTATTTGCTATAATAAATAAAATGCTGCTATAAATATTTTTGTATGTGAATCTTTTCCTTCAGCTTTGATCTCTTTGGGATATAGGCCTAGTAGTAGTATCATGGGGTAAAAGAGCATGCATAATTTAGTAACTTTTAGGGAAAATTCCAAATTGCTTTTCAGAATGAATGAATTTATGACTCCACCTACAGTATATGAGTGTGCCTGTCTTCTAAATGCCCCTACAAGAATCATTTTTATTTTTTGTCATCTTTGCCACTATGATGGGTAGGAGATAGAACCTCAGAGTTTCAATGTGCATTTCTCTAATTATTAGTGATTTGGAGCATTTTCTCTTTTGGTTATTGAAAACTTGGATTTTTTTCCCTTTGAGAACTGCTTATTCATATCCTTTGATCACTCTATGGGAATATCTCTTGTTTTTATATATTTGCATCAGTTCCATGTATGTAAATACATAACATAGGACCTTTATTACATAAATTTGCCACAAAAGTTCACCCCCAGTTAACGATTTCCTTTCTAATACTAATTGCATTGTTTTTGTTTGTGCAAAACCTTTAATTTTATGTACTAAAAATTGCCCATTTCATCTCCCAGGAGCCTCTGTCTCTTGTTTGATCAAAAAAATTATTTCCCTATCCATAGTTGTGAAATATTTCTCCTTCCATTATTCTGTAATTTGTTTATGATACAGCATCTTATATTTAGATTGCTTTAACATTTTCTGAGTAGTAGTTTTGTCAGAGTAAGTTTTTGCCTCAATTGTCAGAGTTTTTGGATTTAATTCTATGTTACTGTATTCAATTGTTCCTGTTTGTATCACTGGTCAACTTTTTTTTAAATCAGTTTTAAATGGTCTTGATGATAACTGCTTTGTGGTATAGTTTGAAATCTGGCACTGCTACGTCCCCTTCCTTTCAACTTGTTTTCATAATTTTCTTTGAAATTCTTGACCTCTTGTTATTCCAGTTTTGCACTGGAAAAGACCACAGAATATCACCTAGCCTAGCTCCTATATTTTATAGATCAATCAGTTAACACGCATGTATTAAGCATGATATTATGTGCCAGGCACTGTGCTAAGTGGTGAGATACAAAGAAAGCAAAAATCGGTTCCTGCCCTCGGGAAGTTTATATTCTGATTGTAATAGACAACTTATGTAAATTATTACAAACAACACACACACACACACACACACACACACTTTTTTTTTCTCCCTTCAGTGACTTGAAGAGAAGTTAGCATTGCCCATCTTCTCTCTCAAATCTGGAAGCCAGAAGAACCCAAAGAGATTTAAGAGAATGGATCTTTCTCATTCCTGTTCTTGTCAACTCTACCCTTTTCCTCTTTACAGCCTAGGGACATTGAACTCCACCAGCGAGGGAAAGTCCCCATGCCTCTGGGTTTAGAAACTCAGATTACTTTAGAGATGTGACCCTATACAAGAAATTTCAACTCTTTACATTAAAAAATTTTTTTTTGCAGGGCAATGAGGGTTAAGTGACTTGCCCAGGGTCACACAGCTAGTAAGTGTCTAGTGTCTGAAACCGGATTTGAACTCAGGTCCTCCTGAATCCAGGGCTGGTGCTTTATCCACTGTGCCACCTAGCTGCCCCCCAACTCTTTACATTTTTATTTCCTTATCGTAAAATAGACAAATAATACTTCTGTTGCCTCCTGAGAAACAATATGGAATTGGAAAATTGAGTATAAGACCTGGTGTCAGGAAGACCTGAGCTCAAATCCTACCTCTTCAAATTATTATCTATGTCATTATTGACAGGTCGTTTAACTTCTCTGAGACCCAAACAACCAAGATTTATTTAAGTTAATAGTTGCAGTAATTTATCAATAAGTCAGTCCCCATACCAACAAGTTCTTGATGACTTTGCAGAGTCGTGGAGAGGAATTTGCTTTGTTATCTACTATAGAAATGTGTTTGATGATTAGACACCAAAATCAGGGGCATTGTCTCTTAAAGATCCCTGTTAAAGATCATATAAGTTATCTGAAGGGGGAGAAAATGATGGTAGAATAAATGGGGCTAGCCTTGAAACCAGAAAAACCTGGGATCAAACTCAGCCTCTGACACATAGGGTGTGTAACCCTGAACAACTTGGTTAAACTATCAGGGCTCTAGACATCTGAGACTAAAAAAGTCACAGAGAACGTGCTAACTTGCATTAGTAGAGGGAGTTTCTTCTAGGAACTCTCTGTACTAATAAAATCATGGGTCCAAGTCCCCTGTCTGGAAGGGGAGAGAAGGCCAAGAGTCTAGCCTTTATTCATTAAGATATTAAGCTTAATAGTAAGGTTTTTTTGTTTATTTTTTTGGTGGGGCAATGAGGGTTAAGTAACTTGCCCAGGGTCACACAGCTAGTAAGTGTCAAGTGTCTGAGGTTGGATTTGAACTCAGGTCCTCCTGAATCCAGAGTCAGTGCTTTATCCACTGCATCACCTAGCTGCCCCTTTAATAGTAATTTTAAGCGTATCACAGCAACTCCTTGGCCGCTTTGGAAGATTCACAGTATGAATGGTTCTGAAGTGGATAAGAAATAGGCCAGATGATATTTGATAAAGGTTCAGGGCAAAGGCTAATGGGTTAGAAAATGGAGCACTGACTGCATAGGCTACTTCAGTGAGGTGTTTGGGGCAGGGAGAGAGTATTAGTCTCTTTGGGGAATGTGAGCAAGTATCAAGAAGCAATCTTTATAATATGAAATGAGATTGTGGTTATCTCTGGGAAATTGGATGGAAGATGATGAAGGCAAAAAAAAAAATTGGATCATGTGTTCCGAAGAGCTATATTGGAATTAGGATCCTGACTCTTTGACTTAACTCTGACCCCATGCTGCCTCATTTAATTTTTCCATTCTACTGTTTGCTACAACAAAAGAGTTTCCTGGCCTGCTCTTACTCATTCACACCCTAATGGCCAAGACTGATTTTCTTTCTTTTTCCAAGCTGAGCAATAACGTTTTTAGTGTAATTGAATTGTACTTCTGTTTGGCTACTTACTGATTATTCTGATGGTGTGCATGGTCAATCCTGAGCAAATTTAATTGCATTTGATATTTTTATGGTCAGCAGAGATGAGCTTGGCATTTTAAAAAGGGAAACTTGGAGCTCTTGAAAATGGCAGCTGGGAATGTGCTGACTAAAATCTTGTAGTCTCTTCAGTTTGTAATGATTCTTTAGGAAAGAAACCAGCTTACTTAGATGACTTCATTGTACTTCAGTGAAAGTATGCAGAAGGCAACATGACATAGGCCCTAGAATGCTGGGCTTAGAGTAAGAAAGACCTGGGTTAAATGCCCACCTCTTACATTGGATGAACTTTTCTCTCTGGTCTCTGCTGCTGAATGAATCTCTGTACTTTTTTCTCCACCATGGTCCAGCAGCCTTCTCACTTTGGAAGATCATTCCACCCCTTTCTCTGATTTTCTACTCCCTTCCAGAACCAACCTCCATTATAAGGAAAATGCCCAGATCAGTCATATTCACTCCAACTCCATTCCTGGCTTTCTGGGCTGTTTATACAAATTTCTTCCCCTTGTCCTTCACTCAATTTTCAGGTTCATTACATGTTTTCTGTTTGCATATCATAATGTAAGTTGCAGGAAGGTGGAGATTGACTTTTTTTTTTTTTGGTCTGTATTTGTATTCACAGTACTTAACAGTGTGCACAGCATATAGGGAGCACTTAATAAGTACTTGTTGACTTTACTTGTGTGACCCTTGACAAATCATTTAACCTCCGTGTTCCTCAGACAGTAAACATTTATTAAAAGCCTACTATGTGGGGGCATCTAGGTGATGCAGTGGATAAAATACTGGCCCTGGATTTAGGAGGACCTGAGCTCAAATCCTGCCTCAGATACTTGACACTAGCTGTGTGACCCTGGGCACTTAATCCTTATTGACTTGATGAAAAAAAAAAGCCTACTATGTTCCAGGAACTGCGCTAAATGCTGAAGATACCAAGAAGGCAAAAGATACTCCCTGTCTTCAAGGAGTTCACAATCTAATGAGGAAGACAATATGCAAATAAATATGTAAAACAAACTATATGCCAAACAAACAAAAATAATCAATAGAGAGAAGGCACTAGAATCAAGAGGGATGTAGGATTTTCACTGACATTTGGGGAGGAAGAGCATTCCAGGTATGGGGGGCAGCCAGTAATTCCAGAAGTCAGGATGTGGAACTTCTTGCTCATGGAACAGCAAGGAGATAAGTGTTATTGAGTTCTAGAATATGTGATCCTGGAAGTGATAGGGAGTCACTGGAGTTCACTGAGTAAAGGAATGATGGGCATTTTAGGAAGATCACTCTGATTGTAGGTACATGGAGGGTAGACTGCATAGGGAAATATTTATGGCAGGTAGACCAACCAACAGGCTGGTAGTTGTTGTCCTCAGTTTTCTAGGAGGACCAAAATGACATCATTATGTTGGGGTCAAGGCACAATGTGTCTGACTGTGGCTGAAAAGGCCAGTAGGATCTCAGAATGTTCTATATACCACAGCTCAGGCAAAACGGTCTATATAACAGATACTCTGATATCCGCATGTAAGGTGATGAGGGACTGCATTAGGGTAGCCGTAGCATCAGAGAAGGTGCATGAGAGGGATGTTACAGAGGTAAAATCAACAGGTTTTGGCAGCAGATTAGATATGGAGAGTGAGAGTGAGGAATCAAGGATGGAACCTAGATTGTGAGGTTCAGGTTAACTCTTCTGAGTTTATATATTAAATCAGCAGTTCTCAGACTTTGTGCGTCTCAGGATCCCCTTACTCTTATTTTTATTCTTGGCGGGGGCAATGAGGGTTAAGTGACTTGCCCAAGGTCACACAGCTAGTAATTGTCAAGTATCTGAGGCCGGATTTGAACTCAGGTCCTCCTGAATCCAGGGCTGGCGCTTTATGCACTATGCCACCTAGCTGCTCCCAAGAACCCCCTTAATCTTAAAAAATTAGCAAGGACTCCAAAGAGTCCATTTATGTAAATCATACTATTGATATAATAATAATAACATAATAATACAATATGATATTATTATAATAGTATATTATTGATATAATATTATTATAATAGAAATAAACATTTAAAATATTTAATAATTTCAGAATAACAATAGACCTATTACATGTCAACACAAATAATGTATTTTTATGTTTTTAAAAACCCTGTATTTTGCGAAACAAAAAAGTTAGTGAGAAGAATGGCATTCTTTTATATTTTTACAAATCTCTAAGGTCTGGATTTTTTAAAATCTCCTTTTGCATTCAATCTGTTACAATGTGTTGTTTTAGCTGAAGTACATGAAAAAAATCTGGTCTCATACAGGTCTATACTAAAAAAGGGGGTGTCTTTTCAGATAAATATGGATATTCTCTTTTAATACTATACTAAAACTCAACAAGGGATAATTTCCTAAATTTGAGTTATGATGTGAAATCTGAAACCCTATCAATGAACTTTTCCTTCTCTGTTACATTAAAATCCATCGTTCTATCTTGTATTTTGAATGGATCGTTTACCCATGCATGATGTTTATTTGGAAACTATTTGTTCACTGGGTTATTCAGATCTTCCAAATGTTGACACATTTCATTCTACAATATAAAAAAATACATTCATTAATATCGCTCCTGATCTCATCAGAAAAATCTTTAGGAAGCCGTCAAGCTCACAGCTGCAGATAGGAGTTTTCTGAAATTCTGATTTTCACTTGAAAGCTTGGATTTTATCATTGGCAATGAATACTGTCAGTTGTTTTCCTTGAAGTGACAGGCTCACTTTGTTCATTTTCAAGAAAGTGTCTGCCAACAACCCAAGTCTGTATAACCATCGTTTGTCTGTCAGTCAAGTAAAAATGATGTTCTGTGAAAAAAGAAAAAGATTAGTTTTAACTGGTGACTCAAACAATCGAACAAGGGCTTTTCCTTGAGATAACCATTGCAGCAGATACACTTTATGCATCCTTCCCATTTTGATACACAGAAGATTAAGAAGATATACACTCAAGGGTCAAGATTTAACAAAAAGTTTTTATTATGTCATCGAGGACATTTTCAAGTAAAACCGGCGTCATCATCATCATTTCACTGTGAGTGTGTAGAGCTGAAGAATACAATTCAACTTTTCCAGTTTTGGTGTCACTGACTTGATTTGCGCTAAGGCTTGAGAAATTTTACCCACGGTCAGTTTTGCTCCATCAGGACAATGTCAGCAAATGTCAGCACAATTTTTCCAGGAGAAACCAAGAGATTTAAAAGAAATTATTCATGGGGCAGCTAGATGGCGCAGTGGATAAAGCACTGACCCTGAAGTCAGGAGTACCTGAGTTCAAATCCGGCCTCAGACACTTAACACTTACTAGCTGTGTGACCCTGGGCAAGTCACTTAACCCCAATTACCTCACCAAAAAACAAACAAACAAAAAAAGAAATTATTCAACATCTTGAATATTTCAGTATCACTTATTTTTGTTGGCAAACATTCATATAAAAGATCTTGGGTGATTAGTTGGTGCTGGTAATGTACAAATATAGGCAAAACAGCAAGTCTGGTCATGTCTGTCAATTTGTTCCTTTATAAAGAAAAAGCACAAATCCTGCAGATGACAAATTAACTCATTCTTCGTGTCTGTAGCTGAATCTTTAATTCACAGGTCATATAGCCTCGGAAAACTTCACTGTATGATCGTGAGAGGATTAAAGTGAAAAAGGCAAATATCTTGTTGTTCTTGTTTGTCCTTTATTTTCAAAGAGGACTGTGACATTGAGGTGATGTCATGACTTGCAATGAATTGGATTTAAGTGAGGCAGGGCTGTGCAAAGTCACCAGCCTCACTCTCTCCTCCTGCGCCATCTGGGTCCAGTGGCAAGATATATATATATATATATCAGGATCACTGGAGATGGCCCTAGATATTTAAAGCAGTTAGGGGTAAGTGACTTGCCCAGGGTCACACATCTAGTGTCTGAGGTAAGATTTGAATTCAGGTCCTCCCAACTTTAGGGCCAGTGCTCTATCTACTGTACCACCTAGCTCCCCATAATAAAAACTAAAAAGGCAAATGACATCTTAATATTATTATGAAAATAGATCTGGCCTTATATACCACCCCCCAACCTCCACAGAAGGATTTTGAGACCACTGACCATACTTTGAGAACCATTGTGCTAAGGATGGTTATCTGTGGTGGTGGAAGGGAATCTTTCATGCCAAATCACAGGTCATTCTGATACTCCTCTCAATGTGTACTCAATTGATCAAATACAATTCACTGAATATTTATTAAATGGCAGCTGTGTGTCAGGGGCAGCCTAGATGGCCCAGTGGATAGAGTGCCAGGCCTGGAATCAGGAAAACCTGAGTTCAAATGTGGTCTCAGACACTCACTAGCTGCCTGATCCTGGGCAAATCACTTCACTCTGTTTTCTTCAGTTTCCGCATCTTTAAAATAAACTGGAGAAGGAAATGGTGACCACTCCAGTATCTCTGCCAAGAAAACCCCAAATGGGGTCAGGAAGAGTTGGTCACAATGGAACAAGAATAACAATATGTGCAAGGTCCCCTGCTAAGTGGTGAGGTTACAAAGACAAAAAAGCAATAGACCTCGCTTTTCAGATATTCCTATTTTACTTGGTTGGAGAAATTCAACATATACACAACGTGGTAAATACAAGGGATTTACAGAGTAAGTTTACAAGATCCAAGAGTTAGAGCTAGAAAGAATTTCAGAGGTTAGTTCAACTGCCTCATTTTACAGTTGATGAAACTAAGGTCCACAGAAGTTATGTGACCTGCCCAAAGTCACACACGGTAGGTGTCAGAGGCAGAATACGAATCCAGGTCCTCTGATTCTGAAGCCAGCTCCCTTTCCAATGGACTGAACTGTCTCAGGAGGGTTAGAGCTAACTACAAAGGGGCATCAGGAAAGGTCTCTTGTAGGAGGCAAAAACTGTGCTCTAAAAGAAGCAAGGGATTCTGGAAGGAAGGGAGTGGGTTCTGGACATGGGGGACAACTGGCAAAGCAATGGATGTAGTGAGAGATGGGAAGTAGCTATTGGATCAGTTTGATTGGAAAAGAGAGTCTATGGGTAAGGGAAACATACCTAGCATAAAATAAGACTGGAAAAGTAGGTGCAGGGTAGAATACAGGAGTCTTAAATTCTGGGTCGAGCAGTTTGTGTTTGTATTTTATCCCAGAAATGAGGAGGGAGCCATTGGAAATTGGAGTGGGTGGGAAGGGAGGAAGGAGTCACATGGTTAGTCAAGCAGAAAAACTGTATCTATATCTATCTCTATCCATCTATATGTGTGTGCATGTGTATACATATATATGCTATATTTATACACTATACACACACACATATATATATATATACAGATATATGCATGCATGCATACATACATACATACATACATATATTCAAGGCCTGTCATGTCCATGGAACTAGAGAATAATATAGATTGTTAAAAACTGAAAGGAAGCTTAGATACTGTCTAGCTTAATGTTCTCATTTTACAGATAATAAACTTTAAGCCCAAAGGGGTTGATTGGTTTAGCTAAGATTACACAGGTAGTTAGCCCTGTGACCCTGGGCAAGTCATCTAACTGCTATTTGCCTCAGTTTTCTCATCTGTAAATTGGGGTTAATAATAGCTCCTATCTCCCAGGGTTGTTGTGAGGACCAAATGAGATAATAATTGTAAAGTTCTTGGCACATAGTAAGTTCTTTATAAATGCTAGTAATTACTATTATATTTGTGTTATTTGGCAATTAATTAAATTAAAGATCATTTCAGAACTAAAAGCCTTGGTCTCCTGTCTTTCTGTACTTTCTACCATACCACATTCTCTCCCTTTAAGGTTTGAATTTTCTAACCAGTTTTCTCTTAAAATGTTCTGCTCTTTTTACCACCCTTTCCCTTTTACTTTTTTCTCCAATTCTTTCATTTTAAGTTTTATAATAGAAAATTGCAGGAAGACCTGGGTTCAAGTTTTGTCTCTGATGCATACCAGCTGTGTGACCATGAGCAGGTCACTTAACTTGTCAGTGTTCCAGTCAGTCCTTTAGGACAGTAAGTGGTCTGCTGACATGCGTTGGTAGAAGAATTGCCCACACTAAGAATTTCCTACATTGGTGAAATCTCAAGTGTGGACCAGAGGGAGTGGAGGGAGGGAAGGAGGGAGTGGGGGCGAGAGAGAGAGAGAGAGAGAGAGAGAGAGAGAAAGAGAGAGAGAGAGAGAGAGAGAGAGAGAGAGAGAGAGAGAGAGAGAGAGAGAGAGAGAGAGAGAGAGAGAGAGAGAGATAGATCTTGGGAGTTAGAAGGCGCCGTAGAGATTATCTCTTCTAATCCTCTCATTTTATAGGTGGGGAAGCTAAGAAAGGGAAAGTGACTCGTCCAGGTTCACTGAGTCATTATGTAACAATGGTGGGAATCAAAGGCAGTTTTCCTGACTACAAATCCACTATCTTTTCCACCACTATTCCACTATCTTTTTTTTTTTTTCTTTTTGGAGGCATTGGGGTTAAATGACTTTCCCAGGATCACACCTAGTAAGTATCTGAGGACGGATTGGAACTCAGGTCCTCCTGACTCCAGGGCTATCAACTGTGCCACCTAGCTGGCTCTCTTTCCATTGTCTTTCAAGAGCACTCTATAAATTTAATATAGAAAGAACTCTTGCTTTTTGTTACTTAAGATTGGTGTTCCTTCTCTATCCATTGCTGCTCGCCTGCACTATTTTTTTCTGCTGAATATTCAGATAAGCTCATCAGAGATTTGATAGCTAGGAACAAAGGTTACCTAGGAAGTTAAGGCGGGGAACAACATTGTCAAGGAGTAAGGATATCCAAATCAATCTATTTCTCTAAATGAACCCAAGATAATTAAAAAGAATGAATTCTGAAATTTTCAGAGTTTTAGACATGTTAATTTGACATTGACAAGAAGCAATTTAATCTCTGTAAAGATGACCAAAATTTTAAATAGTTATATGGGTCAGGGGCAGCGAGGTGGTGCAGTGGAGAGAGTGCTTGGCCTGAAATCAGGAAGACCTGAGTTCAAATCCAGACTTACTTACTAGTCATGTGACCCTGGGCAAGTCACCTAACCCTGTTTGTCTTAGTTTCCTCATCTGTAAAACAAGCCCGAGAACAAAATGGCAAACCACTCCAGTATCTCTGCCAAGAAAACCCCAAATGGGGTCATGAAGAGTCAGATGTGACTGAAACGATTGAAAAATGGCCTTTGTGATGAGCAGGATGCTATCAGAAAAACCTGGATTTACGTGAATTGATGCAAAGTGAAATGTACTATATACAAAATAACAGCAATATTTTAAGAGGATCTGGTGTGAATGACTTCGTTATTTTCAGCAATGTAATGATTCAAGACAACTCTGAAGGACTTATGAAAAATGCAATCCATCTACAGAGAAAGAACTGATGGTACCTGATAACAGATGGAAGTATATTTTGTTGTTGTTAGTTCCTTTTTCTGAAGTTTTTTTTGTCTGCTATGATTTGCATGACTGCACATATTGAATTGCTTGAGTTCTTAAGGGGGAATAGGGAGGAAGGATGAGAATTTGGAGCACAAAGTTTTAAAAATCGATGTTACAATTTGTTTTTGCATGTAAGGTGGGGAAAAATCGTAAATAAATAAATAATCGAATCAAAACAAAAAGAAAAATGGCCTTTGCAAAACTGCTTCCTTATTTTTGTTTTCCTTCTTGCATTTGTACCATAGTGCTCCGGAAAATGAAGTATTGGGGGTTTAAGGGGGCTGGAGAAGCAGTGGTTAATGGTGATGTGGCAGTGACAGCTAGAACGTAGGGGGTCTTTGGTGATTGGAGGAACAACAGGGATGATTGAGAGGCATCCATGATAGTGAGAAGACTCTTGGACTTCATAGTTTTTCTATCCTTGACTCGGCCCTGTTCTCTGCTCTGCCATGTCCAATCTGAGTGCATGAAATCATAGAAGCACAGAATCCTAAAGCCGGAACATCCCTTAGAGGTCAGCCAAGCCCAACTCCCTCCTGTTCCTGATGAGGAAAGTGAAACCCAGAGAGGAAAATTGGCTGGTTTTAGAGGTCACCCATCCAGTCAGCCATGGAGCCAGGTGCAGAACAGGTCTTCTTGTCAGTCTGATGTGCTTCCCATTATGTATTGGCTTTTACGACTGTTCCTAACAGATTTTATGTCGCTCTTAGAAATAAATAAACTTCCCTAGACTATCTGCATCGTCACTGGCAATAATCTGAGGAAACTCCATCCCTTCATTAAGGATTTAGTGGGTCTGCTACTTGCGCTGAACTATGTTAGGAATTATGGGCTTTCTGGCTCAACAGAAAGCAGCTGGCTGTATACTGGACGGTCGTGAAGCTCTCCCCAGGGATTAGTTTCGGTGATAGGTGGGTTAACACCCTATTCTGGTCCTTCTAATGTGCCCCCTGACAATTGGTCGAGATGGTGGGCTTGCCTCTTTGTGGGTTCTTGTATCTCTTTTATGCTCTTTTCTGTTCAATTCAGTCATCTTCAATTCATAAGCATTTATTGAGCACCCGATCTATCCTAGTCACTGTGCTACTATGCGCTGGCGATATGAAGATAAAATGAAGCAGGGCATGATCAGACAAATGGATTCGTTCTGTGATGTCGGTAACAATGTGTTTCCCCAAGGTAACCATTGCATTTTTGTCTAAAAATTGCCCGTTTGTATGTCTTATAATATTCAGAGGGGGAAAAAAGTCCTGGCCTCTTTTAAAGCTGCATGTGCCGGAGGTGTGTCAAAGGCTAGAGTCAGTCTGGGGAGGAGCAGGAGTCCTGCCAAGCTTCTTAAAGAAATCAATCCCATTTAGACAGCAGGTCAAATATTGGAGAGGAAGGGAAGGGTCTGGTAGATGAAAATTACTCTCCCCTGGTCAGAAAGGAATTACTACGGGGTTTTTATATGGAGTCAGGGAAGTCTCATGTCCCTGGCTAAATGGACATCTCTGGTATATTGTGTTGGGGGAGGGGGAAGTGGAGGGTGGTGGTAATCATTATTGTTGGATGGAAATTACCAGGAATGAGCAAATGCTTGCAAAGAGGTGGCAAATGATCAGAGAGAATAGGACTCTAAGTTGTTTGTTTTTTTTTTTTTCCCTCCTGAAATTAGCAGAGGAGGTTCTTTTATTAGGAGAGGAAGAGTCAGAGGCAGCTCAGGCAAGCCATACACCCAAAACAACCTAAGGGAAAGAAAACTAAAGGTTTTTCTCTAAAGCAGAATTTAAAAAAAAACCAGTTATATGAAGAGGTGATTATTAATAGAAGTTGAAGTTTAATTATGAATCAGATTTTTTTTCAAAAGACAGAGCAGTGATGGGACATGCCAACATTCATGCAGATAGTCAATGACAGAGCCAAGACTAAACCTGAAATCTTTTGACAAGCCAGACCAAGGCTGTAGCCACTCCATTATGCTGTCATTGTATCTAAATGTTGGTGTTTCTGTCAACTTCGATCAAAATTATATTTTTCAAATTTGTATGCAAATTAGAGGTCAACTAATAATCTCATTATTCTAAAGGGAAGTGACATTTTTATAACCCAGCCAGACACTGGGATTGTGTGCTAATGTTTGTTTGGTTGCTCATGCCACGGGGTGGAGTAGAGGGCAGCTAGATGGTGCAGTAGATAGAGCACTGGTCCTGAAGTTGGGATGACCTGAATTCAAATCTCACCTCAGATACTTACTAGATGCATGACCCTGAGCGAGTCACTTAACCCAAAATTGCCTTAAACATCCGGAGCCATTTCCAGTTGTCCTGATACATGTCTTGTGACCTTGCACAGCTCTCCCTCACTTAAATTCAATTCACTGCAAGTCATGACATCACCCTGATGCCGTGGTCTTCTTTGATAATGAAGAACAAACAACAGCAGCAGCAGCAGCAGCAGCAACAGCAGCAGCAACAGCAACGACAACATGCTTAAGGGAGAGACTGGCCAGTCGGTAGCATAGGTATAGTGGTTTGAATGTTGGTACTCGAGCCCAGGGAAGACCTGGGTTCAGATCCTACTTTAAATACTGGCTGTGTGACCCGGGAACGTTGTGGTGGCAGCTAGGTGGTAGAGTAGATAGAACACTGGCCCTGGAGTCGTCAGGAGGACCTAAGTTCAAATCTTGCTTCAGACACTTACACAGCTGTGTGACCCTGGGCAGGTCACTTAACCCTGATTGCTTAAAAAAAAAAAGTGAATGTTGCAAAATCATGAGGATCAACCATGACTGGAAAGAAGAGCTATGAGAAGACACCCCTTTGCAGGGATCCACAAATTTGGTACATTTGCACATATTTTCAGAATTTTTCAATGCTTATTGATCACTTTTGCTGATTATCTTTCTCTTTTTTTGGCCTTTTTTTGCCTTTAAAATATTATTGTTATATTGGATTGTTCTCTGGGAGGGGGAGGGATTTTTGGTGGGAAATTTTGGCATTATAAAGAGGACAATTCTAGGGCAGATTATGAAGAATTCAGTATATCACTTGGTACAGAGGTCAACCTGGCACAAGGTCTCGATCTGTTGGCAGCTTGATAATACAAAATCAATCAATCAATATTTTAAAGCACCTACTATGTACCAGGAACTGTTATAAGTGCTGAGGATATGAAAAGAGGCAACAGATAGACCCTGCCCTCAAGGAGTTGACAATTTAAGAGGGGAGACAAGATGCAAGCAAATATATACAAATAAGTTCTATTCGGGATATACAGGAAACGATTAAAAAAGCAAGGCATTGGAATAAAAAATTATTTTGTTAAAATTAATAAAACTGGTAGATAATGTTTGTATAGCATTTCAGGGTTAGCAAGGCACTATACATATGTGATCTCATCTAAAATAATTTGTTGGATATCTTTTATTTTTACATAGTTTAAATTGTCCCCTATATTACTCCTCAACTCTCTTCCCAGAGAGCATTCCCATACACACACACACACACACACACACACACACACACACACATATATATATATATATAATATATATTATATATATATATAACATAGATTTTTTTAATGAAAAAGGAAAAGAATAGGAAAAAATATTATCACATTTAAACCTCACAACATCTCTGGGAGATAGGTGCTATTGTTATCTCCAATTTAGAGATAAGGAAAGTGAGATGTAGAGAAGTTACTTGCCCAGGATCACGTAGCTGTTAAGTGTTTGAAGTAGGATTTGAACATATTTTCTTGCTGGCTCCAAGTCCAGCCCCTCTCTCCACTATGCCATCCTGCTTCCATTAAGTTAACTAACTAACCTCCAACTAATTTCATTTGGTACAGTGCTGTACTGAGCAGTCACTTGAGAAAGGTCCAGTTCAGTGATTCTCAAGCTGTGGTCTGGGGAGATCCTTTCAGGGAGTCCATAATGTCAAAACTATTTTCATAATCTTTTAATTGATAAGAATATATTGACAAATATAACCCACATAAACAGAAAATATTGTTAGATACAACCCACATAAATGAAAGCTCTTTGAAGGGGTTCTTAATTTTTAAGGGTATTAAAAAGCTTGAGAATCATTGGTCTTGCCTAAATATAATTGTCCATTCCCACTCAGTGGCAAAGCAGAAATTCAGGAGGGAGGGATACTGAGAGAAAGGGAGAAGGGAAAAGAGAAGGAGGAGAGGGAATTAAAAACTATATACACATCATATGGGATGCAACCTTAGAAGGGAAAACTATGTAGACCGACAGACTAACTGAATGATAGATCCACTTTACTTGGGCAATATGTCTTTTTCATTGGTGTTCTTCCTTCTCTTCCTTCTCTCCCTCCCTGCCCCACCCCTGCCCCACCCCTGACAATTGTGGACAGTTGAACTTACACATCACATTTCTATGTATGTCTATGTAAGTTTTCAGGAACTTAACGCAATTAGCAAAAGATTATTTTTATATTGAGTTGAAACTGCCTCCTTATAACTGAGAACCATTCATTCAGCTTCTGCCCTCTGGCACTGTGCATAATAAACTTTACCCCTATTGTATATGAAAGCTCTTCAAATAGAAGAAAGCAGGTACCATGTCTCCTCACCCTCCTTCCTCCAAATCTTTCTTTTACCCCCAGGCTAACCTGATTTTTCCCTAGTGGTTGGAACACAGAAATTTCTTTTCTTTCATTTCTTTTTTTTTTAATGTGTTGAATCTATCAGTGTTTTATTTCTTTTAAAAATGAATACTTAGCAGATCCCTTCACTTTCAGAACCCACAGTTACAGACTTTCTGGTTGGCACATGGAAAAGCATTTTGGGAAGCGCTAATGTTTTGACTGCCCTATTTTTCTTACAAAGCTCTTTCTTTTCAATATATTTTACTTTCCCTCTGTATTTGCATTAAATTGAAATGGATGAGCCAAATGATTCATACTTGAGAGAAATAACTGACAGAGAGAAATGAATGATGAGGGATTTTATATCTAATAAGGTTGAAAAATTTGCTTTTCTTAAATTAAACGAAGAGGTCTTCTGTTTCCATGGCAATAAGATAGGGAAGAGATTGTTTCTGGGCTTTGCTTCTGCTTAAAGACTTCTCCTTAAGTTGGTCCTTCATTTAGGAGTAATAAAATTTATGCCATGTTAAAACTGTTTTAGATTGGAAGGACAGTAGAATTTGACTGTGACATTTTTGCTTGAGAGGTTGGTATAAGATAATTTTTTTCTTGGGTCTCACGAAGGAAAGTTTTATTACTGAAGTACATCAGAGAATCTGAGCATTGGGGAGGTGATGTCCAAAAGGATGTCCAACCTCTTTTCCTATTCAATGCAGGAATACGTGACATCTGTGATAGGTAGTCACATCGACTTTATTTGGACAACTGCAGTGATAGAGAGTTCACTGTCTCATAAAGCAGCTCATGTTAGCCCATTTGTCTCCCCTTGCTGCCCTCTCTCCTCTTTTATGAAGGGATCCAGTAAGTGAAGAATAAAGGTGTCTCTTGTTGAACTTCCTGATGGGTCACTGAGGGAGGTGGAAAGCTAGATTCCCACAGCCTCAGACCTGCTTCTATACCTTGGTGCTGCCTTCCAAAGTCCTGCAGTCTGCCCAGGATTTCTTGCTTGCTTTTTTTTTTGTTATAGCCTCCTGGTTTTATCAGGTATCACTGGTCACTGTTTAACAGCAGCAGCAACAACAGCAAAAACTACTACTGCTACTACTACTACCAGCAGTAGCAGCAGCACAACTACCACTATCAGAAGCAGCAGCAGCAGCAGCAGCAGCAGAGCAACAGCAGCACTAGCACCACCAACACCACCACCACTACTACTAGCATCTATATAGTTTTAAGATCTGCAAAGTACTTTACAAATATTATCCTCACAACAACCCTGGAAGGTAGGTGTTATTATTTTCTCCATTTTAGAGTTGAGGAAACTGAAACAGAGGTTAAGTGGCTTGCCCAGGGTCACACATCTAGTGAGTATCTGGGGCAAGATTTGAAAGCCTTCCTGATTCTAAGTCTAATGTTCTATCCACCATGACACCTAGATCCTTATGCCCTCTCTTGTCGATTACTGCTCCCCTTCCTGAAGCTCTCCTTCATTCACAGTAGCTAGTTGTTCTATCACAAGCACTATGTGGGGCAGCTAGGTGGCATAGTGGATAAAGCACCGTCCCTGCATTCAGGAGGACCTGACCTCAAATCCGGCCTCAGACACTTGACATTTACTAGTTGTGTGACCCTGGGCAAGTCACTTAACCCTCATTGCCCTGCAAAAACAAACAACCCCCTCCCCCCAAACCAATCAAGCACTATGTATTGTTCTCTGAAGCACGAATGAAGAAATGGAGAAGTTAAATGATTTGCTCAGGGTCATATCAGTCAATCAATAAACATTTATTATGTATCCAGGGAGCTAGGTGGCACAGTGGACAAAGCACTGGGCTAGTAATCAGGAAGGATCATCTTAATAAATTCAAATCTGGCCTCAGACAATAACTAGCTGTGTGACTCTGGACAAGTCACTTGACCCTGTTTACCTCAGTTTCCTCATCTGTAACATGAACTGGAGAAGGGAATGGCCAACCACTCTAGTATCTTTGTCAAGAAAACCTTAAATGGAGTCATAAAGATTTGGACACAACTGAAAAAACTGAATACAACAACAATATGCACCTATTACATGCCAGTCACTATGTGACTGTGTGACATACAAAACCAAAATACAGCCCCTGTTCTTAAGTACTTCAGTAGTCTCAATAGTCCAATGGGGGAGACAACAAACAAATAAAGACAAATAGTAAACAAATACGTACAAATGAGTACATAGAGTATAAAAAGGAAATAATTAAAAGACAGAAGTTACTAGAATTAAGAGGGGTTAGGAAAGGTTTCCTGTGGAAGATGGGATTGTATTTGGGACTTGAAAGAAGCCAGGAAGTAGGGGTGAGGAGGGAGATCACTCTAGGCATGGGAAGAACCAAGAAAGGGAGGGTCCTGTTCATGGACCAATCAGGAGATCAGTGTTATTGGATAGAACAGTACCAATATGTGGTGAGAAGTAAAGTATAAGAAGATTGGAAAGGTCAGAGGGGCTCTTGGGATTATGAAGGGATTTGAATTTGCATTTGATCCTGAAGTTTATTGATTTGGAGGGTGGCAACATGGTCAGACCTGTGCTTTAGGAAAATCACCTTGGTGACTGAAGGGAGGATGGATTAGAGACTCGAGGCAGGTAGACTATTGAAGTAATCTAGGTGATGGGGGCCTGTGCTAGAGACTAATCACAATTCCAAATGAAGTTGTTTACATGCTTCTTTCCCAGTAGGCTGTGGATTTCTTGAGGTCTAAAACTGATTTTTGCCTTTCTTTGTATCCTGGGTGCTTGGCACATAATATACCCTTAATAAATGCATGTTGACCTCTTCACCTGTGACTCTCATAGAGAAGGGTCTTTTGTAGTTCAAGGTTTGATGAAGTCAGCACCATGTCACCCATCCTCTTTCCAAAGAAAGTCTCGTTAATATACAGAGATGGGGCTTCATCATATATCAAAGATATGACCATTTGTTTCATCACCTTAAGCAACATTTTCCAATATCTTTTTTTACTACCCTTGTCTATGCCCAGCTTTGCATGGAAGTCACTGAGTGTTAAGGTGTACTCCACCACTCCAATATACCAACACATAGATGATTTCATTGATTTGGGTATTCCCTAGAAAGATTCAGATCACAGCCCTTCCATGCATGTCCTTCCTCATGTCTCTTCTCCATCTTCTCCTGCATTGTCTTTATGGGAAAGGTCTTATCAGATCCTTCATAGACTTTCTCTATAACCTCATCATCTGTGACAGATGTTGACACGTAATCTGCAATCATCTTCATGGTGGTCTTTTGGCTTCTGCTCTTCTTGAGCACTGTAAGATAAGTGTAAAGTCAAATATTATTTTTGGTACCAAAAACAGTATTAGTTCCTTGACTATTCATCTTATTCAGCAGATGTTTTTTGAATTGTATTTGTCTATTTCTAAAGTTCATTATTTACTCTCTAAGGATAAAGAGTTGTTGTCCCTGAGGATACTGAAAAGAATATACTATATAGGCTGTGAAATCCTAGTGTTTCTATATGATGTTGAGACAGTTTTCAATGGTAATGATATCTTACCCTTTACAACATGAAATACAAAGTTTTACATACACATAAGAATGTTTACTACATGTACCAATTCTTCAGCATGAAAGAATATGAACTTTCTCTCTTCTATATCATAATTTCTATGATATTTCATTTCTCCTTGGTAGTCCATCCCCTTGGCTTTGAGATCAGCTTTTATAAATTTTATACACACACATATATTTATGCACAAAAATCCATGTGTCTACGTACACCCTCATGTCTGCAACATGTATTTATATATACACATATGTGTATTTGTATGTATGTTGCATCTATACAATATGCATATATGTACATGTCCCAGAATTTTCTGGGGTCAATTAAGTTTGGAAATGCTAGTCTAGGTGCTATTCTAAATATGAGAGCCAGTGTGATGTAGTAGAGAATGCCAGACATGGAATGAATGAGGAAGATCTGGGTTAAAATCCCACCTCTGACATTTACTAGCTGGATTCCCATGGATAAATCACTTAAACTCTGAGCCTTGGTTTCTTCATTTGTAAAATCGAGATAAGAATACCTGTAGTACCTTCCTGGAAGTGTTGTTTCAGGATTTTGACGAGTTAAGTCATTTAAAGAACTCTGCAAATGTTAAAGAATGGTATAAATGTCAGCTATTAATATGAGTAAATATCCTAGAAGGACAGGTAAGAATGATCAAATAAGTATACTCAGCTCACAGGGAAAATGGAGGTTATCACTGCATTATTATGATCCATACTGAATTATCCTCAAGGATCATCCAGTTTATTGATTCATCATCATGCATTTGAGGCATACTCTGGACTCTCCTCCCCTTCACTTCATGTGTGCTCAGGGGACGCCCATAGATTTCTAATTTGTTTATTTTTGAAGACCGGGGCTCCACATCTTGCCCACAGTGGAAGCGGAAGGGTGACTCACTGGCTTGATCCCAGTACTGATTGGCATCGGAGTTTTGGCAGGCTCTATTTCTGAAGTAGATTAGTTTGCTCTTCCTTAGGCAGTCTGGTGGCCTCCCAGCTCCTGGAAGCTCACCATATTGGTGTCAGATTTATTGTAGACATTCAATTGGCCAAGTCCCCGAAGCTCAGTACTCCTGAGGTCCACTGTACTTGAGAGGTCCACTGGTCTCAGTCTTCATGCCTGGCTGTAGATTTCAATTTAAACTTAAAGGAAAACATAATAGAAAGAGTTCAACTTAAAAAAAACTACCCACCAAATTGAATTTAAAATAAAAATACTTTCGTTATATTTACTGTTTGGGATTATTCATGCTCTGACAATAGATCCAATATACATTTATTAAGCAGCCATGATATTCCAGGCACTGTTTTAAGTGTTGGGGCTGCAAATAGTAAAGAGAAAGATTGTCCTTGTCCTAAATGAGCTTTTGATCTAAATGGGGAGAAAATACACAACAAGATGTAGAAAAGAAGTTAAGGGGAGGGACTGGACTGGACAATAGGGGGTACCTGGCAGAATCACGGGAGGAATCTTGTTCCATGGAATTAAAACCACTATATAAAGTAGCCAATGCAAGGTGGAGTTATCTGAGAGTTGTTACACCTCCATTCCCAGTCCTCCAAACAGAGGGAAGAGGAGGCAGAGGAAGGTGGAGTCAATCAAGGCTCCAGTTGGCCAAATGGTGGTGAGTTTAGCTGTGATGAGCCTGACCTGGCAGGGGCATCTTCTTCCATGGGGTTGAAACCAGGCAGGGCAGCAGATGCAAGATGGAGTAATAAACACAGATTATTAAAAAGTGACCATTTCCATGGCAACTTTGATGAGTCTGTGATCCATGCTTGTGTGCTGGGGCAAGTATTTGGGTTGTGTTTTAGGATGGCTATACATTTTGGAAGGAATTCTGAAACAATTTTAGAATTCTCAGAACAATGTTTTTAGAGCAATAGGGGGGAGAGAAGGGAACAAACATTGAAAGAGCACCTACTATGTTCCAGGCACTATACTAACTGCCTTAAATATTATCTCATTTGATCCCCACAACAACTCTCAAGTTGTTATCCCCATTTTACAGATGAAGAAACTGAGGCGAACAGAGGTTAAGTGAGTTGCCCAGGCTTGCACAGCTAGTTATTGTCTGAGGCTGGATTTGAACTCAGGTCTTCCTGACTCCAGACCAAGGGCTCTCTGTCCACTGTGCCGAATGGTGACCTCAATTTCCGATTTTGAATTGCACTTTTAAGTATTCTGATGCTTCATTATGGTGCAAAGGTGATCCTGGGTTCTTGAAAGCCCCAGGGCACATGCTCTGGGAGGTTTTTATCAAGCCAGAAAATCCCTAGATTATAGGACCACAACTTTGGAGTTGGAAAGGACTTCTAGACTTCTAGTCTAACCTTGTTTTACAGATGATCAGATTTTGGACCACAGAGGTTTTCTGACTTGCCAGCAAGTGGCAGAATGTGGATTTGAACTGATTCAACCCAGCACACCTTCCAGTCTACTAAGACATTTAAAGTAAGAACACAGCAATGGAAGAGATATTCATTGCCTGAGGACCAGGCTAGATAAGTTTGTGGAAATTCAGCACCAAGTTGGGCACCAAGTTGGGTTGAATAGCATGACTATAGCAACCCTTGAAGGTTGTCCACCAAGTTTCAGTGAGGTTATGACTTGTGTTGGTGATGAAAATCCAAATGGATGAAATGAATATCATAATATCATGTGGACTCAGCAAGTGTGACATTGTTAGTGTGTGCCAAAGAAGACTTGAAACCAAATGGCCAAATGGAACTAATGTTGGAAGGTGATACCTTGGTCTTCCTTAGGTGAGAAGCATTGAGCATGAGATAGGCAAGTCAAGAACCTGACTGGCATCCCACAGTTCAGAGCCTAATAAGGAGAATATATTTAGTTCAGTTAATATATGCCAGTAATTGGCATGGAAAAACAGAAAATAAAAGAGCTAGAAGGTTGTACAAACAAAACCCTTACAATGATAATGAAACACAGGGCATAGCATCTCAAGGTAATTACAGAAAAATGAACAATCTCTTGTCAAAAGAGGATTGATGGATATTCTCCAAATATACAACAGGTCAAAGAATAATGGAACTAACTTTGGGAACAAACAGACTTCACTTTACAAGGAAATAGTAAACCCAACAACAGGTAGATTCCACTGAATGGTTCTGACATAATTGAAAGTGATTTATCTCCAGAAAAAGACTGTGAAACAGCTATGATTCAAGAGTGGAATGAAAAAGTCCTCCCTGAGTGATCTCTTCACGAATCCAATTAACATTATATTAACAAAGAGATGTCAAACAAATGGCTGAGTTATGCAGGTTTATTCATAAAGATGGAGGCATTTTGTGATTGAGGCAAGTATTTGTACAGTGGAAAGGGCACTAGATTTGAAGTCAGGAAGACCTGAATTCAAATCCTGCCTTAGACACTAGTTATCTATATGACCCTGAGCAAGTCACTTAATTGCTTGCTGTCTGCCTTGTTTTCCTTATCTGTAAAAGGGGGATAATAATAGCCCCTACCTGTCAGGGTTGTTTTGAGTATCAAAGGAGATAATATTTATAAAGTATTTTGCAAACATTAAGGTGCTATATAAAGATGATGTTGTGGTGGTGGTGATGATGACAGATTCAGGATCAGCTCATTGCCACCACAAATTTTAGAAAGCTTACCTTTGTGTGTGTGTGTGAGAGAGAGAGAGAGAGAGAGAGAGAGAGAGAGAGAGAGAGAGACAGAGAGAGAGACAGAGAGAGAGACAGAGAGACAGAGAGACAGAGAGAGAGAAGTGATTTGCCCAGGGTCACACAGCCAGTAAGTATCAAGTGTCTGAGGTTAGATTTGAACTCAGGTCCTCCTGACTCCATGGCCAGTGCTCTATACTAGAAAGCTTACTCTTTTTTTTTTTTTAACTTTTTTTTTCCTTTTTAGGGCAATGAGGGTTAAGTGACTTGCCCAGGGTCACACAGCTAGTAAGTGTTAAGTGTATGAGGCCGGATTTGAACTCAGGTACTTCTGACTCCAGGGCCGGTGCTTTATCCACTGCGCCACCTAGCTGCCCCCAGAAAGATTACTCTTAAGGAGCTTTTGATCAATGCAGATTGTTCAGTGAAATGGTGGAAACCATACAACATATCACTTTAGGATGCAAAAACTTATAATTTCCTGGATCCCTAGGAAGATGTGATCAAGTGGCTAGAATAATACACCAGAAGCTGACTATTCTTTACTATCAGATGACAAATCTCCACACTACAGACAGAAACCCCCGAATATTCTTGAGAATTTAACAAATTAACTACTGGAAGTGGAATATCCTTACAAAAAGAACTATTGCCCACAACTGCCAGAACGTAAGGCTGAACAATAAAATTTAGGAAGAATATTTCTATTAGACAACGCTATGCCAAACATTCATCACCTTCAGAATGTATAGCTTTCAAATCTAGAGACTTAGCAGAGAAATATGTGTGTGCCATCCCCGTCATCCTGATTGCTACTAGAATTGGCCGAAAGATGCTTTTGGAGAGTCCACAGAAAAAAAGCTTGAATCCCAATATTTTTGGGGAGTGGGGTGGGACAATGAGAGTTAACTGACTTGTCCAGGGTCACACAGCTAGTAAGTGTCAAGTGTCTGAGGCCAGATTTGAATTCAGGTCCTCCTGAATCCAGGGCTAGTGCTTTATCCACTGTGCCACCTAGCTGACCCCGAATCCCAATACTCTTGTTCAATTACAAATGCCCTCCCCTCCCCAACTCATCAAAATCCCCCCAACTAAAAGCAAATATTAATTTATATTCATTTGGAAAATAATCCGGGAACATTAAATACATGAAATAATAAGCAAGAAAGTGACTTGTTCCAGGACTCTTATCTGAATCCCACCAAGAATGATGAGAAGAATATGATAATAATAATACCAATAATGAGCTCTAGAGAACTGGAGAATTTCTGCATCGTGAAAAAAACAGTGCACAATCTAGTGCAGCAGGGAGGCCAGCAGGAAGGGCAAACAACTCTCCACCACAGGGAATTGAGTCTAGCCGCTGCTGTTAGTGTGTAGGGAATAAAAGCACTTAGGAAATGTGTCCTGGTTCTTTCTCAAGTGATGTAAGGTGGAATAAAACCTAACAGGAAATTCATTTCCCCTCTCCCCTGTTTGAGTCCTGAGGTAATTCTATTTGGGATGATTCAGCCTAAAAATAGGCTGATTTTCTCTAGGCTGCTAGCCCTGTCGATCTGCTCAGTTTCCAGCTTTCATGGCTGATGGGTACTCGTGTAGCTCCTGGAGCAAGCTTACTAACATTTTAAAAATATGCCATTGACATTGGCCCTCAGTCTCTAAGATTTATACAGTCCCTTTCCACCCTTACTAATGTTTGAGCAGTGAATCTTAAGAACTCCACAGGAGGTTTGTGGACTCCAGTATCTGTGTTCTCTGTCTAGTCAGGGCTGGGTTTTATGGATTTGCTCTGATTTCAAATGATCCTAGATTTAGAGCCAGAAGGAATTTTAGAGGCCAACTGATTTATTTTATGGATGAGGAAACTGAGGCCCACAGAGATTGAGTGACTTGCCTAGGGTCCCAGAGCTAGTTAATGTCTGAGGCAAGATCCTGGCATCATCATTTATAGATTTTGAGGCAGCCCAACCTAAACCAGAGCAAGAGAAAGCCCCTTAGAAGTGGGCATCCAGTCTTTGCTTGATTCTTGCCATTCAGAGGGAGAGTGCATTTGTTTCAGAGGCATTCTCTTCTGGGTTTGGACAGAACTGATTAAGTTTTCCCTGATGATGTATAAATCTGTTCTGGCTTGGGTTTGGGTGAACAGCAACAAGATCAAGGCATAGCACAGTGGAACGTGGGCTAGATTTGAAATCAGAGGTTTCAAAATCCAGGTTTTGACAGTGTCAATTCACTCACTGCTCCTGGTTCTGCCCTCTTGGGCCAAACAGCACACGTTTCATCTCTCTTCCAGGGTAGCTAAGTGGCACAGTGAATAGAATGCTGGGACTGGAGTCAGGAAGACCTTAGTTCAAATCTGACCTCAGATACTTACTAGCTATGAGACCCTGGACAAGTCATTTAACCCTGTGTGACTCAGTTTCCTCAGCTGTAAAATGAGCAAACCGTTCTAATATCTTGGCCAAGAGTTGGATACAATTGAAATGACTGAAGGACAACAAATCTGTCTCCCACGTGACAGGCCATCAAAATACTTGAAGATGCCTATCATTTGCTCCCCTTTTTCCCATCTTCTCTTCTCCAAGCCAAACACCCCGAGTTCCTTTGACTGACCTTCATATAAAATGATATAGAGCAGTGATATTTAAATTCGAATCAAGCCAAACATAAAGATCCCTATGGACTGCATACTAAATCAGTTTTTAAATCTAATATTATTTGAGTTTTATTGTATTTTTATTTATTTTGTTAATTATTTCCCAATTACATTTTAGTCTGGTTCAGGTCACATTTGGGAGTGTTCCTGCCTGAAAACTGTTTGACATCTCTGGACTAGAGAAACTTTATCCTTGCCACCTTCCTAAAACTTAAATAAAATTCAGTGACTTAAAATTACACTAAGACTTTTGGGACACTGCATATTTTGTCCTTGTGGACATCCTATAAATTTTGCCAATGACTTTTGGGGATACCCTGCAGATCTTGTCTTTACATGTCCCTCCCCCCATTAGAATGCAAGCCCTTTGAGAGCAGGGGCTGTTTTTACTTTTCTTTGTATTCCCAGTGCTTATATAGCACATAGTAAACACCTAATAAATCACTGTTCATTGCTCACTGATCAAGCTATCCTTCTGCCTCTTGTGCCATCTGCATATCTGACAAGCATACCATCTATAACTTGATTCAAGTCATTTGGATGGATGAGTGCGACCTGCTTCACATTTTTTTCTTTTTCTTTAAGAGAGATAGAATCTATCTTTTTTTTTTTGACAGTTTCTATCCATCAGTGTCATGTGATTTAGCCTTGTGGATTCCAATGTGTTTTATCTAAAATACCTTAAGTTCCTGACCATAACCTCCCAAGACACCTTCCCTTCCTCCTCTTGAATGCCCTACTTTAATTAAGTGTCCAGAAGATTAAAGACTTAGAACTCTGCTGGGCTCTGAAGCAAGAACAGACTTTTCCTGCTTGTAATTGTGTGGTGACTGACTGACTACCTCATGGCTCTGTTTTAAAGCAACGCTATTCAAAGGTGTTTTAAAATGAAAGCTCAAGAAAGAGACCAGATCGGACACAGGGACAAGACAACTGTGTGTCCTTTGTAAGCCTTGGAAATTGTACTTCCCTGTTTGTATCCCTGAATGCCAGGGTCTGTGAACCTTTACTGTAATATAGGACATTTGGCTTTTTGCAAAATACCTAGGCCAATTGTCTGGAATCAAAATATGCATGTTTTTAAGTAGCAGCATTTTAAAAGGTGCTCCTCTTTGCATGCTTCTGCCGGTTATACCCCAGGGGACTTGTCAGTCTTTAGTTCCGTAGACAACAAAAAGGCAAGAAGGTAGTAGAAAATGTCTAAACACTTACTCATAAGGGAAGAGAAAGGAAAAAATAAGGAGTGTCTGGAAGCTGGTTTTCTGCTTGACACTCACAGAGGGCAGCTAAGGGCAACTCTGTTTACCTTAAGGCCTCTGTCAGCAGTCTGTTAATTGTCGATCAAAGGCATCTGAGCAAGGAGACAACTAGGATCACACTGTGAAAAAAGGTTGGGTGAGATCCAAGAAACATCAACAGATCCTACTATGGATAGAAATTCTCCCTTCTGAGCACTTAGAGATTGAAGCCTAGCATCACTCCCCAGCAAGACACATAGGCGGTTAGTCATTAGAGTTAACCACAAGAATTAGCCACAAAAGTGGCAAAGGGCTAAGAATCCTGATTCCAGCAAATCTGGAGGGCAAAAGGGAATTTCGAAGGCGTTTTCAAAGAGCACAGTGATGGTGAGGATTTCCTGGCACCTCCTTGAGGAAGGCCATCTGATAATAGAGGAAAAAGGGATGTGTCTAGAGGGTATTGGGGATACAGACACCTTGAGAAGAAACAAGGTGTTTGGCACAGAACTAAGAGTCAGGAAGAAATAATTGACTAGCTATGCAATGCTGCACAGGTCATTGAGCATCTCTGTGCCTCAGTTTCCTCAGCTGTAAAATGAGAAGGTTGGGCTCAATGACCTTCCCAGGTCTCTTTCAGATCTTAAACCTATGATTGGGTGAGGTAGCTGTTTCTTGGGCCCTCGCTGCAGCAAGGTAATTCCATTACTACTCTATAAACTGACATTATCCCACTCACTGCAATAGCTTATCCAAACTTTCTCATATCTCCTTAAGCATCCCACTATACTCCCCACTCTCACATGCTCTCAGCTGAGGTCTTTGCCTCACATTTTACAAAGAAAACTCAGGCCATTTCCCATAAGCTGCCTATTTCCCCAGTCTCTTCATCTTATACCCCTCTGTTCTCAATCCCTTGTTTCCTTCTTTGTTCTAGTCTCTCTTGAGGTGGACATTCTTTTCATCAAGGGCCATCCCACTATAGGTACCCTTGATTCTATCCCCTCCCACCTTTTGCAAATTGCCTCTATTAATATCCTTCCTCTCTACACTTCAATTGCTTCCTATTTATTGCCTTCCCCATTGCCTGATACCATGTCTTACTCATCCTTCACTAGATTCTATTTTCTTCACTACCTTTCATTTTATGCTTCTGATTTCAACATTCAGCTGAAACTACTCTCCCCAACATTACTTAAGATTTCTTAGTTGATTTCTGAAAAAATTTCCACAAACTACAGGTATATCCCCAATATTCATCCTGAGCTCTTTTCCCCCTTTCTCTTACTTGGTGATGTGTTAAGATAATGGATTTAGCAGATACTCAGGGACCCACCTGGAGATTTAAACTGATTGAATTAAATAAGGTGACTTACTGTTGACAGCTTACTAGATTGTAAGCACATCTGGCTGGAATTTAAGAGTACTTAAGAAAGCATGGTTCTCAGAAGCTAACAACTTTGAACCTTGACCACCTTCTGGTCCAGTCAACCAATCAGCTTGAAGAACCTCCCAATTCTGGGAGGGGACAGGAAGGAGGAAGCTGAGCCTGCATAGGAAGATCACTGTTTTGGGACTGTGAGACATTGCGGTGGCGGCAGAGGACTTCACAGGGGAGTTAGGAAAATTAGGATTGCCAGATTATAGGAATTCTGTTCTCAATCGTTCTCTTTCTTTTACTATCTTTTAATAAACCCTTAAAAACCTAAAGTTGTTTATCAGTATTTTAGTCAGTTTCCCCCCAAAACTGGGGGTACAGATTAGAACCTACATTTAAAAATTTAAATTACACAGTGACATCATAAGTTTAGCTTGAATAATTATCTCTGTGTGGATAACTCTCAGATCAATATAATCACTTTTTTTTAATATAATCATTTCTAATCTATCTTAAGTGCCTGTGCCACGATATAAACTGACCATTAGACATTTTGAACAGGCTATCTCATACTCAATATGTCCAAACCAGAACTCCCAATCTTTTCCCTCATACCCACCTCTCTTCTGAATTTACCTATTTCTGATAAGGAAATCATTGTTTTTGTAGTTTCCCAGATTCAAAATCACAGTGTCATCTTCAACTTTTCATTTTCATGTAACCCCACACATCTAATTAGTGGCCAATTTTTTCTCAGTAACATCTCTCTCATACGATATTGTTTTCTTCTCTCCGATCACATAGCTATCATCTTAGTTTTGGCATTCATCACCCCCTTTCAGAACTTGTGAGAAAATAATTATTAATCATACATTTCTTTGGGGGGAACCAGGGACCCAATTCTAGCCTTTCACCCACCTCTACTTTGGAAGGTTCAGTCCAGGAGACTTTAGCTAAACTCAGGGCCTAATTCTGTGCAGGGCAAGTCCAAGGCCAATGAACTGAGGGGATGAAGCCACACCTATCTGAATTCAACTTTGCCCCTCAGGGGCTCTGTTTCCTATTAGACCTCCATGGAAGAGCTCGTTTTAATAAAGACCACCCTTATGTCACGTCAACCGATAGAATTGAATGATGCTAGCCAATTAGCTTTGATCAGTGTGTAAGAGCTGCCTCTATCAAAAGAGGAAAAAGCCTTAGATGGGGAGGCCAGTGCTGTTCTTGGCTTGGTGAGCTGTCCTGTTGGTGAATGTTCTTCTCTTAGGCCAGTATGGGTAATGTAGAGACAAAATATTGCTGGGAGTTTTTCTGCTTCTGTTAAATGCCATGTGGTTAATCCTTTTATAATATGTAATATTAATTAATAATAAATATTGCCTGAACAGGTGCAATAGCCATTAATTTATAAGTTGCAATATTTTAGAAAACCCATCCTAGCCCCCCAATAATTTAAATAACAGACTATTGCATCAGTTTCTGATGTTCTCCTGCTAGATATCTGTCCTCAGTCCAATTCATCCTCTATATAGTCACCAGACTATTTATTTAATATTTTATTCCCCCCAAATTATGTTAAAACAATTTAAAACTTTTTTAAAAAAGGTTTTGAGTTGTAAATTCTATCCCTCCCTCCCTTACCTTCCCCCTCCCTGAGATGGTAAGTAATCAGATATAGGTTATACATATGCAATTATGTAAAACATTTACATATTAGTTATTTTGTAAAAGAAGACTGGAACAAAACATTTTTTTAAAAGCAAAAAAATAGTATATTTCAATCTGTGTTCAGATAATATCAGTTCTTTCTCTGGAAGTGGGTAGAATGTTTCACCATGTATCCTTTGGGATTGTCTTGGATCATTGTATTGTTGAGAATAGCTAAGTCATTCACACTTGATCATCATATGATATTGTTGTTACTGTGTACAATGTTCTCCTGATTCTGCTCACTTCATTTTGCATCAGTTCATGTAAATCTTTCCAGGTTTTTCTGAAATCATCCTTCATAGTACATCTGCTTTATGGGACAAGAAAATGACAAACCACTCCATTATCCTTACCAAGAAAACCCCACATAGAGTCAGAAAGAGGTGGACACTATTAAAAAACAAAACTGAACAACACCCAACCTATTCAGTAAACTCCAGGGGCTCCATATTACCTTTAGGATCAAATATAAACTTCTCTTTTGGGTAGTTACATCTGTGCATCCCCTGTCACTTTTCTACCTTTCCACTCTTTTTCCCCCCTGGGGCAATGAGGGTTAAGTGATTTGCCCAGGGTCACACAGCTAGTAAGTGTCAAGTGTCTGAGGCTGGATTTGAACTCAGGTCCTCCTGAATCCAGGGCCAGTGCTTTATCCGATGTGCTCCCCCTCCCCTTTTCCACTCTTCTTACACTTCACTCCCCTCTATTCTATCACCCAGGCTCACTGACCTACTTGTTCCTCTCTTCCAACCACACTCTCATCTCCTTGCTTTTGCATTGCTTGTTCCTTATGCCTAGAATATTCTTTTTCCTCTTCTTCCTCTTCCTCCTCCTCCTCTCTTTTCCTTCTTAAGATCCCTAGTTTCATTCAAGACTTTGTTTAAATGCACCTTCTTCTTGAGATATTTCCTGGGTTTCCCTCCTCTCCTGCTAGTTCCTTCTTCTCCAATTGTTACCTTGTATCTACTTTGTGTGTTTCACATATACCTACATATCATTTATAGAGTTTGTATGTTGTACCCTGCCCCCTTTCCAGGAATAGAACTACCTTGATGGCAAAGACTGTTTTGCTTTTGTTTTTGTATTCCTGAACAATGGCTGGTTCATAATAGGTGCTTAATAAATGAATATTTATTGATATCAACAGCCATGAATTAGTCAGTTAATAAGCATTTATTAAACACTTAAAATGTGTTGTTCTAAATCCTGGGGATAGAAAGTAAGGCAAAAAAATTCTAAAATTTTCATAATATAAGAAGAACTCTATTGAGGGAGAGTACCAGTAACTCCCAGAAGACAATATTAAAAACATCAACAACAACAACAGGTAGTAATAAAACTCATGGTTTCAGATTTCTATAAAAAAGTGGGAATGAACTTTAAAAAGCTTAATGTGATCAGGCATATGGTTCCATAGCCACAGGTGCCCCCCCCAATTGCCTTTTAATTTTTAAAAATAATACCATCTAAGAATTCTTTGGCCTGTTTAGTATCTTTTCCTGTTTGAGCTATTTTGAATCTCCCTCAATGCCTTCACAGAAGCACAGAATTCCTGAAGCTATCTGGTCCAATCTTCATCTGAGCAAGAACTTGTACAACATAATAGGAGAACTTATATCTAGCTTTCACTTGAAAGTCTCAAGGAAGTAAAAATCTACTCTTTGCCAAGGCAGCCCATTCTACTTTTAGATAGCTCTCATTGGGGTGCTTTCCTGTGCTTCAAGCCTAAATGTGTCTTTTCTATCTATCGCTACTACTCTCATGAACCTTTGCTTCTCTTTCTCAGATGCCACTTCTTCCTTGAGTAGTGCCTGGCTCATGTTATTGTTGGGTTGTGTCCATCTCTTTGTGACTCTATGGACTATATAGCAAGCCAGGCCCTTCTATCCTCTATTATCTCCCAAAATCTGTTCAAGTTCATGGTCATTCTTTCCATGATACTGTCTATCTGTCTCATCCTCTGCCATCCACTTTTCTTTTTGCCTTCAATTTTTTTCCAAATATCAGGGGCTTTTCCAATAAGTTTTGTCTTCTCATTATGCGACCAAAGTATTTAAGCTTCAACTTCAGTATTTGATCTTCCAGTGAATAGTCTGAAATAATTTTTTAAAATATTGACTAAATTGATCTTGCTGCTCAAGGGACTCTCAACAAGCTTTTCCAGTGCCAGAATTCAAAAGAATTAATTCTGTAGTACTCAGTTTTCCTTATAGCCCAACTTTCACAGCTTTGCTAGTGGAAAAAACCACAGCTTTGACTATAAGGACCTCTGTTGAAAAGGTGATGTCTCTGCTTTTTAGTATGTTGTCCAGATTTACCATAGCTTTCCTTCGAAGGAGCAAGTATCTACATGGCTGCAGTCACCATCTGCAGTGATCTTTGAGCCCAAGAATATTTATTTAATCTGACACTGCTTTCATTTTTTTGTTCTTCTTTGCCAGGAAGTGATATAACCAGTTGCCAAGAGCTTAGTTGTTTTTTGTTTTTGTTTTGATTTTTGATATTAAGCTTCAAGCCAGCTTTTACATTCTTCTCTTTCACTCTCATCAAGAAGCTTCTTAAATCTTCTCCACTTTTTGCTATCAGAGTGGTATTGTCTGCATATCTGAGATTGTTTGTATTTCTCTTGGCAACCTCAATTCTGGCTTTTGATTCATCCAGCCTGGCATTTTTCATGATATATTCTGCATATAAGTGAAATAAATAAGTTGACAATATACAACCTTGCAGTACTCTGTTTCCAATCTTAAAACAATCAGTGGTTGCATGTTAGGTTCTAACTGTTGCTTCTTGACCAGCATACAGATTGCTTAGGAAACAAGTAAGATAATCTGGTACTCCCATATCTTTTAGGATTTGCCACATTTTGTTGTGAACCACACAGTCAAAGGCTTTAGTATAATCAATGAAGAAGAGGTAGCTGTTTTTCTGGAACTCCCTCAATTTCTCCACAATCCAGTGAACATTAGCAGTTTTGTCTCTTGTTCCTCTGCCTCTTTGAAAACCAGTCTATTCTTCTGATAATTCTGAGTTCCTATATTGCTGAAGCCTAGCTTGCGGAATCTGCTGGTGTGTGCAGTGTATGAAATTGTTCAATAATTTGAACACCCTGGGGCAGCTAGGTGACACAGTAGATAAAGCACTAGCCCTGGATTCAGGAGGATCTGAGTTCAAATCCAGCCTCAGACATTTGACACTTACTGGCTGTGGGACCTTGGGCAAGTCACTTAACCCTCATTGCTCTACAATGATGATCATGATGATGACAATAATAATTTGAACACCCTTTGGCATTGCCCTTTTTAGGACTGGAATGTAAATGAATCTTTTTCAAATAGTGGCCACTGTTGAGTTTTCTGAATTTGCTGCCATATAGAGTACAACATTTTAAAAGCATCATATTTTTAGGATTTTAAATAGCTCAGCTAGAATTCTTTCACCTTCCCTAGCTTTATTGTTAGCAATGTTTCCTAAGGCCCACTTGACTCCATTCTTCAGCATATCTGGCTCTAGATTAGTAACCACATAATTGTAATTATTGGTGGTGTTGAGATCTTTCTTGTAAGGTTCTTCTGTGCATTCTTTTTTTTGGTGGGGCAATGGGGGTTAAGTGACTTGCCCAGGGTTACAGAGCTAGTAAGTGTCAAGTGTCTGAGGCTGGATTTGAACTCAGGTCCCCCTGAATCCAAGGCCAGTGCTTTTCTGTTCATTCTTGTGATCTCTTTTAAATTTCTTCTACTTCTGTTAAATCCCTATCATTTTCATCTTTTATCATGCCCATTTTTGCATGAAATGTTCCTTTGATATCTCTAATGTTCTGGAAGAGATCTCTTGTTTTCCCCATCATGTTGTTTTCTTCTATTTCTTTGCCTTGTCATTATAAGAAAACCTTCTTATCTCCTTGTTATTCTCTGGGATTCTGCACTGACTTGGATATCTCTTTTTTTTTTTTTTTTGCTGGGTGGGGCAATGAGGGTCAAGTGACTTGCCCAGGGTCACACAGCTAGTAAGTGTAAAGTGTCTGAGTCGGGATTTGAACTCAGGTACTCCTGAATCTAGGGCTTTATCCACTGCACCACCTAGCTGCCCCGGATATCTCTTTCTCTTTCTCCTTCCCTTTCCTTCTTTCCTCAGCTATTTGTAAAACCTCATCAGACAGTCATAGAAGAGAGTTTTAATAAAGATGATCTACTGGAGAAGGAAATGTCAAACCACTCCAGTATCTTTGCCAAGAAAATAGTACTAAAATGATAAAAGTTATGGTGCCAGAAGATGAACCCCTCAAGTCAGAAGGTGTTCAACATGCTACTGGGGAAAAGTGGAAGTCTACTACAAGTAATACCAATAATAATGAAGCAGGTGAGCCAAAGGAAGCCCAGCTGTGGATTTATCTGGTGATGAAAGGAAAGTCTGATGCTGGGTAAAGATCAATATTGCATAGGAACCTGCAATGTAAGATCTATGAAGCAAGGTAAACCAGATGTGGTCTAAGAGGAACTAGAAAGATTAAACACCAACATCTTGAGTCAATGAACTTAAATGGATGGAAACAGGTGAATTTAATTCAGGTGATCACTACTTATACTACCGTGGGGCAAGAATCCCTTAGAAGAAGTGGAGTAACTCATAGTCAATTAAAAAAAAAACAGTACTGGGGTAAAATCTAAAAAATGACAGAATCCAAGCCAAACTATTCAACATCACAGTATTACAAGTCTATGCTCCGACTACTAATGCTGAAGAGACCAAAGTTAATCAGTTCTATGAAAACATTCTACATCTTCTAGAAATAAGACCCAAAAGATGTAACATTCATCATAGGGGATTAGAATGCTAAAGTAGAAAATTAAAAAAGATAATTGGACTAATAAGTGAGTTTGGTCTTGGAGTGCAAAATGTATCAGGGAAGGGCCTTATAGAGTTTGGTCAATATAATTTGCTGTTTGTAGCAAACACTTTTTTTAGGTTATATATGTACAATCACATTAAACATATTTCTGCAATAGTCATGCTGTGAAAGAAGAATCAGAGCAAAAAGAAAAGACCTCAAAAAAGAAAAACAACAACAACAAAAACAATAGAAATAGTATGGTTCAATCTGCATCTAGATTTCACAGTTCTTTTTTTCTGGATTTGGAGAGCATTTTCCATCATGAGTCCTTTGGAACTATCTTGGACCATTGTATTGCTGAGAAGAATCAAGTCTATCACAGTTGATACTGTGTACAATGTTCTCCTGGTTCTGCTCATCTCACTCAGCATCACATAGCAAACACTTTAATTCAACAACCCAAAAGGTGACTCTACACATAGATATCACCAGATAGTGAATACCAAAATCAGATTGATCATATGCTTTGCAGCCAAAGGTGGAGAAGTTCTATACTGTCAGAAACAGATGAGACCTGGAGCTGACTGTGGCTCAGATCGTGATCAGACTTAAATCAAAGAAATCAGGAAAAACCATAAGACTTCTCCATATGAAGCAGGAGTGATGAATAGGTTTAAGGGATTAGATTTGTAGATAGAGTACCTGAAGAACTGGCTAATAGTAGGTGCTTAACATATACTTGTTTACTGATATCTTAGCAGCCATGTCAGCCAACAAATATTTATTAAATACCTACAAAATGCCAGGCAGTGTGCTAAGTCCTGGTGATACAATTAAAGGCAACCCCCGCCAAATTTCATTCTATAGGAAGAACTCTCTTAGGGGAGAAGACCAGTAATTCTCAAACAACAACAACAGCCAAAAAGCAGGTGGTAATAGAATATGCCCTGATTCCTTCATCTATTAGCATTTTCTCTCTTCTCAAATATTTCTAGAATCTGTCTTCTGATTTTTCTCTTTCCTTCTTCACTTCCTACCTTGTCCTATACTCATATAGAATGTACATTGTAGCCCCCAGAAGAATATAAGCTCATTGTGGGCAGGGACTATTTTTTGTTTCTGTCTTCTTTTCCAAGGCCTGGAATAGTGAGTGCCTTGAACATAGGAGTTTTTAAAATATTTATTGAATTGAAAGTATTTTGGAATTGACTGAAGTATTCTGCTCTGTTTATTCAGAGAAACAATATGGTACAGCGGAAAGAGCACCAGACTTAGAGTCAAAAGACCTGTGTTAAAGGCCTGGCCTCTACCACTTACTGAGTGTCAGTTTCTTCATCTCTAAAATGGGAATAATAATTACATTACCTAGCTCACAAAGCTGCTGTTAGGACAACATTCTGTAAAGCTTAAAATTTTATGTAAATGTGATCTGTTATTAGTGTTCCTGGAGGATTTTCCTTTGATAATCTAGTGTATGTTCATCTCTTTCCTTTCTATTTTGTCTTTTCATCAGTGGTTGCTTTTAAAAGGAGTTATTGGTGATGAGATAGAAAAGTGACAGATTGTGCAGTCACTTGGTATCAACATTGCTTGATGCATTTTATAAGGAGAAAAAGGGGTCAGGTGAAATCTGTTCATCTCAATGCATGTTGGGTAATGTAAGTGGAACCAGATTTTTAAATGGAGAATGAAAGCATCTAATCATGTTGAAATCAGTGGCTTGCTTAAAAAAGGTGGAAATGATGTCAGATATGTGAAACACAGATGTGAGGTCAAAGCATAATCCCTCAGAAAGGTAACTAGGAATTTTTCTTCACAGGTCAAACACCACCAACACTGCACAAGCACAGGAGAGAAATCAGTGAGATAAAGGGGAGGTGCAGGGCAGGGCTGGCAAAGTACGCCCTTGTATTTCCACTAGGGGAATGAGAAAAACCATCAGGTAGTTTTCTCTTTTAACTAATTATTGTTGGTAGCTAACTGCAAAGCTCTCTTCTATGCTGTAGTTCTGTTTCAACCCTCGAAATTCAGCCTTCTGAGTGAGATTCTGGTTGCCCTGACCTAGCTGTACTCTGCTATCTAACAGTGAAAGGGAAGCACAGATCACTCACTAAACTGCTGTAGTTGCAATGCATTCTTACAGAATGAAGGAGGAAAGATGTCTAGAATAAAATTTGTTCCACCAAATATCAAAGAGCCCAAGGGTACAAATAAAACATAATGCTACCTCATAAAAATTTTTAAAATACCAAGTCCATCCATCAAGGATATTGTTAAGTCACAACCAAGAATTGTGCCTTTCACAGCAGGGGGATGGTACCTACTGGATAAGGGAAAGATTCAAAGTTCAAAGCCTTAGACATTTTTTTGGCTACATATTAAGTGCCAGATAAACTGAATGTTTTAAATGCCTGTAAAACAAAAAGCACCAATCTATATCTAATAGAAATTCACAGTTCAATATCTAGTTGTTTTTTTCTGTTCTTTGTATATGGAAATACTTGTGATTATAAAGTTCATAAGAAGAAAGAAAATTTGTATTAAAAAAGACATCTACACCAGCCCTGGATTCAGGAGGACCTGAGTTCAAATCCGGCCTCAGACACAGCACTTACTAGCTGTGTGACCCTGGGCAAGTCACTTAACCCCAATTGCCTCACTAAAAAAAAAGACATCTAGCACTTCAGATCCTTGTCTCCCAGTATAGCTACATTCAAGAAGGAAAGGGGTCAGAGGAATGGATGAGTCTCTGTGTGCATGGTTGGGATTTCTCAATTGATCATCTGATGACTTTTATTATTTGCTAGGTCAGCTCTGCTCTTGAAAAAGTGAAAATTTTTGTAGCCTATAGACCACTTAAAGCAAAACAAAAACAAAAATTAAACCAGGAACAAAAAATCAAACAAACAAGCAACAAAAGCCTTTGTACCTATTTATAGATAGTTGGGTCATAAGGTAACTTACAGATCAAATCAGTCCAAATTTCTCATTTTGCAGGTAGGACAAAGGAGGTCCAGAGAGTAACATGTCCAGAATCACACCTAGTGATAGTGTCAGAGCTGGCCTCCAAACCCCACAGTCTTCACATTTGTATAACGTGTAAAGCGAGTAATTGGACTTCGACCAATCGATCTCTTTCCCTCCTGCCTCTCCCCACTCCCCATTGATGTTGTCATACAAAGTAAGAGGCAGATAATTTGGTGTTTAACTAACTCTAAATTTGTCTTGAAAGAGGCACTGCTATTGACCAAATGATAATCAGGACTATTTGTGACCCCATTTGGGGTATTCTTAGCAAAGATTCTGAAGTGGTCTGCTATTACCTTCTCCTGCTCATTTTACAGATGAGAAAACTGAGGCAAACAGGGTTCAGTGACTTACCAAGGTTCACAAAGGTAGTAAATATCTGAGGCAGGATTTGGACTCAGAAAGATGAGTTTTCTGACTTCCGGTCCAGCATTCTATCTATTGTGCTACCCAGCTGCCCCCAATCTGTCCATACTTCCCTCATCTTATACTTGTGAAATTGATTTTTTTATACCTAAGGGCAAGACTTTTACATATACCTCTGTTGAATTTTATCTTGTTATATTCATCCAGTGTTCTGTCCTGTCAGGTCCCATTTGGATTCTTATTCTGCCATCTGATATGTTAGCTATTCTGCCTCATATTATGTCATTGGCAAATTTGATCAGTATTCCATCTACATTTTAATTCAAGCCATTGATAACAATGCAAAGCAGCATCCAGACAAACATAGATCTATGAGATACTCCTCAGGATATCTCTTGCCATATTGATAGGGCAGCATCATTAAAAATAAGCAGGGGCGGGGCAGCTAGGTGGAGTAGTGGATAAAGCACCGGCCCTGGCTTCAGAAGGACCTGAGTTCAAATCCAGCCTCAGCTACTTGACACTAGCTGTGTGATCCTGGGCAAGTCACTTAACTGTCATTGTCCTACAAAAACAAACAAACAAACAAACAAAAAATAAAAAACAAACACCATGCTGCTTGTAGTTTCATCTGGGTGAACTTGGTTAAAGGCACATTTTGAAGCTTAGAAATGACATCCTCTTGAAATCACATTGATCTTAATGGCAGCAGGCCTGTTCTCTGCAGCATAAAACCACCTTGTCTATATTATATGGTTCCATGGTCCTGAGAGTTTATTGTATTACAGTGTAAAATGCCCAGTCTTAATTCAGATTGCCGATGCATTTTGGTGTCAAAGAAATGCCCATGCTTCTATTTTTAGTCATCAGATCTGTACTGGGCCAAGTTCTACAGATGTTGAGAAATGTATTTCAGATGCTCTCTTTGCCAAATACTAGGCAGCGTAACTCACCCATGTTTCCTTGGAAAATATTTCCAGGAAATTGACACATAATAGTAAACTTCAAATAACTCTTCTCTTCCTCCTTGTCTTCCTATTACTTCATATATTGAATGAAATTCTACTTGTATTTTAAGACCAGGCTAAAGCTTGGGTTCTCCCTTCCCGAATCTTTTCTTCATTTTACCATCCAGAAGTCATGTCTTTCACCTCCCATTTCTCATAGAATCTTGTGTGTACTTATATGAGCTACTATAATTGGGGGCTCTTTCACTTGGGGCAAAAATGGTTGAGGAAGGAATATGGAAGTATGGGAAAAGTAGAAGACAGTCCAGGCATGGGGGTTGAGGTGCAGAGGACAGTAAAACAACAGATATATTTGTTCAAAGAGAAGGGGGCAGCTAGGTGACACAGTGGATAAAGCACCAGCCCTGGATTCAGGAGGACCTGAGTTCAAATCTGGCCTCAGACACTTGACACTTACTAGCTATGTGACCCTGGGCAAGTCACTTAACTCTCATTGCCCTGAAAAAGAGAGAGAGAGAGAGAGAGAGAGAGAGAGAGAGAGAGAGAGAGAGAGAGAGAGAGAAGGGGGAAGCCTAGAGAGTATGACTTTCTCTTCCTTAGGTGGTGTGTATGTGTTTGGGGGAAAGGAGATAGGCCTTGGGAGAGAGGCACCATGGTGATGACACCCTGAGAGTGGCAGTCTGGGGTCAGTCAGTCAACAGGCATGCATTAGGTGCTTTTCCTCTTATTATTACCAAATTTGCCTCTTGACATCTTCTATTCTTCTTAGTTTTTCCCTCTGGGTAATTGTCACATTTCCCTTCCTTCCTCCCTCCCTTTCTTCCTTCCTTCCTTCCTTCTCTCCCTCACTCCTTCCTTTCATTTTTTCTTCCTGGCAAAGCAGCTAGAGGGAAGTGTGTATGTAGAAAGAGGTGTTGGATGTTTTGAAAGAAAACTGTAACAACAGCTTTCTGCCGCTTAGGCCATATGCCTGCCACAACCATGGCAGTTATTTTAGGAGAACATTATGAATTTTTAGCATAATATGCCCTAGCCAGAATTGAAAGGAGAAAACATGTGTTTCTTAACCCAGCGTTCAATTCCATAGTAAACGTTCAATTCAATTCAATCCAGCAAGTGTTTATTAAGTGATTACTATATGCTGGGCAATGTATTTGGTCCAAAGCTGAAAGAAGCAGTTCTTTTCCTCAAGGTTCTTATATTTTTGATGCAAACTGGTGGTTGTGGAGAAATATCATGTGCATAGAGAAGTAAATACAAAAATCATATAAAGTTAATACAATTAATTGGGCAGTGGGAGAGAGAGAGAGGAAGGATCAGAAAAGCTTTTTTTGTTGGGGCTGGCACTTGAGCCAAGCTTTGTAGGCTAGATATTCCAAGAAGTGGAGCTGAGATGGGAACACATTCCAGATATCAGATACAATCCAGGCAATTGTCCATAGGTGGGAGATGAAAAGGCCACTTAATTCTTTGAAACAAAGGAGTGGCGGATGGAGGAGAGTGTTGAGATGATTTGAGGTGTGTAATTGCAAGGGAGAGGGAGTTCCCCATAGATAGCCTCATTTCAGTAAAGTATGAGGCAAGGTCCTCTGCCAGAAGGGAGGAAGGAAAGAAGGGGTGGTGAAGGAGGCAATGAGGAGTGAAGACAACTTTTGGAACAGCCACTGTAGAGAATGTGATAATCAATCAGATGAGAATAAGAAAATTGTCATACAGCAATGAGGGCCCAGCTGACATCACCTGGATGACATAACTGGTACAGTAGATTGCATCAGGGCAGTGAGCTATTTCCTCTAGCAAGCAGGAAAAGGGAATGCAGGTCATGGGAGAAATCTAGGGTTGGGTTCTGGAAAGAAATGAGTGAAAAAGGGACAAGAGGGAATTCAAGGGTAGAGGATGGTAGAAATGCTAAGGGCCAAAATTTTGAAGGGAGAATAGTGAAAACAGAGTAGGGGTGAGGACCTGAGAAATAGATGGAAGGATGGAATGACAGGAGGGTACAATGAGGGCTGTGGGAGAGGTGGAAGGACAGGGAATCATAGAATCATAGCATCATTAGACCATAGATTTAGAGCTAGAAGAGACTTTAGGTCATCAAGTCAATAGAGTATTCTATACAAGGATAAACCATGGTTTGTGGACTCTAATTTCTATGTTCATTTATTTTTCTGGGAAGTCAAGACCAGCTTCTCTGGATTTGTTCAAATGATCATTGATTTAGAGCCAGAAGGGACCTTAGAAGTCATTCAGTCCAATCTTTTCATTTTACAGATGAGGAGACTGAGGCACAGAAAAGTTAAGTGACTTACCTAGAGTTGTGAAGCTCACAAGTATCTGAGGCTAGATTTAAACTCAAGTTTTAATGATTCCACTACAGTGCTCCATTGTCTATCAGTAAAAAAAAAAAAAAAGGATTGCCATACAGTAGGGAGGGCCTAATTGAGATTAGATAACATAAAACAGTAGCGGACCCAATGGGCATAGGTTGTGTGAATTCCTTCTATGGTGTACAGGGATCTGTTCTGAGAACTGCGCAGAACAAAGACAAAAAAGTAAGAGTCATGGTCTTAATTGGGTGAGGTTATATTGTGTCTACAAATAAAGGACCCAGAAAACCAAGGGTGGAGGGACATGGGGAAGGTTGTGTAGAGAAAGTGGAACCTGAGCTGAACCTTGAAGAAATATGTAGTTGCTGAGGTAGAAGTGATGAGACAGACTGGAAAGACTTACATGAACTGATACAAAGTGAATTGAGCAGAACCAGGAGAACATTGTATACAGTAGAAGCAATATCGTATAATGATCAACTGTGAGTGATTTAGCTATTCTCAGCAATGCAATGATCCAAGATAATTCAAGGACTGAAAGAGTCAGAATGCAGATCAAAGCATACTTTTTAAACTTTATTTTTCTTGTTATTTTTCTGTTTTATTTTGTTTTTTTGTTTGTGGTTTTTTTTACAACATGATACATGCATGACTAATATGGAAATATATTGTGCACATGATTGTACATGTATAACCTATATCAAATTACTTGCTTTCTCAATAAGGGAGTGGAGAGAATTTGTAATTCAAAAATTTTTTAAATGTTAAAATTGTTTTTACATGTAATTGGGGAAAAGTAAAATATTAAATAAAAAAAGAAATGATGAGGTAGAGCATCTGACTACAAGAACACGTTGTACATGTTATATATATACATATATATGCACACACATATATACATACACACATGCATAGACATATATGTAGATAGGAGCAAGAGCCTTAGATGCCAGATTAAGGTTAATCTTTTATCCTAGAAGCAATGGAAAAACAGGGCTTCCTGAGACTCCAAGTCTAACCCTTTTAACCACTGTGACACCTAGAGGGAGGCACACAGCTGTCCCAAATTACTGCCCAGGTTGTAAAAGAGCAAAAAGTTGTTCTCTTGACACTGGTAAGTTTTGTTTGGCATGAATTACAATAGCTGGTCCTTGGTTGTTCGTGACAGGGTGCTGAGAGTGGAGTCTAAGGCATGTGGGGAACAGAGCTTGGCTGGAGAGGTCATGTTGGGATTAGAGGATAAACAAAGGGTTAGTGTCTTGTTGGGAGAGTTGGAAGTTGATGTAGAAAGTGATGGTGTGACTCAGCAGGTGAGAAAGAATATTATCTGATGGTGAGCCATTGTGCAGGGTTTGTAGGTCATTGTGGGGGTGCAGTTAACAGGCGGATTGGATTTGCCCCTTGAGAGATACTTAAATTGTGGAGGGGTGGAGAGAGCAGTTGCCTGGTTCATTCTGTTGGCATTTCAGGCTATGAGATGCTGTGTGACTCTAGACCAGATGAGTCAAATGTGAGGCTGCATGTGGCATACAATACTCTTGAGTGTGACCAGACCTAAATGAAAATTTTAATTGGGAAATATTTAACAAAATAAACAAAAATACAACAATACATTTGTTGTCGTTCCATCTTTCCAGTTGTATCTGAGTCTACGCGATCCCATTTGGGTTTTCTTGGCAAAGATACTGGAGTGCTCAGCCATTTCATCCAGTAGAATAAAACATAGATAATAGTAATATGTGATTTTCTAAGTCAACATGCAGCCCTCAGGGATCCATTTCTATTTGAGTCTGACATGACTGTTCCAGGTCCCAGAAGGCTCCCATTGCAGTGGTGTCAGCATTTGGGAACTCATGAGGAAAGAGCCCTAAAAGATGCTATATCTGATGGCAAAGTTCTGATAGTTCCTTCATTTGGGAAAGAGAATTGCTTGGAGATGGTATTCAAGTGGACCCATGCTTGGAGTACTTGAGGTAAATGTAGGCTGGAGTGGATCCACAGCATGGCTTGTGTCATGGAAATAGTACTGGGCTTGTATGCAGATTTGAGTTTGAAGATTCAAGGTAGAACTCTTGGACAAGGTTGGAGGCAAAGGCTACCTAGACCAGGGCTAAAAGTTTTCCCACTTGTGACCCCTCTTTTCATCTGAGAATTTTTTACTTGACCCTGGATATATATAGGTAAATAAAGTAGGTATACAAAGCAAACATTCACTGCCAAATTTTTCATGACCCCCACATTCAGTTACGTGACCCCATATGGAGTTGCAGTCCACAGTTTAAGACCCTTTCACCCAGATTGTGGCAAGCTGAAAGGAGAGTTTAGGAAGGAGGGGAAAGGACTCTCTTGTAGTATCCTTTTGTAGCAGTGCTGCCTTGGGAATGAGATGGTGATAGAAGTTATAGGAAAATGTTGACGGAAGCAAAGAAAATGGTCAACCTTCTTTCTTTCTTTCTTTTTTGTTTGTTTTTTGGCAGGGGCAATGAGGGTTAAGTGACTTGCCCAGGGTCACACAGCTAGTAAGTGTCAAGTGTCTGAGGCCAGATTTGAACTCAGGTCCTCCTGAATCCAGGGTTGGTGCTTTATCCACTGTGCCACCTAGCTGCCTTGGTTCCCCTTTCTTTCTCCTCATTACCTCTCCTCTTTTCCCTATGCTCTCCATTATTTCCTTCTTTTTTTTGGTTTGTTTGGTTTTTTTGGCGGGGCAATGGGGGTTAAGTGACTTGTCCAGGGTCACACAGCTAATAAGTGTCAAGTGACTGAGGCCGGATTTGAACTCAGGTACTCCTGAATCCAGGGTTGGTGCTTTATCCACTGCTCCACCTAGCTGCCCCCAATCTCTTTTTTGTCCTGCCTCTCTTTTCAAGTTCTTGACCTGATTCAAATCTAAGTGAGATTCAGGCTCATTTATGCCAGATTATAATGGTTGTATATTGAGCAGTTACTAGGGGGGGAAATGATCTTTTTTTCCTCTTTATTGAATTAGATGACCAGAATGATGTATTTCTAGCTATTTCTCCCAAGAGATTTATTGTATAAGACTCTTTTTATAGTTTCTATTGTGGTTTGACTTTCTCAATCTTCCCAGAAGGGACAATGGTAATTCTATTTCAAAGTAGATTCATTTGCACTTTCATGTACTCTGAGGTATATGGAACACAGCAGAGCATGGCTCCCGTTTTCTGTGTTACCTTCACTATGATGATGATGATTTTTATTAATTATAAGCTTGAATAATGGGTTGAAGATTGTAAGATGAAACAATGCCGATGAATGCAAAGTCTCCCTCCCCACCAGTGGACCTGAGATTTCTTCAGCACCAGGAGCTCTGAATGAAGAACTCTACCAATACGGATCAACACCTTTCTCTGAGACTTGCAGTTCTAGAGAACTTCCTTTAGCCCTGCGTGACTAGCCCAGGGTAATAGACAGGAAGGAAATAGCAAAGACGAGATTTGAACTCAGATTTTCCTGACTCTGAGGCCAGATTTTTAGTCATTATGCCACAGTCTGTCACTCTGTCTCTGTTTCTGTCTGTCTCTGTCTCTGTCTGTCTGTCTCTGTCTCTCTCCCTCTCCCTCCTTCCCTCTTTCTCTTAGGTGATGCAGCAGATAGAGTGCTAGACCTGGAGTCAGGAAGACCTGAGTTCAGATGTTGCTTCAGACACTTTCTAGTTGTGTAACTCTGGCCAAGTCACAACCTCTGCCTGCCTCAGTTTCTTCAGCTTTAAAATGAGACAGTAATAGTACCTATACTTCACAGGATTGTTGTAGGATAAAATGAGATTAATATCTGTCAAACACTCAGCACAGTGCTTGGCACTAAATTTTGGCACTATTTTTTATGATTTCCTTCATGTGCAAAGGTTGTCTGGATGTTATTTGCATATATCATTCAATAAGAACAGGCACTAAATAGATGCTTATTCCCTTCTCTTCATATGCACATTGTACACATGTACTCACATACAATTATATATTATACATGTATTATATATGTATGTATTGTTGTATATAAATGTATGTAGAGTTATTATGTAGCTAGAAATCTATTAAGCTATTATAGATTGACATCTAAAGGGCATACCTAGAAAACTTCCTTGAATTGTCAGGCCCTTAGGGCAATGTACCCTATTAGAACGGAAGCTCCTTGAGGGCAGAGACAGTTTTGCTTTTGTATTTGTATCACTAGCAGTTAGCACAGTGCCTGGTACATTAAAAGCACTTACTGAATGCTTGCTGATTGATTACTCTAAACATAGTGACTTTATATACTTCGTATTAGAAAAAAATTTAGAAGGAAGGGGGGGTTAAGTACATCGAGAACATTAGATTCCAAGATTCTTGGCAGTAGCAGTAAATGTGGGGCATTAGCATTTGTTTGAATCATTATGGAATACAGTGCCTGATACATCATAGGGATTTATTTAATAAATGCTTGTTGATTGATTGACAGATGGTAACTATGGAGCGAGGTAGCTAGGTGATGTGGTATATAGAACACTGGGCCTGGAGTCAGTAATACCTGAGTTCAAACTTGACTTCAGATACTTACTAGCTGTGTGACAATGGTCAAGTCACTTACCAATGTTAGTCTCAGTTTCTTCATCTGTAAAATGAGCTGGAGAAGAAAATGGCAAACCACTCCAGTATCTTTGCGAGAAATCCCCAAATGGGGTCATGAAGAGTCAGACACAACTGAATGACTGAACAACAAAAACAAACTGTGGACTAATAATGCTAAATTAGTTCTTTTCTTAGGTTTTAAAAATTATTAGTAGTAAATAAGATTATTTTTTTTTACTAGCTAGAAGACCTTGATGCTTTCCCAGGAAGTTATTTTCACCATCTGCTAGAAATGTCAACTAAGAACCAATATTGACTCTGACATTTGACTTCTAAACCAAAATGTCTCAGGAATAGAGTCAGACTTTTCTGTAGCTGTCATGAGATGCTAGTGTCAGCCTCAGGCTCATAAATTGCATTTGTGTTATATTGCTATGCTTCATAAATGTCTTATTTGGGAATAAATGGCTGAGCATTCTATATATACAGTTGGAGAAAATGTGTCACATAGGAGTGACTTGCTCTTGTGACACAAAATAAATGCTTGTTAACTGATTGAAAAATATTAGAAAAGCAGTATAATTATATGGCATGCTTTTTTTAAAGTAGAAAAGCAGTATAATTAAAATAAAATAAAATAAAATTTAAAAAGTAGTATAATTAAAATCTGGATTCATTTTATGATTTCCTCCATATGCAGGGGTTGTTTGATTGGTATTTACATCTATTAATCGATAAACATTTATTAAGTGCCTACTCTGTTCCAGACACTGTGCTAAGTGCTAGGGATACAAAAAGAGAAAAAAGACAGTCCTTGCCCTCAAGGAACTTAGAATCTAAGGCGGGAGACAACATGCAAACAAAGGAAGCTATATACAGGTTAAATAGGAAGTAAGATTTGTATTGTTGACTCCAAGTGAAGACAAAGGCTCATAGAATGGTAGCACTGGCAAGGACCTTAGAGGCCATCTAGCATAACCCCCACATTTTATAGAAATAAAAGCTCAGGGGCAGCTAGGTGGCACAGTGAATAAAACATTGGCCCTGGATTCAGGAGGACCTGAGTTCGAATCTGGCCTGACACTTGACACTTACTACCTGTGTGACCCTGGGCAAGTCACTTTAACCCTCATTGCCCCACAAAAGAAAGAAAGGAAAGGAAAGGAAAGGAAAGGAAAGGAAAGGAAAGGAAAGGAAAGGAAAGGAAAGGAAAGGAAAGGAAAGGAAAGGAAAGGAAAGGAAAGGAAAGGAAAGGAAAGGAAAGGAAAGGAAAGGAAAGGAAAGGAAAGGAAAGGAAAGGAAAGGAAAGGAAAGGAAAGGAAAGTGACTTGCCCATGTCACACGGAGAACCTAGTCTAGAACCCAAATCACTGGGCTCTTGGAATAATTGAACCAGAATTACAAGGAACCTCAAAGGCCGCTTAGTCCAGCCCCCTCATTTTAGACACAAGAAGTACGATGAAAGAGGTTAAATGATGTCTGTGATCACACAGACGCCGAGGGTCAGAAGTAACATTTGGGGACAGCTAGGTGGTGCAGTGGATAAAGCACTGGCCCTGGATTCAGGAGGACCTGAGTTCAAATCCGGCCTCAGACACTTGATACTTACTAACTGTGTGACCCTGGGCAAGTCACTTAACCCCCATTGCCCTATCCAAAAAAAAAAAAAAAGAAGTAGAAGTAACATTTGGATCAATACTCTCTGATTCCAGAGTCAGAGGTCTTCTTTCCATCCCATACTGGTCTAATGTTCTTTCCATTGTATCCACCATTAACACTGGGCTAGATGGGGAACTTTTACCTTAGGAAGGTTCAGAAGAGTTTTGACAGCATAATAGAACTCCAGCCCTAGGACTAGCGACTGTTGAAATCTTCCCTGGCTTTTCCACCTCATTACCCAGAGTCAGAATAGAAATGCATTTAGCCCCATCAGATAGAGTCCAAAAGCAGGATAAAAGCTGAGCAATTTGCTCTAGGGAAGGTTTTCATTGTGGCTTCTCCTGACAGATACCTTCTAACGACCACAGGAACAGGCAGCTATGTTTTTATCTGCCATGAAGCCAGCTTGTTTCTGAACATGAGCTGACCAAAGGGACTCCGTGACTCAGCACTTGGCTGCTCTCAGGCACCTCTGAGTCTGATTCCTCAGCGTGGAGGCCAGAGGAGGGGAGGTAAGCTTCAAAGTTTCTTCCTGCCTGGGGAAAGGCACAGTCTGGAGTTTCCACGTTGCCAAGTGCACCACATGAATATTCTTGATGCTTGGCCGGGCAGGCAAAGAGCTGCAGAAGAACAGGTTGGAGTGTATAAATGAGATTGTCCTGGTTACTGAAGGTCTGCAACACATCAACAAAATGCCATTGGCTCTGAAGTGCCTTTTGGGGGGAAATGTTTTAGGATTGGTAACAGTCATTCAACTTCATGGTCTTTTTTTATTGAGGAAAAATGGGAAAGCATTCTATTGGGGGTCATGGGGCTTGGGTTCAAATCTATACTGTGTCACTTAACACCTATGTGACCAAGGGAAAGTCACTTACCTCTCTGGTCTTGGATTGCCTCATCCATAAGATGAAGGGATTGGTTATAAGTTTTCTTTCCTCTAAATCCATGATTCTATGTCTAGAGGTAGACGTGAGAATATTCTTTTATGCAGGCTCTGAGTTTCCTTGGGCTTGATTATGAGATTATATAATTACTCGGTAATGACAATGACAATGACACGGTCATAGGTTTAGAGCTGGAAAGGACCTCAGACATCATGGAGTCCAACTCCTTTATTTTATAGATAAGGAAACTGAGGCAAACAGGGTGAAGTGATATGCCCAGGGTCACACAGCTAGTAAGCGTCTGAGGCAGGATTTGAACTCAGGAAGATGAGTCTTCCTGAATCTAGAGCCAGCGCTCTATGCACTATGGTGCCACCTAGTGGTCCTTAGTCTTGCATCTTAGTCCTTTCTTTACCTAGATGTTCTATCTCATGCTAATCTCACAAGTACAAATCTGTTTTATTTTAGCTGCCTCCCCCTTTAATCATCTCAACTTGGTGTTTACATTCTATTGTCCAATTTCTTCTGGTCTGCCATAGGTTTTCAGCTGAAGGTACTATAAACTTATAGAGATCTTGGTTTACAGGAAAGTGTACAGGCTTTGTAGTTGGCCTGCCTGGGTTCAAATTCTAGCCTACCCCCCTCCCTTTTTGACCTTTACAGGTCACATAACCGCTCTGGTCCTCAGTTTCCACATCTGTAAAACTAGGTAGTTGGACTAGATTACTTCTAAGGACTCTTCCTGCTCTAGGTTTATATGAATTTACTCATCTAATCCCTTTTACCCCAAACTCATTTTATTCATGAGGAGATTAGGGCCCAGAGAGGTTATAAGAATGGATTCTGGTACAATAGGAAGGATTTGCAATAGGAAGATCTGGGTTTGAATCCTTCATATTCTACTTATTAACTGTGTGACCTTGGACAATCTCTCTGGGCCCCATCCATAAAACTGGGCTGTTGGACTGGATGACCCGTAAGGTTCTGTCCAGCTTTAATTATATGCTCTTAAGTAATTTGCTCAAATGTAAAATGGTAATGAGGAGCAGAGACAGTATTTGAATCCAAGACCTCTGATTACAATTTCCATAACATTCCATCCCATTGAGAAAATGCAGAGCCTGCCAGTGTGAGGCCCACTGTCTTCCTCCAAATGGATTGGGATTCACAGTAACCCTAATCTGGTGGAGGCAGGAGTGACTGGATTAGAAAGCTGGATTTTAGGTAGAGCATGAGTTATGTGTAGTTGTCATTTTGTATTGTTTGGTTTGGTTTTATTTTTCAGTTGTGAGGCCAGGTTAGACATCTGGGTGGTCCAAAGGATACAGAGGAAGGTCTGGAGTTGGCAAGATCCCTCAAAGAGTTCAAATCTGGCCACTGACTAGATGTGTGATCTTGGGCAAATCATTTAACTTCTGTCTGGCTCAGTTTCCTTGACTATAAAATAAGATTAATAATAGCATCTACCTCCCAGGGTTGTTGTGAGGCTCCAATGAGATAATATTTGTAAATCATTTGGCACAGTGCTTGGCACCTTGTAAGAGCTATATAAATGCTAGCTATGATTATTATTGTTGTTGTTGTTATTGTTGTCATTTGCTTTGAGCCATCTCTAGTCACCAAAGGTTCTCAAGTAGATCCTGGATGTTGTAGAATAGTTTCCTGTTCTGGTATATGTTGGACCATGTGACCAAAGAAGCTCTTTCCAACTGGACAAATCTATGATTCCATAGCCCCATGTGTCATGTCTATGGTGGCATTTTGACTAGGATGATGGGGCTTTGTCACCAGGGATAGGATGTCAACAAGATGCTTCTTAGGGGGATAAGAAACTAAATGTTTTGTAGAGAGATTGAGAGTCAGGAAGTATTAGGGTAAGGGGAGGAGAACAAAGCTACCAATCAAAAAGCATTTGTTAAATACCTCTTATGCTGGGGCTCCAGAGGCACAAAAAAACCCCAAAACTCCTCCTCAAGGAGGTCACACTGTTTCATATACACACATATATGCAAATATATACATACATATATACATGTGTTTTATAGATATAATTATATATAAATTATATTATGCACATACACATATAATTAAATTCAAAATAAACATAGGGTAATTTCGAGGTAAAAGTTGTGGGAATCAGGACAGAGATCTCAAGTAATAAGGAAGGGCTGAGAAGCCTCTCTTTGATAGCTGACCATTGGCCAAGTGCCCACAAAAGAGAAAGGAGCTAGTTCTGAGACTTCTGTAATAAAATTGGAATCCAAAAACCTCATCAAATTGGGGGTGAACTTTTGGCTTAATCAGTATATGTTTTCCAAATTATTTATTTTTGTATAGTGCCTAGCCCATAGTAAGCATTTAAGAAATGACCAGGCAAGTCCCTGCTTCCTCAACGATCAGATTGCTGATGGAAATAGCTCTGGCACAAGGCCAGGACAGAAGTCAAGGTAGACTCACAAGACTGGAACAAGACAGGACAACAACAACTTAGAAACCTGATTGTCATGTTAGTTATACAGTCTGTACCATTTGACTACAGGTAACAAGAAGGAACTTGTGATCATCAACCTTGATCTAGTTTGTGTTACCAGGTCTAAATATAGTTTTTGTGAGGTTCTGATAGGAGAAACCTAGTGGATGTCCTCCCTACATCACTGAATTATGCATATAGGGCTAGAAGGAAACTGAAAAATCACTGGGTCTTCTCATCTCCCAAACTCCAGGTTGTTGAGGGAAAAATAAAACCCACAAAGATTAAATGACTTATGTGAGGTCACAGAGTTGGGATGAGACTCCCAGAATTTTAAAGCTGGAATGAACCTTACAAGCCGCCACCCAAAAATAAAACCCTGCTACAAAACTCTTAACAAGTGAAGACCGCTATTCTATCCTGAAGCAGTTCAGTTGTTTCTGCTTCTGGACAACTTTCATCGTTAGTGTGTTTTTCCTGCAATCAAATCTAAATGTACAACTTGGTGACTTTTACTCATTGTTCTTTGTTTTGTCTTCTAGAGGGTAAAAGAGAAGAAGTCTGATGCTTCTTCCAAAATATGGTACTCCAGATACTGGAAAGTAGATAGCATATTCCCACTGTCTTCTCCCCAGGGTCAATGTTCTCAGTTCCTTTCAATGATTTTCATACGGTATGGACTGGAGGCCTTTCGCCATCCTAATTGCTCATCTGTGGATGCTCTCTAACATATCAATGCCTTTTCTAAATCCATGGTGTCCCAGGCTGCACATACTATCCCAGATATTGTCTAACCAATGCTTAGTAGAACAGAGATGCATTATAGGGGTTGGAAGGTAGAGGTGGGAGAAGTGGTGGGTCTGTGGTGTTACAAGGAAGTGCCACTGAGGAAACCTCCTCTATCAGTGCTGATCTGGATTTATTCTACAATTTATAGTCTTAGAGATTTGCTGGAGGACACCAAGAAGTTAAATGGTTTGTCCAGAGTCACACATATGGCATGTGACAGAGGGGAAGGCTTGAACCCAGGACTTCTGACTTTGATACAGGTTTTCTATCTACTACCCTACACTTCCAAGAAATATGATCACATCCTTATTCCAGAAGAAACACATTTCGATGTAGCCTGAGATCACGTGAGTTTTCTTGGTTGCCATATTGCTGATTTTCCCCTCATCCCCATCCTGATTCTATGAATGCCTATTTCATTGCACCACACTGCTTATGGGGTGGCTGTGAGGTAAGCACTTTGTAAACTTTAAGGTGCTATGGGGCATGCGAGCCATCTTTATTTGCTATACTCGGAAGAAGTCCATGGGGTAGGCAGCATCTAATAGGGCATCAAAGGAGAAAGGTTGTGAACCCATCTCCTCCTTCCTTTGGACGATGCCTTGGGAAAATTCTCCAAGGGGAAACACTGGCTTGAGGTCTTCTGTTTGGGAATACCCCTAGCACATTTTACCATACCATCTTCACCCTTAAAATGGTTATTCATCAACATGTCAATAACAATATCACATGGAAAACCATTTTATACATACCAAGTGATTTACATATAATATAGTAATTTCTAAACCATCTGATCCTTTTACAAAGGAATTAATCAGCCATGAAAAAGGCAATTATCATTTTGAAAATTTAAATGAAATATTTTGTTGAAAATTAACATTGAATATCAACACAACCACCTGAGCTTTCTTAGTAACCATTCAGTCAAATTAATTTCAATGAATAGAATATTATAACTTAAAAAATGTTTCAATGCCTATTTTTATCTACCAACCCACCTTCTCTCTCTTTGAAAAACCCTCCAACCTCAGTTTACCCATCTGCAAAATGACAACAATATCTGCCATAACTACTTCATAGATGTGTTTGTGAGACTGTAAAAAACAAACCCTGATGTTTGTAAAGTACTTTGCAAACATATAAATTTAGGAGGCAGCTAGGTGGTTCAGTGGAGAGTACTCAACTTGGAGTTAGGAAGACCTGAATTAAAATGTAGCCTCAGATATTTACAAGCTGTTTGATCTTGGGCAAATCACTTAACCTTTATGTGCAGTTTTGTCGTTCATATAATGAGGATAATAATAGCATCTCTCTCTCTTTCTTTTTCTCTCTCTCTCCTCACTCTCTCCCTCTCTCTCTCTCTCAGGGTTGTCGTGAGGATCAGATGAGATTACATATGCAAAGCCCTTGGCAAACCTTAAAGTCTATAAATGTTCACTATTATTATTATTATTACTATTATCATGCCGGTTATTATTTATTATTACTTTAGTCAGGGATTGGACAGCACCTTTAAAAAAATCATCACACCTTTTTACATCTCCCATGTTGGCAAACTACTCTGGATTAATATAAAAAAATTATGTGCATAGAAAGAGTATGATTCAGAAAAAAGCAGAGAAAATAGTGAGATCAAGTGGCCCAGTTAGGAGGAAAACAGGGAATGTAACTTGAGGTCTATGATTCTGAAACGACTGTGTACAACTAGGCCAATGCTATGTTTCTGAGAATTACTAATGTTGTCTCTTTCCCCTTCCTTAAACAGACCTCCTTTATTGCATGGAATAGAAATGCTGCCCTACTTTTTCTTTCTCTGGAACTGCTGAGATTTGGGCATGGAATTAAGACCTACATATTTCAGGAAACTTTGTTCTTGCTGCACACATAAAGTTGACAGGAAAACAAGGTGACTGCCGGAGGGTTTGAGAAGGAAGGTTCCAGAAAATATGCCCTTTGTGGCTCTCTGATGATTTCATTTAGTACAGAATTTCTAAAAGGAAAAGAGAGAGAGAGCGAGAGAGAGGGAGAGAGTGCTATGACCCTCTGGAACATTCATTGAAGGAGGGACAGGGATGGGTATGGGTCGGGGGAAGAGTGGGAGAGGGAGAGGGGAGGCTAGAGAGAGGGAAGGAAAAAGTAGAAAGAAGGATCTCATTTGTCTGCTTTCTAGTTACTTCATCAGGTTCTCAGTAATCCCTAGGCATCCCTGGGAAAACTTATTCCCCCTGGTTGTCAGTGCTCTCTCCTACCTCAGTGACGTCCATTCTTGTCCATTTACATGCTTTATTCCCTCAATAGATTGTAAGCTCTTCAAGGCCAAGGAAAGTTCTGCCTTTATGTCTACAGCACTTAGCCCAGGATCATAACCATTATGAGGCAGAGAGGGGAACCGAATCTATGTCTTCTGCCTCTATGGCTAGCTCTCTATCTGGCACTCTCCACTGCTTTCTCCCTAGAACTATCACAGCTTAAGTGGTGTAGTGGATGGCATCTTGGACTTGGATACAGTAAGACTCGAGTTCAAATCCTACCTACTAGCTGTGTGACCCTAGATAAGTCACCTATCCTTTCAGTCTCAGTTTCTTCATCTGCAAAATGGGAAGAAGAGTAGCACCTCCTTCATAGGCTCAAGTAAATAAGATAACATGTAAAATACTCTGCTAGCCTTTAGAGGACTCTATAAATGCCAGCTACTACTATTATGATTATGATCATTATTCCTGGAAGCTACGCCTCCCAATGAGGCCTTTGTTCTCATTAGCTTTTCTGGTGGTGGTGGAGGCAGATTGATGATTGTCCAGTGAGGAACTCCCTCTACCACCACAAACCGGCATATATTCTCCAAACTTCTAGTCTTAAAGAGTTATCTGGGACACCAAGACTTCAATGACTTGCCCAAGATCACACAGAAAGTATGTGTCATGGGCATGACTAGGATACAGCTCTTCCAGTTGTCTCTTCAGTAAGCCATGGTACATGTTTAATAAATGCCAGTCAGTTAAGATGCATTAATTATGTGTTTACTGTATACCAAGCATCGTGCCAAGCATTGGGGACAAAAAGAAAGGCAAAATCATGCATGGTTCCTGGTCTCGAAGAACTCACCATCTAATGGAGCTCACATTGTAAATGCTTGTTGGTTTAAATTGGTTTTCCTGTGGTCAGCAATTAATGTAGTAATGATTAATACAGACAGTCCAGAGGCCTGAATGACTTCCATTAGGCCAATTGTTGGCTACTCTCTCCAAGTGTATTTGACATTACTTCAAAGAAGATTGCCTGTCAGTCTGACTAGCCATCCCACTATCTTTTTTTTCAGAACATCCATTTTTATTTCCCAGTGTTTATAAATCTCCCCCCCTCAAATTGTATAACATAATGAAATAGCCATCAGGAGGCATAGTCTTATTATTATTCAGAAATTAATATTCTAAATATTACTTGGACAAATAATATTAGTGTTATAATTGTTTAGATGAATAATATTTGTGTTAGTCATTATTATTTCTATATAATATTCAGAAGATTAATCGCTAAAATATTATTTCTAAATAATAATAGGAACACTAAGCCATGCTGTGGCTCCTGCTGGCTACAAAGAATTTTACATATGTTATCTCATGAATAGAAGTAGGGTAATCATTTTACATTAATGAATGCTTTTGTGAAGGATGTTTTTCTTTTCTTTCTTTCTTTCTTTTTTTTTTTTTTTTAGTGAGGCAATTGGGGTTAAGTGACTTGCCCAGGGTCACACAGCTAGTAAGTGTTAAGTTTCTGAGGCTGGATTTGAACCCAGGTACTCCTGACTCCAGGGCCGGTGTTCTATCCACTTTGCCACCTAGCTGCCCGTGAAGGGTGTTTTTTAATGAAGGGGAATGTACAATGCAATCCCAGGAGCCTCTGAAAAATGCCAACTATCCATCCTGGTATGCCCCTGGAATCTGCTTGTGTTCCATTGAGCAAGTTTAGAGGGTCTTATTGTGGAGTCTGTCCTACTGGATAAGTGGATTGAAAAAATATTGGAAATAATCCCTACAAAGTTTGGAATATGATCAAAGGAGTATAAGCTTTAAAATAGCCTACTGCCAAGTAGGGAAACCATAGAAATAAACAGAATCATTAGAATACAGTGAATTTCCTTATACAAATCATAGTGAATTGCTTTTAAATTTTGAATGCAGGCTCATTGTTTGTAGGATTCAGAGCAGGTAAGAACCTTGGAAATCAGCCAGCTTTTTCTCCCCTGTCCCCATTTTAAAAATAAGGAAACTGAGGCCTAGAGAAATGAAATGATTTGCCCAAGATCACACAGGTATTAAGTAGCAGAGGTAAACTCAAACCCAGGCCTTTTGATACCCAATACAGTGTCTTTACCACTCAAGCACCATTTCCAAACCGTGCAGCCCATGTCCCTACATCAGTCTCATCCTTCTTGTCTCTGTCCCACCAGAACCTTGGACTCTATTGCTAGAACCACCCTGGGCCCTGAGAGGTCTTTGGCCTTATAGTTGGAGTCTTGTCTCCATCTTATTTCTCAACTACTGTTTCCAAACCATGTATTTGTGGCTGAATACACTACCACAATTCTTCCCAGCTCCTCTTTATGCCTCGTCTTCCCCTATAAGGATGCGGTCTCCTTGAGGAAAGGACTGCCCTGTACAGTGGGGAACCAGACAATGAGAGTCCAGTCCTGGGAGCATATACTTGGGATCCATGTGTTTGTTTAGCAAGCCTGCTTCCAGGCATACATCATTCAGGGGATTAGCAGGTATTTTATGATTGCTTCTAGTCTGCTTGCTATATGCATTTTTTTATTGGCCACTGAACTGGAACGGGGTCAGTCAATCAATAAGCAATTATTAGTCATTTCCTACATGCAGGGTGCTGTGCTAAGCTGTGGGGATACAAAGAAAGGCAAAAACACAGTCCCTGCCCTCAAAGAGCCAGGTTGCATAGTGGTTAGAGCTCTGGATCTAGATTCAGGAAGACCTGAGTTCAAATCTGGCCTTATATACTTATCTGTGGGTCCCCAAGTATGTCACAATCTCTCTGTGCTTCAGTTTCTTCAACAGTAAAAGGGAAATAATTATAACATCTACCTCCCAGGCATGATAAATGAAGAAGATAGTGTAGAGTTGAATTGGTTCACCAAGGGGTCAGTACAGGGAAGGAAGGTGAGTTTAGCCAGTGCAAGAATGATGGTGCAGGAAAGAACTAAAGGGTAGAGGAATTGGAGGTCCTATAGAAGATGAACAGGATTGGGGGTTGCAAGACAGAAGGAAAGATAGAATGACAAAAGATTTTGATTAGATAAGAGAATCGGAGAATTCATGAGATCAAGGGTATGACCATCTCTGTATATAACAGGCAGACTAGGTTGTGGGAAATGAGCAAATTGAGGAACCTGGAAGTTCTGGTTTTGAGAGAACATCAATATGTTTGTTGAAGTCTCTTATTATGAGGAACTGGGATGGAGGAAAAGACTGAAATTGTTGAAGTAACTGGAAGGAGAATGTCCCGGGAGTCAAGAGATATCAGCTCCCAGAATCTTGATAGGGTTATCAATATGGGTTGAATAAACCTCAAAGGGGGAGATGTTATTGAGGACTGGTTGAAGAGGAAGAGATGCCAGTGAGTGGATGCAGGGGATTGATGGGGAGAGGGGAAGATAGAAGTGGAAGTGCAACCAGTATTGGAAAGGTTAGTCAGGGAGAGACTGTGTGTGTCATCAGGTGGGGGCCAGATTTCAGTGAGAGCCAGAAGATGCTGGAAGTGGGAAAGGAAGAAGTTTAAGACAAAAGCACTTTTTTTGTGGGGCAATGGGGGTTAAGTGACTTGCCCAGGGTCACACAGCTAGTAAGTGTCAAGTGTCTGAGGCCGGATTTGAACTCAGGTCCTCCTGAATCCAGGGCCAGTGCTTTATCCACTGCACCACCTAGCTTCCCCCTGACAAAAGCAAATTTGTTAAGCATGGTGCAGGCATTGTAGAGAACGTGGTGGAAAGGTTGGGGAGATGTGGATGAGGGAAGTTTAGAATCATAGGGATCCAGAGAGTGTGATGGGGGAAAAGTATGCTCACCGCTGTGGAATGAGTCCAAGCAGATTATCGGCGTCTGGAGAGAAGTCCATTGAGGGAAGAAGGTCTTTTCAGGAGATAACATCTAACCTTGCAGCTGTGTCCTGTGAAGTCCTGGAGACCCAACTCAGGGCCTTGGAAGGAATAGGTGAAGGTAACGCCTGGGGGAGGCCAGGCAGGAAGCAGAGGTTGGTAATATGAGGTGGGCTTCATTCAGGAACAGTTTCTGAAACCCTGGAGAAAGCCCTGGGGCAAAGATGGAAAGAGGCGCCTGAAAGGTCTCAGGAAGAAGACTGAGAGGTGGGGAGCTGGATTGTGA